>NW_025765126.1:715870-1431740 GCF_003918875.1 Haliotis rubra | reverse complement strand
TGTGTCGCCTGTGTCATTGTTTGTGCTATCTGTGTCAGTGGTTGTACAGTCGTCTCCTCTTGTTGCTGTGTCGCCTGTGTCATTGTTTGTGCTATCTGTGGCAATGGTTGTATTGTCGTCTCCTCTTGTTGCTGTGTCGCCTGTGTCATTGTTTGTGATATCTGTGTCAATGTTTGTACAGTCGTCTCCTCTTGTTGCTGTATCGCCTGTGTCATTGTTTTTGCTATCTGTGTCAGTGGTTGTATTGTCGTCTCCTCTTGTTGCTGTGTCGCCTGTGTCATTGTTTGTGATATCTGTGTCAATGTTTGTACAGTCGTCTCCTCTTATTGCTGTGTCGCCTGTGTCATTGTTTGTGCTATCTGTGTCAGTGGTTGTACAGTCGTCTCCTCTTGTTGCTGTGTCGCCTGTGTCATTGTTTGTGCTATCTGTGTCAGTGGTTGTATTGTCGTCTACTCTTGTTGCTGTGTCGCCTGTGTCATTGTTTGTACTATCTGTGTCAATGTTTGTACAGTCGTCTCCTCTTGTTGCTGTGTCGCCTGTGTCATTGTTTGTGCTATCTGTGTCGAGTGGTTGTATTGTCGTCTCCTCTTGTTGCTGTGTCGCCTGTGTCATTGTTTTGCTATCTGTGTCAGTGGTTTGTATTGTCGTCTCCTCTTGTTGCTGTGTCGCCTGTGTCATTGTTTGTGCTATCTGTGTCAGTGGTTGTACAGTCGTCTCCTCTTGTTGCTGTGTCGCCTGTGTCATTGTTTGTACTATCTGTGTCAATGGTTGTACAGTCGTCTCCTCTTGTTGCTGTGTCGCCTGTGTCATTGTTTGTACTATCTGTGTCAGTATTGTATTGTCGTCTCCTCTTGTTGCTGTGTCGCCTGTGTCATTGTTTGTGCTATCTGTGTCAGTGGTTGTATTGTCGTCTACTCTTGTTGCTGTGTCGCCTGTGTCATTGTTTGTACTATCTGTGTCAATGTTTGTACAGTCGTCTCCTCTTGTTGCTGTGTCGCCTGTGTCATTGTTTTTGCTATCTGTGTCAGTGGTTGTATTGTCGTCTCCTGTTGTTGCTGTGTCGCCTGTGTCATTGTTTTTGCTATCTGTGTCAGTGGTTGTACAGTCGTCTCCTCTTGTTGCTGTGTCGCCTGTGTCATTGTTTGTACTATCCGTGTCAATGGTTGTATTGTCGTCTCCTCTTGTTGCTGTGTCGCCTGTGTCATTGTTTGTACTACCTGTGTCAATGTTTGTACAGTCGTCTCCTCTTGTTGCTGTATCGCCTGTGTCATTGTTTTTGCTATCTGTGTCAGTGGTTGTATTGTCGTCTCCTCTTGTTGCTGTGTCGCCTGTGTCATTGTTTGTACTATCTGTGTCAATGGTTGTACAGTCGTCTCCTCTTGTTGCTGTGTCGCCTGTGTCATTGTTTGTGCTATCTGTGTCAGTGGTTGTACAGTCGTCTCCTCTTGTTGCTGTGTCGCCTGTGTCATTGTTTGTGCTATCTGTGTCAGTGGTTGTACAGTCGTCTCCTCTTGTTGCTGTGTCGCCTGTGTCATTGTTTGTGCTATCTGTGGCAATGGTTGTATTGTCGTCTCCTCTTGTTGCTGTGTCGCCTGTGTCATTGTTTTTGATATCTGTGTCAATGTTTGTACAGTCGTCTCCTCTTGTTGCTGTATCGCCTGTGTCATTGTTTTTGCTATCTGTGTCAGTGGTTGTATTGTCGTCTCCTCTTGTTGCTGTGTCGCCTGTCTCATTGTTTGTGATATCTGTGTCAATGTTTGTACAGTCGTCTCCTCTTGTTGCTGTATTGCCTGTGTCATTGTTTTTGCTATCTGTGTCAGTGGTTGTACAGTCGTCTCCTCTTGTTGCTGTGTCGCCTGTGTCATTGTTTGTGCTATCTGTGTCAGTGGTTGTATTGTCGTCTACTCTTGTTGCTGTGTCGCCTGTGTCATTGTTTGTACTATCTGTGTCAATGTTTGTACAGTCGTCTCCTCTTGTTGCTGTGTCGCCTGTGTCATTGTTTGTGCTATCTGTGGCAATGGTTGTATAGTCGTCTCCTCTTGTTGCTGTGTCATTGTTTGACCGTGATATATATGTCGTTGGTTGTTGTATAAAAATGTTGTTGTGTCGCCTTAGTCGTCGTTAGTATCCGTATAAGTATAGCCCATGGCACTATTACTACAGATATTGCACGGATAAGTATCAATACAAATGTAGTACGGGTGGCAGTATAGATACAAATGTAGTAAGAGTGACAGTATCAATACAAATGTAGTCCGGTCGTCATCAACTACCATTTCCAGATTGACAGCAGATCCCGGTAGAAACTGAGGTCCAAACTTTGTAAGATTTCGATATTTCTAAGTTAGTAAATGTTTATGAAATCGACTCGTCTTATAAGCTGATGGTCATGGATTATAACCCCTCTATCATTTGTTCAAGCATGCAGCTGTGTATTGAATGACATATTTGGTCCGACGTTTCTCTTTTTCCATCTACGCAAACTTTTAAAGCAATGCCACTGAAATATTCTGAAATGTTAGCAAGAATCTCATTAAAGATACCTGGGCCATATGTGCGCTTAAATGTGTTTTCAACCTTATCCAAATGTGTGTCTTTATGGTATAGCATCAGATCGGGGAAATTATTGTTGATTACGGCCAACTTCCGGTTGACCATGGACAGGGCTTACCTCCTGTGCAACTGACACCAGCTGAAATATGGCAAGTTATTCGGAATGTCGGTATGCCATTGAGAGCTGTTAAGAAACATCCATCGACTATGAGCCGACAGCCAGAAAACATCAGTAATCTTACGACGTTAAGGGCAACCACGAATGACAGACAACTCCTAGCCCCTAGGGAGGATACAGCCCTTCTGGGAAGAGACTTCATCCATTCATGTTAAGTGGCATCAGTATAGTTCGTCCAACAGCAAGGTCCGAAATCGCCTAATATCATGTCGATCTAGACGATCTATCAGACGTCCGGTGTCTTCGACGTCACTCGAATTCTACATGTGCGTCATGTACGGGAAGAGTCAACTGGTTGGGCTGTGGTCGATTTCCGTTGTTCATGACTGATGGCCGAACCTGTGTTTGGAGCCACATTGCAAATGCAACACACTCACCCTCCCTTCCCCCCTTCTCAATAACCAAATTAGCTGTTATGTTCACGGCTTTGCATAATTGTGATATTGTGGAGAGACGGAGAGAAATTGTGAAAGAGAGGAGTGGGGACATGACGAATGGCAATGAGACAGACAATAGCATAATTAGGCTGACAGGAATTGATTTGTCACGTATTTAAATCTTCAGACAGGCCTCTATACTTTCTCAAATTAAAATTTTGAAATGATTAAACGTGGACATCACCATGTTCTTAATGCTATGTGTTGATATGTGTGTTCCAGGTTCATCTCCTGTGTCTACTTCTCGCCCGCAGTCAGATGATCTGCCCGCTGAAAGCAAGTAGCAATGTTCCTTCTCTACTGTATGAACATCTTTATTACGTGTCAGATCTACAAGTTAAAATTGTTACATATCCCGTTCAATGGATCAGTGTGGGACTGGGGTTTATCAGTCACATAACGATCAATTCCTACCGGGTACCCATTCAGTACTGGGTAAAGCGAGCTTGTTTTGAACAAAGTCATTTGCATCAGTATGTAACACGTGGCTTATACCTGTTTCATCAGCTGGCAGTCTAACTCGTGTTTTATCCTACTATATTCACCCTTCAGGCGTGCCTGTCTATGTTGTGATTATCGCGTGTGTGACGTCAGTGCTCCTCACAGCGGCACTGTACACGGCAGTGGTGGTTGGATGTAAGACTAGTATTTTACAACGACAAGTAGTATTATAGGATTATACACAGCTGTAATAACAGACAGTCGGACTAATAGTAGTAGTAGTAGTAGTAGTAGTAGTAGTAGTAGTAGTAGTAGTAGTAGTAGTCGTCGTAGTAATAGCAGTAGTTAAATAGAGAGATCACAAAATAGTAATTATATGTTTTGCTTTTACTACAAGTGGTCAATAAAACAGGTAGGAATATCTGACTAATTCCTGTATGCCCAGGGGCGTATCTGAGCCAATTATTATGTGTAGGCAACGTTTAGAATGCAATTATTATACGTACATAATCATGCTTTCAGCATGTTGAAATAAATTCACCTGTAACATTTATTCTCAAATTTATCATTTCCTTTAATTAATTTTTTTTTTTACAAAATTATGTGTAGGCAATTGCCTTTTTGCCTATATGGCAGCCACGTCCCTGATGCCTGAACACGACCACTGCTAGAAACTAATATCTCTCAGTTTCGGAATGTGTAAGTTATTTCGAAAGTACACTGATTTTTTAAGAGTATGCATTGTAGAAAAGTGGGGAACTTTACTATTATCCCCAGTAGGTAAACCAGACAGGCACGACTGAGCTGGTGACAACAACCAGCTCCACTGTACATCACATGCGTGGACGTTTCAGGGACAAAGTGTCAGTGTCAGACCCAGACCTTGACCTTGGCCAACACGGACACTGAGGGTAACTACGAAACTACCACACTACGAAACTACTGGGTTCGTCAAACAGTTTGGGACAGTGAGATAGAACAGGTCCCCATTAACCTCTGCTGTCGCCCACCCGTAACGATCTGGGTTAGAATTGGTCTTCAGTAACCCATGCTTGTCGTATTTTAAGAGGCGACTAACGGAATCTGGTGGTCAGACTCGCTGGATGGCAGCGGTTGACACGTCATCGTATCCCAATTGCATGGATCGATGCTCATGCTGTTGATCACTTGATTGTCTGGCCCAGACTCGATTATTTACAGACTACGGCCATATAGCCTGAATATTGCCGAGTGCGGCGTAAAACTAAATTCAGACACTCACTCCTTCAGAGAAGAGCACTGTCTGTTTGTTATTACTGACTTGATATTAAATGATCATCCCAGAACTAAACTGCATACTGCTCTTTGACCCCTGTCCAGACCGCCTACGTAAACATCAACATCAACAACCAGCCAACGTCATCAACATCGGCAGCATCACCAGCGTCACCGTCGTCAAATACTAACATGTATTACTCTGTCGTGGAAGATAGTGCTGTTTAACACACACATACAGCTGCATGGCACCTTGTCTAATGTTGTTACCTATGGAGAGGACAAGCTTGCTGGTCAGCTGGTCATGACGTCACTGGTAGAGCTGTACACAAGGCGGGCCACCAGGCGGAATATTTACTCGTGGTAGACCGTTTAACTTTCCAGAAACACAACCTGTGCATCCTTATCCGGCAACGTCAGGCGATGATCATTTGCATGGTATTTCGCCTGGTACAGAACGAGAGTCTCTCTGAATCTGACTATATCCCCAACAAATGTCTTTGAAGAACTTTATGTTCGGGTGTTTATAAAAGGATGTGCGACTTACAGATTCGTTAATAGAGAGAGAGAGAGAGAGAGAGAGGTAGAGAGAGACAGAGGGGGGGGGAGGCAATGTCTATTGTCAAAGAACTAATCGCATTAATGAGAAAACATTTACATAGATTTCGGTTTCGGGAGAGACGGAAACACACACCGACACACATTGAAAAGTTACAACAGGAAGTGGCATTAGTAATATTTGTCTTCTTTAATAGTAAGAAGTTGGATAACAAGGGACCAGGCCTGTACTTCGAGACAGCCATGACGCAGCAGTATGTGACTGTATGTAGTCCTTCCGGGGACTGCTGTTCTGTGGATGTGTCAAGAATCTTGGAGCACTCCTGCAGTCTATCATTAGTCTCACTATGGCTGTTTTATCTATCGCAAACAACAGGCGATGACGCAATGATGGTACCTCGGAGATTCCGCAAGTGACAAGCGTTGACGATCTTCCTAATTGTTCTTCCCAACTGAGCTAACACGCCGTGATATGATAGACCCAGATCAACCCGTTATAACTTCACGGACAAACTCATGTCTTCTTATCTGTCAAACATTCTGTGATTTCACATGGTCATGAGGTAAACATTAATAAAGTAAACTCAATGAACGTAAAGTGTATTAGATATAGCTGAAATACTGTTCAAAGTGGTGTTAAACCCAGCTCACTCACTCACTCACTCACTCCCACATTAAGCTGACACACCGTGATATAACTGAAATACTGTTCAAAGTGGTGATAAACCCAACTCACAAACTCACTCGTACCACATCAAGCTAACACGCAGTGAAATAACTGACATACTGTACAAAGTTGTGTTAAACCCAATTCACTCACCCACTCCTCCCACATCAAGCTGACACACCGTGATATAACTGAAATACTGTTCAAAGTGGTGTTAAACCCAACTCACTCACTCACTCACTCCTCCCACATCAAGCTGACACACCGTGATATAACTGAAATACTGTTCAAAGTGGTGTTAAACCCAACTCACTCACCCACTCCTCCCACATCAAGCTAACACAGCGTGATGTAACTGAAATACTGGTCAAAGTGGTGATCAACCAAACTCACTCACTCCTCTCACATCAAACGGACACACTGTGATATAACAGAAATACTGATCAAAGTGATGTTAAACCCAGCTCACTCACTCACTCCTCCCACATGAAGCTGGTACACTGTGACATAACTGAAATACTGCTCAAAGTGATGTTAAACCCAGCTCACTCACTCACTCCTCCCCCATGAAGCTGACACACTGTGATATAACTGATATAGTGTTCAAAGTGGTGTTAAACCCAACTCCCTCACTCACTCCTCCGGCATCAAGCTGACACACTGTGATATAACTGAAATACTGTTCAAGGTGGTGCTAAACCCAACTCACTCACTCACTCCTCCCACATAAAACTGACACACCGTAATATAACTGAAATACTGTTCAAAGTGGTGTTAAACCCAACTCACTCACTCACTCACTCCTCCGACATCAAGCTGGCACACCGTGATATAACTGAAATACTGCTCAAAGTGGTGTTAAACCCAACTCACTCACTCACTCACTCCTCCCACATCAAGCAGACACACCGTGATTTAACTGAAATACTGTTCAAAGTGGTGTTAAACCCAACTCACTCACTCACCCCTCCCACATCAAGCTAACACAGCGTGATGTAACTGAAATACTGCTCAAAGTGGTGTTAAACCCAACTCACTCACTCACTCCTCCCACATAAAACTGACACACCGTGATTTAACTGAAATACTGTTCAAAGTGGTGTTAAACCCAACTCACTCACTCACTCCTCCCACATAAAACTGACACACCGTGATTTAACTGAAATACTGCTCAAAGTGGTGTTAAACCCAACTCACTCACTCACTCACTCCTCCGACATCAAGCTGACACACCGTGATTTAACTGAAATACTGTTCAAAGTGATGTTAAACCCAACTCACTCACTCACTCACTCCTCCCACATCAAGCAGACACACCGTGATTTAACTGAAATACTCTTCAAAGTGGTGTTAAACCCAACTCAATCACTCCTCCCACATCAAGCAAACAGAGTGATATAACTGAAATACTCTTCAAAGTGGTGTTAAACCCAACTCACTCACTCCTCCCACATCAAGCAAACAGAGTGATATAACTGAAATACTCTTCAAAGTGGTGTTAAAACCACTCACTCTACATATTTTTAGTTAATCGGCATCAGCACCACTTCACACAACTAGTCCAATTGTGAAGAAATAGAAGTAGATTTTCCTGTTTCTAAGTACATTGCACATTCACTCACTTACCACAATGCTCTGTTTTTGATATCTGCTAATAGCAGCAACACAGATAAAACGGATGCCGCGTGTCTGGGCTACAAGGAAGGAAACATGACTTCATCCCATCGCGACTGCGGGATGACCTAAGCTTGGTATGCGATGTACACCCCTGGTACAGTTGTTACATAAGAGTTTCCAGCTCCATGCTGTTTCATTCTGTACGACTGCTGGCGGAGGACGTCGACGAGTGAAATGTTGCAGGTGCTGGTGTTGATGACGTTTTGGAGCCCTGTTGCTCAATGTAAGTATATTTGAAGCAACCAACAGCCACAAATGTGCACGACTTCGTTACAATATCAATTAATTTTGATTAGGTCATTCATTGTTCATGGTGTGCTGTTTATAATTTGTGAGGTATTTGTGTTATTTTCATTACAATTGCTAAGTAGAGATTTTATCTTATGCCAGAACTTCTTACAGTCACCACTTTTAGCTGCACTCTGAATATCATCAGCAATACCACCGTTAAACATTCTACTTTTATTTCTGCATAAGAGGCGAAAGTGTCTCTTTGCTTCAATGTATCTGTTAAGATTTTCATTTGATCTGCATTTGCAGAACATATTAAGCCAGTAGAACTTATATTTTTTTAAACTTTCGCATTCTTCATCAAACCAATTAGGTTGAATATTCTTTGATTTCGGGATCTGAACATCACGACATTGAAAGTGACTTCCCACAAAGTGGAGAAACTCAACAAGTTTCTCGGTGGCACCATTGATATCAGAATAGACTAGATCAAGAAATTCATCTAATATACAACTCGCTGTACTAGACGCTACAGACTCATTGAACTTGTCTAAACCACCATTATTCCACCTTAACTTTACGAGTTTTTCACACTCTATACATGACGAACACTGGTTACTAGCGAGTTATCACCACAATTCTCGACGCATACCTGTACAATGCACGATAGAGGCAGGCGGTCAGAGTCTGACACCCCTTGGTCCCTGTTGCGGTGGCGGTGTGTGGTCCTGTGCGTAGAGCTCAGGTCACAATCAGTTGAAGTTAAGCAACGTTGGTCGCGGACAGTCCTCGGATGGGTGACCGTGTTTGACAGCTTGACTCCTGAAAGTTTCTAGGACTTCAGTCCTGCCCCACAACGAAGCATGTGACGCATTTGGTCTCACCTTAGGCAAGTGAGTTTGTTCAAAATTGCCTCTGTCCACCCAGCAGTAAAATTGGGTACCTGGTATGATACGATGGTAGTCTGAATTTGAACCTTGAGCGCCTGACAGGCGACCGGTTGTATTCTCAACATGGAGTGTTCTGTACTCGTTGACCAGGGGTAATATGTCAGCGCTTTGAGCATGCAATGTGCATGGATAAACGCGCAATATAAATGGACTATTATTATTATTATTATTCAGATGCGGTTGTAATTGTCTTATCGTTAAAGACTCTAATAGTTTGCGCTTGCGCCAATCATGGACATTGGCGATAAGACAATTACAACCGCATCTGAACTGGGGCCAAGGGGTGTACCTACCCAGTGTCTGGGAAGTCCAGTCTACATCAACAGTGCACGGAACAGAAATCTGAAATGATATACAAGTAGCTGTTAAAGACATTTGTTATATTTGGCATTAAACACGTCACAATTTAATTCTGGACTCACAAAATTCCAGAAACTCTCCGCACTGTGGGCACTTTCTCACAAGGGATTTGACCAAATTAAACATGTTGTTATGAATATATGCCAAGGTTGAAAAAATGAAAAAAATAAAATCATAAAAATTTAAATTTAAACTCGCTCGCCCATGGGCGAACAGTGGCCCATGGGCGAGAATGTTTAATTTTGCTCAGAATTCATGTTTTGGAGGTTGTAAATGAATGAGTGTATAAGTGTTTATAAGCATTATGACACAAATTTCAACTCATTTTGACTTAATTCGACTAACATAGGGCGATATTAAAAAGTCTCGCCTATGGGCGAAAAATATGTTGGCCTATGGGCGAGGATATTTACTTTTACTCAAAATACATGTTTTTCAATGTTTTGGAGGTTGTAAATGAATGAGCGTATGTTTATAAGCATCATGACACAAAATTCAATTCATTTTGACTTAATTCGACTAATTTAGAGCGATATTAAAAAACCTGCATTATTAAGGGTAACATGGATTAGCTAATAGTGCATTGCCAGGAGACCCACATTCACACGATCACTCAACCATACCCATTGCCGGTTGAGCCAAACCATTTTCAACTCTTGTTTTCTTAAAAGTGGCTTTCCCGGGCTAAAACTATCAGCACACCCCAATCCGACCACCTGTCATTAATTACCTGTCATGAGTTATCAGTTGTATTGAAGCTCTCGCCTATTGTTTCATTACTTAATTGTTTCAAGGATAGGTATGTAGTCACTCCAAATTTACCATATGTGCGTGACTGTCCTCCCCGACGTCCGCGCCCACCTCTCAACCTAGCAATCTCGATCCACTTTCTGCTCACTATCAAGCCATCTATAACTTCTCCAACCACCTGTCTTCTCAGAGGTCTGCGCGCCCCCAGACACCACCGATCCCTGCCACCTCTCAAGCATCAACAATAACAAGCTCCACGGTCAAAGCGCCATAGCCCCTCAGTCAAGGCCACTCAACCAGCTTACTACTGCCTCTCAATTACTACGCTCGCCCAGCCTGCCTTGCCACCTTCAATGTTCCCATACCACCCTCTCACCCCACCCCAGTTTAACCCCTTTTTCTTTCTTTACCCATTATTTAATTATAAACAGCTTAACTGTTTCCAAAACAAGAACCCCCTATGCTATACTATACAAATGTCAACCCGCTGGTACAAATGTCATATTTCGTTTCCTGAGTGGAGACATTTTACATTTTGTAGAAAACCAGTGCATTGATCACTTAAAACAACACCGTTTTCACAACATCAAACATCAACTAAATTTGACAGATTTTTTTACTTAAGGTGTTCTGGCACGAACCCCTCGATTGGTTTACTTAAATAAGTAGTAATGTTGAACATGAAATCAGTGATTAGAGATCAATAGCAGTACAACTGCATCACAAAAGGTTATTCCCCGATTTTCCAATATAACTTTTTTGTAAACACGACGTCGCCCGCGGGGTGACGTGGGTGACGTCGCCATCGACGTCGATTTTGTATTTTTGTCGTAGATCATTCTTGTGTATTTCTGCACGACGTCGTCGTCGACGTAGTCTTTTTTATGCGACGTCGTGGGCGACGTCGCCCACGACGTAGTTCTTTTTTTACGCGCCACGCGATGGCAATTATAGGACACCATAGTTTTATATGTGGAGTTCTAGATTTTATGCAGCAGATTGGAATTTTGGAGGTAGATGGCTAGTGCGTTGAAGATGCTTGTGGGGTTGTGTGGATTTAGTAATAATGGGATGTTGTGATATTTAGGGGGAATGCTGTTGTGTAGTTGCTTGATATTTGACTTTTGTAGCTGGCAGTGTATGAGTATGTGATTTATGTCTTCTTGAGTTTTGCAATGTGTACATAGTCCATCTGTATGTCTGTTTTGTTTATAAAGTGTGTGGTTAAGGTTTGTGATGACTGTGATAAGTCTATTAATAGCCGTGTCAATATTTTTATTGTTTTAGAATGCAGGGATTTTTCTTATAGGTGATTTTATTATGGATGTGACCCAGGTTGATGTGTTAGTATTGATGTTGTGATGGAAGTTGGTATGTTGTATGTTTGATTTGATGAGTTGTTTTATTTCTGTTTTGGATGTGTGGAGTTTATGTTTGGTGATTTATGTGTTGTTGCTATTTTGGCCGCAGTATCAGCTATGTCGTTGCCTGTTATGTTGGAATGGCTGGGTGTCCAGGTAATTGTTATGTTTTTGTTTGCTCGTTTAAGCGAGTCTGTTTGTATGGTTATATTGTGTGTATGAGATCAGGACGAGATTTTGAATGTTTGTTTTGTATTTGCTTGATAGAGTTTAATGAGTCAGAAATGATAAGGAAGTTAGTTTGGGGAGGGTGGGGATTAAGTGCAGTGCAGTGAGTATGGCTGTTAATTCTGCGGTATTTATTGTGGTGTGATTTGTATAGTGTAGGTTTGTGTTGTGATGGGGGTTTTGTTGAACATGTATCCCTATACCAGTAGTTTTGTTTTAAGTTGATGGAAGCGTCTGTATATATATATGGGTGTGGCTGGGGTAGCTGTTGTTAATGTAGTTGTTTGTGATGTTTGTTATAGTGGATTTGTTGGTGTCTTTTGGTAGCTGGTGTAGGATGTTTTCCAGGGTAGTGTCTGTGGTGGGTGGGGGTTTGTCGTGAATGTAGCTTGTAATGGGAGGTGTGTGTTGTATGTCGTTTAGTTGTTGTTAATGTAATAGTTTGTAGAGGTGTGTGAGGCATGGAGCTCTGGAGGGGTTTAGTTTGAATTTTTTAATTGTTGATTTCTATATATTGCTGTACTTATGTGTAATGAGTTTAAATAGTGGGTTGTGTTGGGCTCCAGCCCAGTAATTGAGTGTTGTTTGGTTGATTCTTTGTGTGAATGAAGTAGTGCCTGAAAGTAGAAGTAATGTGTTTAGGGAGGTACCAGTCCTCGTACCTAGGGCTAGTTTTAGCGCTTTATATTGAATAGAGTTAATTTTTTGGAGATTGTAGGGGGGGGGAGCGAGCGGAGGACCGGGGCGGCGTAGTCCAATTTAGGCAGTATAAGCGTTTTATATATGTTGATGAGTGTGTGTTTGTCGGCACCCCAGTTTGTGCCGCTGATGGCTCTCATTAAGTTGAGATCTTTTTGACATGAGTTGACCAAGTTATGGATGTGGGGCGTCCATGTCATATGTTGGTCGAAAGTCACTCCTAAGAATTTTGCTTCCTTTTTTAATTCAATTTTTTGGTGATTTAAGTGCAGTTTGGGTGTATAATTTTGCATACGTTGGGTTTTGAAGAGAATGCCCACGGTTGTTTTTACATTTATGAGGAATCCCCACTGTCGGGCCCAATTTTGGATATGATTTAGCATTTTTTGACATTTTGTGGAGATTTGTTTTATAGAGGTTTTATATCTGCAAATTTAGCTTTTGAAATTTCTGGCCATTTATCCGGGAAAATATCATTGATCATGAAATTAAAAAGTGTTGGCGATAATATGCTGCCCTGGGGGGTCCCATTTTCTAGGGGGTGGGGGTCCGAGAGGGTGTTGTGAGATTTGAGGATGTGTCTATTATTAAGGAAAGAGTGAATGAAATTTAGAATTCTTCCGTGAATGGCATATTGTTGGAGTTTTTGTATGAGGCCGTTGTGCCAAACCATATCAAATGCTTTACTAAAGTCAATGAAAATGGCCATAGTGTATTGTTTTTTGTGCATGGGCTACTTTAATATCTTGTTCTAAATGTAAAATATGGTCCAAAGTTTGCCGGTTTGGAGTAAAGCCACTCTGCTCCTCCTTGATTAGGTTTTTGAAGAGATAAGGTGTTTGAGCCTGTTGTTAATTATACTTTCTAGAGTTTACATAAATGAGAGGTGGGGAGATGGGGCGATATGAATCAGGCTCATTGCTGGGTTTCCCTGGTTTGAGGATTGGTACCACCTTGGCTGTTTTCCATGTATTTGGTATAGTACCTGTGGTCCAGATATGGTTAAAAGGGGTAAGTGTTAGGTTTTGCATGTTTGGTGTAAGTTTGTTGAGTATAGTGTATGTAATGGTATCTGGACCCGGGGCTGAGGCTGTCTGTTTGTTTTTAATGCAGAATGGAGTTTATATTTATGATTTTATTTATAGGTGAATCTGTATGGGGTGGTTGTGGGGTGTATGGAGGATGATTTTTTATAGTGTTTTGGAAGGAGGGTGGGTAGTTGGTGGAGCTACTTACGGCCGAAAGGTGGGCAGCAAATGCATTAGCTCTGTCTTTGTTTGTGGCTAGGTCCGGAAAGTTTGGAGAAATAGTTTTTTGGGAGATGCCCTTAATGGCCTTGAATTTATTCCACATGGTTCTGGAGTTTCGATTTGATAGCCTAAGGGTAGAACAAAATTGTTTCCAGTGGTCACTTTTTGCTGCCTGGATTAATTTCTTGGTTTTATTTCTTAGTTGTTTTGCCAAATGTAATTTCGAACGGTCCCTTTTAGATTGATTTAGGGCCCTTTTTCTTGCCTTTCTGGCTTTAATGATTTCAGTGCTCCACCAGGGGACTGTTTTTTGTGCAGGGTTATACCGAAAGGTGGGGATGCATTTTTCTGTAATATCTAGTATGGCGTTAGTGAGGTTGTTGTTGAAGGTGTTAATGTCTGTGTTGAAAATGGTTGTAGTGTCTATTTGTTTACATAGTGTTGTGAATTTGTTCCAGTCTGCTTTTTAATGTTGTATCTTAGTGGGGGCGGGGGTGGGTGGTGGGGGTGTGGTGAGTGTGGGAATATGTGATGTGATTGTAATTTTGATGGGGCAGTGGTCGCTGGCCCAGGTGTCGTCGTGTACCTCCCATATACAAGCTTGTGTATTTTGGGTGTGGTGAGTGTGATGTCAATTGCTGTAGGTGTCTGTAGATGGGAGATGGGATAGCGGGTAGGTTGATTGTCGTTAAGAGAATTGAGGTTTTGTGTGCTTAGCCAGTCGGCTAGGCGGGTGCCGTTTAAATCAGTGACAGTGGATGGTGTGCATTAAAGTCTCCGAGGATAATAGTTTGGGGACCTATGAAATTAGCCAGGATGTCCAAATCTTGGGTGGAGATTTTGAAATTTGGTCTTCTATAAACGTTAATGATGGTTAATTTATTATTTAATTTAGGCCAGGGTCTAAATCTTTTACTGGAATTTGCAAATAAAATGCATAGTTAGCCTGGTCCGGAATAAAATTGTAGCCTGGTAAAGGCATTTTGGGGGATAATCTTGTTTCTTGCAGAGCTATAATATCGGGTGAAATTTTGTTTTGGGCAATGAGTGCCTTGAGCTCATGCCCATGAGCTCAGAGACTGTTGCAGTTCCACTGTATAAGTGCCATGGTTACTGCAATTAGGAATAGGATTTTAATAAATGCCATGGCGTGGGGCATGAATTTGGAAGAATGGGGATTTGGTGCTAGAGTAGCTTAGAGGTTGGTTGTTTAAAAGGGTTTTGAGAGCGATGAGGGAGACTGGCCAAGCTTTTGTGATAGAGTTTGGATTTATGTGAGAGAGTATGTAGTTTTTAGCTGTTGGTTTTTCCATTAGTGTGGGCTGCAATGATAAATTCGACAATTTTGTTTAAGTTTTGGTTTACTTTTTGTGGTGTGAGGGTTAGTGTGGGTTTGTGGCTGGTGCTGGTGCTGGGTGTTGTAGGTGGGGGCTTGAGTTTTATTTGTGGGTAGGGGGTTGGTGGTTTGTGTTGGGAGGTGTTTTGGGGTGGGGGAGGGTTAGTGGGTTTGGAGGGGTGCAGTTTGGGACGTGTTTGTTTAGGTGGGGCAGTTGGGATGGGGTGTGGGGAGGAGGGTTGTTTAGGGGTGGCGGTTTTGGGTGGGTGTGGTGGGGGTTTAGTTTGGGTGGGTGGGTAGGGCGTGTAGGTTTGGTGGTTGGATGGGTGGAGCGGTGTTTGGTGGGTTTAGGTGATGGGGAGTGAGTAGAATGATGAGTTGGGGGTGGAGGAGGAGGGATGAGCTAGCTGAGAGGATGGAGTTGTATGAGAGTAGTGTGCGTGCTGGTTTTGGCAGGTCGGTGTTTTTGATGTGTTTGTTGAGCCTGAGGATGTGTTTTTGTTTGATGGGACATGTATTTTGTGTAGCGGTGTGGCCGGGTGTGTTGCAGTGAATGCAGTATTTTTGTTGGCGACATTCATCAAGTGTGTGTGTGTGTCCGACCCGCATTTTGGACATAACATGGGGAGTTTGCATGAGTCGGAGATGTGTGAGAATGAGAAACAATATTTGCATTGTTGTGGGTTTTTGCGTGTTGGGTGTACTTTGTAAGTGAGAGCGCCAAATGTAATGTGAGTGGGGAGTGTAGTGGTGTCGAATGTGAGAAAGGTTGTTTGTGTGTTAGGGTTGTAGGTGGTGGGTTGTCTGTTGTTGATGGCTCTGAAGTTTGTGATTTTTGGTTGATTGGGAATGGTGTTTGCGATGTCAATGAAGTGTTTGATATCTGATTCTGTTTCTCTTGTGTCTATGTATATGACTCCTTGGATGGATGTCTGCCAGCGTGGATACTGCCAACTTATCTGCTTGCCGTCTATGAGAGTGTGTTTTGAGGTGTAGTTTAGTGATTGTTTGTCCGTGAATGTGATTTTGAAGCCTCGTCCGCAATTATTTATGTATTTGTATTGTATGTTGTGTTGTTTGAGGCAGAGGGCAAATTTATTTATTGAGTATGTGTGATTAAGTGGTGTGTGGGTGTTTGTGGCAAAAGCGAGGAGTATAAGTTTGTTGTCTTTGGTTTGGGGTGGAGTGGCTTTGTCGCATTGTTTTTTGTTTGATTGGGAGCTTTCGGTGGGTGAGATGTGTGGGCGCTTGGTGGATTTAGTTGTGTTGCTTGGGTGTTGTGGAGGAGGGGGTTGTTTGGTTGTTTGTTGGGGTGGGGCGAGGGAGTCAAGGTCAATACCAAAATTTATAGGGATGGGGTTTATTTGATGTGGGGAGGTGAGGGGTGGGAAATCTTTGTTGGTGTGGAGAACAGTGAGATGGAGAGGGGAGGGGAGGCCATGGTGTGGAGGGGGAGGTTGGTTTGTATGGGGGGGGCAGTAGGGGCTTGGATTATGTACACTATATACACAGATGAATACAAACAAATGGAAAAATAAAGTACATTTATACAAGAGATTTAGGAAAAGAAAAGGAGAGATGAATATTGTAGAGAGCGATTGCTTGATTGTCTTTAGGATTTTATGAGAGTAGTCTCTGGGAATAGTTCAGTGGGTAACACTTGCGTGTTTCCTGGCCCGAGGGCCGCGGTGGGCGGCCGGTGGGTTGAGGTCTGTAGTCTGTTAGCTGAGGGCTTCAGAGGAGGAGGAGGTTAGAGATGGCGGGGCCAGCTTTTTAGTTGAAGTAATGGCGGCGACTGGCGATCGGTGCAGGGCGTTGCGTGTCACCATTGACCAACTCCAAGCGCATACTAAGCGTATCTGAATGATGTGGGCGGCGACGACGACGAGTTTGATGGTTTAGCGTAAGGCAAAGGCCGTGGCTGTGGGTTGAAAGGCTGTGGGTGAGCTGGCTGGGTTGAGAGGCCGTGACCTTGTACTGGAGAGGTTGTACTGGTTTGTTTACAATTTAGTGGCTACTGATTGGCTGAGAGAGGGCGCGGACGTCGTAGCAGAAATAAGGCACTCTGGATAAGTGAAATTGATTCCCAGGTCTAAATAGGTAGGCTTATGTTGGTAATAGAGTAATAGAATGGATATATGTTCACGTGACCTGCAAAGTATTCTGGAACAACAATAATTGTAATATAGGCCTTAAGGCCAGAATTACTGAATAAACTGAACTGAACTAATAGTATGGATAAATGAAGTTTTGAAGCCTAGTCTAAATATATAAGCTATTGAGAGGTAGTGTAATGGAGATTTGTTTGGGAGGTTCTAAATTTTATGGATTAGGTTGGAGTTTTCTAGAAAGGTGGCTATGGCGTGGAAGATAGTGGGCGGGTTGAGGGGATTAAAAAGTAAATGTATATTATTGTGGTATTTAGATGGTATACTGTTGTGTAGTTGTGTGATGTTTGTTTGTTGTAGGTAGCATTGTGTGAATATATGGTTTATGTCTTCTGGTGTGTTGCAGTGGGAGCAGAGTTCATCTGGGTGTCTGTTTTGTTTATAGAGTGTATAATTGAGATTTGTGATGCCTGTGATTAGTCGGTTTATGCAAATGTCAATGTTTTTGATATTGGAGAATGTAGGAAGTTTGCTGATAGGTGTTTTTATGATGTTTTTAACCCATGTTGATTTATTAGTATTTATGTTGTGCTGGAAGTTTCATTTGGATATATTTTTTTTAATAAGTTGTTTGAGTTCTGTTTTGGATGTGTGGAAATTGATGCTAGGTGAGTTGTGTGTGGTTGCTAGCTTGGCGGCTGTGTCTGCAGTGTTATTTCCTGGAATGTTGGTGTGGCTGGGTATCCATATGAATGTTATGTTTTTGTTTAAGCGTTTGAGTGAGTCTGTTTGTATTATAATATTATGCATTAAGTCAGGGCGTGATTTTGAGTGCATATTTTGTATTTGTTTGATAGAGCTGAGAGAGTCGGATAGTATGAGAAAGTTTGTATGTTGAATTGATGGTATTAGGTGTAGTGCTGAGAGGATTGCAGTTAGTTTGGCGGTGTTAATAGTGGTGTAGTTTGAGTAGTGCAGGTTTGTTGTTAGTGGGGGGGTTTGATCTACATGTATACCTATGCCTGTTTTATTGTTTTTGTTGATGGATGCATCTGTGTAGATGTGGGTGTATGCAGGGTAGTTTGTTTGAATATAGTTGTTTATAATATTTAATTTGGTGTGTATATCAGTGTTGTTTGGCAGGTTTTGTAGTGTGGAGTACTAAAGTGGTGTCTGTGGGTGGTGGGGGTTTGTCGTGGATGTAGCTTGTAATGGGAGGTGTGTGGGGTATGGTGTTTAACTGTTGGGCATGTAGCAGACTGGTGAGGTGGGTAAGGCATGGAGCTATACTTGGTTTTATTTTGAATTTTTTAAGGGTTGATTTTTTTATGTTGTTGTATTTGTTTGTAATTAGTTTGAAGATGGGGTTGTGTTGGGCCCCAGCCCAGTAGGTGAGCGTGGTTTGGTTGATTCTGTGGGTGATTGAAGAGTTGCCTGTAATAAGGAGCAGTGTATTAAGGGAGGTACCACTCCTCGTGCCTGTGGCTAGTTTGAGGGCCTTATATTGGACTGAGTTTAGTTTTTGGAGGTTACAGGGGGATAGGTTGTGGAGAACCGGAGCGGCGTAGTCCATTCTCGACAGTATAAGAGTTTTGTATATGTTGATGAGTGTGTGTTTGTCGGCACCCCAGTTTGTACCGCTGATGGCTCGCATTAAGTTTAAATCTTTTTGACATGAGTTGACCAAGTTATGAATGTGGGGTGTCCGTGTCATATGGTGGTCGAAAGTTACTCCTAGGAATTTGGCTTCATTTTTTAAGTCAATTTTTTTATTATTTAAATGTAGATTGGTTATATAATTTTGCATTCTTTTAGTTTTGAATAGAATGCCCACGTTTTTTTTACATTTATATGGAACTCCCATTTTTGGGCCCAATTTTGAATGAAATTTAGCATTCTTTGTATTTTAGTAGATGCCTGTTTTACAGAAGTGGATGAAGTTCAAAATGAAATGTCGTCGGCAAATTTGGCAGTTGAGATTTCAGGCCATTTTTCTGGAAATATGTCGTTAATCATAAAGTTGAATAAAGTTGGGGATAGTTTACTCCCCTGGGGGGTGCCATTTTCCATTGGGTAGGGATCCGAAATGGTGTTGTGAGATTTGATTGTTATTTGTCTATCGTTTAGGAAAGAGTGAATGAAATTTAGAATTCGACCGTGTATGGCATGTTTTTGAAGTTTTTGTAGGAGGCCGTTATGCCAAACCATGTCGAATGCTTTACTGAAATCTATAAAAATGGCCATTGTGTATTGTTTTTGTGCTTGGGCTACTCTGATGTCTTGTTCCAGATGTAAAATGTGATCTAAAGTTTGTCGATTAGGAGTGAAGCCACTCTGGTCCTCTTTTATAAGATTTTTATTTAAGATTTGGTGTTTTAGCCTATTGTTAATGATAGTTTCAAGAGTTTTGCATAAGTGAGAGGTGAGTGAAATGGGGCGGAAAGAATCTGGGTCGTTATTTGGTTTGCCAGGTTTGAGGATTGGTACCACCCTGGCTGTTTTCCATGCAGTAGGTATGTTGCCTGAAGTCCAGATGTGGTTGAAGAGTGTAAGTGTAAGGTTTTGCATGTTTGGTGTGAGTTTGTTTAGTATGGTGTAAGTGATGGCATCTGGACCTGGGGCTGAGGCTGTGTTTTTGTTTCTTAGTGCAGATTTAAGCTCGTGTATGTTAATGGATTTGTTTATTGGGAGGTCTGTATGGGGGAGAAGGGGTATTATATTTTGGAATTGTGGTGGGTAGTTGGTGGAGCTACTAGTGGTCGAGAAATGGGCAGCAATAGCGTTAGCCTTATCTTTGTTTGGGGGGAGGTCTGGGATATTAGGTGAAATGGGGTTTTTTTTAAATGCCCTTTATGGCTTTAAATTTGTTCCACATTTGTCGAGTGTTAGCCTTGTTTAGCCTAAGGGTTGAACAAAAGTTTCTCCAATGTTGGATTTTTGCTGCCTTTATTAGTTGTATAGTATTATTTCTTAGTTTTTTTGCCAAATGTAATTTTGAACGGTCCCTTTTTGATTGGTTAAGGGCCTTTTTTCTTGCCTTTCTGGCGTTTATGATGTCTGAGCTCCACCAGGGGACTGTTTTTAGTGCTGGGTTGGACCGAATGGTGGGAATGCATTTTTTTGTGATGTTTATAATGGCGTTTGTGTAGTTGTTGTTGAATGTGTTTATGTCGTGGTTGTAGATGCTAGTAGTGTCTAGTTGTTTGCAGAGTGTGGTAAATTTATGCCAGTCTGCTTTTTTTAGGTTGAATTTGAGTTCAGGAGGTGTGGATTGGATGTTGTTGGTGGTGTTTGTAGGTGTGGGGTGTGTATGTGATGGGATTGTAATTTTGATGGGTCAGTGGTCACTGCCCCAGGTGTCATTGTGGACCTCCCATATACAGGATTGTGTAAGTTTAGGTGTAGTGAGTGTGATATCTATTGCTGTGGGTGAATGTAGGTGGGAGAGTGGGTATCTTGTAGGTTGGTTGTCGTTTAGTGTGCTTAGGTTGTGTTTGTCTAGCCAGTCGGAAAGTCGAGTCCCATTAATGTCGGTGAAAGGTCTTGTGCCCCACAGTGGATGGTGTGCGTTGAAATCTCCGAGGATAATGGTATATGGACTTATGAATTTGGATAGTATTTCTAAATAATCATTAATAGTGATTTTGTGGGTGGGTCTTCTATATACGTTTATGATGGTAAATTCTTTATTATTAAGTTTTGTTTTAATAGCCAGGACTTCTAGATCTTGGGTGGGGATGTCGAAAGTGGTATAATTTAATTGCTCTGTTATAAAGAAGCCCAGGCCTCCGGCAGGGGGGGGGCTGGGATGTTTACGGGCCGAGGTCTATCTTTCCGAATGAAAATATAGCCTGGTATTTTGAAGGCATTTTTAAGTGATAATTTGGTTTCTTGCAGAGCGATTATTTGGGGGGAGATTTTATTTTGGGCGATGAGTGCCTTAAGCTCATGCCCGTGTACTCGGAGTCCATTGCAGTTCCACTGTAATATAGCCATGGTTGCAGTAATTTGTAGCAGTAGATTAATAAAGACCATGGATTGGGGCATAATTTGCAATAGGTTGTTGGTGGCTAGGGCAGCTTAGTGGTTGGAAAGGTTTAAGAGAGGTAAGCGTAATTGTATAGCATATTGGGGCTTAATTTGTAATGGTGCAGTTAAGCTGTACTAATTAGGAATAGGGGACCTAAGAAAAAAAGAAAAACGGGTTTGTAACGGATGGAGGGGGGTTGGGGAGGCGGTAAGGCAAAGGCCGTGGCTGTGGGTTGAAGGGCTGTGGGTGAGCTGGCTTGGTTGAGAGGCCGTGACCTTGTACTGGAGAGGTTGTGCTGGTTTGTTTACACTTTAGTGACTACTGATTGGCTGAGCGAGGGCGCGGACGTCGTAGCAGAAATAAGGCACTCTGGATAAGTGAAATTGATTCCCAGGTCTAAATAGGTAGGCTTATGTTGGTAATAGAGTAATAGTATGGATAAATGAAGTTTTGAAGCCTAATCTAAATATATACGCTATTGGGAGGTAGTGTTATGTAGATTTGTTTGGGAGGTTCTAAATTTTATGGATTAGGTTGGAGTTTTGTAGGAAGGTGGCTATGGCGTGGAAGATAGTGGGCGGGTTGAGGGGATTAAAATGTAGATGTATGTTATTGTGGTATTTAGATGGTATACTGCTGTGTAGTTGTGTGATGTTTGTTTGTTGCAGGTGACAGTGTGTAAATATATGTTCAATTGTTTCGGGTAGTTTGCATTGTGTGCATAGTCCATCTGGGTGTCTATTTTGTTTGTATAATGCGTGGTTTAAGTTTGTTATGCCTGTGATTAGTCTAGTGATAAGTATGTCAAGGTGTTTGTTGTTTGAGTAGGTGAGGGTTTTGGTGATAGGTTTGGTTATGATGGCTTTAACCCAGATGGATTTGTGTGTATTGAAGTTGTGTTGGTAGTTTTGGTTGAGTATGTGAGATTTGATGAGTTGTTTGATTTCTGTTTTGGATGTGTGGAATTGAATGGCTGGAGAGTTGTGTGTGGTGGCTAGTTTGGCTGCTATGTCTGCTGTATTATTTCCTTTGTTGTGAGTGTGACCTGGTATCCACATTAATGTTATGTTTTTATTTAATTGAAGTAATGAGTGAATCTGTATAATTAGTTTGTGTATTAGGTCGTTACGTGATTTTGAGTGCTTATTTTGGAGTTGTTTGACGGCGCTGAGGGAATCTGTGAGTATTAAGATGTTGGTGTGGTGCATAGTGGGATTAGGTGGAGTGCAGTTAAGATGGCTGTTAATTCTGCTGTGTTAATGTTTGTATGGTTTGTATAGTGGAGGTTTATTTGTTAAGGGGGTGTTTGTTGTACGTGGATGCCTATGCCTGTTCGATTGTTTGTACCGATTGATGCGTCTGTGTATATGTAGGTGTGGTTAGGAGTAGTTTAGGTTGATGTGGGTTTGGATGAGGTTTGTTTTGGTGTGAATGTCTGGTATTTTAGAGGAGATTTTGAAGTGTTTCTGCTAAGGTGTAGTATCTGTAGAGGGCGGAGGTTTGTCATGAATGTAGCTTGTTATGGGAGGTGTGTGCTGGATGGGTGATGTTTTAGATATTTGTGAATGCAAGAGCGTTAATTGTTGAGTGTGAGTGAGTAGGGGCTTTGTTTGGGTTGTTTTTAATTTTTGATAGTGGATTTTTTGAGTGTTGGTGTGTTTGTATATTTGTATATTGGGTTGTGTTGACTAGCCAAAATACCCAGTAAATTGAAGTGCGTTTGGTTTATTCGTGTTTTGATTGAAGGATGCCTGTGAGTAGGAGAAAAAGTGTTGTAGGAGGTGCCAGTCCTAGTGCCTAGAGGCTAAGGGCTTAAGAACTTATACTGTATGGAATTAAGTTTTGTAGGATTAGATGGGGAGAGGAGTGGAGGACCGGAGCAGCGTAGTCAATCAGTCTAGACTGTATAAGAGTTTTTGTATATGTTAATAAGTGTTTGTTTGTGGCTCCCCAGTTTGTACCACTGATAGCTCGCATGAGATTTTAAGTCTTTTGACATGAGTTGACCAGATTATTAATGTGGGGTGTCCATGTCATGTGTTGGTCAAAAGTTACACCTAGAAATTTTTCGAACTTGATTTCCTGGTTATTAAGGTGGAGTTTGGGTGTATAATTTTGCATTCTTTGCTTTTTGAATAAGATGCCCACGGGTTTTTTTGACGTTAATGTGGAACCCCCATTTTTGGGCCCAGTTTTGGATGTGATTTAGCATTCTTTGAGTTTTGATTGTGGCTTGGTTTGGTGAAGTGGATGATATCCAAAAAGAAATGTCATCAGCGAATTTTGCAGTAGAAATTTCTGGCAACTTGTCCGGGAATATGTCGTTAATCATGAAGTTGAATAATGTTGGGGATATTATGCTCCCCTGGGGGGTTCCATTTTCTATTGGAAAAGGATCCGAGACGGTGTTGTGGGATTTGACGATTATTTGTCTGTTGTTATGGAATGCCTGTATGAAATTTAAAATACGCCCGTGTATGGCCGTTGTGCCAGATCATGTCGAAAGCTTTGCTAAAGTCAATAAAAATGGCCAGCGTGTATTGTTTTTGTGCTTGAGCTACCTTTATATCATGCTCCAAATGTAAAATATGATCTAAAGTTTGCCTTTTTGGAGTGAAGCCACTCTGGTCCTGCTTGATTAAGTTATGGGTTAGAATTTGGTGTTTTAGTCTATTATTTACTATAGACTCAAGTGTTTTACATAGTAGTAGATACAATGATAGTCCGGGACCAAGTCCAACAAAAGCCTCTGCAAAGCCTTATTTCACAAATAAAGCTTTTGTCAGGCCCTTAGATCTCACCAACTACTTTTGAACCCCCAGTTAACTTCCCGACCCCACTTGGCACTACTGTGCCACTATGACGTGTTGACAGGAGGTAACATTGTACCGTACGGTATGATCAATAATTCCTCTCTAACGAACCCTCCCCCTGGCCCATCTCTCAAGTAGTACAAGTTAGGCTCGTCGGCTTTGATGTCCACTTTATCTATGTTGTAAGTTTTGACTGACCATATCGGATCAGTGGCTCGCTTATGACTATCACCCTCGTGTTCCCCCGTCTGGTATAGGTACCTCACGAGGGCCCTATCTGGTATCTGTTTCTCTTTCCCACGCAATGGCGCAGCCGATTCTGCCACTATTGATTTTAGTTTGATAGCGTCGGCTGGTTTCTTGCGGTGAGCCGGGTGATTTCGTGGTTGATGGCTGACACCACCTGAGGTAGCCGCGCTACCCATTCAGTCGATCGCTTCCCTGGGTTGGTCATCTCTCTCGCATACTGATGCCCGAATAAGCGCTCTGTCCGATTGAATCTCTCAACTATGGCTTGGCTGCCATGAGCCCCGGCAGCACCACGCCTGACCTTGGTATCATGTTTGTCTAGCAGGTGTGACACGGCACCCATGAACTCCCGCCCGGGGTCGACTTGCAGCTCTGTGGGCCATGTCAGCGGACTGCGCTTGTACATGCATTCGAATCCGCGGGCTACCTGGGCCGAGTCTTTCGCGGTCAATGGTTCGGCTTCCTTGCAGCGACTGGCCACGTCCACGACGGTTAAGGCATACTTGTACCTCTTATCGTGGGGTAGGAATAGGAGGTCGGCCTGGTGAACGCTATTGGGCATGTTAATACCGAACTTCCTTCTAGGCACGTAGCGTGGTGCCGGTAAATAGATCTGCCACAGGGCTTGTTTTTCACGCCACGCTTTGGCCTCGTTTGGGGGTACTCGCGCCATGTTAGCCAGCTTATGTACGGTGCTAGCTCCTTTCCAGTACCCACGCGGGCTGTAGTAAATAGTCTCAAACTTTCTTTGGTTCCCTGACATGTCGCCCCAATATATACACCTATGTTCTTGGTTCAATTTTCTCATGCCCGTACGCGTACGTGTTGATCCCATCAATAGCTGTCCAACGCTTAGTGTCCATCGGCGACAGGGACGTCTTGTTTATAGTCAGTCCGTATATCCTATGCCAATCACTTCTAGGCGTGTTCATTTTATGTCTAAAGGTACTGGTCTTGAACAGGGCTTCCTTGAATCTGGCATGTTTGATGTGTTGTTTCACCACGTACTTCTTAACACCCTTCGCGGGGCGGTGGGGTAGCCTTGTGGTTAAAGCGTTCGTTCGTCACGCCAAAGACCCGGGTTCGAATCCCCACATGGGTACATTGTGTGAAGCTCATTTCTGGTGTCCCCCGCTGTGATATTGCTGGAATATTGCTAAAAGTGGCATAAAACCAAACTCACTCACTCACTCACTTAACACCCTTCGCCTTCCGGATCTCGCCATTGTCGCCATTTGGGGTATTCCAAGTCCACCTCGAGGATATAGCCTTTGTTCGAATCGTCCGCGATGCTCATAACATCGATCTCGGACGATACATGCCGATACCCATTCGAATCCCCCTGTGGGTAGATACTGGCTCATGGCCCAGCCGTACAGGTTGTTGGTGTCGAGGTAGAGAATATGATTGGTTGGCTTGCTCGGGTCGTAGCCCTTCACGTATTGATTATTTGCTTTCGCGTATCGTTTGGTAGCCATGGAAATCCCACCTCGCAAGCCTTTCTCAATGAATAGGTGCATGTCGTAATCGGTGAGCAATTCCAACTTAATTCCGGTCTTTTTCAACAATGCATCCCAAGACAGACCTGGGCTGGTGTAGTACCATGCGGGGTCGAGTTGATACTGCTTGAAACACGTCCGCCTAAACGTCTCAAACACGTCGGCTAGCAGCAGTACATCTGTCCTCAAGTACAGGTCGTGGTAGTCACCCAGATTCTTACAGCCCAGTTTATTCCATACGTTAATCGCATGCGAGTAATCGTCTTGGGTGATTGTCGAGTCTGTCAGGTTGCTGTAAAATTCTCTGATGGGAGGCAGTCGGGTCTCGGCGAACTTGGCCAAGCCATCCATGTACTCGTAGGGGTACACACCCTTCCTCATCAGCAGGGGTCGAGTCTCGGCGTTGGTATATCGATCAGTGATGGGGAAGGTATCGTTGGCCTTGACCAGACTGTCGAGTGACGACAGGAGGAACTGAACCGAGTCGATGAACCTCAGACCATTCAAGCTGAAGGAGATGTATCTCTCCATGTTGTTGGGGATGCACGTCAGGTTGCTGTCGACTTTCGCGATGGCCTGCATGATCAAGTGAGAGTCGTACCCTCTCAAGTTGTGGAAGACCACGGGGATGTTTATTGTCTTGGGGGTGATTCTAAGCTTGAGGTTACACGCGTTGTGAGCGGCGCCTCTATACTTATCGGTGACGTGGCAGTGATCTCTCACCGAATCACTGTTCAGTGGTGAGTCACACACATGGCAGTGAGTGCTGCAGGCGTGAGCTAACCTGTCGGCTTGAGTCATACGCATGGGAGAGACTGTGTATAGTGCATTCCTAATACTTTTTTCTTCCTCCTGCAAACACTTTAGAAACTTTCAGCCGCCTGGGACCCTTATACACTACCGGAGCTTTCGTTTCCCCATCACATCGGACGACCACGTATCCAAACCCACAGGCCTCATGCTCCTGTGTTTTTTGTGTGCCTGGGGTACCCCCAACATCAATGGGTTTGACCAAGGCTTCAAAGTCGGCGTAGATGACATAAGGCACAGACATTTGGTTCTTGTGGTTGTCGAATTTTAGGATATTGTCACCTTCCTTAGGCATGTCGACTCGTATGGCCGTCTGCCCCACACCTTGACAATCCTCCTGGTGGGATTCTGATAAATCAGCTCGTGTGAAACCGTGTAGGCATCGTATGCAAAAGTGTTTTTTCCAAACGTGTTTCGACTGGTCATGCAACAGGCTGCTAAGATGTTTTATCCACGTGTAGTGATACTTATCGCCTCGCTGGGTCATGAATATATTGGGGTTTCCCCAACATTGGACTGACCCTGTGCACTATTGTTGTGTTACCTTCGTGCCCTAAGACGTTTATGGCTATATTATTCTGTTTTTCTACTTTAGTGATCTGGGATATGGGGGTGGGTTCATCTATACCATCCCAGTTGAGCCCATCATCTTGGGGATAGCTGGAAAGCCTGTCCGAATGAGTGTCAGCTGGAAACAAGGCTGACCTGATAGCTAACCTCAGGCAATCGTCTCCTCTATTCTTGACGTTGACCATGGCCTGTTTTGCTTTGTAGTAGGGGGGCAAGTCTATGTACGACCCGCCTCTGAATGGCACGTAGTTAGCTGTGTCTAGATAAACATTATCGTTTTTATCATCGACCCACCCGGACCCCATGTGTGTGTAGCGTTCTAGGTTTTCTCGTATCTGCTGAAAACTGATATAGATTGACTCTTCTATAGTCTCGGTATGAGTCACGACTTCTTGTTTACCTCGGAAGTAAGGCTGAACGTACTCAGTGACCCCAGCACCCTGCTGTTTATCGAGTAACATTTTCACTGTGATTTGAAACTTTATACTTCCTTGCGAGTACTGGTTTCGAACCTGCCTGGCCCGCTCCGGGCTAGTGACCATGGTGGTAAACGGCGCGTTCCCGTGAGCAACTCGAAGTCGAGCGGCACGCAGAACCTGTTCCCGTATGCTTGGGCGATGGCCTTGTCACCGTCCGAGATCTTGTCTAGCTGGTCTGCCGTGAAGCCGAACCCCACGCGCAACCGAGTTGATTTGCTGATGCCTTGGTACACGTCATTGATGCGTTCTCCCTCGCTTTTCCAGAGGTCCCCATAGCAATAAAACACAACCCCTACGTACATCGTTAATTGGCCTAGCTGCTCTAATCGTCCCCTATTATACATGACCGCTAGTGTCCACCCCGTCGTCTCTACACACTTTCCTCGAAAATAACCCCTCGTTTACATGCGTTAATTGGCCTAACTGCTCTAACTTAGCCCCTATTATACACAGTCGTAAGTGTCCACCCGTCGTCTCTACACATTTTTCCCTTCACATAGACTTACCTACCGTCTCAAAAATAGCCTCTACGTACATTGCCAACAGGTTTAATTGCCCTAATCGTCTCTAATACACAGTCGTGCGTGTCGTCGCCGTCGTCTCACCAGTTTTCCCTAATAAACTCGCGTAATATCGCGAAAACTACATCCCCATCTTACACGCATTTCTCTCTGCCTGTGTCTGTTCTTGAGTATACTCTTCTTGGTATTATCATACCATCTGAAAACCATGGAATCGTTTGCAAGCGTATTACTTTTACTGAGAATAGGAAATTAATGTGGTTCAGGGACTGTGAGACAGACTACTGAAATGCCTAACTATATCATCGTTAGAAATACCTCGAGATCGTCAGCTGCCGAAATATAAACAATGGTGACCGCAAGCTACCGACGACAGGCTTTGTACACGAACTCTTTTGTAGGAATAATGCAAACGACCGTATTTTGCCACAAAATCGTGAAATTCGGACCATATTCGTGTGCAATCTATACCGTACGAGTCGTACATGTGTAATCTACCCGGTTTGCTTTTTCTGTCCGTGTTGCAAATAAACAGTATAGGATATTCCAATCTCTTCACCCCACTACAGTCTATTTTATTACCACACACCTCTACCAAAGTATCTCTGCTACTTATACCGCCATAGTTGTTTTTAAGAACAGGCTCATTACGTCCAAACTGTACGGATAGCTGTTGACAGTATGGTTTGAGAGTGATATGCACCCCATGGTCCTGAAGGGTAATTGGACGTGTCCTCATTCTAGCCATAGCTGTCACAATGTACGCTCGGTACGCGCAGTTGAAAGACGAAAATCACCTCTATTATCTTACACACCATATGTCCACGACTTATCGTATATTGTTGCTACTAGATCTAACCATCCCTTATTACACAATCGTTTCGACCACCGTGTGTGTCGACGCCGTCGCCTCTACACCTTTTCCTCCACATAGACTTGTCTATTGTCTCGAAAATAACCCCTACATACATCGTCAATAGGTTTAATTGCTCTAACCGCCCCCTAATACACAACCGTGAGTGTCGATGCCGTCGTCTCGCCAGTTTTCCCCAATAACTCGCGTAATGTCGCGAAAATTGCATCTACTATCTTATACATCATTTCTCTCTGTCAATGTCGTCCATTGTGTGCGTTGAAGCTATAATCCTTTTAACTACGATCGTAAAGTGAATAGACTTCTCTCTCTCCCTCGCTTATCACAAAATGGCGCACAACGACGACATTCTCACCACGGTTGACGAGGAAGACCCTGTATACGAGTTAGTGAGAAATACGGACATGTCTCTTCTAGAACATCCCGAGGATGATTGAAAAGAGCAATCGTGTCACGAGATAGCGGAGTGTGAAATTTAATTTAGGCATTATACACAACTCAGTGGTTCAATGGAAGGGAGCAACCTGCCTCACGACCGATACCGTTTAAAAGGCGTCATGTGCCGCTAACTGACATACTACCCGCTATAAAGTATCCCTGCTACTGATGCCGCCACAGATGGTTTTAAGAAAGGATCATTATTTCCAAACCATTGCAAATCTCGCCCGTACAGTATTTCAGAAGGATAGGTAATTTCCCCGTCATCTGCCTTAGTGTATAGCAGCATTGCTAAAATGATCACATTCTATTATACTGTCCAACTCTCTATAGCGCACTAGTGTCAACCACAACATGCGACACTTTAATATACCACTTTTCTTCTTCGTAAACACTTCTTCTTCGAATAAGCCCTTTCCACATACAAACCATGGAATCGTTTTTAACCATATTCTCTTTACTGTAATGTTTCACCATATCGTCCCTAGAAATGTATGGCTGTGTAACCATCGGGAGTGGAACATCTTGTAGGTAGGTAGGTAAAAATTAGGCTTAGGTGTAGTGTGTTATACTTTGAAAACAATGTATCGTATTTTTATAAGGGTCGGTGATACTTTTGGAATGGCCTATCATACTTTTGATACGGTGTGTCATACTTTGACACAGAGAGATGTTCAGATTATTAATTAAGTGTATCTGACCAGTGATCCGGTCATACGTTATTCATTCTCCCATCATTTTAGTAGTAAAATCTGTGAACAATCTATTTCTGTTTCCGTAATTGAAAGAAAATTTGAATGTTATCTGTTGCAAGGGTCTCCACGGAGTAGCTGAATACATTACAATACATGTATGTATGTTATATGCCGGAGTGTAGATTTATGTCTAGATGACATACACACACACGCACGCACGCACGCACACACACATAACATACATACATACATGTATTGTAATGTATTCAACGCACGCATACACACACACACACACACACACATATAACATACATACATGTATTGTAATGTATTCAGCTACTCGACCCTCGCAACAGATAACATTCAAATATTTCAAGAAATAGATTGTTCGAATAACAGACCGGATCACTGTCAGATACACTTAATTAATAATCTGAACATCTCTCTGTCCGGTATTTCAAAATTCCTTTTGATGCACCTTTTTTCTCGAATACCAGGACACCTCACCACTACACATTTTAGCCTCGATAATCGAGATTACCCAGTGGTTTCATTAGAAAGGTCTACCTCGGTACGCTTATAAAACTTTCAGCAATATTCCAGCAATATCACAACTGGGACACCACCACAAAGTGGGCTTCACAGAGAACACAGAGAGCTATGTAGAAAATTGCCATAACGTTAGAGTTGCGCATGGGAACCAGTTTAACAGAGAACACAGTGTCATACCTTTAAGCGAATTAGACGTGTACCGACCTAGGCAAAAGTGAATAGAATGGATTGCCATACTTTTGCTCAGAGTTGTGTTTTAGGGACAGTGAAATGCTGAAACGAGACGTCGGTCGTGGGGAGCAGCTGCGACTCCGACCACGTGGGACCGACATGTGTCGTAATTTTGGAACAGTGTGTCATGCCTTTGGCGTGATTATACGTTCTCCCCATACTTTTTTGGTAGTAAAATCTATGGAACGGGTCCGCGACTAATGACACGGTTTTGGGAGGGTCTTTCATACTTTTGGAACAGTGTGTGTAATTATTAGAACAGTGTGTCATACTTTTGAAACGAGTCGTCATACATTTGGAGCAGTTAGTCGTACACTGGGAAGGACGTGTGACACTTTTAGAATAGTGTGTCGTAATTTTGGAACAGTGTGTCATTGGGTGTGGTTATACTTCCTCCCGACATTTTTCAGTAGTAAAATCTACGGACACTCGAAAACAACACAAAAACAGTAATACGTGTTTTAACAAAGACACTGCATCAGTTTCACGGTAACGCTTTGATAAGATTATTTATACGCGCAATGTTAGCGGTTAATTTACACCATTCCTCCGTGGAGATAGATATACCTAAAATTGTCTCTTTGCCAGATATAAATTGCTTGATATCTACGATGGGTAAATTTTCTTTCAAACAAACGGAAACACGTTTTGATCGCCACTGTCCCCTCCCCAATATATAGCAGGATTCAGCCATTCAAAGGTATGACGCAGTGTCCCAAACGTACGACAATCCGTGCCAGAAGTATGACAGATCCTCCCAAAAGTGAAACTTTAGCCTCGTACAATTCTCACAGATTTTACTACTAAAATGATGGGAGAATGTATAACCACGCCCAAAGTATGACACGTTGTTCCAAAAGTATGACGCACCCTTATGCAAATATGATAAACTGTTTTCAAAGTATGACACACCGTATCAAAAGTATGATAGGCCATTCCAAAAGTATCACCGACCCTTATAAAAATACGATACATTGTTTTCAAAGTATAACACACTACACCTAAGCCATTTTTACCTACCTACCTACAAGATGTTCCACTCCCGATGGTTACACAGCCATACATTTCTAGGGACGATATGGTGAAACATTACAGTAAAGAGAATATGGTTAAACACGATTCCATGGTTTGTATGTGGAAAGGGCTTATTCGAAGAAGAAGTGTTTACGAAGAAGAAAAGTGGTATATTAAAGTGTCGCATGTTGTGGTTGACACTAGTGCGCTATAGAGAGTTGGACAGTATAATAGAATGTGATCATTTTAGCAATGCTGCTATACACTAAGGCAGATGAGGGGGAAATTACCTATCCTTCTGAAATACTGTACGGGCGAGATTTGCAATGGTTTGGAAATAATGATCCTTTTCTTAAAACCATCTGTGGCGGCATCAGTAGCAGGGATACTTTATAGCGGGTAGTATGTCAGTTAGCGGCACATGACGCCTTTTTAAACGGTATCGGTCGTGAGGCAGGTTGCTCCCTTCCATTGAACCACTGAGTGGTGTATAATGCCTAAATTAAATTTCACTCTCCGCTATCTCGTGACACGATTGCTCTTTTCAATCATCCTCGGGATGTTCTAGAAGAGACATGTCCGTATTTCTCACTAACTCGTATACAGGGTCTTCCTCGTCAACCGTGATGAGAATGTCGTCGTTGTGCGCCATTTTGTGATAAGCGAGGGAGAGAGAGAGAGAAGTCTATTCACTTTACGATCGTAGTTAAAAGGATTATAGCTTCAACGCACACAATGGACGACATCGACAGAGAGAAATGATGTATAAGATAGTAGATGCAATTTTCGCGACATTACGCGAGTTATTGGGGAAAACTGGCGAGACGACGGCATCGACACTCACGGTTGTGTATTAGGGGCGGTTAGAGCAATTAAACCTATTGACGATGTATGTAGGGGTTATTTTCGAGACAATAGACAAGTCTATGTGGAGGAAAAGGTGTAGAGGCGACGGCGTCGACACACACGGTGGTCGAAACGATTGTGTAATAAGGGATGGTTAGATCTAGTAGCAACAATATACGATAAGTCGTGGACATATGGTGTGTAAGATAATAGAGGTGATTTTCGTCTTTCAACTGCGCGTACCGAGCGTACATTGTGACAGCTATGGCTAGAATGAGGACACGTCCAATTACCCTTCAGGACCATGGGGTGCATATCACTCTCAAACCATACTATCAACAGCTATCCGTACAGTTTGGACGTAATGAGCCTGTTCTTAAAAACAACTATGGCGGTATAAGTAGCAGAGATACTTTGGTAGAGGTGTGTGGTAATAAAATAGACTGTAGTGGGGTGAAGAGATTGGAATATCCTATACTGTTTATTTGCAACACGGACAGAAAAAAAAGCGAACCGGGTAGATTACATGTACGACTCGTACGGTATAGATTACACACGAATATGGCCCGAATTTCACGATTTTGTGGCAAAATACGGTCGTTTGCATTATTCCTACAAAGAGTTCGTGTACAAAGCCTGTCGTCGGTAGCTTGCGGTCACCATTTCAGTAAAAGTAATACACTTCCATGGTTTTCAGATGGCATGATAATACCAAGAAGAGTATACTCAGGAACTTTAAGAGCCATGGATTTTGACGAGGGAAAAATTAGGTTATTGATAGAGCTGTAGGAATGTTCTCGATTTTTTTCCCACGCCGCCGTCTCGAAGCAAACCGATTTTACTAGCCAACCATACAAAGAGGTGTTAAGCGTGGCTTTTAGCTCTTACGCAGCTAGGTACCCACGGCGATAACGCCTGTGTTTGATGTAATAGGTATAATTATGTCCAGAACAGGACGAGGCGCCCTTAGCTCACGGCCCCTATTCTTTTGGCACGTAACTGCTGATGGTGACAAGAGTATCACGAGCACCGACACGCAGTAGCTAGTTAGAAGCCGTCTGCCCGAGAGTGAGGTTGTATATTTTGAGTGCTCCGTACCACGATGTCCTGCTGCTACGTTCCCGAATCGTATAATGAGCAGAGGGATGAAGAAAGATGTAAACTTTTCTTCAATAAGAAGGGGAAAGTATCGCCATCATCACACTCTGGAAACGAAGACACTTTATCGGTGGACGGGAAATATGGTCTCCCAACTGTTTTGTGAGTAGAAATGTAGTTGTGCATATTTACGAATAAAATTTGTGAAATGTTGTTTTTATTAGTCTCTGTTGTGTTTTATATAAAAGTGTTGACGTTGTCTACCTCGTGGGATACGTTGCTCGCTCGGTCTAGTATTGTAGAGAGTTTTACATAGACTGTCCGACTCAATATCTTCTTTGTTGTATTTGGTAGAATATAACCGCCTTCCCGTGTTGTATTGTAGAGAGCTTTACATAAACTGGAGGGTGTGTTATTTTTGAGTGTCTTGTTACGTTTGTTTTGCTGCCTAGTATTGTAGAGAGCTTTACATTGGCAGTACGACATTTACAGACCTCCTTCAAAATTATTATTCGTTCCCGCTTTGGGTTTACGATACGAGGTAAAGAACGTAACACTCGGTACCACTCTTGCTGTTTTGCCGTTTTCTACCTCATATTTTGTTTCATGTAGAATATCACCGTCTTACCGTCTTGTATTGTAGAGAGCTTTACACAGACGGGGTGGTCGTGTGATTACATAGACAGCACGAGATTCCCTAGCCTCCTTCAAAAACTCAAATAATATTGGCACGCTAATGGTGCATTTATGAGGTAAAAACGCGTCTGAGAGCAACTGAGAGTTTAGCTTGACGGATGGATTCTTATGGTCTCCATTTTTGTTTGTGTGACGTCATTAGTAGATGTCACATGCGCGCGCACACACACACGTACATGCACGAACACGTATTAGATGACCATTCCCTTATTTGTGACGGTTGAATGACCACTTGACGTCAATACCGTCGTTGTAGGGCGTGACGTCAGTGTAGCAGCATATTTTCGAGGTTTGTAGTGGAGATTTGTTTGGGAGGTTCTAAATTTTATGGATTAGGCTGGAGTTTTGTAGGAAGGTGGCTATGGCGTGGAAGATAGTGGGCGGGTTGAAGGGATTAAAATGTAGATGTATGTTATTGTGGTATTTAGATGGTATACTGCTGTGTAGTTGTGTGATGTTTGTTTGTTGCAGGTGGCAGTGTATAAATATATGTTCAATTGTTTCGGGTAGTTTGCATTGTGTGCATAGTCCATCTGGGTGTCTATTTTGTTTGTATAATGCGTGGTTTAAGTTTCTTATGCCAGTGATTAGTCTAGTGATAAGTATGTCAAGGTGTTTGTTGTTTGAGTAGGTGAGGGTTTTGGTGATAGGTTTGGTTATGATGGCTTTAACCCAGATGGATTTGTGTGTATTGAAGTTGTGTTGGTAGTTTTGGTTGAGTATGTGAGATTTGATGAGTTGTTTGATTTCTGTTTTGGATGTGTGGAATTGAATGGCTGGAGAGTTTTGTGTGGTGGCTAGTTTGGCTGCTATGTCTGCTGTATTATTTTGTTGTGAGTGTGACCTGGTATCCACATTAATGTTATGTCTTTATGTAATTGAAGTAATGAGTGAATCTGTATAATTATTTTGTGTATTAGGTCGTTACGTGATTTTGAGTGCTTATTTTGGAGTTGTTTGACGGCGCTGAGGGAATCTGTGAGTATTAAGATGTTGGTGTGGTGCATAGTGGGATTAGGTGGAGTGCAGTTAAGATGGCTGTTAATTCTGCTGTGTTAATGTTTGTGTGGTTTGTATAGTGGAGGTTTGTTGTTAAGGGGGCTGTTTGTTGTACGTGGATGCCTATGCCTGTGCGATTGTTTGTACCGATTGATGCGTCTGTGTATATGTGGGTGTGGTTGGGGTAGTTTAGGTTGATGTGGGTTTGGATGAGGTTTGTTTTGGTGTGAATGTCAGTATTTTTAGGGAGATTTTGAAGTGTGTCTGATGGGGTAGTATCTGTAGAGGGCGGAGGTTTGTCATGAATGTAGCTTGTTATGGGAGGTGTGTGCTGGATGGTGTTTAGATGTTGTGAATGAAGCAGATTGTTGAGGTGAGTGAGTAGAGGGGCTTTGTTTGGGTTGTTTTAAAATTTTTTGATAGTGGATTTTTTAGTGTTGGTGTATTTGTATATTTGTATATTGGGTTGTGTTGGGCCCCAGCCCAGTAATTGAGTGCGTTTGGTTTATTCGTGTTTTGATTGAAGGGATGCCTGTGAGTAGGAGAAGAGTGTTGTGGGAGGTGCCAGTCCTAGTGCCTCTGTATGGAATTAAGTTTTTGTAGGATAGATGGGGCGAGGGAGTGGAGGACCGGAGCAGCGTAGTCCAGTCTAGACTGTATAAGAGTTTTGTATATGTTAATAAGTGTTTGTTTGTCGGCTCCCCAGTTTGTACCACTGATAGCTCGCATGAGATTTAAGTCTTTTTGATATGAGTTGACCAGATTATTAATCTGGGGTGTCCATGTCATGTGTTGGTCAAAAGTTACACCTAGAAATTTTTCGAACTTGATTTCCTGGTTATTAAGGTGGAGTTTGGGTGTATAATTTTGCATTCTTTGCCTTTTGAATAAGATGCCCACGGGTTTTTTTGACGTTAATGTGGAACCCCAATTTTTGGGCCCAGTTTTGGATGTGATTTAGCATTCTTTGAGTTTTGATTGTGGCTTGGTTTGGTGAAGTGGATGATATCCAAAAAGAAATGTCATCAGCGAATTTTGCAGTAGAAATTTCTGGCAACTTGTCCGGGAATATGTCGTTAATCATGAAGTTGAATAATGTTGTGGATATTATGCTCCCCTGGGGGTTCCATTTTCTATTGGAAAAGGATCCGAGACGGTGTTGTGGGATTTGACGATTATTTGTCTGTTGTTAAGGAATGCCTGTATGAAATTTAAAATACGCCCGTGTATGGCATTTTCCTGTAATTTTTGGATAAGACCGTTGTGCCAGATCATGTCAAAAGCTTTGCTAAAGTCAATAAAAATGGCCAGCGTGTATTGTTTTTGTGCTTGAGCTACCGTTATATCATGCTCCAAATGTAAAATATGATCTAAAGTTTGCCTATTTGGAGTGAAGCCACTCTGGTCCTGCTTGATTAAGTTATGGGTTAGAATTTGGTGTTTTAGTCTATTATTTACTATAGACTCAAGTGTTTTACATAGTAGTAGATACAATGATAGTCCGGGACCAAGTCCAACAAAAGCCTCTGCAAAGCCTTATTTCACAAATAAAGCTTTTGTCAGGCCCTTAGATCTCACCAACCATTGTCTACTACTTTTGAACCCCCAGTTAACTTCCCGACCCCACGTGGCATTACTGTGCCACTATGACGTGTTGACAGGAGGTAACATTGTACCGTATGGTATGATCAATAATTCCTCTCTAACGAACCCTTTCCCTGGCCCATCTCTCAAGTAGTACAAGTTAGGCTCGTCGGCTTTGATGTCCACTTTATCTATGTTGTAAGTTTTGACTGACCATATCGGATCGGTGGCTCGCTTACGACTATCACCCTCGTGTTCCCTCGGCTGGTATAGGTACCTCACGAGGGCCCTATCTGGTATCTGTTTCTCTTTCCCATGCAATTGCGCAGCCGACTCTGCCACTATTGATTTTAGTTTGATAGCGTCGGCTGGTTTCCTGCGGTGAGACGGGTGATTTCGTGGTTGATGGGTGACACCACCTGAGGTAGCAGCGCTACCCATTCAGTCGATCGCTTCCCCGGGTTGGTCATCTCTCTCGCATACTGATGCCCGAATAAGCGCTCTGCCAAAGTCCGATTTAATCTCTCAACTATGGCTTGGTTGCGATGAGCCCCGGCAGCACCACGCCTGACATTGGTATCGTGTTTGTCTATCAGGTGTGACACGGCACCCATGAACTCCCGCCCGGGGTCGACTTTCAGCTCTGTGGGCCATGTCAGCGGACTGCGCTTGTACATGCGTTCGAATCCGCGGGCTACCTGGGCCGAGTCTTTCGCGGTCAAGGGTTCGGCTTCCTTGCAGCGACTGGCCACGTCCACGACGGTTAAGGTATATTTGTACCTCTTATCGTGGGGTAGGAATAGGAGGTCGGCCTGGTGAACGCTATTGGGTATGTTAATACCGAACTTCCTTCTAGGCACGTAGCGTGGTGCCGGTAAATAGATGTGCCACAGGGCTTGTTTTTCAAGCCACGCTTTGGCCTCGTTTGGGGGTACTCGCGCCATTTTAGCCAGCTTATGTACGGTGCTAGCTCCTTTCCAGTACCCACGCGGGTTGTACCCATGTGGGCTGTAGTAAATAGCCTCAAACTTTCTTTGGTTCCCTGACATGTCGCCCCGATATATACACCTATGTTCTTGGTTCAATTTTCTCATGCCCGTACGCGTACGTGTTGATCCCATCAATAGCTATCCAACGCTTAGTGTCCATCGGCGACAGGGACGTCTTGTTTATAGTCAGTCCGTATATCCTATGCCCATCACTTCTAAGCGTGTTCATTTTATGTCTAAAGGTACGGGTCTTGAACAGGGCTTCCTTGAATCTGGCATGTTTGATGTGTTGTTTCACCACGTACTTCTTAACACCCTTCGCGGGGCGGTGGGGTAGCCTAGTGGTTAAAGCGTTCGCACGTCACGCCGCGCCGAAGACCCGGGTTCGAATCCCCACATTGGTACATTGTGTGAAGCTCATTTCTGGTGTCCCCCGCAGTGATATTGCTGGAATATTGCTAAAAGCGGCATAAAACCAAACTCACTCACTCACTCACTCACTTAACACCCTTCGACTTCCGGATCTCGCCATTGTCGGCCTTCAGGATGGAGTACATCTTGGGTCTCAAGCCTATGTACTCGGCTATGGGCGTGCCAGCACACTCGTCCTTCATCTTACCTAGGACCTTTTTATTTACCGTGCTGTGTATGGCATGGTCCTTGGGGTAGTCGCTGGTGTCATACAAATCGAAGCGTTTTTTCATGTCCTCATACACGTCCTCGGTTCGAATCTCCATCAGCAGGGAATCCGTGTCAGTGTACAGCACTTCACACCTGTCGCCGTACTGTTTCTTCAGTTCGTTGTAGTAAAAGTCGTACATCAGGTGTTTGGATAAATCGAGGATGCTCATCCCCATGTAAACAGGTCGGTTGAATTTGATGTGGCTTTTCTTCATGTGTAGGGCAACCAGGTCGTTGGTGAATATCTTGCTCCGGGTTGAATGCTGGGCTGGCTATCAGTCTCCTGAGCTTGTCTTCCTCATTCAACCAAACCAGCTTCATGGTCACGCGTTTCCTCAGGTTTTCCATAGTCTTACCAAACACCGAGTTGTTCATGAGCTTGTAGAGATTTTTCTCAAAGTCACTGGTGGCCAGCTTTCACAGGTCTGTGTTCATTCTGATGTATGGCTCCATCCAGGGGCTCTGGTTGAACACGACCCCCCTGTGTATTTTGGTCAGCCTCATACCCAATGACAGGTACAGCTGTAGGTTGCAATAGTGAACGATGTACTTGGTCTTATTCATTAAGTTGGGCACTAGTTTTTCAACGTCTGCCACCCGCCCACCTAACAAGTTATGTTGGTACTCAGACATCCAGTCTGGGTTTACCCTCATACGTTCGGGGGCCAGGGGGTAGCTGTTGTGTGATGTGTGTAATGCTTTGCGGTATTCCAAGTCCACCTCGAGGATATAGCCTTTGTTCGAATCGTCCTCGATGCTCATAACATCGATCTCGGACGATACCCGGCCGATATCGGACGATACCCATTCGAATCCCCCTGTGGGTAGATACTGGCTCAGCCGTACAGGTTGTTGGCGTCGAGGTAGAGAATATGATTGGTTGGCTTGCTCGGGTCGTAGCCCTTCACGTATTGATTATTTGCTTTCGCGTATCGTTTGGTAGCCATGGAAATCCCACCTCGCAAGCCTTTCTCAATGAATAGGTGCATGTCGTTTTGGTGAGCAATTCCAACTTAATTCCGGTCTTTTTCAACAATGAATCCCAAGACAGACCTGGGCTGGTGTAGTACCATGCGGGGTCGAGTTGATACTGCTTGAAACACGTCCGCCTAAACGTCTCAAACACGTCGGCTAGCAGCAGTACATCTGTCCTCAAGTACAGGTCGTGGTAGTCACCCACATTCTTACAGCCCAGTTTATTCCATACGTTAATTGCGTGCGAGTAATCGTCTTGGGTGATTGTTGAGTCGGTCAGGTTGCTGTAAAATTCTCTGATGGGAGGCAGTCGGGTCTCGGCGAACTTGGCCCAGCCATCCATGTACTCCCAGGGGTACACACCCTTCCTCATCAGCAGGGGTCGAGTCTCGGCATTGGTATATCGATCAGTGATGGGGAAGGTATCGTTGGCCTTGACCAGACTGTCGAGTGACGACAGGAGGAACTGAACCGAGTCGATGAACCTCAGACCATTCAAACTGAAGGAGATGTATCTCTCCATGTTGTTGGGGATGCACGTCAGGTTGCCGTCGACTTTCGCGATGGCCTGCATGATCAAGTGAGAGTCGTACCCTCTCAAGTTGTGGAAGACCACGGGGATGTTTATTGTCTTGGGAGTGATTCTAAGCTTGAGGTTACACGCGTTGTGAGCGGCGCCTCTATACTTATCGGTGACGTGGCAGTGATCTCTCAGCGAATCACCGTTCAGTGGTGAGTCACACACATGGCAGTGAGTGCTGCAGGCGTGGGCTAACCTGTCGGCTTGAGTCATACGCATGGGAGAGACTGTGTATAGTGCATTCCTAATACTTTTTTCTTCCTCCTGCAAACACTTTAGAAACTTTTCAGCCGCCTCGGGACCCTTATACACTACCGGAGCTTTCGTTTCCCCATCACATCGGACGACCACGTATCCAAACCCACAGGCCTCATGCTCCTGTGTTTTTTGTGTGCCTGGGGTACCCCAAACATCAATGGGTTTGACCAAGGCTTAGATGACATAAGGCACAGACATTTGGTTCTTGTGGTTGTCGAATTTTAGGATATTGTCACCTTCCTTAGGCATGTCGACTCGTATGGCCGTCCGCCCCACACCTTGACAATCCTCCCGGTGGGATTCTAATAAATCAGCTCGTGTGAAACCGTGTAGGCATCGTATGCAAAAGTGTTTTTTCCCAACGTGTTTCGACTGGTCGTGCAACAGGCTGCTAAGATGTTTTATCCACGTGTAGTGATACTTATCGCCTCGCTGGGTCATGAATATATTGATCACGCGGTGACCCCCCTGTTCCCCCAACAGTTGGGGTTTCCCCAACATTGGACTGACCCTGTGCACTATTGTTGTGTTACCTTCGTGCCCTAAGACGTTTATGGCTATATTATTCTGTTTTTCTACTTTAGTGATCTGGGATATGGGGGTGGGTTCATCTATACCATCCCAGTTGAGCCCATCATCTTGGGGATAGCTGGAAAGCCTGTCCGAATGAGTGTCAGCTGGAAACAAGGCTGACCTGATAGCTAACCTCAGGCAATCGTCTCCTCTATTCTTGACGTTGACCATGGCCTGTTTTGCTTTGTAGTAGGGGGGCAAGTCTATGTACGACCCGCCTCTGAATGGCACGTAGTTAGCTGTGTCTAGATAAACATTATCGATTTTATCCACGACCCACCTGGACCCCATGTGTGTGTAGCGTTCTAGGTTTTCTCGTATCTGCTGAAAACTGATATCGATTGACTCTTCTATAGTCTCGGTATTAGTCACGACTTCTTGTTTAACTCGGAAGTAAGGCTGAACGTACTCAGTGACCCCAGCACCCTGCTGTTTATCGAGTGACATTTTCACTGTGATTTGAAACTTTATACTTCCCAAATCGTTGAGTTCCTCATTGACTTTATCAGTGATTAGAGGCTTGATATCAGCGATGTCTATGTTCCTATCAACATGCATACGCCAGCCTCTCAAATAGTTACCTACAGCGCGCTCAGTGCGCATGAACTCTAGTTCAATAGCTCTATTCTGCCATAATAGTTCTACAAGCTGTGGCTTCCTCATACGGGAATAACCAGCTAACCCCAAATCACGTGCCTCTACTTTTAGCTGTTTTACAGTGGGGAGCTGAACGCGACCGGGGTCATTTAATAATGCAACTAACCCGTCTCTTCCCAGGCGGGAATAACCCGTCAACCCTAGCTCTTTTGCTCCGAGTTTTAGTTGTTTTACCGTGGGAGGGGCTTGTAGGACGAGTAACCTCAACAACTGTGGTTTCCTCATTCTAGAATAACCAATTACACCCCGCCACCTGGCGATCTGCTTGAGCTCACGAGTAGTAGACATTGTGTACACTTATGTATATCAATCTCTAATTGGGACGCCGGCAAGGGAGGTACCTTGATAAAAAATAGAGACGCTATAAAATCCTTAGTAAATATCTAGATAGGCCTTATCAATTATACCCTCGACCCACCCGGAACATGCGCAGCATAGTAGGGTGTTTTGTATTACTTGCAACGAGTCGTCAACAAGTATATCTATATCCCCATGCACATCTACTCGGCCACCATCAAAGTAATTCCAAGTGTGCCCAGCCCACGGTACATCAAACCCTACTTTCACCATGATTGTAAATGAGCACCCCTTATATAGTTCGCTAACAATCATGGGTTTGAGGGCACTGATATCTATACTTTCCCCCACATCCATCTGCCAGCTTCTCAGGCAACGACTTTCCCTGGGCTCAACTTCCACGAACATTGTTATACCTAGGTGTGCATAGTCTCTAATTGGGGCACTACACTGCTATCCTGAGGAGGCGTCTACGTTCTTTTCTGTAGTCCATTTTCATCTCGTAGATAAGATGATGTCTGACTACCTTTGCCCCGTGAGCTTTGCATAGGCAGTAGTGCCCTTTCACCCCGATACCACACACAGAACATGTGTAGTTCGGGCTTCCCATGTGGAAACAACATTACCCCTCAGTCCTGCATCTCCTACCGCAGGACTCGGTCTTCCCCATAAGTATGTATTCGCATTGGTACGGGGCGGGTCTCATCTTTGGTATACTCATATGAGTACTTAGTCTAATTGTTTTGCAACCAACGCAGTCGCTGCTAGACCCAGCGCGATAAAGACCAGTTCCCGGTCCATTTGCCCCGGGGATGGTGTGTAGTACTGAGCGAGTGTGGGCTTATGGAGTGGTTCTAACTGTTTACCGGTTAGTAGGTAGTATTCTCTCGCTGCGTCGTCGACATCGTGGAATGTTTTAACGGCATGGTTCTCACGCCTGAGTTGTTCGTTAATGTAATCGATCCTCTGTACACGTCTCTTCGCGTACTCAGATTGCGCTGTTTGTAATCGCTCCACAGCTATGTCGTGCGTTTCCGTTCAGCCTGTATCTCAGCCGTGTGACTCCGTGTGGAGTTTCGAGAAGAGGAAATTACTCCCGGAAAATGCCAGGGCGTTTACTAACGCCCCGCCAACCATCATGGCTATCGTAGCCATCCTATATATAGTTACATTTACTTCAAAATATTTTCCGGTAGGATCCCTTGTTTTACTAGGATGTCCTTGGTGGCCATCGCCATACCCAGGTTCATTATGAGCATACCCATATCCTGCAGGTTGAAATCTAGCTTGATAGTCGGTTGTTTAAGCACCATTTTGGTCAACCTAGCTTACCCTACGGCTAGACTGGCGACCACGGTGGCGTGGTATGCATCGTTGACGAACGTTTTCCCCTCAGACATTATGTATATGATATAAAAATATATATTTATAACATGATATGTGGGTTGACCTCTAATTGTGGGGGTTCCTGGGGAGGGTTTCCCTCCCGTGGTTGTTTATTATATAACCATGAGATAGCCACGGCAGCAGTTGCGCCTGCAATCAACAGGAGTGGAGCCCGGCTCCACAGTGGAGCGTTGCTACTCTTAGACCACCTTTTTTTACCGGCAGCTACTCTCTTAGGGTTCTTCTGCCTGGTGACTGTAGGGGTCACCTCGGGAGTGGTTTGGGGTGGGGTTTCCTCTGAAGGGGTCACCTCCCTGGGGGTCTCCTCCTGTGTCATTTCTTGGGCAGCATCCATCTTGTATACTATTATTATTATTTTTCCCCTCCTTAAATTGGCAATGCTTTGCTGTGATAATCGCCGCCATCACCGGGGCTAAAACATACCGTATTTGTGGTACAGCACACAGCTGATAGAGCTCAAGTCGTGTTCAATAAAAGGGTCTTTCTAGAGGTCCTCCCACAGGTAAAGTCGACGTTCCTGGGGAATGGGAAGGAAGTACGACGGAATACCAGTGTATATCTGGGTCATAGCCGATCCTATAGTCTTTGTCATCTCGGCCCCGAGTCTAGCCTCGTATCTAGCGTACAGCTTATCGATTTCTTCGGTTGACATTTTGTGAATTTTATCGGGAGTGTAGTCCCCAAAGTAATGTTTGGTTTTGCCACCAACAGCCAACGCTACCAGTCTCTCTCGCTTATCATCATCCCCTCGCTTATCATCGTCCCCTGGCTTATCCCCCTCCAGCAGTTGTTCTAGCAATTCATCACACTCCATCTTATAATGTAATAAATAATATAATACCCGATGCAGGTTAAGCACAGCGAAATGAAGGTTAAGTTGCACACGACGAGTACTTCAAAAACAACCATAACTATAACTGATAAGTGCTAAACGCTAAGCATTTGCTAAGCATTGCTAAGCTTTGGTAAGCTCTGCTAAGCATTTGCACAGCTTTGCTAAGCTTTGCTAAGCTTTGCTAAGCTTTGCTAAGCTTTGCTAAGCTTTGCTAAGCATTTGCTAAGCATTGCTAAGCTAAAACACCCTATAGACCACGGGTTGGTCGGTCTTGAGCACGAGCTTAGCATGTTTAGTTTCAGCGAGCTGTTTCTTCACAAGTTCCCGTTCTAGTTTGCTCATCACATCGTTCTCTCTCAAACACTCCTCGAACAAATCCCTGTCCTTGCAGTGGAATAAGGCCACCCATCGCGTCTGCTCCCTGAGGTCTTTCAATACCGAGTTGAACTTCTGTGTTAGTACCCAGACGCTGTGCTTTGCGTGCCGGCCGGAGAAGACCAGGTACGATAGCATGTCTCTCTTTTTTGTTATCTCCCGATTAGCGCTGCAGTCGTCCAGGATAAACAGCGTCGACTCCGCCTCGAATTTGTTGTGATAAGCTTTCAACCAGTCCTGCAGACGTGTCCCCGGGTCGACTCTGTGTACGTCTGGGTCCGTCATCACCCAAGGTCTTTCCGTGTACGTTCTATTCATGTGCAAAGTAGGGCACATGATAACGATGTTGTCGAACACATCCCGGTAGTACACCTCCAACATATCCAGCACGAAAACGGTCTTCCCACAGCCCGTCTGTCCACACACTATGGCGCAGTGTGGGTCGCGGGGCAAATCAATAGATGGCTTGCAGCCAGGCAAATCAATAGATGGCTTGCATGAATCTCCCATTCTCTATATTAAGTTGCACGTCCATAATAACGTACAGATATAATTTCAACTTGCTCGCGGGTTGAGCCTTCTTGGTGATCTGGATTGTTATCCCCTCGCTGCCGTTGTCTATGCGGCGACCACTACCGTGCAGTTTATCGTCATCCGTGGATCGCATGTCCCATGGTGGTCAGGTATTCACCGATCTGCACGGCGGATAGGTTCCAGGTCCTTGATGACGTGTTGGTGCCGGGTCGGTAGTTTCATTATCTCGTCCCACTGCTGGTGTGCTCTCATACCGGCGCTGAACAGCTGGTTGGGCACGCCCTCGATGGTCACTTCCACCTTTTCAATTGCGGGGTTGAAAAACTTCTCGCTGTTCCTTCGGAACGGCTCGTAATCCTCCACTGGGACTATCAGGATGCCTTTCATCGGTCGCGCGTGCTCGTTTAGGTTGATATTCCACAGCGTGTCGCTCTTATCCCGCACGACCGATCTATGCCTCAGTATGCGGTCGTACAGGATGGCCACCTTCCCCGAGTACTGGTTTCGAACCTGCCTGGCCAGCTCCGGGCTAGTGACCATGTCGAACTCCAGAGAGATGTTGTCTATGGTGTAACTGGCCTCATCACCGTTCGGCGTACGCACTACTTTGCTGTAGTCGTTAAACGTGAGCTCGTATTCAAGCCTATCACCCAGCGCGGCCTGGTAAAACGGCGCGTGCCCCTGAGAGCAACTCGAAGTCGAGCGGCACGCAGAACCTGTTCCCGTACGCTTGGGCGATGGCCTTGTCACCGTCCGAGATCTTGTCTAGCTGGTCTGCCGTGAAGCCGAACCCCACGCGCAACCGAGTCGATTTGCTGATGCCTTGGTACACGTCATTGATGCGTTCTCCCTCGGTTTTCCAGAGGTCCCCATAGCAATAAAACACGTCGCTGTCGTCTATGCTCAGCACCTCATTACCGCTGATCTTGATAGTGGTTTTCTTGATGATGGCTCGACCTACGTTCCGCACGAGATCACGTTTGTCGTTGTCGGAGGTCAACGTGAGGTTGAACGTCAGTCGAACCGTGCCTGGTACGATAAGGTCATTCTCACCCAGGTTTGGGAATCTAACCAGCAGCGTTTGATTCTGGTCTATCTTGCTGGGATTGTTGGTGATGGTCACCGACTGGCGCACGGCTCCGACGCCTAGAGGCTATCTTGATCTTCGGAAAGGATCTAGTTTCCTGCCATACATTGTTATATAGATAAAATATAAAAGTTTAATATAAATAATGGCTGAAGGCGGTCATGAGTACATCCCGATGGATGATATGTGGGATGATAGTGTGTGGGATGACACCACATTCACGAACAACCCCTTAAGTGCTGAACTTGTACAGCCGGCCGTCGACGATTATTACACCGCAGTTGAAAAGAGAGACAACATCAAGCCGTTGGTACGAGACTATGCCAAGTTTACCATCGATAAGAAGGGCACGCTGCGATTGAAGGCTCACCCGGGGGTCGATATCATGAAAAAAGACGGGAAAGGACCGTATGCTTTGTCAACACTCACCAGTCGCCCTGGTGGGAGTCAACTGATCCGTGATGAACTAGGCTTCATAGATTACGGTGGCGCACGGCCTAAGCTTCCCCCGAAGGTCGTCCAAGATCTGCAAGCAGCCAGGGCCGAACTCAGCGGTGAAGGTGATATACCCCAACGTGCTAAAGAAACGTCGGACAGCCGTCGAAAAATATTGGCCACGTATCGTACCATGCCAACCCCTTGCCGGGCCTCGAATTTACCCTTAGGGAACTGCGAGGTCTAGACGAAGCCTTGAAACATGTACGCGGAGAACTCGTGAACAACATGGGGAAACTGAACGAAATTGATGAGCACATCGCTCGCGAGAAAATAAAAGTCACCGAAACGGAGGACGATGATATGAAACGTCGTATCGAGGAGAGAATAAAAACTTGGAAGACGGAGACAGACTCGGTTGGAATCCGCTTCCTCGAACCGGGAAGCCCTCCGATCCCAGATCAGTCGTGTACGGGAAACCATCGATCGAGTCCTAAATGAGGACACCACGCTAGCTGACAGGATCCAAATCCTCTTCCGACAGCAAGGGATTACTATCGCCAGCCTTCTGACTGCATTGGGCTTCATCATATCAACCCTAGTCTTGTCATTGACGCCTGCCAGCGGCAGTGGTACACCAACACCAACACCCCCAAGTGGTGGTGGCGTCAGAGACTGGATAAAAAAACACCTGAAATCCCTCGGGGAGGCCCTGGCTAAACTGGCTGGTAAGGCCGCCGAAGCCCTGCCCGACATCCTGGGTAGCATCGTCTCGTGGTTGCTGAGCTCTCTGGCTAAAACTGCCACGTGGCTCGGTCAAAACCTGTGGGCAGCAATCGTCGCCGTGGCGGGTCTGGTGTACGTAGCGGCTAAGGAATTTTTAACCAAATAAGCCCCACCCCGACCGCTACCCCGCCAACCACCAGGGCTGTTTTACGGTCGATGTGCTGCTGATTGGATTGTTGGGGTTGGGGCTGTGGGGGTGTGGGTTGAACCCTGGACTCCGGGGGTGGCGCCACTATACCCATCGCACCAGTATGTGTGGGTGGCGGGACTTGGGGGGTGTTAACATCGGGGTTGACGCCCAACTTTTGGTCTGCCGTGGCTATGACTATTTCGTTGTAGCCCACCACTTTTTTTACTCTCAGTTGCATATCGCCCGGAGCCATGTACAGTCCCACGTCGAACACGTAGTCGACTTTCGACCGGGCGATTCCAACACGTCTTGGTAGTGTTTGATGGCACTCGGTAGATCAACTGGAGCATTGATAGCATCCTCAACGTTAACAACGAACTGTTTCTGAGCGTCTTAAGCAGTCCCCTTACCGAGGATGTTGGAACGCGTTTGCGTCTGCGCACCCAACAGCGCCCACACGTACTTTCGAATCGAGTCGTTCAAGCGTTCGGTGCCGGCACGAGTAAACCCTTTCGACGTGTCCAGCATGAACATTTTCCAGTCATCCGCGGGCCCCTGCTCAAACCTCCAGACTCGGTAATCCTTGCTGTTGTCGAAAGCCATGTAACGGTCATCCCACTCGTTTGTTGTGATATGATACGACTTGTAACCCCAATCTTTCACCAGCTGTTTGCTGGCTTCTGCGATATGCATATTGTGAGCGATGGGGATACCCAACCCATGGTTCGGGCCAGGCGAAACGCTAATCCGTCTTCGGGTCTAGTTTGAATTCGTTGCAAATGCGTTTGTAGGCCCGTCTATCGTACTGGTTGTTAACTGCGTCCCATGCTTTGTCCTGTGGGATCGGAGCGCTGATCTCTTTGAGGATACGCCTGACCTGGTAGTACACGTGGAACGTGAACACAGACTGACTCCACGGTCCCCGCCGAGTGTCGGTCAATGTCACACCACACCCCGTTGTAGCGCACCACACAGCGAAGTTGAGTTGATTCTGCCAGAACTGCATGGGGTTGTTGAACCAAGCATGAACTACCTTAGCGTTAGTCACCGAAAACCTATACCTAGCAAATACATCTATAAACTGGGCGTCGAAATACAACCCAGCAGCGACCACGATCTTGTGTGGGAAATCTATGTCCAGTTTAGGGTAAAACACTCCCGGCTTGTACATTTTTAAAGTATTATATAATGGATATATATACTCTAACATGGACGTAACACTTCCAGGAATAACGAGCGGCGAGGCCATTCAGCTGATGCATGCGATCGATAACACGTCGGGTCAACTCGAAGTCACACTCTGCGATATCACCTACCTACCGCGATGGACTAACATCAATGTCAACAACAACAAGCTGTTCATCAGTGGCGCCCGCAATCAGATAACTGACGGCTACTACAGCATGTGCTCGCTAAGCGACGAGGTCTTCAAACCCTTGGGAGCTGAACTCAAGATGAACGACTCAAACGGCACAGTGGTGTTAATCAACAATGGAAGAAACCCCTTGAGGCTCGGCCGACCATTGGCGAGGACACTCGGTATGCCGCCGGATGAGATAAAACCAACAACTACCGTCACAGGCACAGGCACAGACCTAGTGCCGTACCGAGAGCTGTGCATTCATCTCGGTCAGCTGAGCACAACGGACAACATTCAAGGGGGTCACCCTTCCACGATACTGAGAGCCATACCGGTGAAAACGGAGAAATACAACGACGGCAGAACCGAGTCATTTTCACCGCGGCAGTATAAGAGGTTAACTCGGGGTAACATCCCTGAGCTGATAATATCGGTGTTAGATATAAATCATAATCCTGTGAATATAGGATACCTCAGCATAACGCTGCACATAAAATGACTAGCGCACAAGGTCCCGGGATGAAGTTGAAAAAATGCATCAATGCGGGGATCTCCGACCTCGGGGACACACGCGGATTCGACGACTCCGGAGTAGATGGTAAATTGTACGCCTTGCAACTGAAAAACAACATTTACAAACGCGATGAAGTCCCCTCCATCGGTGGTACTAGAAACCTAAGTGATATAGTAGATACCTCAGGAGCGACCGTCAACACTGGGTACACCCTAGTCCGCACCGATGATGATAAATGGATGGTATACCCATCGTTCGGAGGCAAACTGTTCGACTTAGAAGATGTTGAGAGAACGGCCGTCGCCCAAAACAAGCCATATACGCTCGTCTTCACCGACGATGACAAGTGGGTGTTGTTACCCCTAAAGGCGACTGGTTTCTCAATATTAGGCTCGGCTCCCCCTACGTGTTCACGGAGAACATAGACAACTACCTAAACAAAGTCGTGAACAACGGAACCCTGCTCGTGGCTTACGTCCCGGCTCAGAGACGTAGTGTAGTCATCAGCCCAGTCGCCAGTATGGCAGCCAACATGCTATCGAGTAAACCGGGAGTGCAAGACTGGGCATTGCAGTTGGTGTCTGAATTCGCTGGCGTGGCCAACATCCTGGCGAGCCTACCGGTGAACTCCACGCTGATCATCAAAGTCTACCTAGGGGAACCATCGACGGATGAAGTCGAAATCGTGAAGGGGGTCAAACTCGGGTGGGTGAAACGGCACCAGTATCAGGTTTGCACTGTTTACGTGCGGGTGGGTGTCGACTCACACACCAGTCTGCAGGGGGTCATCGTGACCGTGGAAGACATGATATCACTCACCAAGATCTTCCTACCCGACAACATACACTTCATGGGGTTGAAGTGCACCCCTGAGAAATTATCAGAAAAACAATTGGAAACTATCTCGTAATAGTATTATAGCAATGGCCAATCATCGGCCCAACACCACGCTTAACGATCTAGGTGACACGGAGGGATTCGATCAGCCTGGTGAGGAAGACACCTTATACATCCTGCACTTGAAAGACAACGTGTATAGGTGGGCGGCAATGGCCGATCATCTACCCAAAATCACACTCGGGGGTCTAGGAGGCATAGAGGGATTCGATCAGCCTGGCGTGGATGGCGCCTCGTACGTCCTGCGCTTACGCAACGGGGTGTACTGGCGGTCGCGTCTGCTGCTCGACTTTATAGAACCCAAATGGTTGATCAACATAACCCTCACCGCACCTTATATCTTGGAGGGAGGTCTCCGAAATTAGCAACAACGGTATCTTGCTTGGGGTTTTCGTTCCTAAGCATAGGATAAGTACTCAGGTAACACAGGATCACACGAGTAACATGTTAGTTTCAGTATTCTTGAAGGACGAGTTAAGGTTTGACGTCCCAGATTCCCAATTGGACGTTATGACTGTGAAAAGGGCTCCACACTCGCCATAGAAATCTGCCTCGGGTGATTTTGATGATACAGAACGGCAACTTTTACCCGGGGTGACAATACGCTGGGGCGTCAGAAACAGGGACAAACGTTGCCGTATCATCATACAACCGGACACCTCAACGGGTTCTATAACCCTCCGAAAAAGCACCCCATTAAGCTTCTCCGATAGTGTTCATGTGGACGCAGAGTTACCTATTAGCCTCTCACCTATTTCCCTGTACAATGATCTAAACCTTATAAGCCTCAAATACACTGTGCAAGAATTAAATGTCACTCGATTTAAAGATATCTTTTTTAGAATATATTATATGCACACAGGATGGGGCTGTACCCAGTCGTAGAGGAAGTAGCGAAGACACTGGAAACCGTAGACGGGTTCCGCTTGAGACAGTTATGTGATGTAAAACACCAACTAGAACAAGACCGCGACACGCGGAAAGCACTATATAAGAAGTACCATAGAGCTTTCAATATCGTGGACGGGACTGATACTGCCCTTATGGCAACCAGCATGGGACTAGGGGCGGCAGGTGTTGGGTTGTTAGCCACCATCGTGGCCGCACCTATAGTGCTAGGTATTGAAATAACAGCTGGGGTGGTAAGGGTGGCAGGGTTGGTGTTTAAGTTTGTATCCCGCAGACTGCATCGTAAGGCATTGAAACATGACGAGATCAGGGTTCTAGCCGAAGCAAAGCTGAACACGGTAAGTGAGCGTATTTCGGCAGCACTCACCGACAGTAAGATCTCAGAGGAGGAATTTCGTTCAATCCTCTCTGAACTCGACAAGAACCGTAAGATGAAACAAGAAATCCGGTCCAGGTCTCGTAAGTCTGCTATCAGCGAAGACGAGAAAAAAAGTACATAGAACAGGGGATACAAAAAGCCCAGCAAGCCTTTATTACGAACACCAAAGAGATCATAGGCGATTCACGTTAAACTGTTTCATCGAGGTCAACGCGACATAGTGTCACGTGCTAGTTCGCGGTCATAGCGGCACAGTAGTGCCACGTGCGGCACAGTAGTGTCACGTTGGGTCGGGAAGTTAACTGGGGGTTCAAAAGTAGTAGACAATGGTTGGTGAGATCTAAGGGCCTAACAAAAGCTTTATTTGTGAAATAAGGCTTTGCAGAGGCTTTTGTTGGACTTGGTCCTGGACAATCATTGTATCTACTACTTACATAGATGTGAAGCGAGTGATATAGGTCGAAATGAATCTGGGGAGTTGATGGGTTTCCCTGGCTTTAGGATTGGCACCACCTTAGCTGTTTTCCAAGAAGATGGGATGTTTCCTGTGGTCCAGATTTGGTAAAATAGTGTAAGTGTTAAGTTGAGCATGTTTGGTGGTAGTTTGTTGAGTATGGTGTATGTGATGTTGTCTGGACCAGGGGCTGAGGCTGTTTTTTATGTTTAGGGGCTGCCTTGAGTTCGTGTATATTTATGTTTTTGTTTATGGGTAGGTGTGAGTGGGGTGGTTCAGGTGAGTAGGGTGGTTGGTTTTTGATGATATTTTGGAAATTTGCTGTGTAGTTGGTGGAGCTACTAGTTTTCGAAAAGTGGGCAGCAACTGTATTAGCTTTTTCTTTATTTGTGGGGAGGTTCGGAAGGTTTGGTTGAATTATAGTTTTGGAATTTCCCTGAATAGCTTTAAATTTTTTCCACATTTTTCTGGAGTTGTGTTGGTTTAACCTCAGGGTTGAGCAAAAAATTTTCCAGTGTTCCTTTTTTGCTGCCTTGATTAGTTGTTTCGTGTCGTTTCTGAGTCTTTTTGGCCAAATATAATTTTGAACGGTCCCTCTTTGATTTGTTGAGGGCCTTTTTTCGTGCCTCTCTGGCATTGATAATATCTGGGCTCCACCATGGGACTGTTTTCTGTGCTTGGGTGGTCCGAAAGGTGGGTATGCATGTATTTGTTATGTCAATAATGGTGTTGGTAAGCTGTGTGTTAAAAGTTTCTGTATCTGTGTTAATAATGTTAGATGGGTCTACTTGTTTGCATAGTTTAGTGAATTTATTCCAGTCTGCTTTGTGTACATTGTATTTGATTTCTGTGCTGGGGGTGGGGGTAGTATTAGGGTTTGTTTGTGGTTCTGGAGCAAGTAATGTAGATATGGTAATTTTGATGGGGTAGTGGTCACTGCCCCAGGTGTCTGAGTGTACCTCCTATAGGCAAGATTTTGAAAATGTAGGGGTGGTGATAGTTAGGTCGATTGCTGTAGGTGATTGAACGTGGGAGAGAGGGTATCTGGTAGGTTGGTTGTCGTTTAGGGTGATGAGCTTTTGGTCGTCTAACCAGTTTGATAGGAGGAAGCCGTTATTATCAGTATAGGGTTTGGTGCCCCATAATGGATGGTGAGAGTTTAGGTCTCCAAGGATAAAGGTGTTGGGCGTTAAGAATTTTGCTATGTTGTCTAAATCTTGAGGTATAAGTTTAATGGAGGTCTTCTGTAGATATTTATAAATGTTAATAATTTATTATTAATTGTTGTTTTGATAGCCAGGACTTCTAGATTAGTGGTTGAAATATCAATTTCTGAATAGTTTAGTTTGTTTGAGATAAATATCCCCAGGCCCCCAGCTGGGGGTCCTGGGAGGTGTATTGGCCGAGGTCTGTCTTTCCTGATATAATTGTAGCCTGGAATTTTAAAGGCGAATTTTGGTGATAATTTTGTCTCTTGCAGGAAGATTATTTGGGGCGAAATTTTGTTTTGGGCGATAAGTGCCTTAAGCTCATGCCCGTTTGCTCGAAGGCCGTTACAGTTCCATTGCATCAGAGCCATGACTGCAGCAATTTGGAAGAAAACTTTATAAAAAGCCATGGGTGGGGCAGTAATTTTGATTGAGCGGTTAGTTGCTAGAGTAGCTTAGTGGTGACTTGTTTAAGAGAGGGATTTGACTGCGATGATGAGGCTGGCTAGACTTTTGTGATATATTTTGTTTTTGCGTGCAATGTTATGTAGTTTTTTGGCTGTTGGGTTTTGCATGAGTATTGCTGCTGTAATGAATTCTATGATGAGGTTGAGGTTGTGGTTGATTTTTTGTGGAGTGAGTGTAAGGTTTATTTGAGGGGCAGGTGTAGTGGATTTTTTAGGTTTGAGTGAACGTGGTTTTGGAGATGCAGTGAATGAGAGGAGAGGGGGGGATGGAGGATGAGGAGGGAGTGGTTGGTTGGGGGTTGGGGGGTGGGGTGCAGTTTTGGAGCGGGTTGTTTGGGTGGATTGGGGGGTGGGACTGGGGGCTGGAAGTAGTGTTTTTTAGTGGGTTGGGAGTTTGGGGGTTGGTATTTGGGATTGGGTTGGGACTTGGGTTTGGTTGGTTTGGGAGGGTTGGGTTAGGGTGGTGGGGTGGTGGTTTGATTGGTTGGGGAGGAGGAGGGTTGGGAGTGAGGTAGGGATGGAGGTTGGCGGGATTTATGGGATTTGGTGGGAAGAGTTGGGGGATGGTAGGGGGGGTGGAGGTGTTGGAGGAGGAGGAGATGTTTGAGGGGGTAGAGGATGATAGCGAGAGGAGAGAGTAGTTGGTTCTGTGGTTGTAGGTTGCTGGTTTGGGTAGGTCAGTGTGTTTGAGGTGCTTGTTTAGTTTAAGTATTTGTGTCTGTTTTATGGGGCATGTGTTTTGATTTGCTGAGTGTCCATGTATTTGCAGCGTATGCAGTATGTGGCGAGTGTGCATTCTGTGATGTCGCGCATGTCTGACCCACACCTTGGGCATAGTGAGTAGTTTCTGCAATGGTCTGTTGTGTGGTTATATTGAAAACAGTTTTTGCATTGTGTGGTTTTTTTGCGTAGTGGGGGTACTTTGTAGTTGAGTGTTCCGAATGTGATGAAGTTAGGTAATGTAGTGGATTGAAACGTGAGAAAAGTGATTTTGGTGTTTGGTTTGGTTGCAGATGGCTGCTTTGTGTTAATAGTTTTATAATCAATGATTTTTGGTTGGGTGCTGATGTTGTTTGCTATGTGGATATATTCCTGTATGTCTGCTGGTGTTTCCCTGTTATCTATATGTATTACTCCTTGTGTTTGTGTCTGCAACCTTGGGTATTCCCATTTTATTGTGTTGCCGTCGATGAGTGTGTGTTTGAGTGAATTTTTAAATGATGTTTCATCTGGAAATGTGACCTTAAACCCTGTGCCGCAGAAGTTTTTGTATTTGTATGTAATATTTTGATTTTTGAGACAGAGGGCAAATTTGTTGGTAGAGTATGTTTGGTTAAGTGGTGTGTTGGTGTTTGTGGTGAAAGCAAGTAGTAGGTGTTTGGTGGGTAGTGGTTGGGGTGGTGTATCTTTGTTACATGATTTTTTGTTGGAGTGTTGTGAAGCTTCAGGCGAGATGTGGGGGCGTTTTCTGTTTGGTTGAGTATTGGCGGCCTCGACCGTGGAGTTTGTTATAGTTGGTGCTTGAGAGGTGGCGGGGATCGGTGGTGGCTGGAGGCGCGCGGACCTCGGAGGAGACAGTAGTTGTTGGGAGGTAGAGTTGGTGTGAAATAATGAAGGAATAGAGAGGCGCGCGGACCTCTGAGAAGACAGGTGGTTGGAGAGAGAGGTGAAGTTATAGATGGCTTGATAGTGAGCAGAAAGTGGATCGAGATTGCTAGGTTGAGAGGTGGGCGCGGACGTCGGAGAGGACAGTCACGCACATATGGTGAATTTGGAGTGACTACATACCTATCCGTGAAACAATTAAGTAATGAAACAATAGGCGAGAGCTTCAATACAACTGATAGCTCATGACAGGTAATTAATGACAGATGGTCGGATTGGGGTGTGCTGATAGTTATAGCCCGGGAAAGCCACTTTTAAGAAAACAAGAGTTGAAAATGGTTTGGCTCAACCGGCAATGGGTATGGTTGAGTGATCGTGTGAATGTGGGTCTCCCGGCAATGCGCTATTAGCTAATCCATGTTACCGTAAATAATGCAGATTTTTTTAATATCGCTCTAAATTAGCCGAATTAATTCAAAATGAATTGAAATTTGTGTCATGATGTTTATAAACATACGCTCATTCATTTACAACCGTCAAAACATTGAAAAACATGTATTTTGAGTAAAAGTCAATATTCTCACCCATGGGCCAACATATGTTTCGCCCATGGGCGAGATTTTATAATATCGTTCTAAGTTAGTCGAATTAAGTCAAAATTAGTTGAAATATGTGTCATGATGCTTATAAACATACACTCATTCATTTACAACCTCCAAAACATGAATTCTGATCGAAATTAAACATTCTCGCCCATAGGCCAACATATTTTTCGCCCATGGGCGAGACTTTTTAATATCACTCTATGTTAGTCGAATTAAGTCAAAATGAGTTGAATTTGTTTCATGATACTCATAAGCATACACTCATTCATTTTCAACATCCAAAATATGGAAAAACATGTATTTTGCGTAAAAGTAAATATTCTCGCGCATGGGCCAACATATTTTTCGCCCATGGGCGAGATCGTTCTAAGTTAGTCGAATTAAGTCAAAATGAGTTGAAATTTGTGTCATGACGCTTATAAACATACACTCATTCATTTGCAACCTCCAAAACATGAATTCTGATCGAAATTAAACATTCTCGCCCATGGGCGAGATTTTTTAATATCGCCCTATGTTAGTCGAATTAAGTCAAAATGAGTTGAATTTGTTTCATGATACTCATAAGTATACACTCATTCATTTACAACATCCAAAACATGGAAAAACATGTATTTTGAGTAAAAGTAAACATTCTCGCCCATGGGCCAACACATTTTTCGCCCATGGGCGAGATTTTTTAATATCGCCCTATGTTAGTCGAATTAAGTCAAAATGAGTTGAAATTTGTGTCATAATGCTTATAAACATACGCTCATTCATTTACAACCTCCAAAACATTGAAAAACATGTATTTTGAGTAAAAGTAAATATCCTTGCCCATAGACCAACATATTTTTCGCCCATGCGCGAGACTTTTTAATATCGCCCTATGTTAGTCGAATTAAGTCAAAATGAGTTGAAATTTGTGTCATGATGCTTATAAACACTTATACACTCATTCATTTACAACCTCCAAAACATGAATTCTGAGCAAAATTAAACATTCTCGCCCATGGGCCACTGTTCGAGTTTGACCGCCTCCGTGGTGTAGTTGTTAGAGCGTCCGCCCGGGGAGCGGAAGGTCGCGGGTTCGATCCCCGACCGCGTCATACCAAAAGGCGTTAAAATATGGTACTTGTTGGTCCCTGCCTGGCGCTCAGCATTAATTGGTACAACCAGGACTGGTCGGCTCGGAGTCAGTATACTGTGTCTGAGTGGGGTAGTCATGCTTCACTGCGGCATGGTATCTCAGTGGGCTAGCACTATAAAACCAGCTTCAGTCTGGGCTAGTATAAGCAGCCGCACATACACATACACACGCATGCACGTCGTCATATGAGCGAAATATTCTCAAGCACGAGGTAAAACCCAATTTCACCTCACCTCACCTGTTCGAGTTTAAATTGAAAGTTTCCGAAAAAAAATTGTTTCGTTTTTTCATCCTTGGCATATATTCATAACAACTGCATGTTTAATTTGGTCAAATCCTTTGTCAGAAAGTGCCCACAGTGCTGAGAGATTCTGGACTTTTGTGAGTCCAGAATTAAATTGTGACGTGTTAATATTTACAATTTCGCAGTGAAGTACAAATTCGAAACTCACCCTCAAAATCAGGCATCTAATCGCCAGCACATAATGTTAACCACCTATCCGACTCAGTCACCAAGGCTTCCACAAATTATTTCCACTGGTAGTCTAGAACACGCAGTTTGGGTACCCCTCTGATAAATGTAAACTGGCACGGCTATCACGGCCGAAAGGTCCGAAACTGTGGTCTTGATGACCAGTTGTCCGGTTACTGAGAAAGTGTAATCCCAACTAGAGCACATATAACAGTGAGATATTAATCAATGGCTTTCGATTACAGTGTGCTCCCTATAAACTGCCTTTGATTCCTTCACAAACCTCCGTGACATGGTAATAGCATAGACCACCAAATACCATTTATCAATAACAGTTCAATGTTACGACGTAATAACGCTAACTCTTTCATTTTATTCAAGGTGTTGACATCACTTTGGAAAAACCCTCCACACGTGCAATTCTCGGTCATCCGTTCACGTTTTCCTGTCATGTCAATGGTGTCGGAGGTAAAGGACTGATGTTGTTTAAAATCATGAAAAATGACACTTATGCTCCTGTCTGCCGCGTTCGTGAGGAGACCGGGCATCAGGTCACCAGCAACAGCAGCTACTTATGTTCACGTGAGGAGGAGTTACCCCTGCACACTTACTCTCTGACCATCAGGAAGGTATCGACGAGAGACCGATCTAAATGGATGTGTCAGTCGGCAGGGATGCAAAGCAACACCATCAATCTGGACGTACTGTGTAAGTAGAACATTCACACAAAACGCATGACGTCATAACAGCTGCAGTTTAAGTAAATGTCAATTGTAAGTAGAACATTCACACAAAATTCATGGCGTGTTAACAGTAGCAGTTTATGTAAATGTAGATTGTAAGTAGAACATTCGGAAAAAGACCTTATGATGTCATAACAGCAACACTTTAATTGGGTGTGCATCGTAATAAGATCATTCAGTTCGCTATTGTGATGCTATATCTACAACAAGTGATGTTACATTGAAGGATGCATCATCAGAACGCATTGTTCCTTCAGTTAAGGGGGGACGTTAGGGCAATGTATAGTATGACCAGAAATTATTGAGAATTTTAGGAATATGTTTAACTGGATTTCTAGTATAAACAACCTTGACCAGCTACCAAGTGCTTGGTTTCATTCAAGAGAGACAATCCGTTAATCCTTTTTCATTAGTTTGTGAAGAGTTATCCCCCTTTGTTTACTTGCTAGCAGACGACGTTTTCAGTGATCCTCAGTATGGACAATTTAGAAAAGAGGAAGTTGATTTTAGAGTATTATAACAAGGACTTCAGGTATAGCTAAATTGATTTCAAGTAGGACACGAATCCCTTTGTCCATTGTTTATCGTGTTTTGAAAAATATTGCAAATGGATATGGCATTGAGCACCAGGGAGGCGCAGGTAGGCCCAGAAAATTGACTGTTGGTGACAGTAGGCGGCTTGGTATTCTTGTTTCTAAAAACAAACGAAGGAGTTTAGAAAACTTAAGGCTGGATATAATTGATAGAGGAACTGTGGCTGTCTGTAAGGAGACAATTAGAACTGAGCTGCATGCAATTGGTTGGCAGAAAAGTCGAAGAATTCCATCACCGATCATGAAACCTGAACAAAAGGAGCAAGGTTGAACTGGTGCAAAGAAATTTTAACTGGGACAATGTGATTTTCTCAGATGAAAGTTCTGTGTGGCTGTTTCCTAATACACTGAAATTCTGGACCAAACAAACTGAAAAACCTTTGTATCAGCGCCCAAAGTACAGTCCGAAATTTAACGTGTGTGGTGGCATATCTGTGTTAGGGGCAACGCCACCCTGTGTATTTGAAGGGAATATGAACAGTGTGCGGTACACAGATATTCCCGACGGACATTTACTTCCATCTGCTCACGTGTTCTATGGAAATTTTGGATTTTCCAGCAGGACAACGACCCAAAACATCGTTCAAAGCATTCACAGGCCTAGTTTCGGACCCAAAATATGACATTATTAGATTGGCCAAGGTATAGCCCTGACCTAAATCAAATAGAAAATGTTTGGGGACTTATGAAGGAAAGTGTCACTAAGAAATATCTGACAAATATTGCTGAAATGAAAGAAGAGGTGGTCCAATATTGGGACAGCATGGACCACGACATTCTAACTTCTTTGATCAGTAGTATGCCCCGCCGCATTGAAGCCTGCATTGCTGCTCATGGTGACTTGACAAAATACTAACTGTTCACCTGTCTTTGAATCTGGAGTCATGTTCTGCTAATATTCACATTAATACGTGAGTAATGAGTGAAAAAAATTAAAAACATATACAATCTTTAAATTCTCAATAATTTCTGGTTGTACTGTATAAAGAGTATACCTCAGACGTCAAACACTGAAGGATATCCAATGCACCTGTCACACACATTGTTTGACAATACGAATGTATAAAGAGTGTACCTCAGACGTCAAACACTGAAGGATATCGAATGCACCTGTCACACGCATTGTTTGACAATACGAATGTATAAAGAGTATACCTCAGACGTGAAACACTGAAGGATATCCAATGCACCTGTCACACACGTTGTTTGATAATACGAATGTATAAAGAGTATACCTCAGACGTTAAACACTGAAGGATATCCAATGCACCTGTCACACACGTTGTTTGACAATACGAATGTATAAAGAGTATACCTCAGACGTGAAACACTGAAGGATATCCAATGCACCTGTCACACGCATTGTTTGACAATACGAATGTATAAAGAGTATACTTCAGACGTCAAACACAGAAGGATATCCAATGCACCTGTCACACGCACTGTTTGACAATACGAATGCACCCATACCATGACATCATTCGTTCATCAAGTTTACCATTGAAGCTTCTGAAAATATTAGATTCAACAGTTACTGGTGTCATCAGACACGTCTTCGGACAACAGATATGAGACCAAAGTCTGAAATGAACCGTTAATATCTAGCCAATCTCTGTCCAAGTACATTCAACAGTTTTTGGAATGTGCACACGACAAAGGGGATGATCAAAATAAATTAGTACCGGGGATGGAATTACATGACGAGAAACGAACAATATTAGAAAATACGGTAACAGTGACATCTATGAACAGCGTTCACGTCACGTGCAAATGTGGCTTGTCACACAAGGGATTGAGAGCCACAGTCACAGTCGAGAGCGAGTGTGTCAACCTTGTGTATTTCTCCGTCCATGTGTTCAGGCTTAACAATTCTGCCCAATAGAAGCCAATCGTTCCTGGAATGTTAAGACGGCGACCTTGATGCAGGGAGGGTAACTCGGACACGTTGAGTCAATGACAAGGACATTAAACCAGGGATGTTGCATGTTCCACGCCAGTTTTAAGGACATCTTTTGTAAGAATGATACAGAGACTTGTTACATGCTTCTGCTGATGGCTCTCAGCATCCTTTCAGATCCCCCATCCCTGCACATACGCCCAGTGCAGCCATGCACCGGATACACTTTCTTGCTGAATCAGAATGCAGCTTTGGACTGTTCCGTGACAGCAGCAAACCCGTTCCCGTCTAACTTTACCTGGTACCATGGAGGGAATATTGTTGGCAAAAATCAGATCTACACTATACCCACAATGTACAAGTCTAGTTCCGGGCTGTACAGATGTGTAGCTGACAATGGGATATTCCCACCTGGAGCAGATAATGATACAGTTGACGTGCACTGTAAGTATCAAATGTGATATGTTGTATAAACTGCGGACCTGTTTGTTTTACCATTATGTCATATACCTATGTTTTACTGTCGATCGTATGTGGTATAAGATGGACTAGAATATCTCAAAGTACTAAAAAATTACCTTGGAGGAATTAACGATCAATAGTGTTGACATGATAGACACTGTAGGATAAACGGATCCTGAAACCCATCTGGGATTCGACCAGCGAATCCAGACACAGATTCACATGGAAGTGCCTCAGGCCGCAGGGCCACCAGTTGTCCCCAGACCAGTCAGAGTGATGTGAAGGGCAATATGTAAATTAGCTCAGGTGGTGCAATTGCATGTGGTTTTCGATCCCTGGCCGAGTCAGACCAAATTACATTAAAACCCCTTACTTGTTACTGTGAGTGTCGAGTTAGGAGGCAGCATGATTTGTAGTGTATTGTATTAGTTGGCTAATAAGTGAGACAGTCTTGTAATGATATTGACCTAACACTGAATTCCAACCACCCATTCCATAGATCCACCAACCGTCCAAATTGGCCACACCAAGATAATAGTCAACGAATCAGAAGATCTGACCATCAACTGTACAGCAGATGCACACCCGGAAGTGACGTCACTAGTGTGGTCAAAGGAAGGCGTAGGACCAATGATCTCTGAAAATGGCACTCTTCATTTGAAAGACATACGGAAAGGAGACAACGGGGTATATGTCTGCACCGCCACCAATTTTGTCACAACCTGCAGTGGAGCACGACTGAGTAAACAATCGTCCAGAACTGTCACGGTACATTTATTATGTAAGTAACATCAATTCATTTAAGGCTTCCTGCGTCCTTTGTTCAGACTCCATTTTCACTGAGTGTACTTCCTTGTTCCGTGTTTATGTTTTCTATTGTTCTTGATTTCTGTATCTGTTGCTTATACTTCCCGAGTCCATTCCTTCTGCTGCTTGTTCATAACTGTCATGAGACCGCATGGTTCATTGTGGAACAGTGCTGTATGAATATTGCATAGTTCTGTGTGCTAGTTAATATATTTAGATTTGGTGTAGAGACTGGTCTTGAACGTTCTGGGGGATCTGGAACATTCCAGTATTTTCTGAAACAGTTAGACAACCTTAGAGAAAGAATCGACTTTGTTTATAGCGAGCAAGCGTATAAACCACTGACCGATATAACAAGAGTTTAGGTCGCAACCACCTGGTGTCGACTTTAGTATAACGAGCTACGGTTATGTATACTTATGGATAACCAATAAAGAACGTGTCAAAGTAGTGAGTGAGTGAGTGAGTTAATATTTAACGTCACATTGGCAATATCTCATCCATATCGTGACGAAAACAATTATACAATAAAAAGTGAAAATATTTTGAAGATTAAAACCTGTCGACGATGGACAGTAAAAATACTAGATAATCACAGGTATAATATAAAACTAGCGAACAAAGCTAAAACATTCCAATTAAAGAAGACAATACAATATAAAACACGGGCTATAGATCGCCAACAACTGAAGGTAGATCACCAATCTAGGAACCATGGGGACTTACTTTACTTTTGCTACCTGCATGGACCCTAGCTGGATTTACACCATCACTTCAGCTGCAGGCGATTGTAGGATAATTAAGCCGAAATTTAAAAGAACAAAAATACTACGTTAAAAAACTTGGTACGTGAAAATGTTACTTTGAAAGTTTTTGGGACTTACGTACCCTCTCAGGAGGACCGTGTCAAAGTAAGACACTTACATTTTACCCCAAGACAAACAGCTCTGTGAAGATCTTGAGCCCTGTTTCTTAGCCTGGTCCTATTTTGTGACCTTCACCACTGTGTCGGCTTGGTTCACAACTCATTCTTATATATGCAGATTTTCGGATGTTTGAATGTGTTTCAACTGTATGAACTTGAGACACACAATAGGGGCTCGTCCGATATAGCTCAAAAAATATCCCAAATGTTTTGGATGATTATGATGCTAAACAGAGAGAGGTTTGTCAGATAAATTTCCACAGAACAATTCTCTATCTCACAATTAGTCGAATTTGCCAAACAAACTAGACATCAACTCGTCAGAACTCGTCTATGACGCTTACAGGCAAACGTTTAGATCTGCTACGGGAAAGGATGGCTAAACTTTTGTTGAGGTTTCTAGGGACAAATATCATTTGTGTGATAGTTGGTACACTTCAACGGAGGTTGGGTTGTAGACTGAAAATTCCAGCTCGGGTTATCAGCGCTTTAGTTAAGTTCTTCACTATGCTTGGTGTACTTAACACTATTCTATTAAGACTATTAAAACTTCAGATTAAAGCCTACGTGCTGTGGATTTACATTGGTACACCAATACCTGGAGGTAGAAAGCGTTCCCTTTGTAACTAATAGCTTTGTGCAAGTTTAGACGAATAGATACGTTTGTTCTTTCACATTTTCAACATAAAAAGTGTTTTAGACCCCAAACAGTACATATATCACAAGTAACTAATTCATTTTTTTACATCGGGTAAATCGATAATGTGCCGGTACTAGAATGAATGCATATCTTAACAGTTTCATTAACTAGTTCCAAACTTCCAAATGTGAAACCTGTACTTTTCGTGTGAGGTGAGGTGAGGTGAGGTGAAATTGGGTTTAACGTCGTTCTTGAGAATATTTCGCTCATATGACGACGTGCATGCGTGTGTATGTGTATGTGCGGCTGCTTGTACTAGCCCAGACTGAAGCTGGTTTTATAGTGCTAGCCCACTGAGATACCACGCCGCAGTGAAGCATGAATACCCCACTCAGACACATTATACTGACTCCGAGCCTACCAGTCCTTGTTGTACCCATTAATGCCGAGCGCCAGGCAGGGACCAACAAGTACCATATTTTAACGTCTTTTGGTATGACGCGGTCGGTGATCGAACCCGCGACCTTCCGCTCTCTGGGCGGACGCTCTAACCACTACACCACGGAGGCAGTCTCCTTTTCGTGTGTGTTGCTGCCTGGTATATCAGTGATACTCTATCTACTGTTATTAATCAATGGCTTTCGATTACAGTGTGCTCCCTATAAACTGCCTTTGATTCCTTCACAAACCTCCGTGACATGGTAATAGCATAGACCACCAAATACCATTTATCAATAACAGTTCAATGTTACGACGTAATAACGCTAACTCTTTCATTTTATTCAAGGTGTTGACATCACTTTGGAAAAACCCTCCACACGTGCAATTCTCGGTCATCCGTTCACGTTTTCCTGTCATGTCAATGGTGTCGGAGGTAAAGGACTGATGTCGTTTCAAATCATGAAAAATGACACTTATGCTCCTGTCTGCCGCGTTGATGTGGAGACCGGGCATCAGGTCGGGGAACAGCAGCAGCTACTTATGTTCACGTGGGGAGGAGTTACCCCTGCACACTTACTCTCTGACCATCAGGAAGTTATCGACGAGAGACCGATCTAAATGGATGTGTCAGTCGGCAGGGATGCAAAGCAACACCATCAATCTGGACGTACTGTGTAAGTAGAACATTCACACAAAACGCATGGCGTCATAACAGCAACAGTTTAATTAAATGTAAATTGTAAGTAGAACATTCACACAAAACTAATGACGTCATAACAGCAGCAGTTTAAGTAAATGTAAATTGTAAGGAGAACATTTACACAAAACTAATGACGTCATAACAGCAACAATTTAATTAAATGTAAATTGTAAGTAGAACATTCACACAAAACTAATAACGTCATAACAGCTACAGTTTAAGTAAATGAACATTGCAAGTAGGACATTTCCACAAAACTAATGACGTCATAACAGCAACAAGTTACTTAAATGTAGATTGTAACTAGAACACTCACACAGAACTAATGACGTCATAACAGCAACAGTTTAAGTAAATGTCAATTGTAAGTAGAACATTCACACAAAATTCATGGCGTGTTAACAGTAGCAGTTTATGTAAATGTAGGTTGTAAGTAGAACATTCGGAAAAGACCTTATGATGTCATAACAGCAACACTTTAATTGGGTGTGCATCGTAATAAGATCATTCAGTTCGCTATTGTGATGCTATATCTACAACAAGTGATGTTACATTGAAGGATGCATCATCAGAACGCATTGTTCCTTCAGTTAAGGGGGAACGTTAGGGCAATGTATAGTATGACCAGAAATTATTGAGAATTTTAGGAATATGTTTAACTGGATTTCTAGTATAAACAACCTTGGCCAGCTATCAAGTGCTTGGTTTCATTCAAGAGAGACAATCCGTTAATCCTTTTTCATTAGTTTGTGAAGAGTTATCCCCCTTTGTTTACTTGCTAGCATACGACATTTTCAGTGATCCTCAGTATGGATAATTTAGAGAAGAGGAAGTTGATTTTAGAGTATTATAACAAGGACTTCAGATCAGCTAAATTGATTTCAAGTAGGACACGAATCCCTTTGTCCACTGTTTATCGTGTTTTGAAAAATATTGCAAATGGATACGGCATTGAGCACCAGGGAGGCGCAGGTAGGCCCAGAAAATTGACTGTCGGTGACAGGAGGCAGCTTGGTATTCTTGTTTCTAAAAACAAACGAAGGAGTTTAGAAAACTTAAGGCTGGATATGATTGATAGAGGAACTGTGGCTGTCTGTAAGGAGACAATTAGAACTGAGCTGCATGCAATGGGTTGGCAGAAAAGTCGAAGAATTCCATCACCGATCATGAAACCTGAACAAAAGGAGCGAAGGTTGAACTGGTGCAAAGAAATTTTAACTGGGACAATGTGATTTTCTCAGATGAAAGTTCTGTGTGGCTGTTTCCTAATACACTGAAATTCTGGACCAAACAAACTGAAAAACCTTTGTATCAGCGCCCAAAGTACAGTCCGAAATTTAACGTGTGGGGTTGCATATCTGTGTTAGGGGCAACGCCCCTCTGTTTATTTGAAGGGAATATGAACAGTGAGCGGTACACAGATATTCCCAAGGGACATTTACTTCCATCTGCTCACGTGTTCTATGGAAATTTTGGATTTTCCAGCAGGACAACGACCCAAAACATCGTTCAAAGCATTCACAGGCCTAGTTTCGGACCCAAAATATGACATTATTAGATTGGCCAAGGTATAGCCCTGACCTAAATCCAATAGAAAATGTTTGGGGACTTATGAAGGAAAGTGTCACTAAGAAATATCTGACAAATATTGCTGAAATGAAAGAAGAGGTGGTCCAATATTGGGACAGCATGGACCACGACATTCTAACTTCTTTGATCAGTAGTATGCCCCGCCGCATTGAAGCCTGCATTGCTGCTCATGGTGACTTGACAAAATACTAACTGTTCACCTGTCTTTGAGTCTGGAGTCATGTTCTGCTAATATTCACATTAATACGTGAGTAATGAGTGAAAAAAATGAAAAAATATACGATCTTTAAATTCTCAATAATTTCTGGTTGTACTGTATAAAGAGTATACCTCAGACGTCAAACACTGAAGGATATCCAATGCACCTGTCACACGCATTGTTTGACAATACGAATGTATAAAGAGTATACCTCAGACGTTAAACACTGAAGGATATCCAATGCACCTGTCACACACGTCGTTTGACAATACGAATGTATAAAGAGTATACCTCAGACGTCAAACACTGAAGGATATCCAATGCACCTGTCACACGCATTGTTTGACAATACGAATGTATAAAGAGTGTACCTCAGACGTTAAACACAGAAGGATATCCAATGCACCTGTCACACACGTTGTTTGACAATACGAATGTATAAAGAGTATACCTCAGACGTCAAACACAGAAGGATATCCAATGCACCTGTCACACGCACTGTTTAACAATACGAATGTATAAAGAGTATACCTCAGACGTCAAACACTGAAGGATATCCAATGCACCTGTCACACATGTTGTTTGACAATACGAATGTATAAAGAGTATACCTCAGACGTCAAACACTGAAGGATATCCAATGCACCTGTCACACACATTGTTTGACAATACGAATGTATAAAGAGTATACCTCAGACGTGAAACGCAGAAGGATACCCAATGCACCTGTCACACGCACTGTTTGACAATACGAATGCACCCATACCATGACATCATTTGTTCATCAAGTTTACCATTGAAGCTTCTGAAAATATTAGATTCAACAGTTACTGGTGTCATCAGACACGTCTTCGGACAACAGATATGAGACCAAAGTCTGAAATGAACCGTTAATATCTAGCTAATCTATGTCCAAATAAATTCAACAGTTTTTGGAATGTGCACACGACAAAGGGGATGATCAAAATAAATTAGTACCGGGGATGGAATTACATGACGAGAAACGAACAATATTAGAAAATACGGTAACAGTGACATCTATGAACAGCGTTCACGTCACGCGCAAATGTGGCTTGTCACACAAGGGATTGAGAGCCACAGTCACAGTCGAGAGCGAGTGTGTCAACCTTGTGTATTTCTCCGTCCATGTGTTCAGGCTTATCAATTCTGCCCAATAGAAGCCAATCGTTCCTGGAATGGTAAGACGGCGACCTTGATGCAGGAGGAGTAACTCGGACACGTTGAGTCAATGACAAGGACATTAAACCAGGGATGTTGCATGTTCCACGCCAGTTTTAAGGACATCTTTTGTAAGAATGATACAGAGACTTGTTACATGCTTCTGCTGATGGCTCTCAGCATCCTTTCAGATCCCCCATCCCTGCACATACGCCCAGTGCAGCCATGCACCGGATACACTTTCTTGCTGAATCAGAATGCAGCTTTGGACTGTTCCGTGACAGCAGCAAACCCGTTCCCGTCTAACTTTACCTGGTACCATGGAGGGAATATTGTTGGCAAAAATCAGATCTACACTATACCTACAGTGTACAAGTCTAGTTCCGGGCTGTACAGATGTGTAGCTGACAATGGGATATTCCCACCTGGAGCAGATAATGATACAGTTGACGTGCACTGTAAGTATCAAATGTGATATGTTGTATAAACTGCGGACCTGTTTGTTTTACCATTATGTCATATACCTATGTTTTACTGTCGATCGTATGTGGTATAAGATGGACTAGAATATCTCAAAGTACTAAAAAGGTACCTTGGAGGAATTAACGATCAATAGTGTTGACATGATAGACACTGTAGGATAAACGGATCCTGAAACCCATCTGGGATTCGACCAGCGAATCCAGACACAGATTCACATGGAAGTGCCTCAGGCCGCAGGGGCACCAGTTGTCCCCAGACCAGTCAGAGTGATGTGAAGGGCAATATGTAAATTAGCTCAGGTGGTGCAATTGCATGTGGTTTCGATCCCTGGCCGAGTCAGACCTAATTACATTATAACCCCTTACTTGTTACTGTGAGTGTCGAGTTAGGAGGCAGCATGATTTGTAGTGTATTGTATTAGTTGGCTAATAAGTGAGACAGTCTTGTAATGATATTGACCTAACACTGAATTCCAACCACCCATTCCATAGATCCACCAACCGTCCAAATTGGCCACACCAAGATAATAGTCAACGAATTAGAAGATCTGACCATCAACTGTACAGCAGATGCACACCCGGAAGTGACGTCACTAGTGTGTGGTCAAAGGAAGCGTGAGGGACCAATGATCTCTGAAAATGGCACTCTTCATTTGAAAGACATACGGAAAGTAGACAACGGGGTATATGTCTGCACCGCCACCAATTTTGTCACAACCTGTAGTGGAACACGACAGAGTAAACAGTCGTCCAGAACTGTCACAGTACATGTATTATGTAAGTAACATCAATTCATTTAAGGCTTCCTGCGTCCTTTGTTCAGACTCCATTTTCACTGAGTGTACTTCCTTGTTCCGTGTTTATGTTTTCTATTGTTCTTGATTTCTGTATCTGTTGCTTATCAAACCGAAACATGAGTCTCATTAACCTATTCAGACAATGACCTACTTTTCAGCCGATCCGAATTTTCTCGTGTGAAAGTGAAAATAGAAATCACAAACAACTATGGTCACACTGAATTCAAATTCTCTGTTTCATGAGAAACTGGTATTTACAAATGAATTGTAATTTTAGACTTTAATAACCACGTATTTCTATATTTTATGGCGAGGTGTAGGCCGCATGACCTTAACTAAGAGGTCACAGACTGCCCCTGTTTGAGGTCGTAAGATTTTTCACAATGCTTCTGGCGCACTGGTTACACCTGTTATGTGTTCTTTGCGCTTATTCAGTGTAATGTTATAACGAACAATGTGATTGATGTATTATCAAGTCCGTACCAGAGAGCCAAACTTTTCTAGCGAGAGAGCCTCGCTTTGAGATTTCCACGATTTCCAGGTTTCCGTTTGTCTGAACTCGCTGTACGACATAGCACGCTGCACGACGTGTCTGCAAGGATTAGAAAGAGGGAAGTGTTGCAATATACAAGTGCTGAGATGTATCAAATAGTACTGATTAATAATAATGTATCCAGTTAAATGAATTGGTCCCCAAATTCTGGACTGGTTATTGTACTAAGTTGCGCAATGGGACGGGACCCAATCAACAGGAAACGAGACTGTTGTGAAATCAATGTTTTGACTTGCTTCCCGTGTCCATTCCTTCTGCTGCTTGTTCATTACTGTCATGAGACCGCATGGTTCATTGTGGAACAGTGCTATATTAATATTGTATAGTTCTGTGTGCTAGTTAATATATTTAGATTTGGTGTAGAGACTGGTCTTGAACGTTCTGGAGGATCTGGAACATTCCAGTATTTTCTGAAACAGTTAGACAACCTTAGAGAAAGAATCGACTTTGTTCATAGCGAGCAAGCGTATAAACCACTGACCGATATAACAAGAGTTTAGGTCGCAACCACCTGGTGCCGACTTTAGTATAACGAGCTACGGTTATGTATACTTACGGATAACCAATAAAGAACGTGTCAAAGTAGTGAGTGAGTGAGTGAGTTAATATTTAACGTCACATCGGCAATATCTCAGCCATATCGTGACGAAAACAATTATACAATAAAAAGTGAAAATATTTTGAAGATTAAAACCTGTCGACGATGGACAGTTAAAATACTAGATAATCACAGGTATAATATAAAACTAGCGAACAAAGCTAAAACATTCCAATTAAAGAAGACAATACAATATAAAACACGGGCTATAGATCGCCAACAACTGAAGGTAGATCACCAATCTAGGAACCATGGGGACTTACTTTACTTTTGCTACCTGCATGGACCCTAGCTGGATTTACACCATCACTTCAGCTGCAGGCGATTGTAGGATAATTAAGCCGAAATTTAAAAGAACAAAAATACTACGTTTAAAAACTTGGTACGTGAAAATGTTACTTTGAAAGTTTTTGGGACTTACGTACCCTCTCAGGAGGACCGTGTCAAAGTAAGACACTTACATCTTACCCCCAGACCAACAGCTCTGTGAAGATCTTGAGCCCTGTTTCTTAGCCTGGACCTATTTTGTGACCTTCATCACTGTGTCGGCTTGGTTCACAACTCATTCTTACATATGCAGATTTTCGGATGTTTGAATGTGTTTCAACTGTATGAACTTGAGACACACAATAAGGAGCTCGTCCGATATAGCTAAAAAAATATCCCAAATGTTTTGGATGATTATGATGCTAAACAGAGAGAGATAAAGTTTGTCAGATAAATTTCCACAGAATAAGCTCGTCAGTCTCTATGACTTACACAATTAGTCTGCTACGAATTTTTTGTTGAGGTTTCCAAACAAACTAGACATCAACAGCGCTTTTAGTTAAGTTCTTCACTATGTCAGAACTTCGTCCTATGGCACCAATACTTGGAGGCAGAAAGCCGCCCTCGCCCAACACAGCTTTGCAAACGAATAGATACGTAGATCTGCTACGGGAAAAGGATGAATGCTAAACAGTTTGTTGAGGTGTGAGGTGAGGTGAGGTGAGGTGAAATTGGGTTTAACGTCGTTCTTGAGAATATTTCGCTCATATGACGACGTGCATGCGTGTGTATGTGTATGTGCGGTTGCTTGTACTAGCCCAGACTGAAGCTGGTTTTATAGTGCTAGCCCACTGAGATACCACGCCGCAGTGAAGCATGAATACCCCACTCAGACACATTATACTGACTCCGAGTTGACCAGTCCTTTTGTTGTACCCATTAATGCCGAGCCAGGCAGGGACCAACAAGTACCATATTTTAACGTCTTTTTGGCATGACGCGGTCGGGGATCGAACCCGCGACCTTCCGCTCTCCGGGCGGACGCTCTAACCCACTACACCACGGAGGCAGTCTCCTTTTCGTGTGTGTTGCTGCCTGGTATATCAGTGATACTTTTCATCTACTGTTATTAATCAATGGCTTTCGATTACAGTGTGCTCCTATAAACTGCCTTTGATTCCTTCACAAACCTCCGTGACATGGTAATAGCATAGACCACCAAATACCATTTATCAATAACAGTTCAATGTTACGACGTAATAACGCTTAACTCTTTCATTTTTATTCAAGGTGTTGACATCACTTTGGAAAACCTCTCCACGTGCAATTCTCGGTCATCCGTTCACGTTTTCCTGTCATGTCAATGGTGTCGGAGGTAAAGGACTGATGTCGTTTCAAATCATGAAAAAATGACACTTATGGTTCTGTCTGCCGCGTTGATGTGGAGACCGGCATCAGGTCGGGAACAGCAGCAGCTACTTATGTTCACGTGGGGAGGAGTTACCCCGCACACTTACTCTCTGACCATCAGGAAGTTATCGACGAGAGACCGATCTAAAATGGATGTGTCAGTCGGCAGGGATGCAAAAGCAACACCATCAATCTGGACGTACTGTGTAAGTAGAACATTCACACAAAACGCATGGCGTCATAACAGCAACAGTTTAATTAAATGTAAATTGTAAGTAGAACATTCACACAAAACTAATGACGTCATAACAGCAGCAGTTTAAGTAAATGTAAATTGTGGAGAACATTTACACAAAACTAATGACGTCATAACAGCAACAATTTAATTAAATGTAAATTGTAAGTAGAACATTCACACAAAACTAATAACGTCATAACAGCAGCCACAGTTTAAGTAAATGAACATTGCAAGTAGGACATTTCCACAAAACTAATGACGTCATAACAGCAACAAGTTACTTAAATGTAGGATTGTAACTAGAACACTCACACAGAACTAATGACGTCATAACAGCAACAGTTTAAGTAAATGTCAATTGTAAGCAGAACATTCACACAAAATTCATGGCGTGTTAACAGGTAGCTTATGTAATGTAGGCTATGTGTAGAACATTCGGAAAAAGACCTTATGATGTCATAACAGCAACACTTTAATTGGGTGTGCATCGTAATAAAGATCATTCAGTTCGCATTGTGATGCTATATCTACAACAAGTGATGTTACATTGAAGGATGCATCATCAGAACGCATTGTTCCTTCAGTTTAGTGGAAACGTTAGGGCAATGTATAGTATGACCAGAAATTATTGAGAATTTTAGGAATATGTTTAATAGGATTTCTAGTATAAACAACCTTGACCAGCTATCAAGTGCTTGGTTTCATTCAAGAGAGACAACTCCGTTAATCCTTTTTCATTAGTTTGTGAAGAGTTATCCCCCTTTGTTTACTTGCTAGCAGACGACATTTTCAGTGATCCTCAGTATGGATAATTTAGAGAAGAGGAAGTTGATTTTAGAGTATTATAACAAGGACATCAGATCAGCTAAAGTGATTTCAAGTAGGACACGCATCCCTTTGTCCACTGTTTATCGTGTTTTGAAAAATATTGCAAATGGATATGGCATTGAGCACCAGGGAGGCGCAGGTAGGCCCAGAAAATTGACTGTCGGTGACAGGAGGCAGCTTGGTATTCTTGTTTCTAAAAACAAACGAAGGAGTTTAGAAAACTTAAGGCTGGATATGATTGATAGAGGAACTGTGGCTGTCTGTAAGGGAGACAATTAGAACTGAGCTGCATGCAATGGGTTGGCAGAAAAGTCGAAGAATTCCATCACCGATCATGAAACCTGAACAAAAGGAGCGAAGGTTGAACTGGTGCACAGCAGAAATTTTTAACTGGGACAATGTGATTTTCTCAGATGAAAGTTCTGTGGCTGTTTCCTATACACTGAAATTCTGAACCAAACAAACTGAAAAACCTTTGTATCAGCGCCCAAAGTACAGTCCGAAATTTAACGTGTGGGGTTGCATATCTGTGTTAGGGGCAACGCCCCTCTGTTTATTTGAAGGGAATATGAACAGTGAGCGGTACACAGATATTCCCAAGGGACATTTACTTCCATCTGCTCACGTGTTCTATGGAAATTTTGGATTTTCCAGCAGGACAACGACCCAAAACATCGTTCAAAGCATTCACAGGCCTAGTTTCGGACCCCAAAATATGACATTATTAAGGTGGCCAAGCTATAGCCCTGACCTAAATCAATAGAAAATGTTTGGGGACTTATGAAGGAAAGTGTCACTAAGAAATATCTGACAAATATTGCTGAAATGAAAGAAGAGGTGGTCCAATATTGGGACAGCATGGACCACGACATTCTAACTTCTTTGATCAGTAGTATGCCCCGCCGCATTGAAGCCTGCATTGCTGCTCATGGTGACTTGACAAAATACTAACTGTTCACCTGTCTTTGAGTCTGGAGTCATGTTCTGCTAATATTCACATTAATACGTGAGTAATGAGTGAAAAAAATGAAAAATATACGATCTTTAAATTCTCAATAATTTCTGGTTGTACTGTATAAAGAGTATACCTCAGACGTCAAACACTGAAGGATATCCAATGCATCTGTCACGCATTGTTTGACAATACGAATGTATAAAGAGTATACCTCAGACGTTAGAACATACTGAAGGATATCCAATGCACCTGTCACACACGTCGTTTGACAATACGAATGTATAAAGAGTATACCTCAGACGTCAAACACTGAAGGATATCCAATGCACCTTGTCACACGCATTGTTTGACAATACGAATGTATAAAGAGTGTACCTCAGACGTTAAACACAGAAGGATATCCAATGCACCTGTCACACATCGTTGTTTGACAATACAGATGTATAAAGAGTATACCTCAGACGTCAAACACAGAAGGATATCCAATGCACCTGTCACACGCACTGTTTAACAATACGAATGTATAAAAGAAGAGATATACCTCAGACGTCAAACACTGAAGGATATCCAATGCACCTGTCACACATGTTGTTTGACAATACGAATGTATAAGAGAGTATACCTCAGACGTCAAACACTGAAGGATATCCAAATGCACCTGTCACACATTGTTTGACAATACGAATGTATAAAGAGTATACCTCAGACGTCAAACGCAGAAGGATACCCAATGCACCTGTCACACGCATTGTTTGACAATACAGATGCACCCATACCATGACATCATTTGTTCATCAAGTTTACCATTGAAGCTTCTGAAAATATTAGATTCAACAGTTACTGGTGTCATCAGACACGTCTTCGGACAACAGATATGAGACCAAAGTCTGAAATGAACCGTTAATATCTAGCTAATCTATGTCCAAATAAATTCAACAGTTTTTGGAATGTGCACGACAAAGGGATGATCAAAATAAATTAGTACCGGGGATGGAATTACATGACGAGAAACGAACAATATTAGAAAATACGGTAACAGTGACATCTATGAACAGCGTTCACGTCACGCGCAAATGTGGCTTGTCACACAAGGGATTGAGCCACAGTCACAGTCGAGAGCGAGGTGTGTCAACCTTGTGTATTTGTCCGTCCATGTGTTCAGGCTTAACAATTCTGCCCAATAGAAGCCAATCGTTCCTGGAATGGTAAGATGGCGACCTTGATGCAGGAGGGTAACTCGGACACGTTGAGTCAATGACAAGGACATTAAACCAGGGATGTTGCATGTTCCACGCCAGTTTTAAGGACATCTTTGTAAGAATGATACAGAGACTTGTTACATGCTTCTGCTGATGGCTCTCAGCATCCTTTCAGATCCCCATCCCTGCACATACGCCCAGTGCAGCCATGCACCGGATACACTTTCTTGCTGAATCAGAATGCAGCTTTGAACTGTTCCGTGACAGCAGCAAACCCGTTCCCGTCTAACTTTACCTGGTACCATGGAGGGAATATTGTTGGCAAAATCAGATCTACACCTATACCCACAGTGTACAAGTCTAGTTCCGGGCTGTACAGATGTGTAGCTGACAATGGGATATTCCCACCTGGAGCAGATAATGATACAGTTGACGTGCACTGTAAGTATCAAATGTGATATGTTGTATAAACTGCGGACCTGTTTGTTTTACCATTATGTCATATACCTATGTTTTACTGTCGATCGTATGTGGTATAAGATGGACTAGAATATCTCAAAGTACTAAAAAGGTACCTTGGAGGAATTAACGATCAATAGTGTTGACATGATAGACACTGTAGGATAAACGGATCCTGAAACCCATCTGGGATTCGACCAGCGAATCCAGACACAGATTCACATGGAAGTGCCTCAGGCCGCAGGGGCACCAGTTGTCCCCAGACCAGTCAGAGTGATGTGAAGGGCAATATGTAAATTAGCTCAGGTGGTGCAATTGCATGTGGTTTCGATCCCTGGCCGAGTCAGACCTAATTACATTATAACCCCTTACTTGTTACTGTGAGTGTCGAGTTAGGAGGCAGCATGATTTGTAGTGTATTGTATTAGTTGGCTAATAAGTGAGACAGTCTTGTAATGATATTGACCTAACACTGAATTCCAACCACCCATTCCATAGATCCACCAACCGTCCAAATTGGCCACACCAAGATAATAGTCAACGAATTAGAAGATCTGACCATCAACTGTACAGCAGATGCACACCCGGAAGTGACGTCACTAGTGTGGTCAAAGGAAGGCGTAGGACCAATGATCTCTGAAAATGGCACTCTTCATTTGAAAGACATACGGAAAGTAGACAACGGGGTATATGTCTGCACCGCCACCAATTTTGTCACAACCTGTAGTGGAACACGACAGAGTAAACAGTCGTCCAGAACTGTCACAGTACATGTATTATGTAAGTAACATCAATTCATTTAAGGCTTCCTGCGTCCTTTGTTCAGACTCCATTTTCACTGAGTGTACTTCCTTGTTCCGTGTTTATGTTTTCTATTGTTCTTGATTTCTGTATCTGTTGCTTATCAAACCGAAACATGAGTCTCATTAACCTATTCAGACAATGACCTACTTTTCAGCCGATCCGCTTTTCTCGTGTGAAAGTGAAAATAGAAATCACAAACAACTATGGTCACACTGAATTCCAAATTCTCTGTTTCATGAGAACTGGTATTGCACAAATGAATTGTAATTTTAGACTTTAATAACCACGTATTTCTATATTTTATGGCGAGGTGTAGGCCGCATGACCTTAACTAGAGGTCACAGACTGCCCCTGTTTGAGGTCGTAAGATTTTTCATTAATGCTTCTGGCGCACTGGTTACACCTGTTATGTGTTCTTTGCGCTTATTCAGTGTAATGTTATAACGAACAATGGATTGATGTATTATCAAGTCCGTACCAGAGAGCCAAACTTTTCTAGCGAGAGAGCCTCGCTTTGAGATTTCCACGATTTCCAGGTTTCCGTTTGTCTGAACTCGCTGTACGACATAGCACGCTGCACGACGTGTCTGCAAGGATTAGAAAGAGAAGTGTTGCAATATACAAGTGCTGAGATGTATCAAATAGTACTGATTAATAATAATGTATCCAGTTAAATGAATTGGTCCCAAATTCTGGACTGGTTATTGTACTAAGTTGCGCAATGGGACGGGACCCAATCAACAGAAACGAGACTGTTGTGAAATCAATGTTTTGACTTGCTTCCCGTGTCCATTCCTTCTGCTGCTTGTTCATTACTGTCATGGAGACCGCATGGTTCATTGTGGAACAGTGCTATATTAATATTGTATAGTTCTGTGTGCTAGTTAATATATTTAGATTTGGTGTAGAGACTGGTCTTGAACGTTCTGGAGGATCTGGAACATTCCAGTATTTTTCTGAAACAGTTAGACAACCTTAGAGAAAGAATCGACTTTGTTCATAGCGAGCAAGCGTATAAACCACTGACCGATATAACAGAGTTTAGGTCGCAAACCACCTGGTGCCGACTTTAGTATAACGAGCTACGGTTATGTATACTTACGGATAACCAATAAAGAACGTGTAGTGAGTGAGTGAGTTAATATTTAACGTCACATCGGCAATATCTCAGCCATATCGTGACGAAAACAATTATACAATAAAAAGTGAAAATATTTTGAAGATTAAAACCTGTCGACGATGGACAGTAAAAATACTAGATAATCACAGGTATAATATAAAACTAGCGAACAAAGCTAGAACATTCCAATTAAAGAAGACAATACAATATAAAACACGGGCTATAGATCGCCAACAACTGAAGGTAGATCACCAATCTAGGAACCATGGGGACTTACATTACTTTTGCTACGGGCATGGACCCTAGCTGGATTTACACCATCACTTCAGCTGCAGGCGATTGTAGGATAATTAAGCCGAAATTTAAAAGAACAAAAATACTACGTTTAAAAACTTGGTACGTGAAAATGTTACTTTGAAAGTTTTGGGACTTACGTACCCTCTCAGGAGGACCGTGTCAAAGTAAGACACTTACATCTTACCCCCAGACCAACAGCTCTGTGAAGATCTTGAGCCCTGTTTCTTAGCCTGGACCTATTTTGTGACCTTCATCACTGTGTCGGCTTGGTTCACAACTCATTCTTACATATGCAGATTTTCGGATGTTTGAATGTGTTTCAACTGTATGAACTTGAGACACACAATAGGGGCTCGTCCGATATAGCTAAAAACAATATCCCAAATGTTTTGGATGATTATGATGCTAAACAGAGAGAGGTTTGTCAGATAAATTTCCACAGAATAATTCTCTATCTCACAATTAGTCGAATTTGCCAAACAAACTAGACATCAACTCGTCAGAACTCGTCTATGGCGCTTACAGGCAAACGTTTAGATCTGCTACGGGAAAGGATGGCTAAACTTTTGTTGAGGTTTCTAGGGACAAATATCATTTGTGTGATAGTTGGTACACTTCAACGGAGGTTGGGTTGTAGACTGAAAATTCCAGCTCGGGTTATCGGCGCTTTAGTTAAGTTCTTCACTATGTTTGGTTTACTTAACACTATTCTATTAAGACTATTAAAACTTCAGATTAAAGCCTACGTGCTGTGGATTTACATTGGTACACCAATACCTGGAGGTAGAAAGCGTTCCCTTTGAAACTTATAGTAGCTTTGTGCAAGTTTAGACGAATATATACGTTTGTTCTTGCACATTTTCAACATAAAAAGTGTTTTAGACCCCAAACAGTACATATATCACAAGTAACTAATTCATTTTTTTACATCGGGTAAATCGATAATGTGCCGGTACTAGAATGAATGCATATCTTAACAGTTTCATTAACTAGTTCCAAACTTCCACATGTGAAACCTGTACTTTTCGTGTATGTTGCTGCCTGGTATATCAGTGATACTCTATCTACTGTGAATGCCTCTTATGTCACACGTGTTCTAAGTGACAGGATTTATGTATTTGCCCTGTGTCCCATGGTTTGAGTGTTCAGTAAATCTAATGACTTTATTATCCAGCCACGACCCCCCTTTACCTGTTCGCCACGGCAGGAGCAGCAGCTGGACTTGTAGTCGTCGTCGTTGGTGTACTCGGACTATTGTATGCAAGGAGAAGACATCATAGAGTGAAAGGTAATCTAAATGCCGAGTTCATTACATCTTGTCTACAGTGTGTTTACAGTTGTGTGGAGTACAGTACATCCGGTCTGCCCCGTGTTTATTAAAGGACAGAATACAGTACATATAGGGTCTATCCTGTTTATCGATGGGCTGAGTAGACTACATACGGCCTACCGTTTTTACGACTAGTACTACTACTAATAATAATAATAATAGTGTATTTATAAAGCGCCTAATATCCACCGTAGAGATGCTCAGTGGCGCTGTGACAATATTGGGGAAGGAAACAGTTCATATAGCTTTTACAGAAAGGCAGCAGTGAACAGATGAGTCTTTAGCAGAGATTTAAAAGTTTCTTTCGATGACGTGTTCCTGATTTCCTTTGGAAGAGAGTTCCACAATTCAGGGCTGGCAAATGAGAAGGTTCGATCAGACAGTTGGTTTGTTGTTATGCTTTGGGTTATGGAGAGAGTCAGAGGAGGAGTGGAGACTTCGCTGAGGTACATACACGGAGAAGAGTTGTTTGAGATTGTCGGGAAAGTTATCGTTGTAGAGGCAGTCATGAGTCAGAATGAGGATTTTGAAGGAAATTCTTGCCGAGATGGGGAGCCAGTGTAGTGACTCTAGTACTGGTGTGATATGGTCATGTCGAGGAGTGTAGGTGATACATCAGGCAACGGAAGTTTGGATTCTTTGTAGTTTCTGGATTGATTTAGTGGAGAGGTTGGCATATAGTGAATTACAGTAGTCGAGTTTAGAAGTGACAAGACAGTGCATCAGAAGTTTACAGGTGTCAGCATCGAGGTAGTGGCAGTCTTTGCTGATATTGTAGATGTTGTAGTAGCAGGGTCTACTGATGGAGGTGATGTGTGCATCCATGGACATGTTAGAATCGAGCATGACACCAAGATTCCTGGCACTCTCTGATGGTGGAATGTCTGTGTCGCCAATACGAAGTGAAAATGATGGAAAAGTCTTCAACTTTATAAGCTGATATTTGGAGCCAGTGAGTAGGAACTCTGTCTTCTCCTCATTCAACATCAAATAGTTAGATAACATCCACGATTTGATGTCCTGAATGCAGAGCTCAAGTTTTTTTATAATGAGTGAAACATCATGTGATTCAAAAGCAATGTAGAGCTGCGTATCATCTGCATATATGTGGAAGCCAATGAAATGCTTCCTGATAATGTCACCAATGGGGAGAATGTAGACTGTGAACAGAAGGGGGCCGAGAACTGATCCCTGGGGAACACCATATAACAATGGTGACTTTGATGATTGTACATCTCCGATTTTTACAGATTGTGTGCGACCTCGCAAATATGAGGAAATCCACTTGAGCGCAGTTCCTGTAATCCCAATGCGATGTTAAAGTCGATGCAGAAGAAAGGTATGATCGGTGGTGTCGAATGCGCTGGACAGACCAAGGAGCACGAACGCTGTCACCTTCTTCTGGCCCATATTGACAAAGATGTCGTTGTGGATTCTCACCAAAGCTGTCCCCGCACTATGAGCTGTCTTGTAGGCTGACTGGAACGATTCTGCGAGGTGGTGTGTCTCAAGATGCGCCTTCAGTTTGCCAGCTACCACTTTCTCTAAACATTTAGATACAAATGAAAGGTTGGAAATTGGATGGAAAATTTTCAAATTGTTTTCATCAGCTCCAGGTTTCTTTATAACTGGCGTGACAATTGCATGTTTAAAAACACTTGGAACAGTACCAGAGGAGAGTGATGAGTTCATAATGTCCCAGACTACAGGTGCTAGATAGTGTAGCACGGACTTGAACAGCCAGGTAGGAATGGGATCCAGTGGTGAAGATTTAGATGGTGCATTCTCCATGATATCAAGTGCAAGGTTGACAGAAACGTGTCCGAAGCTTTCAAGCACATTACCAGAGAACTTGCCCCCATCAGGAGTAGAACTAGTTTGACTGTATCCTGTATCAAGATTAGTTCTTATCCGATGTATCTTGTCCTGAAAGAATGTAGCAAATTTCTCAGCCAGAACAGCTGGAGCACTGTGCTCAGGAAGCTTGTGTCCAGAGTTACCCTTTAGAAGTTGGTTCAACAGTTTGAACAATTCTTCTGATTAAAAGACAGGGAATATTCAATTCACTGAAAGGCGGAGTATAGTACATTCGGTCTGACCTGTGTCTGTCTACGGACCTTGTATACCCTATGTGTTTAAATGGCAGGGAGATTCTCCTCACTGCAACTCATATATTCACGGGTTCGTGTATATAATGACATTCTGCTGTGCCAGATATCGATGTATTATGTGTGCTAATGGTATCTTTACAGATGCTGCAGCCAAAGATAACGACAACGCACCGAATTACCAACTTTACACAGAACCAAGTCGGGACTACCTAGAACCAACCGTCCAGTCAACACCTGAAAGTAACTATACAACTCTGACAGATCGACCTGATAGAGATCTGGTCTACACAGAATTGTCCCCTTTACAAAAAACCCAATCTGGCTCCCAGGCGCCTTCTGATGCCCTGCCAACTATCGGTGACTGCTTCCCGAGCGTTGTAGACAATGGTAATTATCAGTGAAGTCTTTCGTATCGTACTATTAGCACAGTATATGTTATCACATTACCAGCACTACCTTTGTCATCACATTACCAGCACTGCCCATGTTATCATATAATCAGCCAGGTAGGAATGGGATCCAGTGGTGAAGATTTAGATGGTGCATTTTCCATGATATCAAGTGCAAGGTTGACAGAAACGTGTCCGAAGCTTTCAAGCACATTACCAGAGAACTTGCCCCCATCAGGAGTAGAACTAGTTTGACTGTATCCTGTATCAAGATTAGTTCTTATCCGATGTATCTTGTCCTGAAAGAATGTAGCAAATTTCTCAGCCAGAACAGCTGGAGCACTGTGCTCAGGAAGCTTGTGTCCAGAGTTACCCTTTAGAAGTTGGTTCAACAGTTTGAACAATTCTTCTGATTAAAAGACAGGGAACATTCAATTCACTGAATGGCGGAGTATAGTACATCCGGTCTGACCTGTGTCTGTCTACGTACCTTGTATACCCTATATGTATAAATGGTAGGGAGACTCTCCTCACTGCAACTAATATATTCACGGGTTCGTGTATATAATGACATTCTGCTGTGCCAGATATCGATGTATTATGTGCGCTAATGGTATCTTTACAGATGCTGCAGCCACAGCTGCTAAAGACGATGACGACAACGCACCGAATAACCAACTGTACACAGAACCAAGTCGGGACTACCTAGAACCAACCGTCCAGTCAACACCTGAAAATACGTATACAACTCTGACGGATCGACCTGATAGAAATCTGGTCTACACAGAATTGTCACCTTTACAAGAACCCCCATCTGGCTCCCAGGCGCCTTCTGATGCCCTGCCAACTATCGGTGACTGCTTCCCGAGCGTTGTACACAATGGTAGTGATTATGAGACCATGTTACCGCCTATAGTTGGAACGACTGCAGTGTGAGAGAGAAATCATTACAAGAGGCGGGGAAACATGGACTAAAGAGAGTAAGGGATGACAGGTGGTTGGGATGCGTAACAATAGGAAGGAATGGGACGACCAAAGCATTGGATTCATAACCGGACCGAGGGGTAACAAGCGGGAGGGAATCATGACAATAAGGTATTGGTGAGGGGAAGGGGGTGGGAACGCAATTCAGCCTTATTCTTCTCCCTTCTTCGCGTCACAAGTTGTTGCCTTTAACCACTGCACTTGTCGACTTGATGCACTGGGATAGGTATGAGGTCACTCAACGTTAATTATGATTGTTTGTGCTATTAAAAGTGGATTGTACAAATGAGTGACATTCTTGATGACAGTTACCTGATGTCGAAATTCAGAGTCTATTGTTACTTGTGAATATTTCATCGTATGACCTTTGTTCAAATATGAACGATGACGCCTTTGTTATCATGTTATCTGCACTACATATGTTTGCATATTAACTATTTCGGGACAATACAATGTTTGAAAAAAAACGGCTAAAGATCGCCAACAACTGAAGCTAGATCACCATACAAGGGACCATGGGGACTTACTGTACTTCTGCACCCTGCATGGGCCCTAGCTGGACTTACACCATTCCTTCAGCCGCTGGCGATTGTAGTCAATTTTAGCTAAACATATAAAGGACACAGATTCTGTGATTAAAAGTTCGTAGTATGAAACATACTTTGATTGAATTGGACTTACTTACCCTCTCAGGGAGACAATAAGTTTACGCTACTTCAACCCCGTTTGAAGGTATTGCCACTAACAGACAACAGTTGTTTATTCTTTCTAGCAAATCAAAATACATTCACTAATTACAAAACAAAGGAAACTGTATCAATCACATCAATTTCTTATAATAATGCAACAATTAAATGAAAACTGCCATTATCAAAAAGGTCCTTAATACATAAAGCTTTGAAATATTTATCTCTTGTGAGGGAAAAATCAATACAGTCAAGCAGGACATGCTTGACCTTGATTCTTTCACCACAAGGGATGCGAAATGGAGGATCCTCACCTTCACGCAAGTATTCATGTGTTTATCTTGAATGGACAATACGACAATGTTGTATAGTGGCCTTCTCAAATCTGGACTGACAACCCAAGTAAGTATAATCAATATAAAGTGTTATTTCATGTAATTTATTAATGCCTACTTGGGTGTTCCACTTCTTCTGAAATCAGACCACAGATGTAAGATCTAATAACATCTTTATAATCTGAGTATGGGATAAGAAGTGCTGTCAGATTTGATGAGTACTGCCATCAGCCATCTTGTAACTATTGATTTCAACATGGCTGGGTAACCAACAAAAGACGATGTCATATTGGCAAGTTGCAAGATCATTATAGAATTTATTTATTTCAATTAAAAGTGGATGCTGAAAAGGCAATTTTTGAAACGCATGAAGGCAAGAAAGATAGTCTGTATTATTCATATTTATGGTGATTTTTAATATTTTTAAGTGCTATTAATGTGGTGTTAGCTGTGAAAATAGAGCTATGATCCGGTAAGCTATTGTTCTGGATCCGATGACAGTGGCACAAGCAGATGTGCCACCATCATAAACAATAAAGATTTGTATGTATTATAATCATTTCTTAATTGTTTAAAATCCTGTCTATATTGTAATTCATTTGTTTCTGACTTTTTAATGTGGTCAAGGTAAGGTCGACTTGGGGCCTTACTAAATGCCAAGGAGGAGAAGAAAGCCAACAGCAGTAATGAATGATTTGTTTCATATCCCAAAAGGTGGAACAAGTGAAGATGTTTTATTATACAAATCCTCAATGAGAGGATTAAAACACAATTGTAAGCAGGATTTGGCTCATTAATATATAGTTTTGTGATATACCACAAAGATAATTGGCACAGCGAAGCTGGCACATCGGCCTCGACAGAAATAGTGTCAATGGGAGAAGTTCGGAGAGATCCAAGACATAGTCGCAGACCTTGATGATGGACAGAGACTTAAAGGCTGCTTTTGCAGGCTCCACCATAAACAATGGAGCCAGAATCCAGTTTGGATCATATACGTGCTCGAAACAGTTGGAGGAGGGTTTTCTGATCCCCTTCCCACTTTGAGTTGCAAACAACTTTCAAAATGTCTAATGCCTTAAGGCATTTACTTTTCAAATATTGCATATGTGTCCGAAAGGTCAAATATTGACCGAAAATTAGACCCAGGAACTTGGCCTCTTTTACAATTTCAATAAGTGTACTGTCTAAACTTAATTGCGGGACCCTGCGAGGTTTATATTTCGGCGAAAGTGGATACAAAATGTGTTTAATTTTGAAAATTTGAATCCGTTTTCTAAACACCATTTATTAACACAATTGCAACTGACTTTCAATAGTATGCATGTTTATGCCACGACAAGAAATATTAAAATCATCCACAAATAACGATCCATCTATTGAATCGTTTAAGCCCTTTGATAAACTATTAATCTGTGCACTAAATAGTCTGTCAGACAAAATACTGCCTTGTGGGACACCCTGATCCTGATTATAATGGCCAGACAGGTTGGAACCCACGCGGGCTTAAAATCGTATGTCATTTAAAAACTTCGATACGAATTGAGGCAAACGGCCTCGCAATCCATAATCGTGTAAATCACTTAAAATACCATGTAGTGTCGTATGCTTTTTCCAAATCGAAAAAAGCATTTTTGTTTTTTAATTATGGCATTTTTTTCAAAAGCTTCCGAACGCACCCAACGATCAATGGTACTACGGTTTTAACGGCAACCACATTGTATATCAATTAGAAAAGTATTGGTTTCCAAGAACCAAACGAGACGATTATTGATCATGCGTTCCATGGTTTTGCAAACGTGCCCTATAAAGAAATGAATAAGAAACAGCCCACGCTTTGAACAAAATTGTAACCACGTCTCGATGCAAAATGTGAAAACAAGAGCAAAATAACATCAAACAATATCTAATAGATGAGGGAGGCTACCATGAGCTGTGAAATGTTTGAGTTGATTTAGTCGGATTCAGTCGTTCAGCCCGTACACGGTCGATGGGAATACCCCATGTGAACCATTCCGAGGTTGCATGATTACATAATACATTCGGAATGACACTTCCCTAATCTTGTCGCATGAAAGGCCGTTCTCCCGAGAGTAGTGATGGACTGTCCTCATGCTTGTCAAGCGGTAGCGTGAACGAAGATCTAATTTTGATCGGACTGAATCTTTCCAAGCCTACATTGCTCAACTGCTAGCAAAAACAAAACCCGTCTTCACACGGATTAGAACGTTGCTACCTTTACCAGTGAAGATGAGCTCCGATCTAACCAGGCAGCCCTGAGACAGACACTAGATTGTCTTACACATGGACGTTCTGATGAAATAGCTTTGGAATGTACGTGAGAGGCTGAAGTTTCAATGCGCCAGCTGTTGTATGCGCCAGTGTATCTGGCCACAATGCTGTGAGGATGTTCTAACGGTCCTGGTGCTCGCCCTGGAGGAACAGCGGACATCTGGAACTTTACTATTTGTTTGACTCCTCAACTTCTCTGGTTGACATTACAACCAATCTCAAGACTACTATATCTGAATCAAGGGTCTTTTTCATCTCACCTGAATTGGCCTCAATCGACATGAAATTGTGTGCATGGATTAACATGTATAAATTTCACAACGGTGAAGTATCTTTGCATATCACAGGCACCTGCAGCTACAGTTTGAAAGTCCAGGCATTCTTCCAGTCAAACACTCAAATACCCAAACTTAGCCAAAAGTTGTCACCTAATTTACTAATAATTTGAGTTTTCTGTTTTGGGTATATTTATGTTATCTATACGTTGTCTCTTGTTGGACGTTTTTATACATATTCCTGTTTACAGTTGAATGAGAATAGAACCGAAACCAGTTTGCCTTAACGTGGCTCAAATGATGGCGAATCTATCTTGTCCTATCTTTGTTTGTAGCCTTGACACAACCAGGTATGGTGCCAGCTTATATTTGTTCTTTAAAAACTGGAAGGACAAAGACCCTGGAGCTTACACCTGCAGAGGTGACATCTTGGGCAGGAATATGAGTAAATCCGTACAGCTCTATTTCAATGGTAAGACATTTACATTTACTCTTATTGGTAAATATCGTTAAACCTGCCTCCCTCCCTATTCACACCCCTCCACCCTCACAACCCCAAAATAGTGTGTGTGTATATGTATGTATGTATGTATGTATGTATGTATGTATGTATGTATGTATGTATGTGTGTGTGTGTGTGTGTGTGTGTGTGTGTGTGTGTTGTGTGTGTGTGTGTGTGTGTGTGTGTGTGTGTGTGTGTGTGTGTGTGTGTATGTATGTATGTATGTATGTATGTATGTATGTATATATATATAAAGAAAGTGATGAGAATACCGAGCGTACAATAGTACGTGTGTGTGTGTGTGTGTGTGTGTGTGTGTGTGTGTGTGTGTGTGTGTGTGTGTGTGTGTGTGTGTGTGTGTGTGTGTGTGTATGTATGTATGTATGTATGTATGTATGTATGTATGTATGTTTGTATGTATGTATGTATGTATGTATGTATGTATGTATGTATGTATGTATGTATGTATGTATATATATATAAAGAAAGTGATGAGAATACCGAGCGTACAATAGTACATATATAAGAAGAAGTTTCTGAAATAATCACACGACACGGATCTTCTCCAACATGTTTCACTTTTATCTTCAGGGAGAAGTGATTACAGTTAAACGGGTAAATGTTTAACTGTAATCACTTCTCCATAATGTTCTCCCTGAAAATTGTGTGATTGTACACTATATGAGTCGTAGAGAGCTGACTGAAATAAGTGCATAGAGCTAACTTATAGAGAGAGCTGAGTGAATAATTGCTTAGAGCTAACGTATAGAGGGAGCTGAGTGAATAAGTGCATAGAGCTAACGTGTAGAGAGAGCTGAGTGAATAAGTGCATAGAGCTAACGTGTAGAGAGAGCTGAGTGAAAAAGTGCATAGAGCTAACGTATAGAGAGAGCTGAGTGAATAAGTGCATAGAGCTGACGTGTTGAGAGCTGAATAAGTGTTTAAGTGCCTAGAGCTAATATATTAAGCTAATATATGTGTCAATGGTTGTACAGCCGTCTCCTCTTGTTGCTGTTTCATCTGTGTCATTGTTTGTGATATCTTTGTCAATGGTTGTTTAGTCGTCTCCTCTTGTTGCTGTGTCGCCTGTGTCATTGTTTGTGATATCTGTGTCAATGGTTGTACAGTCGTCTCCTCTTGTTGCTGTGTCGCCTGTGTCATTGTTTGTGATATCTGTGTCAATGGTTGTACAGCCGTCTCCTCTTGTTGCTGTGTCGCCTGTGTCATTGTTTGTGATATCTGTGTCAATGGTTGTACAGTCGTCTCCTCTTGTTGCTGTGTCGCCTGTGTCATTGTTTGTACTACCTGTGTCAATGTTTGTACAGTTGTCTCCTCTTGTTGCTGTGTCGCCTGTGTCATTGTTTGTGCTATCTGTGTCAATGGTTGTACAGTCGTCTCCTCTTGTTGCTGTGTCGCCTGTGTCATTGTTTGTGATATCTGTGTCAATGGTTGTACAGTCGTCTCCTCTTGTTGCTGTGTCGCCTGTGTCATTGTTTGTACTACCTGTGTCAATGTTTGTACAGTCGTCTCCTCTTGTTGCTGTGTCGCCTGTGTCATTGTTTGTGCTATCTGTGTCAATGGTTGTACAGTCGTCTCCTCTTGTTGCTGTGTCGCCTGTGTCATTGTTTGACCGTGATATATATGTCGTTGGTTGTATAAAAATGTTGCTGTGTCGCCTTAGTCGTCGTGAGTATCCGTATATGTATAGCCCATGGCACTATTACTACAGATATTGCACGGATGAGTAACAATACAAATGTAGTACGGGTGGCAGTATAGATACAAATGTAGTACGGATGGCAGTATAGATACAAATGTAGTACGGGTGACAGTATTGATACAAATGTAGTAAGAGTGACAGTATAGATACAAATGTAGTACGGGTGACAGTATAGATACAAATGTAGTACGCGTGACAGTATAGATACAAATGTAGTACGGGTGGCAGTATCAATACAAATGTAGTACGGGTGACAGTATAGATACAAATGTAGTAAGAGTGACAGTATAGATACAAATGTAGTAAGAGTGACAGTATAGATACAAATGTAGTACGGGTGACAGTATCAATACAAATGTAGTACGGGTGGCAGTATAGATACAAATGTAGTAAGAGTGACAGTACAGATACAAATGTAGTACGGGTGACAGTAAAGATACAAATGTAGTAAGAGTGACAGTATAGATACAAATGTAGTACGGGTGACAGTATAGATACAAATGTAGTAAGAGTGACAGTATCAATACAAATGTAGTACGGGATGCAGTATAGATACAAATGTAGTAAGAGTGACAGTATCAATACAAATGTAGTACGGGTGACAGTATAGATACAAATGTAGTAAGAGTGACAGTATCAATGCAAATGTAGTACGGGTGACAGTATAGATACAAATGTAGTACGGGTGACAGTATCAATACAAATGTAGTACGGGTGACAGTATATATACAAATGTAGTACGGGTGACAGTATAGATACAAATGTAGTAAGAGTGACAGTACAGATACAAATGTAGTACGGGTGACAGTAAAGATACAAATGTAGTAAGAGTGACAGTATAGATACAAATGTAGTACGGGTGACAGTATAGATACAAATGTAGTAAGAGTGACAGTATCAATACAAATGTAGTACGGGATGCAGTATAGATACAAATGTAGTAAGAGTGACAGTATCAATACAAATGTAGTACGGGTGACAGTATAGATACAAATGTAGTACGCGTGACAGTATAGATACAAATGTAGTACGGGTGGCAGTATCAATACAAATGTAGTACGGGTGACAGTATAGATACAAATGTAGTAAGAGTGACAGTATAGATACAAATGTAGTAAGAGTGACAGTATAGATACAAATGTAGTACGGGTGACAGTATCAATACAAATGTAGTACGGGTGGCAGTATAGATACAAATGTAGTAAGAGTGACAGTACAGATACAAATGTAGTACGGGTGACAGTAAAGATACAAATGTAGTAAGAGTGACAGTATAGATACAAATGTAGTACGGGTGACAGTATAGATACAAATGTAGTAAGAGTGACAGTATCAATACAAATGTAGTACGGGATGCAGTATAGATACAAATGTAGTAGGTGACAGTATCAATACAAATGTAGTACGGGTGACAGTATAGATACAAATGTAGTAAGGTGACAGTATCAATGCAAATGTAGTACGGGTGACAGTATAGATACAAATGTAGTACGGTTGACAGTATCAATACAAATGTAGTACGGGTGACAGTATAGATATAAATGTAGTTCGGGTGACAGTATCAGATACAAATGTAGTTCGGGTGGCAGTATCAATACAAATGTAGTTCGGGTGACAGTATCAATACAAATGTAGTAAGAGTGACAGTATAAATACAAATGTAGTACGGGTGACAGTATCAATACAAATGTAGTAAGAGTGACAGTATAGATACAAATGTGTAGTGACAGGGATACAAATGTAGTATCAATACAAATGTAGTACGGGTGACAGTGTCAATACAAATGTAGTAAGAGTGACAGTATAGATACAAATGTAGTACGGGTGACAGTATTGATACAAATGTAGTACGGATGGCAGTATCAATACAAATGCAGTTCGGATGGCAGTATCAATACAAATGTAGTTCGGGTGGCAGTATCAATACAAATGTAGTACGGGTGACAGTATTAATACTAATGTAGTACGGATGACAATGTCAATTTTGGATGTAGGTCAAGTGACAGTATCAGTACACATGTAGTACGGGTGGCTGTATCAACCTTGGGTGTAGTTCGGGTGGCAGTTCCATTGGGTGTACTGCTGGTAACAATATCAATACAAATATTGTACGGGTGCTACTGTAACTTCAAATATAGCACGGTTGACACAAATATGCACAAGGAAATGCACAAGATATCTTGAAACTTGTTTTGTTTCAGTACTCGAGAAATATGAAATAATTTTAGTTTGATTTAAGTAACAGTTTCAATATTTTAATGACACAGAAATAGAAACTAGAACTTCCTGGTAACCAGCATTATTCAGTTTCTGTTTATAAATATGCCAACACTCTGATTGAAATAAGAACAAGTACTTGTAGAAACTAATATGGTCTACTTCTTATACACGACTGCTTGCCTGTGTGCGCGCGCGTGAGTGTGCATGTAAACATGTGAGTAAATGAGCAAGGTATTCCCATCGTAGCCAAACATTGGCAGTGTAAACCAAAGTTGTGTTTGCCTTTTGCGAAGAATTATATAACGTTCGTTTTCACAACGTTAACATGTATCGGCGCCCAGCCCAAACCCGGACTATCATGTACCGCCCATCTAGAAGTGGTACACATGAAGGGGAAATTGTAGATGTCAGCTCATGTAATATGAGGAACACGACGTTTTGGTGTATAGTTATATTCACATATGATATGAACGCGTGATACATCACTGTTGAGTTGAGAATACGAACAGTTAAACGAGGAGCGAACTCACTTCGTTGGGCAAGTTCCAAGTTGTAGATGCGGACGTAAAATCGCGGAGTCTTGCCAACGTCACTGATCACTCTTGGTTGGCGATTACAACTTGCCGACAGTCAGTTTGCGGATGATTTACTCCATTTATTGTCAGTGACACTGTTGGTACACATTGGGTTATTGACAAGTGTATGTGAATGGGTAAGAGAAGGATTCAGCAAGGCTGTGCGTCACCTTTCCACAAGATGAATGAAAGCATGATCAACTGCTTCATGGGGGCACACAGTCTGCCACAGACACAAAGCCTGACCACCAGTTCCACATTGTGTATTTGTTGTTGTTTTTCGCGGTGTTTACTTTTCGCACTTTTTAACGTCGAAAGGAATCAAATTTACAATTCTGTACTCCAGTTAGAGGAAACCGTTGGGCAACTTTGAAGTATTTATGCGTTATAGTTTTATGGAAAAATGATAATGTCCGTGGAGTCCATTGCTTGGTTTTCAACAAGGGAGGAGGGATGGATCATATGAACACTCCACTACATATCCCCTTGTCCACAGTGTCGTTCACTCCTCGTTGTAATTTTGCTGGAACAGAACGATGTGAAACCCCAGTCACTGAAGCCAACTATAAATGTCGTAAACGTGGTCATTACAAAATATTATATCACGGCGGCAAATTGTGCATTTCAAATTGTCTAAACAATGACAATGTCATGCTGTTGGTTCAGAACACATACAGACAGACAGACAGACAGACAGACACACACACAGCATACTGTTTTGGTCAGTTTCTATATTTTGTACCATATTAAAAGGGAATAGTCTACTTTGCTAATACCACAGGGTAAAAAGAACACAGTTGGGAGCTTTGGGCATGTACCCTGAACAGGCTTTTCACTTTAAAGATGCCGTGTTTACCAAAATCAGTGTGCACAGTAGTCGACAATAGGTGGGAGAAGTAAAACGGAATGATTTGAAACCAGTATTGTTTACGTTGTTTGCTGTAATGATGACATGACACTATGTAGCTGCGGCGTTGATGTCCTCGCATCAAAGTTTTCTTTCTTGGGACAGGACACTACACTCTTGGCAAGCAGACTTCCACAAATGTGTCACCAGAAGATATTAGGCCAATCTAAAGTCATTGAAGTGTTCTTAAAATCGTGAAAACATCCCCGCACTACAAACGTTTATGACTGTTCTTCAAGTGAGAGAGTGAGTTTAGTTTTACGCTGCTTTTAGCAATATTCCAGCAATATCACAGCGGGGGACACCAGAAATGGGCTTCACACATTGTACCTATGTGGAGAATCGAACCCAGGCCTTCGGCGTGACGAGCGAACGCTTTAACCACTAGGCTACCCCATCGCCCACCGCTGTCGGTTTGGAACACACACATATAAACTGACCGGCAAAAGAAAGTAGACCAAATGTTCCCGTTTCTCAAATTTTACAGAAATATTTTTGTTGGTAAATTATACACTGAAACATGTCGCCCCAACGTAGCAATTTGATACCTGCAGTGAAATGCACGTGCACGTCGTAAATAAAATGTCGAAGTGGACAATTGTATAAACCATGATTTGGGGCCTCTGTCAGAGTTTCACATGCACTATGGATATAAAAGTGAGTGTGCGGACAGGTTACACGTGCAGTTTGAAAAAAATCAGCACAGATATGCCACGACTATCAGCAGTTGAACGTGAGAGGACCATAGGTATGCTCCAGATGGGGTCGACACACGCCAACGTTGCAAGAACCTTCGGCTGCACCCGTGTAGCCGTCTCTAGACTGCTGTAACGTTACAGGCAGACGGGCCAGACACAGGACAGACCAAGAGGTGGGAGAACGCGAGTAACAGACCAGCTGAAGACCGGCATTTGAGCGCATTATACCTGAGAAACCGTTTCCTGAAGGAAACGTCATCAGCGGCGAATTCCCTTGATCACCGTGTCAGTTGATACAGTCGACGTCTGACGTCTTCGACTAGAAGGACGCTACGTGCCTGTATTGATGCAAGGGGTGGACATATTGGATACTAAAGTGATGGTAGTGAACATTTATTGTGTGTAACTCAGTACCTGCTTATCCTGCATGTGATTGAACACAGGTTTTCAGGACCCCCAGTGAACTTGCGCATGTCTGACGCCACGTGTTTCTGTAGTATGCGTGTGATATTTAGCTCAGGTTGAGTAAAGATGTTGTTAACACGACTGCATTATGTTTTGTGTGTCTTGGTAGTCTGGGTCAATGATAATGACCTCTTGAAAACCTTGTATACTTTCTTTTGCCGGTCAGTTTATTATACATATATACATATATACATATAACATGTGATATATATCATATATATATACGGAAGTTCTCTGTGAGTAATTATTTCACGGAAACTTCTTCTACGGGAAGACCGTACGCTCGGTATTTCATCACTTCTTCATATATATATATGTGTGTGCTGTGTGTGTGTCATGTGTGTCTGTCATATGTGTGTATATATATATAAATGTGAATTGAAGAAATTATATCTGAACTAAGGATCTTCAGACTTTTGTCTTTTGTGTGTGTATATATATATATATATATAATATAGTTTTGGTCATTTTCTGTATTAAAAGGAAATAGTCTAAATCGGGGAATTTTGGCATGTAGCCTGAACAGGCTTTTTACTTTGATGCCGTGTGTACCAAATTCAGTATGCATAGTAGTCGACAACAGGTAGTAGATGTGAAGCAGGGATTGATTTGAAACCAGTATTGTTTATGTTGTTTTTAACACGCCTGTGGTGAATAAACATTATGAGAAAATTGTGTGATTGTACACTATATGAGTCGTAGAGAGAGCTGACTGAAATACGTGCATAGAGCTAACGTATAATAATAATAATAATAATAATAATAATGTGTCCATTTATATAGCGCCAAACTCCACACTAGGTATGCTCATAGCGCTAACAATCAAGGCACAGCATATTATTACCCCGGATAACCCAAGCTGCCTGTTAGGCGCTAGAAGGTTATAGTCATATGACTTTTTTCCACCGGGTACCCATTTTCCTGCTGGGTGAACAGAGACAATTTTGAACAAACTCACTTGCCTAAGGTGAGACCACATGTGTCACATGTGTTTCGTTGTGGGGTAGGACTCAAGTCCTAGAAACTCTCAGGAATCAAGCTGCCAAACACGGTCACCCATCGAAGGACTCGACGAGCTCGACGCTGCTTAACTTCACCGATTTGTGACCTGAGCTTTGAGCAGAGGACCACGCGCCACCACGATAGTATAGAGAGAGCTGCGTGAATAGGTGCATAGAGCTAACGTGTAGAGAGAGCTGACGTGAATAAGAGAGCTAGCGTGTAGAGTGAATAGGTGAGATAACGTGTATAGAGCTGAGTGAATAAGTGCATGGAGCTAACGTATAGAGAGCTGCGTGAATCAGTACAGACCAGAGAGCTGACTGAATCAGTGCATAGAGCTGACGTGTAGAGAGCTGACTGAGTAAGTGCATACAACTAACGTGTAGAGAGCTGAGTGAATAAGTGCATAGAGCTAACGTGTAGAGACAGCTGAGTGAATAAGTGCATAGAGCTAACGTGTTGAGAGCTGAGAAAGTGTTTAAGTGCCTAGAGCTAATATATGTGTATTAAAGACAATTCTTTTGTGAATAAATCAGACATTGCTACACCGATAATCCACGAATGTTGATTTGTAGTCCTTAAACATTCATTTCTTTTGATCTAGCTCCGTCAGACTTACCTGTACCCAAACCAAATTCTACTAGAATGATGACGTCATAGCAGCCGTGAAGAACAGTTTGGACAGCCAAATGATTAAATAAAATCATAAAATTCCACCAACATCGTTGGCAAAAGCGTACACTTTTAGCAAATAATTTAGAAGGGGATTATGTTAATAAATATATCCGTTTATGTCCACGTGGTGGTGAGAACATCTCAGTCGCACCTGGTAGGTTGACCTGTAGTGTTCTGGCGCCGTGTTAATGACAAGCAAAATCCTCGACTGAGCGTCCAACTCAGTTTTGCATGTTGTTTATGGCGTCATTTCGAAATGCTCTTTCGATTTTCATAGCGTAAATCTTCGTCTTTTTATTTTATTCATCATTTTTAAAAGTATTTGTTTTTACTTCTCACATGGACAAGATGCGTTTGTTTCAGGGGAACGACTCTTGAGCTATTTAAAATATATTTTTGAAACTTTCTATACAAATTACAAAATGGGTGAATTTGCGGGCAATTTTTGCTGTATTTTTGTCATTTCCAAGGCAACGCTTCATCAAATTGTTTTAGCATAACCTATAAGCAAGTATACACTTTTGTGAAAATATGTCTGTATTACTGTTACAGCTATACCAATATGTGTGACATCTGTGTTTACCTCAAACTAATAACGTTGTGGCGCATACTGTGATATATGTCGGTGGTTTAAACATTCCCATCTTCATCTTCCACATATTGTAACTGAAATGAGCACCGCAATTCAAAAGGAAGGGAATGTTTAGATTTGTCTGCTGTGTTCCAAACATTATTATACAAAAACCTATGTGCGGATAGATTGTGATGCTTTACAGCATTTTCTCACCATTTTCTTGTCTAAATATTTTGCAATGTGTGCGTGTGTAAGTGAAGTTTTTCTCAACATTATATCTATTGCAACATGTTGCCTTGATGTTTACAGATTATATCCACAATTCCCCTGCGGTGAAAATGCATGATGTCACAAAATAGTTTACAAATATTAAATGTGGATTTGTTTCAGGAAATGTTTTGTGGTTTCCTGTACTTGATGTGACACGACTTGTTCCTGATTGTGATCCTGGTATAGGTATGCAACTCTAGGCTGTCGACACTCGGGTTATCAGTAGTGATCATATGGGCATGAAATAAAGAAGTCATTTTGTTTACTTGATGTCAAAACACTCCTTTTTACTCGCTCGGTACAGTAAATTGCCAATTAAATACAGAAAACACACCTTGAATCTTCTGCGGGGAATATTTCTAAATTTGTAAGGTAAGAGTGTGTAAAATGAAGTGTAAAAACTAAATCAGTTAAGATATGTTTATTGGACGAAACGTGCACTTACATGCGCGTTACATTGCGTTTGTTTGTATGTATGTTTGTGTGAGTGAGTGAATATAATTTTACACCATTTTAGCTGTATTCCACCAATATCACAAGAGGAGCCACCAGAAATTGGTTTCACACATTTTACATATGTGGGGAATCGAACCCGGGTGTTCGGCGTTATTAGTGAACACTTTTCTAATTACAATCAATACTTACCATACTAATCACCCACCTCAATACTCTGCTCAGGATATATATTTTTGCACTTCACCAAAGCTGAATAAAGTATATAAGGTTGATCTCATTGGTATTAACAGTGCTTACAAATTTACATAGCATTACATTATGAAAATTATTTTAAATAACGGGGGTGGTCACAAACTTTGCTATGATGGATATATGTATACTAAAAAAGTTTCAAGAAAGTCATACATTCATTGGTAAACCAGCAGCAAAACTCAAAACTACCATGCAGGATCGTACTACAGCTACCAGAGGAAAACCAGCAGCAAAACTCAAAACTACCATGCAGGATCGTACTACAGCTACCAGAGGAAAACCAGCAGCAAAACTCAAAACTACCATGCAGGATCGTACTACAGCTACCAGAGGAAAACCAGCAGCAAAACTCAAAACTACCATGCAGGATCGTACTACAGCTACCAGAGGTAAACCAGCAGCAAAACTCAAAACTACCATGCAGGATCGTACTACAGCTACCAGAGGTAAACCAGCAGCAAAACTCAAAACTACCATGCAGGATCGTACTACAGCTACCAGAGGAAAACCAGCAGCAAAACTCAAAACTACCATGCAGGATCGTACTACAGCTACCAGAGGTAAACCAGCAACAAAACTCAAAACTACCATGCAGGATCATACTACAGCTACCGCAGGTAAACCAGCAGCAAAACTCAAAACTACCATGCAGGTTCGTGCTACAGCTACCAGAGGTAAACCAGCAGCAAAACTCAAAACTACCATGCAGGATCATGCTACAGCTACCAGAGGTAAACCAGCAGCAAAACTCAAAACTACCATGCAGGATCGTGCTACAGCTACCAGAGGTAAACCAGCAACAAAACTCAAAACTACCATGCAGGATCGTACTACAGCTACCAGAGGTGAACCAACAGCAAAACTACCATGCAGGATCGTGCTACAGCTACCAGAGGTAAACCAGCAAAACTACCATGCAGGATCGTGCTACAGCTACCACAGGTAAACCAGCAGCAAAACTCAAAACTACCATGCAGGATCGTGCTACAGCTACCAGAGGTAAACCAGCAAGCAAAACTCAAAACTAGCTACAAGCTACCAGGAGGTGCGGGAACCAGCACCACAAAAGCTCAAAACTACCATGCAGGATCGCAAACTCTGCTATCGTGCTACTGCTTAAAACTCAAAACTACCATGCGGGATCATGCTGCAGCTACCCACGGGTAAACCAGCAGCAAAGCTCAAAACTACCATGCAGGAAACTACCATGCAGGATCGTGCTACAGCTACCAGAGGTAGACCAGCAGCAAAACTCAAAACTACCATGCAGGATCGTACTACAGCTACCAGAGGTAGACCAGCAGCAAAACTCAAAACTACCATGCAGGATCATGCTACAGCTACCAGAGGTAGACCAGCAGCAAAACTCTAAACTACCATGCAGGATCGTGCTACAGCTACCAGAGGTAAACCATCCCAGATCATTGCTGACAATGTAGTTCATGTGCCAGTAGAATAGACTAACAATTAGTCTCTGAAATGAAGAAATTTTACAGAACAAAAAACAGCTCTAATAAAAAATATAATATAATGAAAAGGAGCCCTGAGATTTTCTTCATACCTGTAAACTGTGGAATCTAGACTTACCACATAATGTAGACTTGCATAGGCTGCTTTCTTGGATATGTTTTTTTTTCAGGGTCTGTATGACAGACTACCAGTAGAAGTGAGGGCTGCAATTGGAAATACAAATTCTGTAAAACGTGCAATCCGCAAACAGAAGAGAGGGAACTGCCTAAGGATCCATCATCCCTCCGTCAGCTTGAGCTTGATGAAAAGTGGACCCATTTTGAGGAGAAAGAATTTATGATTCATGACAGTGGAAAAGAAGCACCTAACAGGATGATGGGTTTTGCTGCACCGGATTGACTGAGTTACCACCTGGCCAGGAGCAGTCAGCGATTAATGGATTTGCTTCAGCACCAAAACCTTTCTCTCAACTGTATGTGGTCCGCGCTCTACTGGCACAAACTTCAATAGCATGTGTATATGCCTTTCTTAAATGGCAGTGAATACCAAGTGTGAACAGCTGGATTCAACTGTGATCCACTCCACATCAGTCTAGACTTGGAGCTTGCTGTGATTAAAGCACTCATATCTATCTTTGGGGAGCATGTCCACATTCAAGGTTGCTTCTACCATCTCACTCAGAACACATGGAGGAAGATCCAAGAATTAGGCCTTTCACAACTATACAAAAATGACCAAGAAAATAAGCTTATTTATAGGATGATAGATGCTTTAGCATTTCTGCCTGTGAAGATGTCAAAGGTGGGATGAGTGTTTTGCAGCTTACTTCAACTCCACATCTGTAACTGGAAGCTTTCGCACCATTCAAATTCCAGGGGTCATAGGAGAGGAACAGTCACCATTGAGATTAGGAAGAGAAGCACCATGTTTCCACCAGAACTTTGGAATATTCATACAGTCACTGTTGAAGATTGCCATCGTACCAACAACGAAGGTGAGGCATGAAACCATGGGTTTCATGAAATGGCTGGTCGTGATCACCCATCTGTTTGGGTTGCAATAGAATATTTTTTTTCTTTTTTTTTTTTTTCAGGGGTATGTAGACCATCCGCCCACAATACAGTTGTTGTCATACAGCCAACAAAGGGCTATTCCGCGTAAAATAAATACATAGCTGGATTCCGTAGCACAGTGCAATTGATTACAGACATTATAATTAATTTGTATTAAATGTATACAAAGATGGATAAGTATAACAGTTGACAGGAATATATAATGTACACAGATGATCATAGGAAGAACATTTTAAGGGAAAATGAGGGCAAAGTTCCGTGGGCAAAGTTCACCCGGCAAAACCCTTTCCAAATCAATCAGAAATCTCTGCTGAACGTAGGGTCGTTTGTGCAGTACCGACTATATTATGAATATGTTTGTTTGTTTAACGACACACTCAGCAAATTACGACTGTATGACGGCTGTTTTTAATCGACCGTGGACCAGACATTCCAGTGATTGACATCATGCGACAGGATGACAGAGCTAGTGTTTATGACTCCCAATCAAACAGTGATGATAACAGGTGGTCGGGAAAAGTCACTGGTTTGTGCTGTCCAGACTCGAGCATTTACAGCCCGCTGTAATTATTGTAATACCACTAAACATATGACAAGTTTGTCCTGAAAGCTCGTAGAAAAATGGAGAGTATGTGACATTTGGGAGTTAGTCACACTTTAGTCACAGACGTCGTATGTTGTTACTAAAACAATGAATGGATGCCTTTTGTTACACCAACCATTTTTTCAGTAAAACGGGGGATATGCGATTTCATTGTTGTATTGAAACCCTCAGATTCCCGTGTTATATTTCAGGAAATGCCGGGGTGGGTAATTGGCTGCATGCAACTGCCCCCCTCTCCCCCCTCGACATGTACAACATAACCACACATAACCTAAATCACTAAATCACATATGTGTTGGTACAAATCCTTCCCTATTCAACGACGAATCCATGACATGACCGCACATCCATTCCAGTTCCATTACTTCCGCTGGGTGACAATTCCACGACACAATGTGGGAATCTTAACCAACATTAAGGAGATTTTATGTCATTCACTTCATCTGTCACCTTTGGAAGAACCTTACACCACATTTAACACTTAAAGTGTGATCATCACCCCCTCTCACGCATCTGTCGCTATTGTCGTCACAGAATATGTCAATATGTCAATGACAAGTAGTCACGTGGCTGCCCAGGGCACGAGCCAGGATGACCACTGTCCGTGGCTAATTACCACCTGGATTACACCTGGTAAGCCATCCAGGTAATTCGCTTTCTTCTCCACCTTTGGACGGAACAGATTGGGCTGTTTGTCAACCTGGCGACTCGATCCGTGAACAAATGTCACTTCCTCGGGGAGACATCCGCGAGCTAGGATAAACATATTTGAATAGAATAAGAAGGACGAAAGCGATCGAGCGAAATAATGATTGCTCCCTGTTGAAACTGAGACACTGTATTTTATTTAGCGATGGTGTTAATCACAGCCTTGATTAACCTCGCAGTGATACATCCATAACATCAGCTGATGTATCTGGAATAATTCATTACGAAAAATGGTTTGGTTAATTAACGTCGATAATACGTAATACTGTATTTTATTGTGAAAAAAATATAGTTTCGCTTGGATGAGTTTCTTTAACAAAAACTGCCACGTGTTTGATAATTAGTAATGTTATATCATGTTATTGACTGACTGAAACTATTTTTATAACATATTAGGAATTATATACGTCACATGTACATACTGGACACCTTCCGTGTTATTATGGTCAAATAATTACAGTGAAATACACACTGATCAGGATATTAGTATTTCAAACATATTCTGAAATTATTACTATTTACATAGCTAAAGAATAGAAATAATTTGATTACTTCTGTGACCCTACATTGTTGTGAGGCTTTTTTCAATATATACTGATAGAAACAACAAAGAGAACACTTTATGTCCGTGTTATATATGTATCACTGTGATTGGTTTCAATGTTTCGTGTGAAAATAACAAAGACGTCTTTGAAAATATAGTGGATGTCTTGTCAGAGGTTAGACTATCAACTAGTCTCTGAAATGAACATATTTTACTGAAAAAAGTTCATAGAAAAACAAAAATAAAATATAATGAAAAGGAGCCCTGAGACTTTCTTCATTTTCAGAATGAAGCTGAGGAAATCTAGACTTGCCACATTTTCTAGACTTGCGTGGGCTTTCTTGGATATATTTGCTTCAGGGTCTGTATGACAGACTAGTCAGAGGTGTGCTTGGTTTTTTTCTATACCTCATGTCATTCCATCAGTTGAAAACACTACCACACAAAGGTCTGAGGTCTGTAACCGATACTGTAATGAAAACATTACCAATGTAACTGACACACTTACAGACAACAAATTTTAAACACCACATCCTCCAGACAAACTAACATGCTATATTTATCCTAGCCTCATGTGTGATAAGAAGGAACCTGTGCGTGTTGAGTCCAACATTACAAAATGGCATTGAAACGTAGCCCTGAAAAGTATCCAAAACATAACACGTCCGAAACTGTTACTCAAAACGATAACAAAAAAATAATCTTCTGTCAACGTTGCTAAACTGATTTATCTTCACAAACCCCGGGACCATCCCCCGGATCCTGGCACCACGCTTCCCCCAGACAAAGCTGCTGATGAACCAGAGATTCGGGTTCCAACGGATCCCGGTGACTTTTGAACCTTTGCCGTATCTTATCTTCGTGAGTGTTGTGATTGCATCTTGTTACCGACCAGGGAAGATCAAGTCCTCGCCAATACTGCCATCATCCCCTAAGTAACAAGATTATAGCGCAAAACGACACGGGAAATTCCTTAAGCAAACACTAACAGAAGGTGGCGGGGAGTGTGTGTGGTGTCCAGTGTGGCTGGAACGTGCTGGGCTCCGCGACGGGTGGTCAAAGCAATTCGGTTGGGGTCATTTTGATGTCCGACAGCCTGGGATTTGTAGAGCGTGTCCAGACAAAAGTAATGGTGACTTTTAAATATTTGTTTTAATTATTCCATCTAAATAGTTGTAATGCATGCACATTTTGGAATAATCGTAAGAAATATATTGGTTACAGAACAGACCACTGCTCACGTTTAAGAGAATGAATGAGAGTGGTTTTCGCCGCTTTACGCATTATCCAGCCCTCTCACAGCGAAGAGAGCCAATAATTCACTTCATTCTGTACCCAGTTTGGGAATCGAACCCAAGCGTTTAACGTGGCAAGCAAGTGCTTTTACCCCTCAGTGTCCACTGTGTGACATTTACATGTAGTGACTGTATCTGTAAATGAAATATATAATCAATGAGTATCTGTAGGTACATGGTATTTCAACGTGATATTAGTCATTCCTCTCGCCCTTTTCACATGAAATATGCGGTATAAAAAATTCACGGAATTGACAACAAATAAATTATAACCAACAATATAAACGGTGATTTTATTAGACTGAATAATACAATATATGATGGTGAAATATAACGGTGGGCGACAGGTCTAAATTTTTAAGCGCTTGCTAGGAATGCATATGAATCTGGTTTGGTGCAAGAATAAGCTGACATCTTGTTCCACACCGTATAATGGCTTGACTACTGATTAGACGGGGTTGGTAGTGACATGGTTCGGTGGTCAACGTCGATACACAGTGTGAGGCTCTGATGTCTCCCGCTGTCATATGGCTGCACTGCTGAGTGAGTGAGTGAACAGATTGTAACGCCGCCTGTAATATGCCAGTAACATCACGTCGGGGACACCAAGTGTGGGCTTCACAAATGAATGAGAGAGATCGCTCTGTTTTTGTTGACCTGAGAGTTTCCTTGATCATGGTTATCAGTTCACGTCTTTTCGGTAATATGGTTTACACATGGCTTAAATCGGCCTGAAAAGTTCCTTCTTACTCGTTTGTTTCTGGTTTTCTGTCAATATCTGATATTTCCCGTTAGTTTTATTTTCTTTCATCTAACCGTAAGATCCTGACAAAAAAACAACTCGTGTGTCAATAGATAATTATTTCGACGCTTGTGTAAATTCGACTTTTGAATTACCATTGAACATGTTGAATATTTCATGGATTATTACATTGTGATTCAAATAAGTCATCATTTCCATAATTCCTCCGGATCTCGCTGGAGTTCTGTATTGTCCCGATGTTTCAAGTCAGTATCAAGTCAGCACACGCCACTCTGTGACCCTGACATGACGGACAGCACACAACAAACCCACACAAACCAAATCTCCAAAGCCTAAATTATAAAACAAAGACGCTTATTAAAGTCAGCCTAAAATTCAAGCGTGACACCAAATCACTGGGCACAAATAAGCCTATCAACATAGGGACGTAACGTGTAATCCCCAGAGCAGTCAACTATGTAAATTTGATGTGGTTTATTCCGAAAACGTTGCCGCGAAGAGAGAGTCTCGCCTGAACAGCAGTCATTGGAGACTCTTGTCATTCAACTGCCAGAAAGCTAAGGTTTCTGATCTCTGAAAAAACAAGCGTCTTCACCAAAATCGATACACCAGTCAGCCATTGCGACACGCCATGAAAAAGACCAGCCATGCGACTAGTGGGTTCCACCTGAGCGGCGACACAAGATTCTTCGCTAGCCAATGAAACACTACCCCGGTATGGCTTTACCTGGTACAGGTGTAAATATTCAAAGAGTTTAAACTAGACCACATTAAATATTTACATTGTTTTCAACCGCATGTGACGCACGGGTGTATTCGATGGGTTATATATACGTGGTTCTCAAATAAACTTGAAAAATAAATGATAATTTAGAAAACATTTATCAAAACCGGCAAGAATTTAACTCCGATGAATTGAATATTGACGCGTCACCTCTGGAACGAGATATGCCACCGTGGTGATGTCAACCGTTGCAAACAAATGAGCATTTATAATTACTCAGTGTTTAGGCATTAATATTCAGTTGCCACACATTTGCATGCGACAGACGCTACCTAGCACTCAGTGTCATGATTCAGACCTGATGGTGTGTGCCATTAATTGTGTTCAAGATGCTGGGGTAGTGACACGAACGTTCAAACGGCCGAGGCATGTGTTGATGATGGTGCGGAGAAATACAGGTAAGACTTTGTTGGTCGTTCACACGTCAATTGTTTCTTATACGGTCTTGCATATACAATACTGTAGCACCAGTACATATGTAATTGTTCATGATACATGAGAACGTATAGGTGAGAAACGTTATACATGTACGTAGAGGTATCGTGTTGGTTTTCCTATAATGGACATAACAAACTGTATTTTAGTTTCCCTTCAGCTCTCAAAAACACGTGCTTGGGATGTTTATGTTGACACAAACACTGCTTGTAAAGTTATAGGAATATTTACGATGATAACATTTGTGTTAAATGAGTAATTTCAGAAATATTCACGTTTTCTTGTATCCTTTTAAATTCTATGCTTCTATGATGTTTTTAGCAAGTATATACAGTATCATTGTAATATCGATTTCTTTAATGTCAAAAGGTACTGAAGTCTCGATAATTCATTCACATGCATGCGACAAGTATATGATTATTCATAATGTGTATTTTCTTCTAGTTGAAGCAACAAATCTGTCTTCCACACATACATGAATTCCCAGTACAATCGTTACATATTCATATTAAGAAAATAACAGTTTTAATTAACACTGACACGTTCGGAATAACAGGCGAGGCACGACTGGGTGATTGTAATTATGCAAAAACTCGTTGAACCAAACGAATTTTAAAACAAACAAACCTGTGCATAATTACATGCAGCAACTGATAGGGTTATAATAATATCGCACATTCAAACTAATTTTCCTCTAATTTTGTGAAACCGATTCATTTTGTATCAGTTGAACTCACAGAACCAAAATAGGTACTCTCCTTCTGCCGATCCTCAAGTATTTAGTCAATACCCAGTGGGTCCACATGAAGGTATCATTGATTTCAGTATGGGGGGGGGAAAATGGCGAATTATCAGGGAATTAAAAAAGCCTCTTGTAATATAAATCGCCTTATCTTCAACCTTAGTAACCATCTGCCTCATTCTTCTACCAATTATCAGGAGAGTATAAATGAGAAGTACTTCAGTTTCTATTCATAATTCACGCTTTTATTACATTAACCTGTATCAAGTTCCTCCACAAAGGAATCAGGAGTCCATGACACCACGATCAATGAGGTATGGTCCGTAGAACGAATTTGTTTCATTTTCACAAGACAAAACTAAAGAATGTGTTCTTGTTTGATAAAAGTTATCAAAGATTAATGACGCGTAATGCACGTGCAACAAATGCTTGCCATGTTTCGGATACGGGCGCTTTTAGCTGATTGTTAGCTCAGTGTGTAACAGTGTCATTACTTTGGTCGTGCGACATGACACACAGACAATAGAAGGAATTCCGACTTGCGACAACTAACTGCGACATTCTTCCGTTTATTACTTCTTTTATAGATTGTATTCTCAAACCAGGTGACCGTTTATCAAACTAAACTTTTGGGTTGGGGGCGTTTACAAGTATTGTGGAAAGTATTGTGTTAGGTAAAACTCCAATCGTGAACTAAATGAAAGATTGTTGGTAATTGTCCTGGGACAACGTATCTCGTATTGAACTGCTTTCAAGTCATTTTCATTTCTGATATACTGGCGGGGAAAGTTAGTGAGGTTTCGTTCAAAGTGATATCCTTTACTTCAGAAACATAAGTTTTGTGGATCCGCCTCTCTAGTGCAGCTAAACTGATTTTGAAATGGGTAAATGGGGAAAGGCATTTCAAAATAAGAAAGCAAAAAATATCTTTTGACATAAACAGAGGTCAATAAGCCACAACACTGTTCTCTATTCGACATCACTTAGAACGCCATGCATGGACTTCACACATTGTTCAAACATGTATTTTTGGAGTCGAACCCGGAAATTACCGCCCTACCTCTTCTTAAATCAGAAAGCCAGTTTCAAATGAGAAATATTACAAAAGACCGAACGAACGGACATACAACAACAAATCCTAAGGAGAAAAACGTTCTAAAAACAATAAAGTGGCCATACTTGACTTAAAGTGGTGCAGTAACAATAACCACCAAAGTACCGCTCCACAAACTGATCTTGAAGGCTACGACGAGAGCAATCTATGAAATAACATGTACGTTACGTACACTTTAGCGCTTCAATCGCTTCGGGGAAAGGGACAAAGAGACCAGAGCGGCTAAGTACAGTGGCATGCACGAACCGTGTCAAGGATGAATGTAAACAATTCTGAAATCTAAACACATATTCAAACATATATAGATTTTAAAATGGTTCCTTCCTATATGATTCCCCTCAATACAAGCGTCATCCTCTGCTATGCTCGTGCCCATGGTGTCTCTGATGAAGACGTCCCCGTACTCTGTAGTGACCAGAGGCTGTCCACGTTGAACAGTCTACATAGTGTTTACATTAATCCAGGGAGTCAACACAGCACTCGTGATGGCTTTATACGATCTTTATCAAACATCCGCTAACACCTTCCGACAACAAAGAGAACGCATATTTACCTGTCTATAAACCGTCCAATAAATTCATATTTACTTCATGAACTGGATCTTGTTTACATTCAAGTAGAAGATGTTGACATAACTATACAATTTGTATTTTCTTCATAGACCCTTGCCTTGTCAGTTTTTGAGAACAATATAAAATTGATGTTCTTTCCAGGGAGCGTTCGAACAAGAAAGACCACTCATATATTTATTGTTACTGCTGTTTTAGGTGCAATGTTCAAACAGGCCATGTTAGCTTTTGGGGCACATGCAATCTTATGTGTAAAGTATACAATACAAACAAAGTAAGACATGCTTAATTCATAAGTAAAGTAAAACGATTGGTATAAAGTATATTTCAACAAAAACGTTGACATTATTGGTTTGATAGAAACCATATATGAAGTCCAGAAATCGATGTGAGACAATATTTTTTGTGAGTCTGTGAGTTAAATTGAACAACGCGTCTGTAATGACATAGCGACAAGAACATTAATCAAAACATGTTGTCAACAAATCGGTTCCTTATCATTCATTCGCGAATACAGTCAGACAACCATACTGGGGATTATGGGGGAAAATACCTCAGATTCTTCTAAGATGCCCCAGCAGAATTTATCCCATGTCTTAGCTGCCGATGGTTGTGGACAATAGTAACCAAATTGTATAACATACTGTTCCAGGATCGAGGAGTAACACTAGTTGATAACAAATTTATTGATTTTATTTGTTTGATATCACGACTATAAACGCCTAAGTAAAACCTTCAATAACTTCCGTCGAGATTAACATTTCAGCGGACTTATGAACAGACGTCTGGTTATTCAAACATATATAAACTATAACGGCCGATATAGTTGAGATATTTTGACGCGAGAATACCCTTGCTGAGTGACGGGACACAGAGTGTTTCAGGTGTATATCCACATTTCGTTCCCAATATTTTCCACATCGGTATATTGAATTTAACTGAATGATGGGGATTTTTTAAACAATAGTTAACACTTAATGCTAATGTTACCGCTTCTTGATTCTATAACACATATGTTTTTTTATTATGGATATTTATTTTAATGCCATATTATGAATATGAGTATCACCTTATAGATACTCATTCTAACACATATGTACCGAGTTGAGCCCCACCCCAGCTCTAAGCAATACAGTATCAATGATGACACCGGGTGGTAAGAAACAACAGCATGTCAAAAAGTGTTCTTGTTGGTGTCTTCAGTGCCACATTTGACCTATTGCGGTAATAGCTGTCTGCTGAAGCATTTCTCACTGTTCCACAAATAACAACATCTCACAGAATAAAACAGATAACAATGACTGAAAAACAAACGCAATGACAACTTCCTGTATTAACTGCGGTGCAGGCCGCCTAATCATAGCAATCGAACTATCAACAAAACATCAAAGCCAACACCAAACACTAGACAAAATTAAATAAAAGAATTTAGATGTGTTGCAAATTTGAAACACTTGGTACAGTTAAATGAACAGGTTTAATTGCGCAAGTTCTGCTAGGGTGTAGACAAGGTTGGTGTTTTCCTGCTTGCCTGTTACATCTAACGATTTGTTTTCAGGGAAAGCCGTTTGTTATGGCTCTATTTTAACGTTTCGGCTTGTTGTCTTTCTAAGGCCGATGCAACGTTTTGTTGTTACGATCAATATTATAATGCCACGTGCCCTGACTTACGACAAAGTGGGTTGTGGTTTTAGTTGTCGGGTTTAACATAGTTGCGGGTGATATTGATTAATTTGACTTGTCAATTGACGGACAGATTGACGTGCCTGAGACACCTTCTTTCATCATTTGTGGATGACATGAGATGCAGCTGAGGTATAAGGGAAACATTTTGAGAGGAAGTTTATATGTTTGTGGAAATTTGTTTTGTGTTTTAAACATTTGTTGTTGTTTTTCCTATAGCTGTGACGACTGTTCTTATTTCAAATTCGACATTGAAATATCATTGCAAAAATCAAGGAGTTACACTTCTCGGAATAATACATGGTTAAGGTCGCAGAAAAAAGTTGATAAGAGGTATGAAATTGTCTTTGGATAATGCTGGTCAGCTGGTGGGTATGGTAAGACCTTCTCAGGATGTTAACGTCTTGTGTTCAGATGTAAAGGGCTAAAAATAGAGTACCCGGTTATGAAAATTATAGTACATTGATCTGTGTGAAATTGGGGACTGGATTGACCCTGTCGTCTATAATTCTGTATCCAGAACACCACACCAGTGCATGCTCGTGGATTTCAGCAAAGTGTAAAACGTGTAAAAACTTTACTCCCTCGGACATCAAGTTGACAAGCTGTGGTGTAACTGTGTCGTTACGCAGCTCACTCATCTCAAGCACTTAGTTCACAATATGTAAGATACACAATATGCCATGTGTGCAGGGAAATCAGCAGAACAACAGAACATGTATGTGTCCATCAGTTTTCTAAAAGTACTCATTTCTCGAACCGTTCAGTTTGCACAGGCTATCTTACATGATGTGATTCTTCATTAGAGGTCCAAACCTTTGCCACAAACGTCATATACACAAGGAAACAGAAAGCTGATCACGGACAAGTTTTGAACTGTGACACGTACTTGAAGAACGACATTCAGAAAAAAGTGATTAGTGAAAAACTATTACCGCTTAAAAATAAAGGATGTTATATCCTTACCACGTTGTAGTGAAAAAGATATGTGAATGGTTATTCTGAATCATGTATTCACAACAGAACTATTGTTATTTGAAGATTGACCTGGTATTATGTGGTAACTGCTGATTTTCTCATACTCAGTTAGCCGCAATACCCGTAGTCAACCTTTTCTTCTTTGTGTGTAGGTTCTAATTCTCACCACTGGCTGAAGCTCCTGTCCACCCAAAGGTTCAGAGGTTACATTTCATCCCATCGTGATGAATATTTGATCATGTGAGATTGAACTGTGACATCTTCTATATCTTCTAATCCTTACATATTTCGCCTGATTTAACAAAGTGAATATGCATCCGTGTTGAAAAAAAATATTTCTAATCTCATTTACGTTCATTTCAAACGAAATACACCTCCGTTGAAAAAAACACCAAAGATCAAAGATTGTATTTCATCAACCTTCCCAGTAATTAGCAGTGCCGTACCTCCCCCCGCCACTCAGTCTTTTACCCAAACACCCCTCCCATCCTAACCCTGTCACCCCTGAGCAATACCTTGTCCACAGGACGGTATTGATTCAGTGACATTAACCATGTCCAACGTCCCCATGGAACATCATAATGAAATGGTTATACGGTGATTAGCATGATCGGCCATGTCATCCTTCACGGCTCCATGGTTCTATTGACGCCTTTCCAAATTTCCAGCGGCCAAAAACAAGTCTGGATTTCCATCTCGAAGAAGCCCCCCCTGCTAGTGTGTAAATTCAATTAACTCTCAAGGAGGGTTCGAGTGCCTCGGGTATTGTGCGAAGCTTCTAATAAGGCTACTCATGGAATCCTACACCTCTTGAAGGGGGACACAACAGTGAAATTCTGTACATGTCCACGGGTTCTTTAAGGATTGAGCACCCAACGCCTTACTATGACCTCTTTGTGTTACCCCTTTACACCGTGGCAGACCCTGTAATCCAGCAATTGAAGCGAAAATTACATGATTAAGGGAACTCGAACATAGTGTATTGTGGTGTTAGATGTCAAAATAGAATGATTTCAAATTTCAAAGTTCAATTGTGGAGACGTTTGAATTAGAGGGTAGTGCAGTTAAGACATTCGTACAAGAAGTACTGACAGGCATGGTTTGACTTTCTCCATGTCTATCAGTGTCGGATATAGGCTTAAATGGGAGGACAAATGATATGCTTATTAAAGTGAGATTGGCAATCATAGAGACTCGTTTGAACTAAGGAAAACAATGTTCGAAATGCGTTGAATGTAATTCAGTAAAAACTATTCCAGTTGGAGAGTCCATAGCTGAGTATAAGTAAGTGATGCTTTTTCGTGCATCGGCGTTTTACGGATTGTTGATTGCTTTTACAACCGACTTGTTTTACGCAAATTAGTTATTCACAAATAATGTGGAAGAATGCAGGATATTTGTAACTTAAGTATACGCATGATAGGAACATAATTTGTATTAGCAGTTTACATGTATTAAATAATATGATAGAATCGTTGCATCTTCGGCCTAAGAAAATTTGAATTATGGCAGCTAAAGCAATAAACCACGATCCCTACAGTAGTATTGGAGTTGTTCTAATTTAGTTTGTATGCCCAACTTTAAAGCAGATTGATAAAAAAAGAGAAACAAATTAGCACTTAAATACAAAAAGAAAGACTGTGTAAACACTGCACCTTGCAGTGCCCAGTTCTCCACAGTCAGTTGTTTGAGCCTCTGCAGTGCCATCTGCCTTGTTCAATTTCCGGGTCTTGGCCGTGTATGTTGACCTGATGAACAACCATTCCAGTTCCTCTAAACACAGCACTGTGACTGTAACGTAAGGAGGCAGTTGCGTAAACGTGTTCGTAAGTGGGTAGTGCGAGCGCTGTTTACTCGAACTCATCAATGAAGAAGTTACCGGGAACGGACAGTATGTGTCTTCCTTGACGTCTTGGCAAATGTTTGGTCTGTCCATCAATTTGATAGGGTAACTGAGGAAATGGAGGGATTTTGAGCAACATGGGAAGGTCTTCAATGGCCAGTACTCGTAGAGGTACGTTTATCAAAGATACGTGAAGCGGTAAAAGTTTATTTGTTTCTCTTGTTTGTTTCTTTGATCTGTTGGCCCTGTTCAGTGCAAGTAGGAAAGAGCGGAAATGCACAAGGTACGATATATGTTATTCAAAAACGATTTCGTAAACTGAATAAATTTATCAGAATTCATATTAAATTATTATTCACAAACAGCACCACATTGATCCCTGTTCTCCGACAATAGTTTTATATATCTATATAGAATATTAAAGTGAGGCTGTGATGTGGAGGTAAGCTATATAGTGGATGAACAGACTTGGGTATTTTTTTCTTTACAGCTAAAATATAATCTTAATATATCTGACTTAAGTACATCCGATCGGTAGGATTGTAACTATCAATGCATCGTCATTATCCATCAGCTCACGGCAATATGGGCCGTGGACAATACATCTGATATCCATCTGTATCTGATTCACATTCTCTACTTATGATCCACATTTATCTGTATCTTATCTAACTGTCTCTGTATCTAACCCAAGCATCTCTATATCTAATCATTATACCAATGGACATTTATAATGCGACTTGTACATGCTCACGGGGCTAAAATACAATCAGAGGATGATATACAACAAAATATACATTGTGGGTTTGAAGTTTTAGCAATAGGTGCTCTTGAAGAGATAATCGTTCAAGCGAGATTTAAAACTTGCGAGAGAATCAGAAAGTTAAATGTTTGACAGGTAGAGAGTTCCACAGACATGGAACTGTGTGTCCGAAAGATCCCTTGTCGAATGATCTGGGATCGAAGAGCTCTTGATGGGGTGGATTCTGTGATGAGATCTTTGAGATAACGCAGGTTTCTCCACAATTGATCCGAATATCTCTGTAATAACCCAAGTTTCTCCAGATCTGATCCTACTTTCCCTGTATCCGATACACGTTTCACTGTATCTAACCCAATATTCTCTATATCCGATCCACATTTTTCTGTATCTAACCCCAGTTTCTCTATATAGAATCGAAATTTCTCTGTAACTAACCAAGTTTCTCTATGTCTGATCCAAATTTCTCTGTAACTAACCCAAGTTTCTCTATGTCTGATCCAAATTTCTCTGTACCTTACCCAACTTTCTCAATATGTAATGCTAGTTTCTCTATATCTAATGTAACCACACAGTTTGTTTGTTTTTTTTATCCAAATTGCCCGATGTTTCGTGCTAGGTTTCTATCTCAGATTAAATCTCTCTGTATCTGAATCACGTTTCCCTGAACAAGCTTTACTGTATCCCATGGCTGTTTTCTTCAGTTGCTGTGATCAATTGGCAGCTTACGATGATTCATGTAACACAATTTGACCTTTCAAAATGTAGTTATTGACAGAGACTCAACACTGAATGATACCCAACAATTTGATATCGATCATACTGCAGTCGTGTTATGTGTCTGATACATATGTATGGCTTTCTTAGTTTCAAAACATTTATACTCAGGTTTTGTATTGTGAAACTTGTTGTTTCACCGGGATGAGAGGTTGGAATGGGTTGGAAGGGCGTGTCCAACTTTCTGCGACTATATATGAAACGTAACAGGGACATATTCATGACATTCTCACACGTTGTGATGTAAATAATATTTGTCATAAATATAACAACTCGTTTACTACTATTTTGTAGCTAGAATGTCCATGGTCTAAGGTCATGCGCTCCTTAAACCATGTAAAAGTTCATGGTTTTTATGTCTTTACAGTACGGGACTTCTAAATGGCCTCAAATACCCTCATTTGTGTCAGGCATAGTGACACGTTGTTTAAATGCATCAGTTTATTGGCCCGCATCTTTACCACAATGAAGCATTCATTACCAGATTTCCCGCCTTTTCGTAATTTAAACATTCTCGCATTTTCTCATCTTGATGTTGTTTCAACATTCTAATTCTGAACCGTTTGACAAGCGTGATGGTCAACCCTTTGTCGGGACAACAAGGTCTAAACGGTGTTTACCGTTTTAGCTCCCGGATAAAATAAGATCCTGGTATGTTATAGTGTGAAGTTACAATTTTGAAAGTGTTAATCTTTTTCCGTGCGTGCCTAGTATTTCTGTGGATCAACAGGGTTTTATTTTTAAATATGTTCATACAAACAAGTGCATTGTCTTTTTGAAATATTGTTTGCCACTCAGTTTAAAGCAGTCGCGATTTTAGTCATTTATTCGCCAAAGTAAATGTATAGCGACACAAAGAAGCACTCTTTGCAACCGCTACGAATTTTCGAAAAGTTCATTTTAAAACCCATTTCTTTGAAACGAATACAAACTCTTTCAAAACATGCCTGATCTGTAGTTCATAGAATTGACCGATATTTACCCACTTGTTCATTTGAATAAAACAGTTCAAGTCACACAGTGTAGGGGGAATTAGCAGTGATTTCGAGAATGGCTGTAACTTTTAAATCACATATGTTTGAGCATTAAATATGTTTGAGCATTAAATTACGAAATCGACCTAAATGACACCAAGACCATCTGGATAGGTATGATACAGAGACATTTCACATCACTTCGTCATAACTGTAATTCACTGTTGACACGAACAATGTCTGTATTAAACTCCTGTGTATCGCACCTTAAGAGATATTCGACTTTGTTACATCCGATGATTTACCTTCCATAAACACGTCTTACTATCCAAAGGCAAGAATCCATATAGGTGGATATATAGGTGGTCTGGGGAATGTGTTACATTCATCCTGGGTTCGGGTGCCAGATTCTCCTACAATCAGATCCATGGTTCGTCAGCACCATTTATCACCATAGTTGTGACCATTCAAATAAGTGAGTGAGCAGGAATTTACGCCAGGTTTAGTAGTCTTCAAAATATATCGGCACGGGGTACACTGGAAATGGTCCTGAAATATTATACAGATCTTTGTGGGGAATCAAACCCTGGCACTCGGCTGGATGAGCAAGCACTGTAACCACTAAGCTACTCCATCGTCCCTCCTCCCTTCTTAACCTGATTGTAAACATATGACATGAGAGTGAAAAGTGACGAAACCAAACTTATGTTAACTGCCGCCCCATGATCTGCCCATAGAGTGGTAGTTCGAGCCCCGTTATTTTGTTTACCCTCTCAAACGCTCGGTCAAAGCCACATATCACCACAGGGACCTCAGACAAGGACTTCAAATATTGTGCATATTCATGGGGGAACCGAACCGAAAGAAAACACTTTAACCACGGCTACCGAAAGAGGGTATCGCATCAGTCATCAGAAGGCTTTCATATGGTTTTGTATGCTATAGCTGTGCTCCAAAAAGAGTTGGGCTATTAATTTAAAGACACTCTTCGAGTTAGGAACAGAAAGAGTGTGTTCGATTATTCTTCAAAAGTTGTAAAATCATGACCGCAAAGGCTGGAACTGCTGGAATACCATGACATGAAGCAACGTATTAAGGAATACTAACTTTCACAATCCACCCCACGTAAAAACACACCAAATACGTAAGGACATACCAAATACGGAAATTTTTCCGTCAAAATGAAACGTTTTCACATGAAAATTTACCCCCACAAAGTACCAAATTCCAGGTACTATATTTCACGCTTATCGACATTCCGTCCCTTCGGAATGGTTCATTGTCTCTTAATTACAATGTTATTCGTCAGTAGCGTGGTACGCATACTTCACGTGAATCGACATGGCTGTGTTGATTATTTACTGCCCCCCTTTTTCCAACAGCCTCGGTGTTGTCTTGTCAGTGTTTCCCCAGCGTTGTTTACCCTCAAAGACAAACAACGCCAAGTCTCCATTCCCAAGAATTGAAACAAGGATTGCCTTTGTTACCCATGACACACTTTAATGTTTTCCGAGGCCCGGGATTTGATCTAGTAAAGCCAAGAGTTCAAGCCACTCCTCCTCCGTTATACAGGTGGTGGCGGTGTCTCACAAGCACAACTCTTTTGAAAGGAAGTCAGAAAACATCGATGAGGCTCTTCAACGGCGAAGTTAGGTAATACAATTGAGGAGACTTACCAAAGGCGTCTGGCGATCCAAGACTTCGGCGGAGTAATTTCTGCTTTTCGCTTTAGATATTTCTCGAGTAGCTTCAGACTGTGTTTATGACTATTGGACTTCTTGACTTTGGATTTATGTGACGGGGTTTCTGTGTTTCAAACGGATTCTTTCAAGAAGGTGGAACTCGTTTCTTTGAAAAGAAGTAATTCTACAAGGACTCTGGTAAGAATGGTGCATGTGTTAGTTAAGCATCATATATTTCTTAAGGATTTTGTTTTAAAGAAATTTCTATCAGCGAACTCCCTGTGCCCTGATGTTTAGTGATATACATTAATACAATGTTCATCAGATTTTAGCTTTTGCGCCCAATAGAATCGGTTTCTGCAGTGATGATTCTCTGATGTTCTGTAGCGATATGTGTTGAGCTATTTTCATTTTAAGAAATCTCCTTAGATAAAAAGCGACAAAACCATTTCCAAAATCGTAATTTCATGTATGATTCCCACTAAATATTAAGCATGTGTTTTATGAACCACGGTCCAATATTGACGATTCCAGGTGCCACAGTGATGTGTTGCAAGAAATTCCCATTATTTCTGCGAAACATTTTACTCCCTTGGCAGTCTTCCAATTGTGTCGATGCTAATGTTCAGAGAAAATAATCACAAATTAAACTTTTATCCCGTGAAACAGACATATGGGATTTAGAAACTACATGGCAACGGTAGATACAAGGAACCGTGTAATATACAAACGGGGATTTATGTGCGAAACGTGGCGTTAAAGATTATCACACATTTAACGGTTTCAAGCACGCATGTGTGTGCGTGCGTGATCGTGCATGCGTCTGTACTAATGTCGGTTCCATCGTGCTAGACCACTGAGATCCTATGCCAGCATTTAACATGTATACGCCACTCAGACAATGAGTAATGACCCCTAGCCAACCTGTCATCGTTTCATCCCCGAGCAGCAGGCAGGGTAACATCAAGTACCATATTTTAGCAATGAATGCAGACCGGGCAGATGTTTCTATATTTGGCAGAGACAGACCTGTCTGTCTGGTCAACTCTGGGAAAACCACAACACATTTTCTGTCATCATGTCCAGACAAAAGTATATTTTTTCAACCTGAGGACATTTTCCCAATGGCATCATTTTGGGGAGCAAATTATAGTTTTCAAACATATCCAGTGTTTCTTTAAAGGTGGAATTCACTCGCAACGGATTAATATTCAGTGACGAGCCCTCTGTGTAAAACACCTACCTACAAATCCATGGTTTACAGACTTCATTAGTCCGGAGTATTGTTAATCTGGACGATGTCACTTAAAGGGTTGAGTCCGGAATAACAGTGTTTGCTGTAGATCTACGCTGGAAGCAACTCTAAAACCGAGCGTACACGACCCGCGGCAGTCAGTTAGGTTTTTGTTAGTCTGACTTTAGTTCTCCGTGACCTCGACTCCCAGTCGGGTGAGAAGAAACAAGACGCTGTGGACCAAGACCCTTCTATTAAACACTGATGTAGGGATGTATGCGAACAGTAACATGGTAGATTTGTATTTAGTCATGAAAACGATTACTTGTGACCTGTTGTACATATTTTGCGAATACTTGTTTACAGGTCATCCTTATATAACAGAGTATCGTGTCGTGACCTGATGATACGTAAAGATACATGACCTGATGGTACTTAACGATACATGACCTGATGGTACGTAACGATACATGACCTGATGGTACGTAACGATACATGACCTGATGGTACGTAACGATACATGACCTGATGGTACGTAACGATACATGACTTGGTGATACGTAACGATACATCACCTGATGGTACGTAACGATACATGATCTGATGGTACATAACAATACATACCTGATGGTACGTAACGATACATGACCTGGTGATACGTAACGATACATGACCTGAGGACGATGCACCTGTCGAGGATCAGCTTCTTGTAGATCACTTTCACAATGGATTTGGCTCCTGATAGGACAAGGATGAAGCTATCAAATGTCTTGTATCGTATCGCGACCTTACTATCGATATGTCTCATCGCACCGAAGTATGCGTTTATATTTCAACTGCACACATGAATTCTGGTATACTTACTTATTTTTGTTTGCCCAATATTTTATCTGAGCAGTGAAAGGGGATATAAATTTATAGTTAGGAATCCAGATGTAATTTTCTAGTCGAGATACCAATATTTTTATGTATTTTTTAATCTTTTTTTATTCCATTTCAAGTTGCATGTACAGACAGAAGAGTGACATGTGTTGGCAGTTATATCATCAAGTTGGTACAACATTGTATACACATATGCGGGTGTACATATAGAGATAAATAGGAGTTAAGTTGGAAAATATTATTACTGTAGCGGACACAATAGTATGAGTAGGTCAAACTGCATCTGTGCTAAATTAAAATGTCAGAGTACCATATTTAAGTGTTGCCATTTCCTAGTAAAACAACTAAATTTATTATTTTTCTTTGCAATAAACCTTTCGATATAGCATATGTCTTTAAGTAACTTGAGAAATTCTGCAAAGGATATATCTTGCTGTTTAAAGCTTGAAGTATAGATTAATCTTTTTGAAAGTAGTAAAATGTGATTTACTACTTGGTTATTTGACGGCAGTCCCAACATAATGATGAAGTTAGATAGTGTCAGATTGGTTTGAAGGTTATCATTAAGGCATTCTTCAACTTTAACCCAAAAGTTTAACCGAACAAATTGACATTCAAAGAAGACATGTGATATATCTTCAGGGACGGCTTTACAAATGGTACATGTATCATCATCAACTAACTTCATTTTCAATAATTGAAATATTGAAACCTTGAAAATAATCCACAACCAACGAGGCCCTAAGAAATGGGCTGACAGTTTTGATCGTTTCCGACCTTACTACTAACACGATCCCATCTTTTACATTGACCTAGCACTAAGATCAGTACAAATATCGTACAATTTCAAACAGTCGACCCAGCGTACAAGCCACATCACATACGCATCACTTAGTGCCCATTCCTCATCCAGTTGACACGCCTTCATATAGCAGTAACACTGTTCAAAGCTGCGTGTAACCTCACTCACTCACTCGCTCACTCATCCAGCTGACACGCTTTCATATAGCTGTAATACTGTTCAAAGCAGCGTGTAACCTGGCTCACTGTCTCACTCATCCAGCTGACACGCCTTCATATAGCTGTAACACTGTTCAAAGCGGCGTGTAACCTGGCTCACTCACTCACTCACTCATCCAGCTGACACGCCTTCATATAGCTGTAACACTGTTCAAAACGGCGTGTAACCTCACTCACTCACTCATCCAGCTGACACGCTTTCATACAGCTGTAATACTGTTCAAAGCGGCGTGTAACCTGGCTCACTCACTCACTCATCCAGCTGACACGCCTTCATATAGCTGTAACACTGTTCAAAGCGGCGTGTAACCTCACTCACTCACTCATCCAGCTGACATGCCTTCATATAGCTGTAACACTGTTCAAAGCGGCGTGTAACCTCACTCACTCACTCATCCAGTTGACACGCCTTCATATAGCTGTAACACTGTTCAAAGCGGCGTGTAACCTCACTCACTCACTCACTCATCCAGTTGACACGCCTTCATATAGCTGTAACACAGTTCAAAGCGGCGTGTAACCTCACTCACTCACTCATCCAGTTGACACGCCTTCATATAGCTGTAACACTGTTCAAAGCGGCGTGTAACCTCACTCACTCACTCATCCAGCTGACACGCCTTCATATAACTGTAACACTGTTTAAAGCGGCGTGTAACCTAGCTCACTCACTCACCCACAAGAGTCCTGGTTTCCTTTTGTTCTCTGACGATGCAATACAATCAACTAATTAGAAATAAACAATATGGATTTAAAAGACGAATAGAAAGCATAAAAGAACCAATCGACAGTTGAAAGACCCTATACTGCGGTGTAACAAGCACAGTAAGTCTTTAAAAACATATTCAAACTACAAACTACTTCAAAAGATAGAATAGAAACAAAGCGGTCTTATAAAGACAGTTGAACAAGGTACCAATGTAAATATTTAATACTCCAGGCACAAAATGCCTTGGGTAGATGTATATTTTATACCATTTGCCTCAAGTGATTTGATTCACAGCGTCAAATGAAGCGTGTCTCCTTTAGAAGTGCAACCATTCGATCTTAACACTATGCTGATTTATTCAGAATGTCAAAATCAATACCCTGTGATCATTTTCGTTTGTACGGAATAACATGCTTCGTTTGATCTACTGAATAGGAACAATGTTAGAGTGGTGCACTGAACACCAAACTGTGAACTTACTGCAATAAGACATGCCGCATGTATTGTTTCTAATTGAAGAGGACAGATAACGGAATTCGTGTACTGTTATATATTTCACATATATATATATAGCATCAGCTGAGCTATATACCTCTATTCCTATGTTAAATTCGTGGCCCCTACCGTGCCGGTATCAACACTATCAGCCTATACTGGTCGTAAGAGGCGACCCGGCGGATCGGATGGTCAGGATCGGTGACTTATTGATTATATGACTTCAATACTTGGTTGCTCAAGATATCAGTCATCGGTTTGTGTGGTCAATACTGGAAACAAACAAGTAACCTTAACAGTGATAGCTTTTTCACTAGAATTTGCTTATTAGACTACTTATTCCAGATGGTGTTCATGTACCGGAGACAGGTATTGAAGACTGACTTTAATGGCTGTGGGAGGTGAAGTGCTTTATGTCAACAACTAATTAAGTGTAATGTTAACACCTGATGACATTGTGTTGTCCTTGTTTCCTGATAAGCTCTGGTTTGCTTTGGAGGTACAAATGTAATTCCCAAACAAAGCCCAGTCTGTTGATTATTCTCTTTTTGCTGAACATCATTATACATGTACATACAACTTTCACAAACAAGCATTTGAAGACCGACTACAAAAAGAATAACTGATTATCTGCCGAAAACTTTTCTTTTGGGGTAAAAGGCAAAATAGAGACAAAGATGTGTAAGAATTAGTATTAATTTTTACATTTTACAAACCAATTGGAATATATATTTTGTTACATAGCATTTGCCCTCCCTTGTATCTTGTAATGTGTGTCTGTTATGCAGATAAAAAAGATTTAAAAAATACCGTAACCTTGATATTTACATTTATTCATCTTAGATATATTGTTTACACCCAAATGTTGCAGGGTTCCCAGTCAGTTACTTGTGATAAATAAATTCGCAAGAACTGTATTTTGATAATTTTAAGACCAACTTTAAAGGATTCTTAACATGAATCCACTATTCTCTTCATTAACGGCATTAACATTGTGTTGACATTGTGTTCACTATGTCAATAGGCATATCAATATTGTGTCATCGTTGTGTCCTGTACATGACTCAGGCACCCTGTCTGCAACCTGTAATACTGTCGTGGTGATAACGAAGACGGTGGACAAACACTTCTGTGCATCACAGAACAATAGGGCCTTTAGCTATACGCATTCCAGGAGGAAGTCTATTTATTTTTCACTTTTTCAGATCGTGTTTTGTGGTGTTTGTAAGCGCTTGAAATTTGAGGAGGCGAAAGAAAGGAATCTACTAAATCCCTTTGATTTTTCTATCATGATATTATCATTTCTGTAGCAAAGCATGCTCAGAAAACACATAAATATTGGGACTCCACGAACATGCATTTAAAGTCCATAGTGCTTATGTATGCAAGGTTATATTGCAATGTCAAAGAACGTAAACAATATTATAATCTCCATGCAGAACTGCAAATATTGAAATGTTTACTGAACACAAATCAACATTTTATCCTATAAAACAGATATATTTTCCGATTTACAAACAACATGAAAACAGTAGAGACACGGAACCGTTTAATATTGATACAGGGATGGGAGCTTATTTGTGAGAGGTGATGTGATGCAACGTCGCCTTCTACATAATACATCTAACACATGTCAAGCACTCACATATCTGTCTGTATTTTGACTAAACATGTCCGACTACCTTCACAGAATGCTTTTGTTTCAAGTATTAAAATCTACATCTAAACTGTCAGGTAAATGGGCGCTTAAAATTAGGACTTACCCATTGCCAGGCTGAAACAATGCAAACTTCAGGTCGAAAAGGCAGCTAGGATTCATCACCACCGAATATCCACTTCTTGTATGTTTTATGGGTGTAGTACAACAGAAGGTAGTATTCTACCTTCCACGACCTCAGAAATGGGCAGGCTCACGTGAAGCCTTGCTTAATTATTGTCTTAGCTTTTTTGTGGAACTCACCATAGTCTAGGTATAGTCCAGATTATCTGCTAACTAAAAGCGAGAAAAAACATTTTCCAATGATGCTAGGAATTCTCCTCTTCAAGAGTTCGGTGTACCATTCCGACTATGTTATAAGCATGGGTTTTGTCATCATTTCAAATATCGATGACATAAGGCATTCATGACAAGGTCAGTGTCTCCTGTCCACCGGTGGCAACCAGGAAACGTTTCCAGTTCCCATTAGTTTTGAAATGAAAAACCTTTGGTACGAAATATATGTCTTGTAATATAGGGACATGGCTGCTGTTTTAATGGTTATATATATGTAACTGAAATAATTGACAAAACGATCTTTTAGGATGGTATATATAGTATTACATATTTATTGAAGTTTAAGGTTCACCGAAGTTCAGTAACACTCCAGGGAGTTCCTCTGTGTCAGCTTGTACACCTGTTCCAACGTTATAAGTGTCGAGTTTAAAACAAACTGATTTCTCGGTGTTAGACATTACTTGTGACAGACCTTGTTTTATCGACAGTTTAAGTTCGATATAACTCTTGATTAAATGTGGTTTTAGTCTTCTTTAAATGTAACCTTGAGTGTTATGTAGACGACACCACTATCTAAATGAGATTTGTTATATCTTCAAGTAGATCCACACAACATTAAACAGGGGGATTTGTTTTCGCTTGTTTGTGGTAGTCGTAATAAAGGGGGAGGTAACTCTGAACTATATGTTCACCTGTGACTGTGAGATGCTGCACCACAGCGTTCGCGCATACCACAGAACGTTTCTTTGTTTCATCTGTTTACACTTTTCATTGTCTGTTGTTGACCGGTGTCTTACCATGTATTAGCGATGTTTTATTTTCTTCAAATGTTTCACATAACGATTCAAGGCCAGAAAATACAAAATAACATTTTTAAACTGTTGTCCATTGTAGTTGAAAATACGGACGTGTTGTGAATGGATGTAATTTCTGAACGTGAAAAAGAACGGAATAGGACTTAGTTGGAGAACTTTCAGAATATCGGAGTTCGAATCGGGATGAGTTGAATGTTTAGAACTCAAATAGTCATATTTATTGTTCTCAACTTCAAGGATCGGAAATGAACACCGTTGTCATTTACACAATGCTGTCCGCTTTGAGCGCAAACTGGCAAACAGAAGTATAAAATGCAACAGCTCAAGAAACGTAAATCCCAAAAGATTCTAAAAAGTGACAAGGTGCTTAAAATAGAGCTTTAAGGTACCGTTATCCTAGTGGTGAACGGGTGAGTTTCTGCATTCGATATCTGTATAAATATAGTAGTACGTAAAAGATAATATTACCTGACAACATTGCATGCGTGTCCGTATGTTTACATCAACCCAATGTTTAGTTTGTCTATACTGAGAGTTCGAGTCCCGGTTGGTTCTGATCTGTGACTGGATTTGTCAGGTCTATGCCCGTGCTCATGGGTTTCACATAACGGTAAACGTCTAGCACCTGTTTCACTTCGGACGGTACTCCTGTATCAACACATCGACATAATGTACAAACCGGCATTAAAATCTGTCGCCATGGTTTCTGACTTCAACATGTGTATTTCCCTTCCGTTATGTCCTACAGGTCCTTTGAGAATTATTTCTTTTCTCTTTTCTCCAACTTGCGTGTAAGGGATGTTCGACGCCGCAGTCGACGATACTCCGTCTGTGTGTATGTCATAACGGCGTGTAAATATCCCGGTCAAACCAGTGATTGAAAGCATGAGCACAACCTAAGCCAACTGTGTTGTATGTGTGTTTGTATACACTCCTGACCATCAGATCCGACCCGACTCCTCTTACAAACAGCGTAACAACGCGTCAAAGACCTGCTCTAACCGGGTCGCTCTAGTTAAGCTTATCTTGTGACGGTATGGTGCAATCATTATCAAATAAGTGGAAAAGGCGATTAACTGGAAACTTCTCAAAATTCGAATTCGGAACCATTAATATAGGGGTTTGTTTCTTTTAGGGAGTGGAAAATGCTTCTTACCATATTCTATAACTCACATACAGTGTATAACTTTCCGTGCTAACTCTATAAATTATCTTCAAACGGAAATATGTTGTCAACACTCAACAGCAATAGAAATTACCGAAAGTCGTGTTTTCGAACTGGATGTCGAAAAACATTAGGAGGATAGTGTTATCGTTAAAAAGTCGTTAAAAGCTATTTTGAAAACAGGAGTCTCTTTATCTGAGTATTAAAATATTTAAGCAATCATCCTTTAATGTTTCAACTTCAAAAAGACAGTTTCAAAGAACAATGGAATACTATCACTTCGTTCCCGCTTCAAAAGGTTTAGTGTTTAAGACAATCTGTCAACAAAACAAGTTCATTTTAGCAACAAGTTGTGAGTTCTATTGAAAGATGACACGTTTTAGTGTTGGTCAGTGGTATTCCATTGATGGACAGGTGTGAAACAAGGACAACCGATGACCGGTGTTGGTGTATTGTTGAGTGAGTGTATTGTCTCACACTGAGGCGTTGTGAAACCCCGGTGTGTTAATCCCTGGACCATGTATTGAAAGTGGAACTAGCCTAATTTAATTCATCATTGTACATCAAGCATTTGTTATTGTTTGCTCATGTAATGTATCTATTCGTCTACACCCAATACTCCCGCAGACATTTTAGTCTTATGTCCTGAATAAGTATGGTTAAAGTGGTTTCTTTTATTGAAAATAGATTATTTTAGAAATAGAAGCATCGTTCGTGATGTGTGCATTGTGTCATGTAGGGTATGATAAAGAAAACACACTGTGAACGTGAACACCCGGTGTTATAATTGATTCACACATCCTCAGGATCTAGTATCTAGTCGGAGTAGTTTAATTTGTGTCTCATCATGATATGAACCATGTAATGATTTAAAGCGGATAAATAATTCACTGTACAATTCCACCCAAGTTTCTCTGAATGATAGTTCAAATATCAACAATCTAATTCCTAAACAACTTTGAAACTCACAAAATAACACTCAAACTTTATTTAATATTTGAAATCCAATTCACCTGGTAACACTTCAACATCACAATCCGTCTAAATTCATTGACATTCTGCAAAACTGCATGGCATAATATTTCACGTATCGATGTTTCACTCCTCAAATACTTTACAACGAATTCAGCGACGTCTCAGCCACGTAAAACATATTTGCTGCTCTGCATCCCGACGACGACATCGCCATCGACCACGGTTCCAACGCGACATCCGTTGGAGAGGAACGTCGGTTGTGTTGATTTTATTTCTCGAGGGTTAGCATGAAACTTCCGCGCGTGAAATGGGTAGGCGGCCAACGGAAAGTGACGATTCCTGTTGTTTACCCAAGAAATTATCGCGACTTTTTAGCTATCCAGTGAGCATTAATCAACAATAGATTGAAGAGTTGACTGAATTACGACTACGGCGAATCAATTAGCATCGAGTGTTGATCAATGCGGCTTAACGTTGTAAATGCGGGAGGCGACGATTTGTGACAAACTAGTTACTGATCGGAGTAAGCCTGAAAACAAACACCGCATTATACGAATACTTATTTGTAAAGAATGTTTGAATGGGCCGGATCAGTGTAATTGATTCGAGGGCGAAATGCCCAGCGGTCAGCCCATGTTTTCTTATGTCCGAGTTCGGACAATCATCCAGGCACAAGTAACAAGATGTTAATGAAAGGTTGTTTTTCTTGGCCACAGGTACAGGTATGTAATAGACCTGGGTGGACAGTTGGTCATACACACTGACCAGTGGACAAGGCATACCACACTATACCTCACAGCAGCTGAAGTAGACGTATAACGTCCTTATCCAAAGGTAAGTGTTTTAAGTGAACTTCTACCCAACAGCGCTTCTACATGTACGATTACGTACTAATCATATGTTTTCCGACCACTGAGCAGATTATGTTGCTGGCTGTGTCTACATGTCTGTTTGTGAAATACTCATAGTGTTTGATGAATTGTGAGAAATTGTTACAGAAAGTAAGGTGAAAGTTACGTTTTGTTTGGCTTAAAGAATCTGTCCGATTGTAAAATTACAAACCCCTTGGCCAAAGAGGTCCCTTATAACACCCGGTGTCACCAGTGATGTTTTCCTATAACTCTCACTGGTACCTGCTTTGGTGGATGCCGGGTATCTCCTGGTGTTCATGTTTGATACATGTTGATATGTGCTAATCTATATTTGTACATCAGTTCACCATCATATCTGATCAACCCCCATTATGTCAACATTACAATCTTAAATTCATGTTCCCAATATATCTCATCGTACTTCATCTTCACAATATTTCGTGTATAATCATAAGTATGTAAAAACAAAATTGGAAAAAGAGATATGATTCTTATATTTATGTGACGGATACGTGTTGGTGTGAAATATCAGAGAGCTGTAATCGTCACCCAGCCAGTAGTGAGTACGGTATAGGAAGAAGCAGTGCTATAAATAAGTGAGGACACTCAATATTTCCAGTGACTTTTATCAAATCGGCCTTTATTGTAAAATGGTTAACCTGTGCAATATCGCCCTGTTATTTTACTTTCTAAAAAGTAACATTTCATCGAATGACATTTTTAACAGAAATACGGAAAATTTAACAAGTTAAAATTTAAAGTGCGTTCAACAAAACGATATGAGTGTAATACATCTGTTTAACGCTTCACTAAGTTCACTCAAGTTATGATTATTCAAAGTAGTGAATGGGTGCTAGTTTTATTTGATATCTTAAATCATGATAACACTATCTCTATGCATATTGATGAATAATAGGTACTCTGGTTAATGTCCTCGGATTAAGGAGTTGAATTATTACACCTGAGCGTCGTTAATATGTATCTGATGATGAGAGGCGTCATTTGTGTGTGTGTGTGTGTGTGTGTGTGTGTGTGTGTGTGTGTGCGTGCGTGCGTGTGTGTGTGTGAAGTATGTCAGGTATCCGTCTAACGTGGGGTGTGTATGGTCAAGGAGTCTTGTTTTTCTCATTGGGGGTTCCTTTGTTAGCCATTGATTTTAACCGTCATTGACTACATTCTTGCTTGTTTAGAAAGTTAACATGAATTATCACTTGACTCCGTCCGATATAACCAATAAATGGACAGTGTGTCTGCGGTCATTGAATACCTGTACACACTGCCCGGTATGTTTTAACACAGATCAATTGTTCCAAGGACTCGCCAGGAAGTGGCTTCAGTGCATGCCGGGAATTGTCACTGACCTCTTCCGGTCAAATTATTTGCACGACCAGCGGCGAGCCCGACACCGGTGCTGATTCCACGTGGTTGGATTGATTGAAATATGTTCCGCCAGTGTGTGTGGGTGGGTCAAATATGTCTCATGTCCAATAATACAAATAGAAATATGTGTTGACATGTGCGCCTTTCTCAAATCTAGCAGGTGTCAATAAACACGCGTGATATATTTATTCCGTAGGACAGAAGTATCAGTTGTGAAACATAAACCACCTTTCAGGCATACCTGTTCAGACTGACATCACGTGATTCCCCTTTGACCCCCACGTTAAGATATTTGCATTAAACCGTCACTTCTGATGGCACTATTTTCTGTTTGATTTGCAGATACTATTCTGAATATCATATTTTGGAACGTTTATATGTCAATGAGACAACTTGTTAATTGCAAACGTATGTAATCCGGGCATTTGCCGTTCCGGACGATTCCCATGACAACGGTAGCGTCAGGTTTAACGCCGATGACTGTGGCATCTTCGTTAATCCGCTTGGTACTTTTCTGCCTTACATCGTCAAGACAAACGATTCCCTGGTGTGCACGGAATATCATTTAATCAAACAAAGATATTCTTTACAGAAAATATTTTGCTGTGAATAACACAATAGCCACGTGCACGATCTGATTAATTTAAGACATTAATCACATACAGATGTGCTGCGTGGAATATGATCTTCCCTGTTCTTAATGTCCGTATTAATTCCCCAGGTCCTGCATATTTGATGACGTCATACATAACTGTCCCGCAGCACAGAGCACGCGCAAATTGATACTGTCAACGTTACTTAATAATTCACAATTCCTGTTTCATGAGCTATGACGTGGGGATCTAACGTTTGAAAAACGTATTTAGATTGTTTTGATCATCAATCACTGGGCTCTATATCGCCGATGCAGTCATAATATACGTTAGTTTGCACAAGCATTCAATTTATTGATAAAACATCTTAACACATCAGTTTGCATTTAAGAGCATCACAATTAAATACATATGGTCGACACCAGAGAATATCCAGTCTCGATTATCTGCGAAAACAGATTCATCTGGACGTATATTGCGAAAAAATATATGAATGCATCATTGAAAATCGTGACGACACAAGGTGTTTGCGAAAAGAGTAAGCCTGTCAATCCCAACCGGCAGTAAAAGCCGCTCATACAATCTGCATAGAAGGTTGTTTGTTTGTTGTTTGTTTGTTGTTTAACACCGCACTCAGCAATATTCCAGCTATATGGCGGTGGTCTGTAAATATTCGAGTCTGGACCAGACAATCCAGTGATCAACATCATGAGCATCGATCTACGCAATTGGGATACCATGACATGTGTCAAGCAAGTCATGACCACCCGATCCCGTCAGTCGTCTCTTATGACGAACATGGGTTGCTGAAGGCCTATTCCGACCCGGATCTTCACGGTTACGCAAAAGTAAGTGTATGTGTGTTTCCTTCGGTCGCAATGCAGTCCTGGCCAATAGGTGTTGACTATGTGATCACAAATTATAGTTACTGACCGCTGAAAGAAAGGTCTACTTTCTGCCCCTTCTTTGTTGGCCTCTTCTCCCGGCATTAAATTCATATAGATCAAAAACACCCCGATTCAGAAACATGTATGTCATGACAAGTGTACATGTTCGGGTAGGTGATGTTACATGCATGCCCTACACTGTTGGGATCTCAGTGTTTATCATCTGATTCCCGGACGCGGTAAGATGATGATAGTTCTAACATGTCAGCTGGCAAGATGCCAGATGAATTTATTACATCCACCTTTATACTCAGGTTTTCGCTCGACCCTGATATTAAAATCGTGCTCAGTCGGTTGGTGGTTAAAGCGTTCGCTCGCGACGACGATGACCAAGGTTCGATTCCCCACAAGGGCACAACGTGTGAAGCCGACTTTTGGTGTCCCCCGGTCGTAATATTGCTCCTGAAAGCGGCCTAAAACCATACTCACTCACCTGCAGTGGTACCGACGCTTCCTCACAGAATCCCGACAAGAATCCAACAACAACAGGTTCGAACCCCAGTTTCGCCCTTCTTGGCTTGTAAGCACCTACCCCGCCCTACCAAAGTATCAATCACCTCAGACCCCAGAATTCCCTCCCACAATTAGCACAGCCCGACATAACGTTATTACTACCCACAAGGACATCAAACCAACCCCAATCACCAGAGCATGCTCTCCCTGATTGAAACACAGAGTATTCTTGACGTCGACTACAACACAGAGCACTCTTGACGTCGACTACAACACAGAGCACTCTTGACGTCGACTACAACACAGAGCACTCTTGACGTCGACTACAACACAGAGTATTCTTGACGTCGACTACAACACAGAGTATTCTTGACGTCGACTACAACACAGAGTATTCTTGACGTCGACTACAACACAGAGTATTCTTGACGTCGACTACAACACAGAGTACTCTTGACGTCGACTACAACACAGAGTATTCTTGACGTCGACTACAACACAGAGTATTCTTGACGTCGACTACAACACAGAGTACTCTTGACGTCGACTACAACACAGAGTATTCTTGACGTCGACTACAACACAGAGTACTCTTGACGTCGACTACAACACAGAGTATTCTTTGACGTCGACTACAACACAGAGTATTCTTGACGTCGACTACAACACAGAGTACTCTTGACGTCGATCACAACAGAGTGAGTATTCTTGACGTCGACTACAACACAGAGTACTCTTGACGTCGACTACAACACAGAGTACCCCTTTGACGTCTTGACGTCGACGTCGACTACAACACAGAGTACCCTTTGACGTCGACTACAACACAGAGCACTCTTTGACGTCGACTACAACACAGAGGACTCTTGACGTCGACTACAACACAGAGCACTCTTGACGTCGACTTGTGACAACACAGAGTACTCTTTGACGTCGACTACAACACAGAGTACTTTGACGTCGACTACAACACAGAGTATTCTTGACGTCGACTACAACACAGAGTACCCTTTGACGTCGACTACAACACAGAGTACTCTTGACGTCGACTACAACACAGAGTATTCTTGACGTCGACTACAACACAGAGTATCTTTGACGTCGACTACAACACAGAGTATTCTTGACGTCGACTACAACACAGAGTATTCTTGACGTCGACTACAACACAGAGTATTCTTTGACGTCGACTACAACACAGAGTATTCTTGACGTCGACTACAACACAGAGTATTCTTGACGTCGACTACAACACAGAGTACTCTTGACGTCGACTACAACACAGAGTATTCTTGACGTCGACTACAACACAGAGTACTCTTGACGTCGACTACAACACAGAGCATTCTTGACGTCGACTACAACACAGAGTATTCTTGACGTCGACTACAACACAGAGTATTTTGACGTCGACTACAACACAGAGTATTCTTGACGTCGACTACAACACACTCTTGACGTCGAGTACACTCTTGACGTCGACTACAACACAGAGTATTCTTGACGTCGACTACAACACAGAGTATTCTTGACGTCGACTACAACACAGAGTATTCTTGACGTCGACTACAACACAGAGTATTCTTGACGTCGACTACAACACAGAGTATTCTTGACGTCGACTACAACACAGAGTACTCTTTGACGTCGACTACAACACAGAGTATTCTTGACGTCGACTACAACACAGAGTACTCTTGACGTCGACTACAACACAGAGTCTTGACGTCGACTACAACACAGAGACTTACACTCTTGACGTCGACTACAACACAGAGTATTCTTGACGTCGACTACAACACAGAGTACTCTTGACGTCGACTACAACACAGAGTATTCTTTGACGTCGACTACAACACAGAGTACTCTTGACGTCGACTACAACACAGAATTACTCTTGACGTCGTCGACTACAACACAGAGTACTCTTGACGTCGACTACAACACAGAAGTCTTGACGTCGACTACAACACAGAGTATTCTTTGACGTCGACTACAGAGTACTCTTGACGTCGACTACAACACAGAGTACTCTTGACGTCGACTACAACACAGAGTATTCTTGACGTCGAGTATTCTTGACGTCGACTACAACACAGAGTATTCTTGACGTCGACTACAACACAGAGTATTCTTGACGTCGACTACAACACAGAGTATTCTTGACGTCGACTACAACTTACAGAGTATTCTTTGACGTCGACTACAACACAGAGTATTCTTGACGTCGACTACAACACAGAGTATTCTTGACGTCGACTACAACACAGAGTATTCTTGACGTCGACTACAACACAGAGTACTCTTGACGTCGACTACAAGCTCTTGACGTCGACTACAACACAGAGTATTCTTGACGTCGACTACAACACAGAGTACTCTTGACGTCGACTACAACACAGAGTCGACGTCGACTACAACACAGAGTACTCTTGACGTCGACTACAGAGTATTCTTGACGTCGACTACAACACAGAAATTACTCTTGACGTCGACTACAACACAGAGTACCCTTGACGTCGACTACAACACAGAGTACCCTTTGACGACTACAACACACACAGTACCCTTGACGTCGACTACAACACAGAGCACTCTTGACGTCGACTACAACACAGAGGACTCTTGACGTCGACTACAACACAGAGCACTCTTGACGTCGACTACAACACAGAGTACTCTTGACGTCGACTACAACACAGAGTACTCTTGACGTCGACTACAACACAGAGTATTCTTGACGTCGACTACAACACAGAGTACTCTTGACGTCGACTACAACACAGAGTACCCTTGACGTCGACTACAACACAGAGTACCCTTGACGTCGACTACAACACAGAGCACTCTTGACGTCGACTACAACACAGAGGACTCTTGACGTCGACTACAACACAGAGCAAATTGAACAAGTTATATTTGCCATGAATTAACGTAATAACGTAATATTGACAATATTGCAATAAAATTATTGTTTCCCTGAAACGCTAGACCATGGTCTTAAAATACAACACTTTTTTAGCTTTCCCACAGAACTAGGCTCAACCCTTCTTCTGAATCTGTGTACTGAGCACGGTCGGAAATAACAAAGATATTTATTTATGTTCAATTGACACCAAGAGAATTCTAAGGGTTTGATTCAATAGATAACATACCCCACTGAGTTGCGCCTCGTTGAAATTTTTCCACACGGCGTTGGGGAGCGCTCATTGTTTTGCAATGTCTATACATGAGGTTGATTACAGCTGGAAACACTTCACACGAAGACCTCCCTCTGTGCGCAGGTGCAGAAGCCGGCTCTCGTGTCGCACATTTTCCCGCCATGGGCTTTCGCGTGACACATACTGTTGGTTTGGTTATCGTGGATAAATATCAAGACAAGAGGCGATGTCATGGTTTATAACTAACAGTTTGATCTGCCAGACAGTAAAAAACAGCGTTAAACGTGATAAACTACGCATGTATTTCGTTGCAATGTCTAGCGACAGGGGGGAGTACTGTTATCGCTAGATAGGAGCGGTTGTATGCTTTTAAGGATTTCTTTTACATTTTTATTCAAGCTTTTTTTTTTGCGCCGTGGGGATATTTAGGAACCACTTTAACCGCGTTTAGTGTTTTGATATGAAGTGTTAAAACGGGATATATGTAAACTCACCAAGATATATACGGGCATGTGCTCGTACAAGAATGATATAAAGCATTCCCGAAATGACACGTGAATGGATGCTGCTATGCGCCGCCTTAAGTAGTATGTAGTCTAGCTAGTCGGACAAACCAGTGGTTGATGTAATGAGCAACGATTCATGCTATCCAGATACAATGACATCCAATCATTCACAATCCGTGAAGTTCCGGGTTAAAATTGGTCTTTAGCACCTATGCTTGTCGTAAGAGGCGACTAACGGGATCGGGTGGTCAGACTCGCTGACTTGGTTAACACATGTCATCGGTTCCCAATTGCGCAGATCGATGCACATACTGTTGATCACTGAATTGTCTATGGTAAAGACTCGATTATTTACAGACTGCCGCTATATAGCTGGAATATTGCAGAGTGAGGCGTAAAACTAAACTCACTCAATCACGTCAGACATTCTTTCAGACGGTGACTTGAAAAGTGTATTTTGTTATTTGGAAGTTTGCAGTCAGTACTCGTGTAGTTTTGTTAGTAATTCATCACTTACTGGGTTAGTCACCATGATGTCATACTTTAGTACACCTTATCACCTGTAAAATGTGATTTATGTTTTATACGGACCCATGTCGGGATTCGAACACGAGGTTTCAGCATGTAGGATAAAAGCTATAGCCGTTAAGCTATCCAACCTCTTCCAATGTGTAAATAGTAACCTATGATTTATGAGTTCGAATTTACACTGATGCCGACTGAACTGTTCTATTCAACCCCACAATGAAACGTACATAAACACCTATGTCCACATTTGTTACAATCAATAGCCTGTCTCTGCACTACCTGACATTAACTCCAGGTGAAATCGACAACGATGTACTTTACATAACCCAGGTGTTGAGCAAATTACATGTTGTCGATAGCTGCCACCAACACACGACAATCGTCGCACCATTCCGACATCAATCATGAATATCTCGACAGCTGACATCGAAATCGACATCCAATCCCACATCCATAACGAAATCAACGCGCTGTATCACCCATGGCTGGCGACCTCTGACCCTCGGCCCCGGTCACTCACCGTGTGCATGTAATCAGTTTCGCAAGGCGCATGACACAATCTGGTTCGTTTCACTCCCAGCCACAACTGGGTGTGTTTATTGTCTTGTAAACATGTGATTTTCTTCAGCTGGGATAATGTTGGGGCGTGATACGTGGAGATACATACACGGTTCTGTTTCCCCTGAATGTTTATCTCTGCGCTGAAACCGACATGGGGGTTAATAGGGTTAATTGGGATTTGACATTTACTACTGGAAAAGTGTACATTTCTACTGATGCCATTCTGATTAGGTAATGCACATTGTGTGTACATCTGGAGCAGCTTGTCGTTAACATTCTCCGAATAACCAAACCCTATTTCCTGATTCCTGTCTACTAAGACAGACTGTAATTGCGACAGAGATGTCGAAGTTCAGTCTTGAGACTAATTAGATATTCGTTAATCACTGAATTTCAATTACCAATTACCGTATGTAACCCGAATTTGACTTTATGCACCCAATGTAATCCGTTTCTAATCGGGACTGGTTACTTTCTGGATTTGAAATGTATGTATTTTCTCTGAGGTTTTATCAGCATCGACCCGTAAAGATCCGGGGTAGAATAGGTCTTCAGCAACCCATGCTTGCCACAAAAGGCGACTATGCTTGTCATAAGAGGCGACTAACGAGATCAGGTGGTCAGGCTCCCTGACTTGGCTGACACATGTCATCAGTTCCCAATTGCGCAGATCGATGCTCATGCTGTTGATCACTGGATTGTCTGGTCCAGACTCGATTATGTACAGACCGTCGCCATACAGCTGGAATATTGCTGAGTGCGGCGTCAAAACTAAACTCACTCTCTCACTTTATCAGCATCATCGTGTCAGTGTTATATTCACCCTTCCTAGCGGAACTAATCCCTTTATAAGGCGTATAAGACAGTGATTAAAGTTTCCTAACTGTATTTCTAAACTACTACAGAAGATTATATGCACCATAAACCAAGAGATGTTACGTTCAAATGCTCGGAAAGCAAGCTCTGTCGTGTTTCTATTGTATTATTTAGAAATTGCTAGGTCATAAATTTGGGTGTTTTTCATCCTCCTCCGATCCTTCTACTAATGCTAATGGCTGACCTTGGCCCCTCTCTACTGTACATCCACTTTTGCTATCGCTCGGGCTCATCTTACCCCTTCATTAACCACCCCTATATAACAGTTCCGGGGCTGGGTATTCCTGTAATACCCCCTTTTCCCTCACCCGAGGATTATGATAACAACGCACCGCATGATGACCAACGCCCAAGGTCCCGCGATTTCACAGTCCCCAACCTGAATGCTAATACACACCCAGCACAACCACCTACCTCATCCACCTCTGTCTTCACTGATCTTTCCACCACGGTCGAAATCAGAGTACAAACGGATTGTTTTTTGCAACCCTGGGCTATATTCCGACGTGGCGCCCCATCCTATCTACCCTACCCAAAACCCTAACCACCCGGTAGGGTAAACCAGCCAACCTGGGCCTGAAGGAGGAGTGGTTACGGTGTATAGAGAGTGTTTATTATGAACCTATTATCTGGTTTCCAGCAATTTGTCAGTCTTCCTGCATTGCTTGTCTCCCTTTGTGACTACGTTAAGGTGCCGTTTACCCTTCCTGCTTCACAGTTTTGAAAGCCTAAGTTTTGTATATAAAGGCGTCCTTGTATGGCAGTTTCAGATGGCCTCGGGACATGTATACTCCCTCAACACCCTCAACTGTTTATTAACACCAGCGGTAGACCGGATACCGGAACTTGAAATATACACAGATCTTCGACATGCATGCCAGGTTTGACTGACAGGGTGATTTGTGATTATGCTATTTGTGACAGTTACGTAGCTATACCACACACAAACATCACACATCACGTCGATCTAAAATATCTCACAACATCACATATAACAAAATATCAGGACAGTGCAGGTTTATCATACTGGCGTCTAATGTCGCAATACCACACAGTTAGTTCACGCAACAAAATACATCATTATCATCCAATATCACATGGAATATGACACAAAAGACTAAAAGGCAACACCACACCACACCACACCACACCACACCACACCACACCACACCACACAACACAAAATTACACCGTGATAATCAAACTGTATTTTACAGGTCTCTCACACAATATCCCACAGGAAGACAGAACACCACATCGGAATACCACACACAACATCATGTTATCTATTCCACACATCAGCAGCATGCATCAACCGCAATATCAGTTGTTTCGTTACTGCAGAGAGTTCACATATTAATAAACATTTTATCTTTTATCTTTATCTTAATCCCACTATTATGTTTGATAAAGTTACAGAACGACCTCCACTGTCTTATATAGCACTACGATTGCACTAGCTTGTCCTCGTCGTCACAAACATTCAGTGAAAGTTGAAACAGGCATGAAAGTACAGTGTGTTAGCCACAGTGGGACACGTGCCTGTTTCCATTCACCGACCGTCCCCTAAGAATTCCTTTTCTTATTTTGAATGAAAATGCGTCCATAAGGTCTGTTAAATATAATGACAGAGAAAAGGTAATCCCGAATTATATTTGTAAACAATGAATATCACAGGAAATGTGTGTGTCCCAGCATGAGTAGATCCCAGAGGTTTCTTCGTCACCAAGAGAGGCATCAATCACAGAACCTGAACCCTCATGGCTTACTCTGAGCTCAACTCTGAAGACAGTGTAATGCGCCCTTCTACTTAATGCTATCTACCTGCACGCTACCCTATTTCTCTACAGTTTCAGTAATACGCCATGGGAACAAGGTCAAGTCTGTCTCGTCCGGATGGACACTTGGACACATGACACATCACTATGCCAACCCCTGGTGGGAGGACATTCAGTTGTACATCCTGACCAATACAATACCTGACCAATATCTCTAATCTGACAATCTGACCAGCACCGGCCCCAGGCTGCCCTAATTCCCCATCCCAATTATTCCAGATGGAACCTCGTGATGGTAAACCCCCGTGTATACTATTTCATGTCTCTGGTCCAATTCCCAACCCCAGTTTAACTGGGAAACTTGGACACAGCAGAGAACCGTAGAGATATCCTACCCATTTCCTTACCCGCCATTGTAGTGTGCTCAGAAACAGTTCACTCACCCGGTTGTTAAAGACGGGACCTACGATAGATAAACACCCAGATGTTAAATGAGCCGATGTTCCTTCCCAGTAATTACAGAAAAGGGTAACGACAGTAAAGTCCCGCTTGTACGTTCACCGCAACACCTTGTTAACTTGAAGTCAATTAAATCAGTATGTCTTTTAAAAGAATATAAAAGATTATCATGGTGTATTCTTTATTGAACTATGGCCTTTTGACGTCACTCTTCTTGTCTCGAACTACGGGTAACTGGATGAAATGACGACTTCGAGACAACGGAGTATTTACATCCACTTTGAGATAACACAGACTTCGGACTGCCAGTTAAAGAGGTTACCACTTATAATTTACAATGACCTTTGCCAGAGAACTCCTTTGTTACAGAACTATTTGGTCCAAATCTCCCTGCGCCATTTCATACGTGAGTAAAACCCGGTAGACGTGGGATCAAGACCCGCATACCACCGTCAATATGTTCACAAATCTTTTAACCCATCCCTATATTACCAACTGCCCGAACCACAGACAACAGATAGCGATCGTTGACAGCTAATACCATAACACGACCGTAACAGATAATGTAAACCCGTCTGTTATTGTTAACATTGAAACGTTAACGTTGTTTATTGCCGAATAATTGCAGGGTGTTCGTTAATCTGAAAGTAAAGAGAGGGGACATTTTCTGCCCACTGAACAGCGGCTTGGATGAAATCTTTGCAGTGTCCGAACAAGAATAATCTACCGTGGTCTTCCTCTTATCCAAGAGACAGTGCTTGAAATTGTGCGTGCACAGAGTGATAAACGTTTTTCAGCATTTTACGCTTGGTAGATCGAGTTCCTCAGCTTCAAGGAGGAACAATGGTGGCTGAGCTTTGATTTTACCGTGAAATAAGTCTAATGTGCCATTGTGTTCTCGGTCACTGGAGACGTGCATGCAAGGGGTAGAAGTCAGGTGTGGCAGGTAACTGGAGTTGCAGGAAAACAGTGGGTGGGGGTAGGGGGGTTGTAAACAGTCCTTGTATATTTAAAGTAAATAATACATTTGAAGTTTCATGTATGTCGTCTTTAAGGTTTAAAAGCAAATTTAAAGTATTCGTGTCGAAGTGATAGCTATGTTTATGTAGTGTAGTAATGGAAGCTGCCTAATATCAAGAATCATAGCAGGAGGTTTGCAAAAGGTGTTGAGTTGATCAAATGGATAGGATAATCATCGAAATGCATAAAAAATACTGTTATTTTCCCATAATTTCATTCTCTGCTATTCTGTTAATGTGCATGACAAATATGTCACATTTCTGTTCTGTATGAAACGTATACATGCTATTTGCGTATATTTCTTTTCATATCATATATCTTCAGTTTGTCATCTTTGAAAAAGATTTGCTCCTGAAGTCAGCGAACGTTTATGTTAGCGTGTGCATCCGATCACCTCACTTATAATTCGTCGAGTCAGATATCGGCCACCAAGATACCATTATCACGTCCAGTGCTTTCTGCAAAATCAAACTGGAAAATGTGTTTATCAGCACATCTTAAGCTCAAATAATATAATGTGTCAAAACTGATCCGTAAGAAAGTAGCACAAAACATATTTAAGCTTGGGTTAACATTAAGCAACGACACAATAATTTGCTATTCATCCTTATCACACTGACCATCTAGCAGATAAGAGCGAGGGTTCCAAATCCCCTGTCAGGCCCTAATGTTAGGGAGAAACTCTCACAGGGCAAGTGACGGGGGGCTAGACAGTGACAGAGGGGGTCCCTTTCAACCCCACTGCCCCCTTTTACCCACTTTAGTCCCTCAACAGATGCTGTGGTAATTTGACGGCCATTTGTTTCACGCGTATGGCATATCTCTATCTCTGTGACAGGGTTGTATTCTCTGTCCGGTCTTGTTTTCTATAGGCGCAGAGATCGTGATGTACCCGCATTAGCGTCTTATACAGGTAGTGTTATTATGTATACGTGAAACTTGTATCATTGTTCGCAGGGTTAGGTGGCATCGTTGTACAAGTGACCACTCGGTTACGTCTGAGGGGGACAATTATGGCTAATTATCCGATATGGAAGTAAGACTGGCTTAAAACCAGCCGGGAAAAAAGGAAAATGTATAGGGTATAATGAGGTACTCGAGAACTTTGGTAACTTGAGATGACATCTAGAGTAAACAACGATTTATGAAGCTTTGTACACATGAGTGAAGTGCCTACTGGGGTGTTCATTGTCAGGTTGTACAGACATTGGCACTTGTTGCTTCGTAATGTGAGCAGGACTCTGACTTGCGTAGCATAGGATCAGTGCCACTTCACTATTTGAATATAGGTAATTACAGTTACGCATAGTGAATCGCACATAAGGATGCGTGTAATGATTATACTACTGAAATATACCTTGAATAAGGAAGCGCATGAAGACTAGTTTTCTTTAACACAAGCATCGAGATTTGCGATGTTACAAAGTAAAGTTTTAGGCGAATATATTTCCAGTTTCTGTAATATTGTCAACCATGTTTTACTCATAACATCTCTTCTCTTTTGAATATAAGAATATTGATTTTTCCGTAATACCAACGAAGAATTCGATAAAATCAGCACGTGTCACATTGTTGTGGTTAAGTGTCAAAGAGAGATATTTACGACCTCCGTTTTATGATGGTTTATTAAATTCAGTATGAGAGAATTACTCCGCTAATCCAGATCTAATCTATTAAATGCACTCATGGGTTTTGCAGGTGTAAGATTCTCAGCAGACATGATGACATAATCCCCCTTAAACAAAAGGGGACCTAGGATCTTCCGGGTATCAAGATACCCATATTACTCTCGAGGGACACGCGCGCGTCTTTGAATGAGAGTGAAAGGTGTACGCATACACCTATCGCCTTTGATGACTAACGGTAATTTACAGCCGATAGGTAAAGACTGACAGGCTTAGAGGATTGGAGGATTATCTAGACTAATGATAATTGGTGTACCTTTTGTGTGAAGCTGTTTGATGAGTTAAATCAGGTAGGAGAGGAGTGAATATGCAAGGCTTAAGTCTAAGGTATCACAATATTTATGATATACCAGAGTGTCTGTGGACTAATACTGTCCGTTCGCTCGTGTATCCCTAAAACCATTAAACGAACGAATGTTGTTTGTTGTTTAACGGAGCACTCAGCTCAATACTTTATGTCCACGGGTTGACATTTGATAATTAGATCATTTTCGTTACAGTCGGAAATACAATATCGCAAGAATGAAGGAAGGAAGGAAAAGTCGGTTGTATGAATAAACTTGGTTAAAACCAGAGCCGACTTCACGATTCAGATCATATCAGTGTGTATGAAACATATATGAAGCTGTCCACGTTAATGGTCACCGTCATCAAGTGGTGTCCAGTCACCAATGACAGTCAATTACACAATGCCGCAATGTTCATACACTCGTAACACGGAATATTGAAAGATGATGGATGATCATCAACACCAACAAGTGCACATCAATAATGTGAAAAAATGTTGATGAAATCCCGATACCATTGTTTCGCTTCACACCACATGAACAGCCTGTCCTTATTATCAGTCCATAGTCCATACTTATCAACACATCAACAGGCCTTCCAGGAGAAGCCCCAACCAATGACATATAACATTACGTCATCACTCCAGGAGGAATCCTAACTGACCGTGTGATATGTTAGTGGTTTGTCGGCCGGAATCTCTTTGAGCCTTTGTCGTTGTTATCAGTGCTAATATAAAGTATGTATGAGTAGATTTCCGCTTTTAGCAATGGTCTGGTAATATCGAGAGTTGTACCCATGTGAGAAACTTCGGCATGTCGAGCAAACGCTCAAAGAACAAGGCCTTTTATACTTGAGATGCAACAATTATAAATGCTAAATATGTAATATTTATAAAGAAATATGCAGTGTGTTATATTTATATTCGAACCATAAAATGTTGAAATGTTCACGAGAATGATTTGTGCTTTGAGTAGTAGCAGTAGTGTAGTAGTAGTAATAGTAGTAGTAGTAGTAGTAGTAGTAGTAGTAATAGTAGTAGTAGTAATAGTAGTAGTGGTGAGGTGAGGTGAAATTGGGTTTAACGTCGTGCTTGAGAATATTTCGCTCATATCACGACGTGCATGCGTGTGTATGTGTATGTGCGGCTGCTTGTACTAGCCCAGACTGAAGCTGGTTTTATAGTGCTAGCCAACTGAGATACCATGCCGCAGTGAAGCATGAATACCCCACTCATACACATTATACTGACTCCGAGCCGACCAGTCCTTGTTGTACCCATTAATGCCGAGTGCCAGGCAGGGACCAACAAGTACCATAATTTAACGTCTTTTTGGCTTGACGCGGTCGGGTATCGAACCCGCGATCTTCCGCTCTCCGGGCGGACGCTCTAACCACTACACCACGGAGGCGGTCAGTAGTAGTGGCAATGGTAGTAGTAGTAATAGTAATAGTAGTCTTAGTTGTAGTAGTAGTAGTATAAGTAGTAATAGTAGTAGTAGTAGTAGTAGTAGTAATAGTAGTAGTATAAGTAGTATTAGTAGTAGTATAAGTAGTAGTAGTAGTAATTGTTGTAATAGTAGTAGGAGCAACAACAGTAATGATGGTAGGACGTAGTCGATGTTAGTGTTGTTGTTATCAATATTAAATTATTATTGGTGGTGGTGGTGTTCTTCTCAATAATTACTTGCCAAAACAACACTGCCTGCAAGACCTTGGGTGCATCCTTAACGTATCTATATAAGTAATGTAGTCTATGCTGCGTCATCTATCATCATCGCCGGTTCGTCATTACGTTAACGCCTTACACCTCAGACCAATTCATAATCGGTATACATGTTGTATGAGCTCACTCACACTGTCAAGGAAACGTTAAGAATTGTTCAAGAATTGTTATATAAACATCTTCACGATTGAACGAATTATGTGTATTTTACACTTGTCAAAACGAAAACTGCGAATCGCATGCAAACATTATATTTATACTTTACATTCCTCATCAAACAGCGACAGCAACCCATTAATGCACGATGGATTAACTTGAATAACACCCTTCAACATACCCCACTTTTGTCAAAGGGAAGTAATCGCTAAAGCAGCGAATCCATTCATTGTCAGAAAAGCGCGCTCCCTGCGGCGCGAGTCAGTAGCTGATGGGCTATGGTTGGTTGACTGGCTTGGGGGCGTGGTTTGGTCTGTATACAGGAGCTGTAAACATGATCACAGCACATTGAAACACCGTGGTAGTGTTGATAGTAGCGCGAGGCGTGGGCAAGGAGAGATGAGTTTGTGACAGCCACGGATACCCCGAGTTGTAGAGGCATGTTTGGTAGTCGTTCGTTGGGAGTTTGGACAGAGATTTACAAACCACATTAGATCCCTTTTCATGTTTAGAGGGGCTAAAGAACAACCTAATTATCGTCGAGTGATCTTGCTGCAAACACGATTTCTCTAAAGTGTGTATCTTGTGTTACAGGTTGAAATCGACAATATCACCAGTGAAATATACCTCAGTTGTATATTGACACAAGGAAATATACAAGCTCCGAAGACGACGTCAGAGTGATATTAACAAGATTCTACCAGTGTTCGTGGATTATGATTCGAGTGGGATAACTGTGAAGCTGTCAATATGGGTTTGAAGATGTATGTCGTGATATTAACAACAGTGTTGATATCTACATGTGTCAGTCAAGATTTGACATTTCGGATAGACGAGGAACAACAGGCTGGAACATTTGTTGGAAGGATATCCGATGCCACTGATTTGCAATCAGCATTATCAGACGATGCAATGAGAACTCTACGATACAGCTTCCTCACGCAGGGATACCCGTACAGTGCCTTGTTCACTATTCACAACACTACAGGTGAAATCTACACGGCGCTGAAGCTTGACAGGGAAGATATTTGTGGCTTTTCATTTCAGTGTGTGTTAGATCTAGAAGTGGCAGTTCAGTCATCGACAAGTCAATATTTCAGAAAGATATGGACCAGTGTCTATCTGCAAGATATCAATGACAATAAGCCTGTGTTCCCGAAACCATCCATAGATCTGGAAATATCGGAAGCTGTTTCCATCAACTCATCTTTGGCTATTGATGGGGCTGTTGATAAAGACATTGGTAACAACTCGCTTCAAAGTTATGAACTTACGCCCTATGACAGTCCATTTACACTCCACGTGGTCAGCCGTTTAGATGGTGGAACTATCGTCAGCCTCGTTGTAAGGCACGCGCTGGACAGAGAAACTGCCAGCAGTCATCAAATCACAATCTTTGCAAAAGATGGCGGAAATCCTGCCTCCACCGGCAGCGTCAGCGTGACGGTCGACGTTATTGATGTCAACGACAACGCTCCCGTTTTCTCCCCCGCATCTTACAACGTCACGGTACGAGAAACCACACTGGAACATACGGCAATCTTCAGGGTGACGGCAACGGACACGGACATCCCAGAGAACGGCGTTGCCTACTACAGGTTCAGCCCGTTACAATCGGGCAACGTAAAACGCTATTTCGACGTCAACGATACGACAGGAGAGGTTACTGTTGTCTCTTCCCTTGAAGGGGCCCAGGGAGAAAGGTTTATGTTTTACGTTGAATGTGTGGATGGTGGGAGTCCACCTTTAATATCTCAAGCCACCGTTGAGATATATGTTGAAGATACTATTAACAGCCCACCATCCATTAACCTCAATCTACTGTACGGAGGCCTGGTATCTGAATATGCTCAGCCAGGCACCGTTGTCGCCCATATTGCCGTCCTTGACCTTGATTCTGGCAGGAATGGGATAATTCGTTGCAACATTGTCAGCGTGATGTTCGAACTGCAAGGACTTGACGTTAATGAATACAAGGTAATCGTCGTGAGGCCGTTGAACAGTGAAGTGACGAAGGAGCATTACGTCACGGTGACGTGTCAGGACGCAGGGAATCCTCCTCTCAACACTACTATCGACTTCACGGTTCTTGTCAAGGACGAAAACGACAACTCGCCTGTGTTTAGTAAAGATGTGTACACCGCCTCTGTAGTCGAGAATGTCAAAGGAGTCGTGATAACAAGAGTTCGAGCCAGCGATAAAGATTCAGGCTCGAACGGGGAAATTGACTTCATTATACCCTACGCAGATAAAATGGGACTTGATGTATTGAAAACTGGGGAGGTGATCTCTGCTGTCGAATTCGATAGGGAGTTTATGCCGAAAATGGCAGTTCCAATTGTAGCTCGAGATAGAGGTAACCCTCCGAGAAACGCGACAGCGACGTTGATGATTACCGTCGATGACGTGAATGACGTGGAGCCAAGCTTTCAGTCTAGTTTGTACAAGTTCAAGGTTATGGAGAACCGCGCGCCTGGGACTGAAATTGACAAGGTTCATGCTTTGGATCTTGATACCGGGGTGAATGGTGAAGTTGTGTACAGCATTGATGACAACTCTGATGACCCTCCGATTGAAATCTTGCCCGGTGGTCAGTTGCGTACTACCCGGCGTTTGGACCGCGAGATGGTCAAGGAATTTCGGGTTAAGGTATGGGCAAAGGACAAAGGCGTGCCCGTTCTAAGTAGCTCAACTACCGTCGTAGTAGAAGTCGGTGATGAAAATGACAATCCGCCGAAGATACAATCTCCCGATCCTGTCAACTCGTCAATCGCGATCCCCTACCACACAAGCCCTGGATCACCTATTCTATCCGTTGTTGCTAATGATGCTGATGAAGGGATCAACGCTCGTTTTCAGTTCTACGTGGCCAGGGGGCAACGCCGAGTTCCCCCAACTTGGGAGGATCGGGAAACAAACACTGGGGTGGAGACCGACACGTTTGGTATCAATAGCCACACGGGGGAGTTACTTCTGAAAAGGAAATTATCAGAGGAAGATGTCGGCAAATACCGAATGGTCATCATCGTCACTGATCAAGGCATTCCACAGTTAAGTTCCAATGCCACGCTGGAGGTGTACATTTTCGCCAGCAATGAAACGTATTACGACGGTCCTGGAATGTCAGAGGAAAACGCCATCGTTGTGGTCATCCTTGGCAGCCTCACCGGCATCGTCACCGTGGTGGTGATTGTCACGATCCTCATTATAAAGCGGGCGGACAGGGCTAGGAAGACTCCACGGGGGGATTCTGTACCACAGCTCCCGACCCCTGCTGAAAATGAACAAGTGAAGGTGAAGACGCACGACGCCATCGTCATCCGCAACGACATCTCCTTCGACTCCCAGGCTTCCAGTCACATGTCGATAGACAGCCATGGCAAGCTGATACTAGGGCCTGGAGATGGCACTCAGGTAAATAGTTTTGAAATTATTTGTCATATTCGACGTAAGACATGTATCGAATTCTGTCTCTCGACATGACCATGTCACATTAAATGGTTGAAAACGTGGCATTAACACAATAAAGTTTTTGATCGGTTTCTACATGTACACTTTCTCATATTGTTGTCTTGAAGTTCAGCCAAGTCTTTAATTGTTCATTCCGAATAACACATCTGTAAAATATACTATTTTCTAAAGAAAACTTGAGGTGCTAAAGGAGAAGAGAGGGGTATAATACAAGACAATCGCGTGGTCGTGTTACAATCCTTTAGGTGTTTAGAATGAAACAAGTGTTAAAATATAGTCATTGTTTATATATTAATCTCATTTCAATAGCAAACCTTTAAATTAAAGTAACATATCTCAAATATTAATTGTTCATATACTAACCGTTCTTGTCGTTTTGATTGAAGATTTCCAAACTATGATGTAATACATGTAACTACATATAATACTGTTCACTTAAAAATAACTGGAAAAAGCGTATTCGTATACCACCAGAAACACAACTAATTCCATTATATTACTTCATGTAAGACTTGTAATACGCGTTCATGTAATGCATTCGTACATATTGTATTAGTAAATCTACACCTTGCTGTCAATCAAGCTCCAGTGTAGGTGTCATGCCCTGACGTTGATGATATTGTCGATATCAGAATATAGATATGACCCTGAGGGCATGAGAGATTTACCTTGCCAGGCTATTTGTAATTAGTACTGCAGTCAGGGTCACGTGACATACAAGCGTGACCTTATAAAGTCCCAATATGTTCCATAATTAAATATACCATATTCGTTTCATGAATAGATTAAATGATTTCTATTGTCCACGATAATGCATTTTTTACTTGAGTAAATAAGCAGAATACAATTATATTCTGTATTCACTATATTCTCTGTTATTTGAATTAGATCTGCACTCTGCGAGGACGGAGGCTGTGTGATGCTGCATCTGTTGAAATTCATCTCTTGAACAGATAAAATCGTGTATATTTCAATCAATCATTTGTCAGCGTATCTTAATAGCGTCGTCTTTATCTATGAGATAAATAACATCTCGGCATGAAATATATATATTTTCCCTCGTAGGCATATCAATCACTCCAATCAGTCCTTGCCAATCTAAGTAACGATAACACACTACGTCCATTTCTGCAGTGTTACCCCCCGACTGTTTTATGACACCTTAATCTGTTTCATTGTCCAGTAGCAAATGCATTAATATTGCATCAGGCCAGGGGTAATCTACCATATAAACACCTCATTCTTTCCCAATCCTCAAAGTCCATTCTTCTGTAACTACAAACACCTTTTAGTGCAATACTTAATGACAACCCGCTTTCATCTGTACCGCTAGAACAGATTGACACAGCCAAAGAAAACATACTGTGAATTCCCCATCAGCCCTACTTCAACGTGTGCGCTATGTTACACAATTTTAACATAAATGAGAACGAGAGCAGTTTGCCCACTTAAAGATTACCCAACTGTTGTGTGCTTCCAGAGACCGAGCAAACAGGATCAGTCGTTGACTTTCAAAGTAACAATTTTTCGATGAGCCAATGAATTGGTCATCACGGTGGTCAGCGCTGGTCAAATAAAGACCCTTAGGGGGAGGAAACGGCCCTTCAATGGCTGTATATTCCTGTGGTTGACCTTTAAAATATTTGCACATACCCCTGGAACCTTTGCTTCAAAGGTTTCATTATCTGTGACTTCGCTTTCCAATATAGGCGATCCATGTTACACATGGTGTTTATTTTGCACTCAGTTTTACGATATGTGAGTGATAAAAGTTTAACTTTGAACAGAATCCAGCAATAAAACAGTCTCGTGTTTCTTCAATTTAAGATTGAATTCTTAATAATCTTAGTCGCTTTGTTTCGTAACCTTTTATTTGTGGGCAAGTAATTCCATCACATTCTAACTCCTATTTAAACTTATTTTCAGTATAATGTCATTAGTTGTTCAAACATCAAAACGATTATAGCTCCTGTTGCCATAGTTACTCGCTGCAAGTACTGGTCGTTCAGTTTAACTTAAGATCATAAATTCGGGTAGTTATGATGAAATTCTTTTAAATGAAATGTCATAAAATTTCAACAATCCTCTTGAGTAAACGAATCAATGAACCGAAAATTCCAATAGCTTGTGATATCTCGACTGGGGTGAAACTTAAATTTCTACAAATGATAACGACCCTCTCAAAGCTATAACATTTAAGACGACACTTCGTTGATTCAGTGTAAAACGCATATCTTCTTTAAGTACGCTTCACAAATGATATATTTTACATGAATATCTCTTAAGATAACACGTTATGAAATGTTTATTCACCAAGAACTAGGTCGAGGGTGTAATGGTATTGTGGAGAATATATTGTTATCTTTCACGCTTCGAGATTACTTTCATTCTCAGGTAAAATATGTCATTGACAAAAATCTCTTAATCCAGCCACTGCATGAGACTACAACAGTAAATCACCCGGAGCCGTCTTTCAGATCATAAAACCAATATATGTGCTTCTGTTTACTGTTGTGGGGACGGGTGATTAAAACCCGAATATACTGACACTGAGTAAGTCGTCGCCGTCTTTCACTGGTTATGTGGAGTGTCTTTCACTGAAATTGACGCTTGTTCATTTCAACTGAAAGGGTCTCTTTTAATGGTCTGGACGGCAAATACTCGTGTTCGTTTCGACAAGAACAGACTTTTCACCCGTTTCTTGTCCATCCTTGTGCATGTCCCTTTCATTCCATCTCCTCGACACCCTAAATATTTGACATCCAGCGCTCTGAACGGGTTAAGAGGCGTCGCTTCACACAGCACTGCCCAGGGGGCATTGTCGAGCACAGAGAGTTGGGGAATACAACACTTTGAAGGGGATATTGATGATAAGAGCGTCTTAGACGGAAAGAAAAGTCGCCGAAACGGAGTGTATTGTCAAATTTTATCTCCCTTTCGGCAGTTGAGGCCCTGAGAAAGTAAGCTGATAGATATATATTATCTGTGATAAATTTCCAGGGATATCCAACTGAGTACTTTTATAAAAACATGTGCTGACTGTAAATGAAAACAAATGTCGTCTCAGTGATTGATGCTTCTTGGGATGTTTAATGTATACTGGGAATGAACTGAAAAAAATATCCTTGAATTTGATATTTTCAAATCTACAAAATAATGTTGAATCGCACGTCTGTCACATTGTTTTTATTTAACAAACGTGGTTTGACATGTCAAAAAATGACATGTGCTGCTAAGGTAAACATGCTGATAACAAGGTAAATAGTCTACCTAAGTTATCATTACCACATGCCTGGGGCGATTACTTAAACAGATTTATGCTTTGTCTCAACGAGCAATCAGCCCCTGTATACAATAACATAATGTCACCGAACCATGTTAATTGCAAAACAAATTAAACTTGATTGGCAACTAATAATGCTTGCAACAACGCCGAGCGAGATATACCGAGTCTTTTTTATTGTACAGAAGACAAATAATTACTGCTTACACGCAAATTTGAAATATAAACCAGCTTTCCATTTTCAAATAGCTTTTTTCTAAACACGTGTACTATTTTTTTTAAAAAAAAAATATACATTTTTAGTTCAAAAATAAAATTAGAACCCCAAAATATTGATAATATTATCGACAAAATGACGTTATCAGGCGATGGTATCAGCTGCCTGTAATTACAGCAATTCGATATATCTTATAGGGAGCATGTTCTACAATCACTAACCACAGCGTTGCGCACTTTAAAATAAACAAAATTGTCGTTAACAAATGCTGGTGGGATATCGCAGATTACATCTAATGCATTCGCGACCACCCTGGGTTTCAGTATTGATGTTAACATCATCTTACACAACTGACGAGTCTGTTTCTGCAATTAATTACATACATACACACCATTGCCTATACTTCGTTAACATTTCCCCCCACACCCCAGTTCGTATCCCCTTCCCCGGGCGGAAAACCAGACCCCTGACCTACTGCAGTGTTTAAGGCACGGTAGTTGAGAGCATAAGTGTTCAATTTCGTAGATCAAACATTTTGATTGACGCTCGTTGCGACATTTCTAGGTTAATTACGCAAATTGATGAAATTGACAAGCATTGTCAGCTACAGACATCTCGAGTGTCGGCATGACGCAACAGACATGGCTTCTTGTAGATTGCACAGCTGATGTGGCGGTAGTTAGCTGGGTTATATTTGTTCATTGATTGCTGAAGGATCTTCCAGTTGTTAGAAACACAGAATTAGAGAATATGTTGTATGGAATTCGAAACAATTTTGTTAACAAGTAATTTGCAAATGAGAGCCTAAATTATCATACCTAACGACCACAAACAAATGCAAACCATCAATATAGAAAATACAAAAAACAACAATATTGTTTATTGTTATTAGTGTCACGATGTATGCACCACTCGCTCTTTTGTTATGTTTCTGTATTTTACAGTACTTTCATGCTTTGATAATATCGTGCTTCAATTTTTTTCTTCAAATATTTAGCGAAGAGTCATGTTTAGGGAATCACTGACACGTATCTTAAATTTCAAACGTCTCTGTGGGACACGGGTACGTTCTGTGCACAGGCATACCTCCCACCCACAGACCCATCCCACCTAAACCAAGCGTTAATGATATGGCACCGCATGCCTGATTTATCACCTCGGAATAAGCAAGTTGTGACCGACAAGAATGTTTTAGAGTACCTATCGACATCAGACAACGTGTAAGAACTTGATAGGTATACATGTATTCAGATAATCGAAGTTGTCATGATGTGTCCAGGTAGTTTAATAAAACATTGAAGCGTTATATCCAAATTGAACGTTGAAAAAAATAGATCTCTATTAAATCCCCCTGGATATAGATTATCATAGATTATCATAACCTGACAACATGCTCTATTCTGTAAGGTTCACAATCATGACATGATTAATATTTAAATTGTGTAACCCCTCTCCTCCCATATGTACATGTGTTTTAAACGTTGGAACGTTTGTCAGCAATCCATTCATATTAATGTTACCGTTATTTCGCTTTTTGCGCCTAATATAATCTTTTTTTGTCGGAAAATCGAGATCTGTTTATCTAAGCATTTGGTGTTTTAAATATCTTACGAATTGTACTGTTATGAGTACGTGTTTAACTTGTATTAACCATTAACACATATTTTAAATATACCGTTGAAATCGTCATGCTTAAGAGGTGCACTAATTTGTAAGCATATGTGAATACGGTAATTTCATTCAAAATTTGTTTGTAGTCATACCATGTCATACTTTCTTTATCCCAATTTCAAAGAAATATAACGTATTACTTAAATAATTCATAAAAAAACATCTGATAATCTGACGTGAAGATCCCATTATTTGCCAAAATATTATCACGAAAAGGCATTCTTTTCGTGTGATATAACCTATGCACGTATTTCTTTGAGTAAGCATGCTATGAACTATTCTTTATTAGAGCCAATGAAATATGTACGTATAAATATGCGCATAATACTTGTTATTAAATAACAGTTTAATACTAAACAGCCAGTCAAAATAAAGTATACGCCCACTTGTATTGGTGACAAAAATTAAACAAATGAGAAATGACCATTCCACGGTGATGTATTTGATGCGTGTGTCATACTTATGTTTTGGGCGACTGTTTTCAGCCAAGTAACGTTTTGGTACGATCTCTTGTCAAATCACTTCTTAAGTGTATATTTTCTTTTGCCCGATACTTTATCATTCTAATAAGGAATGCCTATGGTTCAAAATTGAGCATCTTCTTCATCAGTGCATATGGTAAAAGCCAAAACTATAACGAGCATCTGTCGGTTGAAAAAATCAAGGTACATTCGACAAAGACGCAGAATGTTCACTAAAATATTTGTACTTTTGACGTTTAATCCTCATTATGTTTGTTAAAAGCGAATAATCAACGTTTCCAATGTTCACACATAGGTTCAATCGTCTATTAGTCTGAGAAACTAGTTGTTACGAAACTGAGATTGCCCATTACATGACATGTTCACAAAGATCAAGTATCATTTACCGTTACGCAAAGGTTAACAAAGACTACATTTACAGGGATTGGTCAAAGTAAATATGTTACTCGATGAAGGTGTATGAGTATATCACACGATTAAACCCCAATAGGGTGTGTGGACATTTGAGATATTCCCTGACCTTCCTTCGGGTGGGACACAGGGAAATCTTATCTCCAACGGTGCCCATTCTTCCGACAAATCAGCCCCTCTAATGACATAATTTCCGATAGCGCGAGAAAAGGAAATTAAGTACATACCAACACCCTGGTAAGACATTTATCCTGCGTTGTATTTCAATTTCACGGTTAATGAACACTTTGTACGGACTAAATCTTAGCACTGGCTTGACAAATTGGATTTTGTTCTTGACGAATGTAGAATTTAAATCGCCTATGGGAGCGGGTTGACGGGTGTATTGCGTTGTGCATATTTCAAACGCTATGCTCGTATTATTAGACAAATCCTGGTTTGTGATAATATTTCGCCCCCTTTCACCAACTTTATCTGAAGGACAAACAGTTTACAACTGACTCGAGGAAGTTTCAAACAGTTGCACACAATAGTCTAGATGTGAGGCACGATGCGGCTGCTCGACTTGATTGCCTGGCGATGACATTTGAGTCTGTATGGAAGCATGCCTGGCCAGAAAAAGCAAAACCAATTTGAATTACAGGAAAGCAGTTGTGAATAACGTACCCATTCAACCCCAGCAAAGTTATATATTTACCGGTTGCTCTAATGTCTTTGTTCCCAGTACGACTTTTACACTCAAAGTATATGTATATGACCTCCGCTAGACACCATGGTATGACAGCATGTGTATTTTCACTTTCAGATGATAATTCACTTCTAGATGATAATATATACAATGAAAACCGCTTAATTCGTAATGGTATGTCTACCTAAATAACACATTTCAGTATGTAGATATCTTTGTAACGATGTAGTGTATCGGCGTCCTCCAACTTCTCATCGGAATGTCTGGGCTGAACGTGGAATATCTCTATCAAAACACAAAATGGAATGTCCGTTTCCTTGGCCCTAAGTGTGTCCATCTGAACCTGGTTTCATCATAAACACATGTTTGTGGTATACTCGGAATCACACATGAGTTAAGCAGATATTCTTTATGACGGAAATGGTCTTGTCGCTTCTATTTCAGTATAACGGTATTTATTACAACACTCAGCTGTTTATTAATGATCGAGTCTACATATGACGAGTTTTTTAATTTATAATGTTTTAATTTACAGAATACCCAACCTGGCGACGACGGCATGTATCCTGGCAACACCACGGCAGACGAGTGGTCGACGGCACTCAAGATCCACAAGGATCTGCTAAGAATGCACGGCGTGGATTCTAACGTAAGTACACACTGATATACGGAACCTTTAAAGAGATGTGGTCGTTTTGTTGTAATTCTTTGACACCTCTCTATGTAATTGGTGTGAATCATTTAAGCAAAGAACTAAAGATATTTTCCTTTCCGTTTAGACTCCAAGACGCAGCAGCGACGATGCCAACAGCGATACGTCAGGGGAGACAACAACCAGCGACAGTGGTCGGGGCGGAAGTGACGAGGATAGTCACGGACGTGCATCTCCAGTCACGCAGAAAGGTATGTATTTCAATGTTCCAAGTCAATATAATAGATTGGGCGAGAGTTCACGCCGCGCTTAGAAATACTCCAGCAATATCATAACAGTGGACATAAAAATGTGCGCCACATTTGTAAGCATATTTGGAATCGAATACGAAAGCCTTCGATGTGAGCATTTTAACCACGACCCTATCAATATCCCTTCCAACATTTATGTATAGGAAGTAAAACCATTATGGTAAATGTATGTTTAGCTTCAGAATTAGGCTCTCTTAAGTATGATTCACTTTCTCTTCCCACTGCCCACAGCACGTGGCATTTATTTATAGAATACCTTTTTGCTTCAATAATTAACTGTGAGTGACCGAGTCGTTTTGCTTCCAATTCCCATTAGCCTAATCCCGACTAAACAAGCGTTAACGACAACAATATATTCCTGGCCACTTCAAAGCGAGTCCAGATTCGACTTCAGCTTTCCGTGACTGACCGCACTCAGTGACCATCATGATCGATCAATAACAGCATGTAGATTGCATGTCTTACAGTGGTGATTATCACAGATAGGTCAGACTTGACCGAAGTGTAGTCACAGTCATTAACGACATATCCCCGCATCAGTCACCACTGTGGGCTTCCTCCCAGCCCCACAACTACAGCATAATCCAATAGGGATTATCGGAGACACTTAATGGAGACAGTCAATTAGGCATGTGCAGTGACGTGTGGATACTGTTATTAGGCGTTGGACGACGGCTTCTTTAGCCACGGGTCAGCCACAAGGTCCAGTGAAATTGTGTCTTAGATATTTTTAATGTTTTTGACAATATTTATCCTTGTGACGTTTTCAGGGTTTTTTCTGTTTGGTGATGATGTTTATTTTCAAATAGTATAGAAAGATACATTTTGGCGTTAATCCATCCTACAAAGGTTATGAAGATTATATGTTATTATTATACATTGAGTCTATAATTCATACTCTGACAATACTCTGTACAATACAACACTTGTATATGATAACGGTAGAATAAATACTTCATGATGAGAATAAACAAATTTAAACAGAAAGTGGAAAATGTGTCACCAGCTTCTCAATTTGCAGGGGAAAATGTTCACAGCGGCGTCAAACTCAACTCACTCACTCACTCAGGAAAAACATCAGCAGAGCTAATAAACAGTGTTGTTAATATTTGGCATACAGATTGGAAATTGACAGTCCTATTGTTGTAATAAAGTGCTAACATCTCTAGTCTTAGTAAGAGTTAAGTAGGTATGTCTCCTCATAAAAAGCCAAATATTTTCTGTTCATGTTTTTTTATAAGTTAAATATTTTGTTTGTGTATTTTCCAGTGTCTACAACGTTGTCTTCCCGCCAAATGTACCGCCAGAAGAAAGCATCTGACTATGTGAAAGGACTCGGGAAAATGTCAACTAATTCATTTGGAGGAACCATCGGGAACAGTTTCGAAAAAATTCCCAATGCTAGTCAGTCCAATATTCGATCATCAAGTCAACGCCCTGCTAAACACGTGACATTCCAATCGGATCTTCCCGTTGACAGAAACTTTATGGAGAGTGACGATTTCAACGATGGCCCTTTCTATGTAAATGGTCATACAGAGAATTCCAGGGGAATGTTTTCCGACGATGTGAACCTCAGTTTCGACGCCAACGATGACGACACTACGACGTCGGGAAGCTACACGGTCGACGACCACCTGTCTAATGATATTACAATTCCAAGAATGAATGATGTCCTTGTGTAATGCTTCGACTTTTCGACTATGTGGATGAAAGTGCAATTTAATGTTTCTGGTGATATGTTCGTATTAAAACACAACATGCATAAGTTTGTGTTGGCAAAGGTGCTACAAGCAGCCATCTTTTCATGGGCGCCATGTTGCATGCATCAAGAATTCAACAATGCATGTCGTGATGTAAATGAAAAACGAACTGCAATACCGACCAAGGATATTTGTAGACGGCAATATGACACTGATATTATTACTCTGTGAATACAACTGTGTACTTAAAGACAATATATTGCATACAAATATTTAATCAATCAGTATTTTCGGTCGTGCCTTATGTATGAGAATACCCTCAATCTGTGATCGTCACATATGAACGAATTTAGTGCTTTTAGGTTCCCGTAGTTGACAATCAAACTTCGAAAAACACACAGTCCCAACCAAAAGACGTCTTGGAGCCGAAACGTTTCCATATAGCGACCACCAGGCAGGCAAATTCTGGTAACGTTGAACACTTTTCGGTGCAAGAACTGGGACCAGTTGGAATAGTAAATCGTCGTGTGAGTGAGAGCTGCGATACGACATGTGTAAATTGTTCAAATTTAGGATTTTAATGTTTGAACAATCTTAAAATGGTTTTCAACGTACATTAAATTAAGTAGGTAAAGTTTGTTTCGATACTTACGTCATCAATAGTTTAACCAAAGACACATATTGATATGTTTTCTTCAAGTGAAAACTGTCGTGTACGTTGCCCTCATTAAGGTTGCTGTACATGTTGATAATTGTTGAGTTTGTCTGTTTCAGAGTTGTTGATATGTTGGTTAGCTGTGTCATTAAAATACATTCTTGTATATAGACATTCGTCATTCACAAATGATGCAAATATTAAAATATTTCAAATTATGAAAATGTCTTAATTGTTTTTGAAATTGAAAGAACTGTATTGTTTCGCTCGCCACATCGCCGCCTTGACATCACTAGAAAACGTCCTGTAGTGTACGTGCAAGTATAACCTCCGTGTTCCATAGGACTCGCATTTCCACAAGGACGTCTCTATGATATACATAAACACGAGCTGACGTTTGATGCATATCTCATATACACTGGGGACGACATTTGCTGATTAAATACATACATTCTTTGCATAAGATGTTGCTTCTCAAAATAATCATTTTACAGAGATATTTGTACTATTATTACTTTTTAATGGAATGGATAATGTAGCAAATATATAACCACATCTGTAAATAAAGAAACGAGAATGGTGGAGGTAATTATAACTATATTCTGTCGTACAATTCACACATGATTGGTATGTGTTTGAAATCAATTATTATTTTGTTCATAAGCACTTGAAAGGCACGTACAATCAAAGTGTTGATAAGAAACGATAGCAGTAACATTTATCTACCAGATAGTCCTTGTTGCTTATCACTTTCCCAAGTCTTTTAGTGGTAAGGATAATTATGTAATTTGACGTAAAGAATTCTATTACCAAGAACGGTTATAACTCGATAACATTTTACCGTTAGACGAATGAGTTTTATCTCTTATTTGAGGCTTGACAGAGGTCAGTATTTTACATGCTGACATAGGTATTTATGAACTCATATTTATTCAGGAGTGTCAATATATTTAGATACTCAAGAACTTCATTTGTCATCGATATCGTATGCGATGTACAACTGATCAAAGACATTTTTACAAACTTGTCAACCGTGAAGGACACAGAGAACATACACACCGACACATCATCTAATATAGCAGGACTTGAACGACCCGTCGTTCTTATTTATAATTATGTATTTAATAAGATCTGTTGTTGAGTCAAAATCGATGAGAGATCACACACAATCTTTAATATATGTCGGCGGTTACACAGTTTATCGTTCAACAAACATCCACACTCACAGGTGGCGGGAGATTATGTCGATCACGCACGCGGAAGACCTAAGTTCCAGTGAATAAATATCGTGAATAAGTGCTAACGTTATCAATAGTTCTTAAGCATAAATTATAAAAATATGATTTATCAACAGGCGAGATGGCAAGTCTATGTTTTGTTCCTAAAGCTAATATCCATTTTGTCACACGACTCCTCTTGAATGAAGTCCGTCGTTCTAAGCTCGGTGAATATTTTGGCAATAAAATCTGAATAAGAGGTCCGGCGGTAATGGGGACCTGGTTTATGCTCGTGTGAGCTTTTGTTGGCATTTCGTGTGAGCTTTTGTTAGGAACTCGTTTAATCATGTTGATATTCCAAGGTAGGACAAGGTACTTAAAGTGTAATGTGATGGGTGTATTGTAGGAGATACATAATGGTTAAAGCGTTGTCGTCATCATACACGCCGAGACGAGCAATTTCAACATAAATAATATTAAATATTGCAACAGTGATCGTAAAAAGATGCCATTGTGTATGCAAACAAGTACAGTTATTCGACGCCCTGTCTTGTTGTCAAATTCAGATAACATTTTATAAATAACTAGAATATATTGAAAATGCTTCAGCGGCAAGAACAAGTCCCATACTTGTGCCAAAACACGAGTGAGTAGGTTTTACGACGTTTTTATCAATATTTTGGGAACGCGAGTTTATTCTGGATTGGGGTTTGGCGCCTCAGTCTGCCATATTCCAGGGTGGTCTGTAAACCATCTAGTCGTAATCAGACAATCCAGTGATTGACATCATGAGCATCGATACACTCGGTGGGTTCACGATGACATGCATCTACCAGGTTAGCGAGCCTGAATACCCGATCCCGTTAGTCGCCTTTTACGACAAGCAGGGGTTGTTGAAGACGAGTTTTAACCCGACTCTTTACGGGGTGTGAACACACGGAATGTGCCTTTACACATTGTACAATACAAGATACATGTATGTATGTGGATAATATAACACGGACCATAGCATGACGAAGGAAACCTTTAACTATATTTGGCTACACCACACTCTGTTAAGAGAGAGAGAGAGAATTCATTTTTATATCGCTCTGCAGAGTACTTGTCTTTTATGGCTGGGGGCTGAAATCTCGTTGTTACAGCGTTTGTTGGAAGCCCGGGTTCGATGCCTGGTGATCCCCCGTTCATGTTCCAGGTGATCGTAAGTCATTAAGGTAACCTTAGTGCAATGTTAAAAGAATGGGAGTTATGGTTAACCTTATGAAGGTTGCTTCGTGACAGGAGCCCCTGGAATATTGCTGATAGTGAAAACCACTCCTTGGTTCACAGAGTGTCAAGTGTGTGAGTCGGAGGCTCGAGGTGGCTAGGTCCTCCATGTTTGCTGCTCTGGCACACGGTGCCCACAAACTTAGGATAATATTGAGAGCGAAACCTTCAGCGAACTCACACCCGAAATGAAAGATCTCCACACACCAAAGAGATGCAACATTGTCCAGCTAAAAGCGACGCATTAGACGAATCGGAAGACGCTACCAAGAACGTGAACCCACCGAGCTCCGTTAACTATGGGCCCGTTGTTGAAAAACAACACAGACACACGATATTTTGGTCACTACCAAAACCAAAAACACACGTTACAGTCGGTTCCTGGAGTAATACGTTCAGGTGGGGAAATATACCTCTGCAGCCTATGTATGTCATAAGAGGTGACAATATACACGAAATGGGCAGGCTCGGGGAGTTGGTAAACGGTGTGTCTTCGGATCCTGGTGCCATGTCTTCGAATCCTGATGCCGTGGATCGTTGTTGTCTGATTGGTCTCGTCCAGACTGCATTATTTACTGGCCGCTATATATTTATACAGCTGGGCTTTTACCGATATAATAAACAGCTAGCTCTTTTAAACTATGGAAGAGAACATACCTATGTAATGCGTGGGTATTAACTGTACAGTGAAATACAGTATTGAGGAAGCATGAGAAAAACATCCTTTGAGTGAAGAAATTGTAAATTACATGATTATATTTAAATAGACTAACAACTAGTCTCTGAATGAACATGTTTTACATTAGTAAAGTTCATAGTAAAAAATATGATATAATGAAAAGGAGCCCTGAGACTTTCTTCATTTTCAAAAGCAAGACTTGCCACATTTTCTTGATTTGAGTGGGCTTTCTTGGATATATTTGCTTCAGGGTCTGTATGACAGACTAATATTAAACTGTATGTACACATTCCTGTATGTCTCACCATGGAGATATCACCCTGGATATGTCTGTTAATATCCTATTAGCTATTTTCGGTCATAATAAAGAAATTCTTTCCTTTTCAAAATACTGACCATGAGTCATTCCATGTTTACCGGTGTAGCGCCGGAAGACTAGTCGACATGTAACACTACACCGGCCCAGCGAGATGCTATCAATCTATAGGCTGAAATATAGCAGATTTTATAATGATATTGACCATGTGATGACAAGATAGCATTCAATTTCTAGATTACTTCTATCCGTGCAGTGGCCGCACAATCAGAGTAGAATACCACTCGTTTGCTCGATTGGGGCCGGCCTTTGTCCATTTAAGCCTCGGTTCTGTATATTTTGACAATTCTGTTAAATTGTGTACAGTCGATGTCAATTGTTGGAGTGAGGAAATTGGCAGTGATGATATGACAGTCCACTCCCTACCTGACGAGGAACCTACAGACCTTGAAATTAACACGCTATTGACAACGAAATGTACAAGCTGAATAGGTGTCTTCCGAGATTAAGTGATAGCATTATTCGGAATAAAAGTGAAACCGCTTCCTACGCCGAGTGACGCGTAGACAGTTCCGATAACATCGCGTGACCATTTCTGGTGGAGGTGTTGTCACGTGATCGATTTCTCTCCGCTGCACGGTGTCACGTGATGACCCCCCATGATGACGACGAATGTGATCGTAACATGTGTTGCTGGAATCGTTGGAAAGGTGTCAAGTTTGAGTAATGGTGATTTCAAATGGACCAGTGGTCATTAGAATAATGAGAGAGAAGGACAATGTTGTCAACAGAAAAATCGACAACGTCATTAATATTACATGTCCGTTCCCCAAACTGTACACATCATCACGAAAATGAAGGATGCCCGCATATGTGCACATTTACAGAATTCATATAGGATAAGAATAAAACAAGCAAACGTCTATCGAGTTATCCCAACCAACTAATGTGCATACGAAAAATATAATTGCCCTATTCAAAATGGTATGAACACAAATTGAATACTTTCTGCACATATGAACGTGAACGCATGAGAATAACCAACCTCGATTATCCGCTGTTAGACTTGCTTAAGTCCCTAAGGTAATAATTAATAGTTTATATGATAATTTCTCAAAAATAAAAATATCCCTCTTAACAGTCTGGCGTCCTTGTCCGCTCATCTAGACTTGCCTCTTCAAAGGATAGAATTACTATACATTCATAGGCTCAGCCTTCAGTACAGCCTTGGAGCAAGGCTAGTCCGCTGTCAATGTCCGTCGAATTAGAAATTCCATTAGGCGAAAAGCAAAATAGTTGGGAACATTATATGAACATCAGTGATGACACCAGATGTTTGCGAAAATGGTAAGTAGTTCTGTAAATATGGATTCTAGATCGTATGTAAATCGTGGCGATTAACATATGCCCTTGTTATCAATAGATGTGACAAAACCATTCCGAATATGTCGTGCTCATGTGTTTATGGATATGCGTGTAAAATAAGGATGACATCAAGTGTTTGCGAAATGTGGAGCATAATCGGCCTTACTGAAAGGTCATGCCAATTGATGATAGGGACATATACGTAAATGTTAACGTACATACAGACGTCCTCATGCATTGTCCGGAAGATGGAGATTCGGGAATAACGAGGTTTTCCTGTAAACAGGAACTGGGAACTGGTTATTCTTATAGAATTTTCCAACGAGGCAAGGACCAATTCAACATATTAAGAAAATATAACAAGAAAATGACAATCCTCAGAACATATCGCTTTCCATTGTGAGTTTCTGCATTTCATTGAGAGATAGATAATTACATATGCATAACCCAAAGAACCTGACATCTTGTATTCACATTGCCAACAGATTTGTTTCACAGGGAGTTAGGTTGTGAATATTTCAGTTCGGCTTAAATTTTGCAAATATTATATTGTACAATATCGTGTGTCTCTTTGGTGTGAACAAATACTTTATTTGTATTGTCCGGAAACCATTTCAGGTACGTACACATCGGAAGGTGTTTCATAATGTGGAATGGAAACCGTGAAATATACACAGACTGCCATGCTGATGGAGTATCTATGTGCTTGTTTCATAATATAACGCATATTTCGGTCTAGCATGATTTTATAAGTTGTATACTGTTCGCCTGGTGGTCAACCTGACCGGAACCACTGGTCCGGGTTCGAATTCCAGGTTCGATCGATTAGGATCCTTAAACTATCACCAAGTTAGTGCACATATTGGAGCTGTTAACTCACTCACTCTTTCACTCACTCACACAACACTCACACAACCACTCGACCACTTACTCACTCAACCACCCACTCAACCACTCACTCAGCAACCCACTAATCCACTCACTGTTTAAATCTGCAATAAACCCAACCCTCCATGCACTTGTCCCCTGATGCGACACGGCACACGATTGGTTTTAAAATTCGCCTACTCTGCATCTTTTAATAAACAACATGGTGATTAAAAGAATGTAAACATAACAACTGATAAGGAAATAAGTATGTGCCACTTGGATTTAAATTATTTCCAAGTAAATTAATGGCTAACTTGAACTGACCTAGGAATGGGATATAGCTGACCGATCAGTGGTTCGACCCTCCTCTACATCCCACCTAATCCCCACTATTACTCCCCGACCCCCACGCCCTCTCCTCTCCCTCACCTCCGTCATCAATAACACTGACGCTAACTTCGTTTTAATCACAGACCACGGCCCAAACTTCATTAAACACCACAAGAAGTGTTTAATCTCACAGAACTCTCTTCTCTATTGTAATCATCTAAATATAACTCCACTATTGACGCTACCAGACGCTCTGTCCAACAGACACGTTCAAAGCCTCGAGGGATGTCACTCAGCATTCAATAGTAGTGACGTAACAACTATGACGTCACAACGCCCGGTCTTTACCGATCGGCGGTAATGACCACTTTAAAACCAGCTCTTGATTCATGGGTGTTGAAAATTGCTGGTTCGACTTAATGTGGTTTGAGGGTACAAATTTAGAGCTAATCTAATCGCAACCTAATCGCCCTGATCTGTGAGTTAGCTGTTCCATGCGATGCGTTTGGTATGACTTAGATAACGAAACACGTTGTAAATAGGACCAGTATGTGATTGAGTGAAATTTACATATTGACTTGATGGTGTGTTACAGTGTTGATGCAATGCGTGACTTTGATTGATTGACCACTTGACCGTTAGATAACAGTATGGGCTGGACACTGTAATAAGCATATACAAGGGGTCATTTCTGTCCGAAACCAGCTTCTATTTGCACAGCTTGTGACTTACAGTAGCATGTGTTACGTGTTGCCCTCCATCACAAGCTGTGCAGTGCAACATGACTCACACGACATTGACTTGACCACGCAAATAAAGGAAATAATTTAGTACAACCTAATTTGTGAAAATGGGATTAAACTTAAAGAATCTTCGAGTTTTGATCTACTTTTTCATGTCTGCAAATCACAAATAACAAACTTTCTGTTGTATTAATTGTTTTATGATTGAACAACAATACAAACTGTCCACACAACTTACAAATATACTACTTTAAAACATCAAGCATTAATAGCATAATGAGGTGCTTAGTAAGTAAGCATAACTGATATTTGCATTATTGTCACTTCTGCTTCCGCATTGTCTATTCAAGAGAACGTGCGTTGTATCAATGTTGACGATGACAACGGAGACGCCACATTAAGGAAGATATTTGATTCACGAAGCTTCCGACATTTGACTTCTTCAAGTTCCCACATTTGGCTTCTTACATCTGGCTTCCTTCGAATTCTGTAGTCTTCGTATTTATAGTTTTTATCGAAAATAAACAAGTATAACATAAACCCAGTGAGCACGTTAACGCCATTTCAGCAACAGTCCCGAGTCCCGGACACGAAGGAAGCCTGACGTTGGGAATCCATTCAGGATCAACCTTCAACATGTGAAGGGTACACATACATCATTTCTATATAATTCAAGAGAATCTAAATTTATCATGTTTGCCGATCAGTGGGCTGAGAAAATTCACTTTTTAATGTATACAAACTACGCGAAAAGACAAATAAAACCCCTTTATTTTGACACCGGTGTGCGACCCTGACATTGCCAGTACAAGAGCAGATAATTTTTGTTTTGTCTATAGGCACCCGCTAGTGATCATATCGTCAGATACAGTGTCATGCACTCAGTTGATCGCTATCTCCACAGGACGGTTCCTGTATATGTGTGTTAATTACAGCTGGGGTTACGTGTGCACATGGAGAGTGTGTTGTGACAGATGGATGATGGACCGCCTTGTTTCAAGTGCATTTCATGTTGAAACATTCCACACCCATTTCTCATTTCTCGTTGTTGGATTACTAGTATGCCGAGAAACCCCGTTAATCGGGACGGTATGTTCCCACATGATAAATCATCATGAATTTTGGTAACGGTTCTTTGACTAAAAGTAGACGTTCAGTAATGATATCGATTGCGCGGTGTTTTCGCTGTTTAAACCGTGGTGATGGAATAGCAAAACAGTTGACGATTTCTCTCGTCTCGACCCGAGTTCGAATCGGCACACCTGTACAATGTGTTAAATAGATGCGACAAATCCCTTTCCACATTCATAAGAAATCTCTGCCAAAAGCAGAGTCGATTGTGCAATTGTGGCTATATCATGAGCAGATATTTGTTGCATCAGTATTACAGCTGTATGGTGTTGTTTGTAAACAAATCGGGTCTTTGTGCACACATTGTATTTGACTGGGAGAAAATGAAAGCCACCAATCGGACAGCTACAAATACGTGATATAAGCGGAGGATGTTGATACATAATATGAATATAAACTATTAACACCTATGTAGTTAAAAATAGAACCAACATGCAGTAAAACTGCATTTTCTCGACGCCTGGAAAAACATATCGAGATATCAGTAGTTCCAGACAAGCGGTGTTTCCATATCACTATGCCTGTTAGAGACCTTAATCAGACATAATCTACAACAATACGTCGTCTTATGACTAGGGGTGGGTATTGTTTCATATTGCGATATATTGCGATGCGAAAGCATGTATTACGATATGTATTGCAATATATTGCATGAAGTATTTTTAAACAAAAACTACTTATAATCGAGGTAATGCTTGATTTATAGAGCAAATACACAGCAAAATCACTATGCTTGATTAAGCTTTAATAACAACTTTTATTCATGATTAAAAAAAAAATGTGAATAATATTTGACACAAATGAAAAAAGGAAATATCCGAAGATTTCCGAGTGTTACGAAGTTTTCCGAATGCAAGTCAAAATACCGGTTTTCGATCAGCGTATCGCAATACGTATCGTTTTCATGTCTGAACCGGTAAATACCGGTAAACCGGTTATATTGCGCATCCCTACTTATGACATCAGACGTTCTATATATTTGTATAATTTAATAAAAACATATTGATAATACATTTACAAGTATGTGGGCGTGAATTTATAACGTATATTTTATCACGTTCTTGATTTATCGTCATGTATCTCTGAGATAAATCTGCTTTAAGCGTTGAAATAAGTATCAACTCAGATTAGAATTTAAACGTTGTTTATTAAATTTGCAACATGTGTAAGTCTCAGAGTGAAACCTAGGTCGTTTGTTCGGAAACAAGACGTCTGTCTATTCCAGGGAAACATACCAGACCATTTCCTCCTACACATGATGATGGATGTTTCCGGGGTTGTCTATTTCACTGCGACATTCAATTTACACATTGGAAAGAACTGGCTGGGACAGTAAACAAATTTCCCCATTCAAAGTAATTAATTCAGCACTGTTTATCCGCCCCGCCATTTTGAAAATGGCGGACCTCGTTTCCAGTTCTTCTGCCAAGGAGATCTGAGGCGCACGTGTTGACAGTAACAGCTTAAGCGGGAACAGCTGCTTGGCAAAGAGTGGGAGATTGAACCGATTTGGAAAATATTTATGTTGAACAACACTTAACAGTAGATATGTACATGAGATTGGGCCAGTAAAACGCCAAATGAAATACTTGAAATATGAAAATTCGTTTTATCTTGGCGACTCGAAGCCAGCTAACAACTTGAGTGGTATAAAATCCGCTCAAGTGCAAACGTACATGAAGATAAGCAGCAGTTAAATGGTGATATGTGGTCTTGAAGAAAGACCTTAGACTCGCCTAGTACGTTTTAAACGAACTAATCAGACTGTGTTACATAACAAATTGAAACTTGTCAGAGCTGAGCATGCTGTTTGTTGATAACAATGGCCGGATGATAAAACATGTTAGAAAGCATATCATCCGCCGGGAAATGTAAAACCATTTCCCATTTGTTTTAACAAAAGATATCTATAATTATAATGGATATTTTCTGTCTGTCAGAATTTGTCATTTCTTGTAGACGAGGCAGCATTTCCCAAACCCGAGAAACATGCCTGTGAGCGTGCATATAGAATCTGACGGTTTGCTAGACTAGCCCTTCGTCTTTGAATATACAGTGAGACCCGGATATCCGGACACATTCGTTTTTACGTAAATCGCCCGGATAACTGAATATCCGGATATCTGGATTTCTGTCATCCAGGCTTACCGTATATTACCGTCTATAAGCCGATTTTGGAGGATATAGACAGTCACTTTTATAACGTAAGAGCTTGGTTTTTCATGAAAATGGACCTGAAGGCGAGGTTTCCGGATCTTTGGGGTCCGGGTATCTGGGGTCTCACTGTATATAAATTTGATAGTAACAAATAAACCCATCTACATTTAAAAGGGTGAAGTGGGAGATTGAAATCTAGACTTGCTTCATTTAGGCCTTTAGCATTGCAGGGAGGGCTAGTAGGTAGGGAATATAATGTGGTTCAGGTATATGAGACAGGCTAGTGGTTTGCCAACATAACACGGCACTTGCAATTACGTGAACAAGCACTGAATGTTTCGAACAGACCAAATAACACACACACATTAAAGACTTTGAGACACATAACAATATATGTGAGAATTAAAACTTACCATATCTTTGTTCAGAGTTAAATCAAGACAGAGACAGAATATAGGCGAATACACGGATGACTGAGGTACACGTGCCTGAATTTCTTCGTTTTAAAACATTTACATTTCTGATTCGTCTCCGACTTAATTACAATTTAATTCAGTCTCTCAGACATCGAGGTTCATAGTTCTGTCAAAGGAAACACGTTTATGTTTATATTCTGTGTGTGTATGTCATTGAAACTGTAAGTTTCTAGTGAACAGAACCGTGTTCATGGATGTATGTACAGAGAGGGTCTACTCTCGGACATAGCAACAATTACGTCACATGAAACAGTTACAATGCGTTGACTCTGGCAATGTCGTCAATGCGATAATGCTGTAGAAAGCACTGCATAGAAACATTAAACATCGCATACCTATGGTTCAGCACACAGTTCCTTCTGGACAAGAAATCGGATATAGCGGATAGACTGTTACCACAAAGTTCTGTTGCAGCAACCTGTCCCTGATTACCTGACCACTTGTGTTTTCTGTATTGGGGAAGGAAGGACAGAAGGTTGGGTTAAGTGGCTTAATTAAGGATATTAGTTTATAATTTTACAAATATATATGGATAGTTCGGAAAATGTTTTCAGGGCAGTAATGACATGATTAGGTTTGTAATTGTTTGGTCAAATCTAATTTTCAGGTGTATACTTCCTTTTGCCTGGAGCCACATATTTTGAATTCACATTTGTTTTTGTTTTGTTTTTGTATTTTTCATTTTCTGTGTAACGTGTTCCTTAATGGAGCTACATTTGATCGTATAATCCACACTGAACAGTCTAAGTAAACTTAGGCTCAGTATTATTCGTTACACTATTATACGAATAATACTGAGCCTATGTTTACTTTGACTGCCATATTGAACAAAAGAATGGCATTGTTTAAAATAATATTAGCACTCGTCGATTACTGTGTCAAGACCCCCAGTTGTATGGTAGTAAATATCGAGAAACAGGGGTCCGGTTTAACGAGGTTTTGGTGTATGGACAGAGGCGATGATTTGTTTGATAATGTTTTCTTGCAGGACCAGCCCGTACTCCTGTGGACGATTCCTGTATTTTGAGTATCCAGACCGTTTATGTTTGACTACGCGCAAACATATTTGATATACCAACATTCTGGTATCAGTTTGTAGTTCACAGCATTGTCTGAAACTCGAACAACACCGCAAGTACAGTATGATGATTATTCGATGATAATCGTCAACGTCGGTGCAGAGAATAAGTGTCGATTATCCACAAAAACAGATTTTATTGGGCGTAAAAAGCAAAATAGTGTTGAAAATTATTTGCATGGATCACTGATAATCAGTGAAGACAGCAAGTGTATGCGAAAACAATATCATTTCTCAGGTCTAGCACAAAACAGATGTTGACACCAACCAAATATCACACTCCTCAACCCATTATCATCCAACAGCTTGCCATGTTGGATCACACAAAAAACATTTCAAAAAGTTGATATGGTTTGAAGCCATCTCACATTATCCCCCTTGGCGCTCCCACTCATATGGATATCACCTGACTCGTCGCAATCAGCGCCCCCTGCCGGTGGAGCCGCAACTCAAGAGGCCAAAAAATCCCAATTAAGGAGGGGCAGATAAAATTGGCTGAAATACATGGGGTGTCAAGCCACTTATACTTATCTCGATTTACATAAATATACATCAAGTGATTCCTGATAATGTGGCGTTGTTGCTGATTTATCGTTTGACAATCATAAAACATAGGCTGTGACACGCCAACTGATGTTTCTGTGAATGTGAGTTCAGAATATGGGAGCCTGTCGGCTTGTACAGATAACTTTTGATGTAATGTTTTTGTTTCCTGGAGATAACTTTACGTGTTGCTTAATTGAAACTTCGTCCAAATGATTAATCTAATCAGTTATACATATAAAAAATGAACATGTTGAGAACGTGTAAATTTCGATTAAAAAAAGAAGAAAGTCAAGTTTAGATTTGTTTTTGTTACAGGATATACTGATACATACATGTGTTCGTTACTCAACAAAGGTGACAAGGTGCGTGGCAGATACATATGTGTGTTGTATTCCAGCTGGTAAGGCTATGGGCATCAGTGATGACATGCGCTACCAGTAGCGACAGGTAGTTACGCTCCTTGACACAAGTGGCATAGTGGTATATAGCGCTGTAATTCGCGGTCCAGTGTACCTGATACAGCTGAGCCAGTGTCCCTGGTTCGAATCCAAGGTTCACCCTGATTTGACGCACTAACACCCGACTAAAATCTAGTTTTGGAAATGAACGTATTTTACAGAAAAAATGTTCCTAAATTATAATCATAAAATATAAGGAAAAGAAGCCGCCACATAGCTGGAATATTGCTGAGTGCGGCGTAAAACTAAACTCACTCACTCACTCACTCACTCAGGGAGGCCTAGGCTGTAGGGAAAATATTTATGGTTCGGGGAGTGTGAGACCTACGCTTGGTCTTGAGATTCTCTAAAGAGGTAAACGGCTACGACTTCCATCACTTTCGGCATTCCTCCTACATCAGGCTGACACGCAGGGATAAGTCAGTACAAAGCGACGTAAACCTAACTCTCTATTCTCTCAACGACCAGAGTACAAATAGTTGCGTCTGTAATTGTCGAAGCGTTGACAGGTATGTAATACTTCACACATACATTTGTCCTTCAACAGAGAACTGAACAATCAATGAATACCCTACATGCTTTATTTACAACAATGACGTTGCATCTATATACATGTTTGTATATACATTAGTATGTGTTTTTACTTTTATTAGTATTTACAGCTGCCAGAACATGTATAACGACTGTTACAACATTCACGGTCTCAGTAGAGCTTTCTTGTTTTACAGTGAAGCAAAAATCCACTTTTGACACATCAGTAACAGAAATGATGCCCTGTGCAATTCCCTGTCTTGGCTACATCAGATTCCTGTGCTGGTGAACACTTGCCTTGCCTCTGCGTGTGTTTCTGATGGCTGCCACCGTTGGACAAGGATGTGATTACCTTTTAGAGAACGTCGAGACTCGTTACTGTTTGACATGGAATTGATTGTCTTCAACGGTACATGGAATTGATACAAATCGAATGTGTACAAGTTGAACTGCTACTCTTCACACATACCTGTACACTGAATCAAATACAATCTCTCTCCCACCCAGCAATTGAATCTATTCAATAAATGTTTCAAGGGAAATATATATAAATAAAAACAATACAGACACTGCCCTGCAAAGATCAAACTGCAATACATATATACATTAAATAAATACATTAATTGATACGAACAGATAAGTCATCACATTCACAACCCAAATACAGTGTGATTATCTGATGATATGAATAATGTGTGTGACGAAATTCGATGGAGTTTGGAATATATTACCTTGATGATATAAGTTATGAAATATTTACATGGAATTATTATATTTCCAAACATGAGTAAATACCTTCTGAAATGTCAGCACTATAGCTTTCTTGCGTGTGAAGGAGAGTAAAATTATGGTATGAACAATGAAATAATTACGTGTGTATTTACAAGGTAGTGACGTTGATTAACACAGTATTTTAGTTTGTCGTTTGTCAAAACTAAAATTGTCATGGTCAGATAATGAAAGCATCACATTATATATACATGTATTGACATGTTATCAAAACACATTGACATATTACCAACACGGCACACAAATCCGTCACTAAAAATACAATTTTGTGGTAATTCAGATTGTTGAAATATATGTATTTCTTCAACAAAGATAACTTTCAATGCATAATGTCCTCGCAAATGTTTTGTAATTTGCATTTGTTAATAAACATAATCAGTCCATACAAGTCAATACATGTTTGACAGATTTCCGATCAAATGATCGATTTCCGATCAAATGAACATGAGAGAGATACAAAGATGTACAACCATGTATAAGTTGTGTTAACTGACATCCCGATAGTGACGAGAACCTGCATTAATAAACATTGTAAGTACATACTCGGATGAGTTTTATTTCAAAAAGATACAAATCAATTTGTTAGTCGCATTTGTTACAATTTATAGTTACAACCATGGAGATCATCAGGGTTCACTATCAGATGAGCGCTCAGAGGAGAACAGATCTTTTAGGTTTGTTGCATCATAATGTGAGTCCCTTGCAGGGAGGCGTGAAATGCTTGAGGTGCTCGCAAAGAGACACACATGGGGGGTTTTCAGCAGATAGTCGGTAAATGACTGTGGCCAATACGACATCGTCGCCCACTGAATCTTGGGGCTGATCCATATTTATAGGCCGCCATCATTCAGAGGGAATATTGCTTACTACGGCAAGGAACAACTAACAAGCATTAAAAGATGATTGGGTGGTCCCATTTGTTGCATAGTATGAGTGTGGTGCTCGGGTAGAGGCTTGGTTGTATGTTAAAGATGTTCATACTATCAACCCCTTGTTTGTCTGACCCAGGAACGATACATTATATAGCCACAATATATTGCAAAGTAAGACGTCATTCTCAATCCACTCACTCACTCACTGTGATTAGAATCTTCATTTACATATGTACATGAATGGATGGATGATTTTGTAATTTAATTATGGTAAATATGTCATACTTACAATAAATATGGACAACAGTCATAGTAACATCAGACGAAGATATCGTCAACTTTCTGCAGATCTAAATCAAATATGACGGAATCGCCACATTTCAAATTGACGCCATCGACACTAGCCCTCTTCAGAGTCTCTTCATCCGAACTGTCACCGGACATGCGCAGATCGTTTCGACTTTTAGCCCTTATGAGTCCTTGATCTTCGTTATCTTTCATGATGTTCCGAGGCAGTTTTTTCGGCTGTCGCAATTTAGGAACCGGGGTCTCAAAATGAAAATCGATCTCCTTATAGGGACTTTCTGGTTCTTCCTTGATTGTATCCAAACTGCAGTAGTCGGCATACAGCTCGTCCGAGGGCAGTGAAATCTCGTCCAGCTTCGGCAAGAGTCGTCTGCTCTGCATGCAGTCAAATTTCTCCTTATTTGGTCGAATAACGACACTGTACTCTGGTTCGGGCGGATTGTAGTCAGTTGCTAAGAGCTTCCTGTCCGTTGAGTTGCCTGAAAATGATTATTACAATAGTATATAACAAAATATAAAATATAGCTTTTTTGAGAAGGGGGTGCACACTGTTGAGAAAGGGAGGGTGCACCCATTTTCGTTTCAACTATCAGGACAAAGGCCAATGAAATGAATCCGTTGACCGTAAAATCTGAAATAGTGTTGAAAAATCATATGAATAAATCACTGGGAATCACTGATGGTTCCACGTGGGAAACCGACTGCTACCGGAAGTCTGCGACACTCATACTACTGGCATAACAGAGACTACAAGAGTACACTACATGTTTGAGATTCAGTTGACTAATACACTGTAAACGAATTCCATGAGCTCGTGACCTAGGCTTGGCACCAGTGTGCTATCACACGTGCATGGGCGAGTACATTACAGAACGCAGCAGTATATATCCGGCACGGAACCATTCTTAATGCACATGCCACTTTCAGAACGTCCCCGTTCGATCACATGACAACCATCACGCGAAAACAAACATGTACTGAATACCAAAGACAGATATATATTAATATGCGTGTATAACGTCAGGACCTAAATCAACTAAAATACATAATTAACATTTAAAACAAGAGAAATAAGTGGCATAATGTCTTATAATATATTTTTTTATAATGGAGCGTCTATGGATAATGAATATGTTTGAAATTAATTTTATTAACATATACACCAGAAAAACCATGCTGATGCTTTAAGACAATGAATCCTAACTCGGAATCCATTGACTGGTTCATTGACTACGGAATACATACAATATGCCAATATCATCTCAACAGATATTCATCAACGCATTACATCACGTCTTTCGTATAAAATTCCATCGGAATGAATTAAATATGACGAAAATATTGATACTATGATTGTCACCTTGAAGGGATGAAGTCTCGTTGCTATGGTTATCGTCGTCACTCCCCCCTTTGCCGCTGTCGCTTCCGCTGTTACCACTGTCGTTGCTGTCGGCGGATACCTTCCTTGTCTGGGTTTTGAAAGAAGTGCAGGAAGAGAAAATAGACAAATATGATCACACTAACCGCTTATAATATCAGTTGATTTGATTTTACAAAAGTCGGATCTCCAACTTATAAACTGTCACAAAAGTATCCATAAACTGTTCAAAGAAGAAATTTTTATAATAATAATTAGATTAAATATAGTAAGTTATCAACATGGCCAATGTGGTATTAGAGCTTCACAAATGGATTGTGAGAATATCAGAATAACAACCTTTTTCAAAGATACATCGAACAGGACGTATTTTCTTCTCTGATATGAAGTAGTTTGACATCACAATACACAAGTGTTATTCAACGTGACAATTTAAGTGTTTGCTCGTCATACCAAAGGTCCGTGTTCGATTCCCACCACAGGTGAGAAACCCATGCTGAGTGCCTCCCGTCGTGATATGGCCAAGGAGGCGTGAAGCTAACTTTCAAATATTGATCAAATTAATCAGTGGTCGATGAATCCTAAAACTGTGAATAGCACAGGTTCCCTAGGTCTGCGCCTTGTTAGTCTGTAAATCACACGATTCGGTGAACTTTTCACCCGTTACTGGATGTAATGTTAGTCTTTCATAGATAAAACCTTTATATTTGACATACATTTCAATGTCCACTTCAGAGTTCAGCTAATCTGGAAACTCTCACAAGTGGACAACATTGAACGCGGAGTAATAACCTTGCGATTAGCCCCATACTGTCAGAGCTTCATTGTCCCTTGTCTGATAGCCATTTCCAGACTAAATAAAACACTACTATAGAAACTTTCGCATCGCGTGGTAGGCTGCACTAATTTCGCGGGATTATCATGAAGCCATTTACTGCAGATTTAGCTAAATGTGTATAGCGTTGCACGTGCCGGCAACTACCGTGCGATCGCGTGAGAAAGCCCGTAGATAGCCAAAACATTTAAAGTGTCAGACGTAAACAATATCCTTGTCACAGACCACGTGGGCTTTCAGTTAATTAGGATTTGTTTTGTGAGCCGTTTCACCAGAAACCAATTTTTAATAAAAGTTAACGATAAATGTCGCATGGCGTTTGTACAGGTGAAGCAGGTGGTCATATTGGCTTTGTGTGGTACAAATAATATTGGAATATGAAACATATCACGATCATATTACACCGACAGTATCTCTACTTTACAAAATTTACTTAATTGACATGGAAACGCGATGTCTGAAAACTCGTTGACCTGTTCTTCAAACTGTTAACTCCATTTTGTTGATTGATTAAGTATGCGGACTTCAGTGTTTTTGTACGTTACTGATACTTTCAAATCTTTGGGTGAACTTTGGCAGACAGATGAGACATGTAATGCCAGTGGTCTTTGTCGCTGCTGTGATTTCCATTCAAGACGCATTGCAGGCTGATAAGAGATCATGAAATATTATCGGGTGGGCGCTTGGATTTTGGTCTGAGAAGGGACCCTTTTTGGCCTCTGCTTCCAAACAAACAATACAAGGATGAACCGTCCAGTTAACGGTTGTGGGAAGTAAACCTGAAAGTAAACCAAATAATGTTCTCCCAAATATCTCTTGGGGCGGCTTTACATTGTAATTTGAGATTTAATATATTTGATGAATATTGTCAGTTGCAGAGATGTCTTCTACAAACTCGACCATCTGGATACATTCGTTCAGGCGATGTAGTTTCATGGTCCAAGCACAATCATCACCGATACAGTAGTCGAACATCGACACTCCGACTGACTCGGACCTCAAATACGAAATGTCGAGTTTTACAGTGCTCAAACTAACCAAAACCCTTAATTTAATGAGCAATTATCAGTGAAAATGTGCACTTGGTGGGCAATCACGTACATCACACCACACCTAAGTGTATTAGCCCCAGCAAACCACCACGACGTCTGGTGATCACGGAGGCTACATTTCACGGCCAGACTCCTCACTGTTACTACTCCAAACGTCAGATGCTATCTCCAGCAAAGAGAGAGACTTCAAAGTGGACTGGAGGCCATGGTGCAGGACTCAAAGTGATTCATCACACTTGGATCTGAGACTTGCATTCTCATACAGAAAAATCACTAAATCTTGTCGTTAGAAGAAAAAAACCAGATGCATTGTCCAAAGCCCCTTAACTTCTCCTTTGACCATCTCATTTTCAAATCCGCTTGTCCTCAAAATACAAATACCTTTCTTTTTCGGCTTCTTTTTTTCAGAACCAGCGCCCGAATCCCTATAATGGTCATACGTAAATTAGCCGTCATTATTTTTGCCAACAAAAACTTACCGGAACAAAGGGCCTCCTGAAAGGAGATCTTCCCTTGAAAGGATTTAAGGGTTCACCCTATAAAGGGTGAATTATTTCCAGGCGAGTAGAAAACCCATAAAGATTTAGGGGATAAACTAGGGATGCCAGCGCCGATAACGAGACATGAGATGTTGAGTTCGGTCTTCTCAAGGGCTATTATACCCCCTGGAGTTGGGAGGGTGTATTGTTGGATGAGGAAAATGGGGGACAAATGGAGGGCCGACAACCTGTTGTGTCTTGTAATGTTTGAGGAAATAAGTTCTTATAATCATGACAGATTTTGAAATGTATGAGTGTGTTTGTCTCATGAAGTGCCTGAACTTGGTCGCATATGTTCATAAATCACTTGAAGGGTTTTCTTCACTAATAGATGGTATTTGGTTATCATTTTGTCGACAACATGGTGGAGTTTTTTTTCCGCCGTAGCCTACCATTTTATTGTGAATGTTGACAGACCTGAACGTCGTAACGAGATGTGATGGAGTTGTTACGTCAATGCGTCAGTGTGTTGTCGAAAGATGTAGAGTTATGGAAACAAATTATATTACTTATACTTCAATTAATTTAATTTATTAATTATACACATAAAAAGGTAATTTGAAATGTATTTAGCTATCTGACCGTGACTTTTATGTAACATAGGAATGCACATTTTCAGTTGGTGCACTGACACGTATCTATGTTGTCTAAATCCGATTTCTAAACCACACTATCCTAAACCCAGTTACTGACCAAGAAGACAGGACAAGTTTTACAAGTTGTAGTCTATGGAAATTAACACCAACACTGAAATAATCGCTAACCTTTCCCAAATTATATTATTCAAAATGTCTAGTATATACAAAAATACAAAAACTGTAAAATTCGTGTTTTGTTTTACTGTTGAATCAATGACGCTCTGAACAAAAGTGATACACTTGGTTTTATTGTAACAAGCAATGTGTATAAAATCTGTAGAATAGGCTCGACGTCATTGTTGAATTTGGTCCGTATGTTTGTAGATTTTAATATGACAAACAATGAATGTTTGAATTTGAATCTGTACAATTTGTTCAGCTTTAGTGTTTAATCTATAATGATTATTTACTATTTGATTTTTGGTAATAAACATAATTTGGTTGCAATCTGTAAGTTCGTTCAGCTTTAGTGGTAAATCAATACTGCTCTGAGCGAGGAGAATCTGCATTTATTCTTCTCATTCATGTCTAAATCAGCATCACCTGTTGTAATAAAGAATCCATTATGGAAGCCTTCCAAACTATAAACTCCATGTGTCCGCCTTAAAGAATCTCAGAGATAGAGAAACAGGATGTTCTTTTTCTCCAACTTGACATAAACAACACTGATGGATGTTTTATTTGTACATCTGTCACACAGACTCACTTTATGTTGAATTCCTTCATTTCAACTGAATACTTTCATATCTAACTCTTCCTGCTCCTTAAGTATTACCATGGCAACAAACGCATATTGCAACAGAAACCCGCGATGCACGAGCAGATCGTGATTGTTTTCTTCGTTGCATAGCAACGCTTCCCAATATCGTCCCAAGCCAGTGCGTGTCTCCAAATTCCTGCCTGCTACCGATCCACACTTGGAGACAACATTCAATACATCTAGTACTCTGAATACGTTTTAGATGCACGAGATAGCGAAAAGTAATATGTCACCTGGCCAAGTTAAGTGGTCTGGTCAGAGAAATGACTTTTTTAAATCCCGTATAAAGGGTGCAACGAGGGGAGGTTAACTAGGGGCTGCTCTTGTGGGGGATAGTATTCTCAGTGCTGTCTCATAACCACATGCCTGAGTGCACAGACAATGGGATCTCACAGACAGTGGAATTAAAGGAAACCTTCAGCCCCTCGTCAACTTGTAGACTACGGGATTCCCAGGAAACCAGATCCTCTGATTATTGTTTCGTCCATGTGTATGGATGATTTATATATTTGGTTGTCTTCCTTGGGACTTCCGTTTCTATTTATTTATGAATGTTCAGTTTACTTTCCATTAAGGTTCTGTGAGTTACTTTAATGTTTACACTGACAGACATGTGACAACCAGCTGTATTGCGATAAACGTTCCTCGAAACAAGAGATGAAATGAGAGCACATGTATTCTCAAACTGTTTCATTTTCATTTGAAGTCTGTTTCACATAACGTGATGGCCTAAAGCATTCGGTCTCAACTCTTACCGATGAGTGAGTTTCGTTTTACGCCGCTTTTAGCAATATTCCAGCAATATCACGGCGGGGGACACCAGAAATGGGCTTCACACATTGTACCCATGTGGTCTTACCGATGATAAAACTAGATTTGGATTGGTTTATTTGAATGGTGTATATAATGAACTGCTGTATTTTGGTACAAATGTCTCACCTTACTCCTCGCCCAATTGTGTGCTGCCGCCAACTTGCTGCTGTCGCCGGACCCCAGATGCCACGCTGACAGGAACTTCCATCCATGGGACACCTGACTAGACAGCCTCGGTGACGACAAAGAACGTGTCAGCTTGTGACCACTTTCAAGGATCTCCCCATCATACTTCAAGTCGCCGTCGCGAGGTTCCACTTTCACGTGCAACTGTTGCTGACGTTTCAGCGTTCTCTCCCTATCAATCATCCTAATAGTAAAGATTATTACGACTACTACAACGATGACGAGGCCGGTCAGACATCCCAGTGCCGTTACTATCGTCGTGTTGTTATTGCTTTCCGCCGTACCAGTTAGCAGAGCTACTATTGTCTCGTTACTAGCAACTATTTCTAGGATTAACGTGGTGTTCGTCGACAACGACACAGTACCGTGGTCTCGAACCATGATGTTTAGAGAATACACTCCCAAATCATCTAGGGTAGGATATCGTATTAGAGTTATCTCCCCTGTTTCGGACTCGAGGCTAAATAGTTCTTCCGTTTGATCGTCAAAATCAACGCCCTCAAGTCTTATTTCTACCCTCTCAATTGATGTCAGTATATACTCGAGCTTGCCGTTATCACCCGCATCGTTGTCGATAGCATCAATGTTCACCACGACTGTACCCGGATCAGTGTTGTAAGTTACAGAAATAGTGTCATTTATTTCAGATGGGAAGAAAAGAACAGGAGCGTTATCGTTCTTATCATTAACATCAACAAAGATCTTAGCAGTGCTTGTAATGGGCTCTCTTCCTTTATCTGTTGCGAGTATTGCAAACTCAAAATGATTTTCCCTTTCCCTGTCTAAGGGTCTGGTTGTTTTCAGTTCCCCTGTTTGGGTGACAGATATCGGGAAACTTTCAATATCCTCGAATAATAATTCAATACTTAAGAACACTTCGCCGTTTCTTCCATCGTCAAGGTCGTACACCGACACTTGACCTACCTGAGTTCCTCGGGGCAGGTTTTCAGGAGTTTCAAATGAGTAAATACTTTGGCTGAACGTCGGGGCTACGTCATTGACATCTTGAAGATTAATCACAACCGTTGCAGTAGAATTTAAACTAGGAGTGCCGTTATCTTTAGCCATAATAATCAACAGAATCCGTGCCTTATCTTCTCGATCGAATGAGAGTAGCGCATTTATCTCCCCTTGTTGAGAAATCGTCACACCAGAGTCACGCCCCTCTGTGATGGAGTAATGTACTTTCCCATTATCACCGTAGTCCGAGTCGAGTGCCGTCACCTGCAGCAGGGTGATGTTAGGTTGGTTATTTTCTTCTATAGTAATCTCATACACTTCTTTAGTGAAGGTGGGTTCGTTATCATTCTCATCAAACACTGTCATTGTGAACGATTCAGTGATGTTCAGGGGAGGTTCACCTTCATCTTGACAGGTGATAATTCCACCGACTTCGCTCTCAGATTCCCTGTCAAGGAACCGCTTCAAGGTCACCTTGTATTCACTGACGTCGAGGTTCTGGATCTCAAATGTCGAGCTATCAATGGAACATTTGACGTAGCCGTTTCTCCCCGAGTCCGGATCGCTTGCGGCAAGGTGAGCTACAACTGTGCCAAGCTTGTAGGACTCTGACACCATTCCGCCATTCAGAAGATTGAGATTTATAACTGGCTCTGTATTTTCTGTATCCTGGACGAATATTTCCACCTCGCTCTGGCCAACCAGCGGTGGAGTATCACCATCAACACATTCCACAACGAACTTCAGTTTTCTTCCTTGGATCTCTGACAGCGGGGATATGACGGTTATCTCCCCTGTTCTAGGATTCATGTTGAAAAACTTTCTCGCCTCACCTGACTGGAGAGGGCTGATTCTATAAAATGGTCTCCAACTGACACTAGCGTCAGCGTCAGATGCGGTAATGCCCAGAACCACGTGGCCAACAGAAACCACCTCCTTGACAGTGGCGTTATATTGTGCAAATGGAAATTCTGGTGCGTTGTCATTGATATCTGTGACTGTTATATTAACCATTAGAAGACTAGACTTGCGAGGAATTCCACCATCTTTCGCCATTAGATAAATTCTGTAGAAATCCCTCCGCTCTCTGTCTAAGGTTTCTCTAACAATAAGATTTACAACGCTGCCGCCATCGAGATTCTTTTTAATGTCAAGGTCAAACACTCCGTCTGCTCTAAGAATATCATATGTCTGAAGAGCATTGCGTCCAGTGTCCGGATCAATTGCTCCTTCAACCGCAAACGACGAATTGACGGACACGGACTCCGAGATGTCCAGAGCTACAGACTTCGACGGGAACGTGGGAGCGTTGTCGTTGACGTCAATGACTACAATATTAACCCGGACCTTCTTGAACAGCTGGAACGTTGACGATTGCACAACCAACTCTAGGTTGAGAGAACACGACGTTGCAAAACTGCATATCTCTTCCCTGTCGATTCTCTCCACGGCAAATATCTCCCCCCTCCCATCCGTGATCCGGAACAGGGAACTGTGGGGATAACCATGAGGCAGGACACTGTACCGGAGAGAGGCCAAGAGGTCATCCGTCTTCTCTTCATCCAGTTCCAGAACGTCCGTGACAGATCCTACCGCAACGTTGACCTCCTGCTCCTCTACAAGGTCAAATGAGATGACTTGAACTAGGTGGGCAGGGTCAGGTAGGCAGGTCAAGGTCACTATCAGGAGGATCACAGAGGGAGAAGGCATGTCAGGCTAGTTCCAAATGGCGTGGACGGTGCGTCAGTGAGTAAGCCTGAAACAGTAAAGCAGCTTTTAGTAAGAAGGAAAGAGTGAGTGAGTTTAGTTTTACGCCGCACTCAGCAGTCTTCCAGTTATATGGCGGCGGTCTGTAAATAATTGAGTCTGGACCAGACAATCCAGTGATCAACAGCATGAGCATGTAAGAAAGAAAGAAAGTTGGGATTGAAACTTTGAACGGGTGAGGTCGACAGTACTAGCAAGTTATCCGAACGCCATTGTGTATGCTGCACACTATTGCTGCTGGTAAGAATAATGGTCCCCACTAACACATGCTTATCAGGGGCGGTGAGGTAGCCTAGTGGTTAAAGCGTTTGCTCGTCACGCCGAAGGCCAGGGTTCGATTTCCCACATGGGTACAATGTGTGAAGCCCATTTCTGGTGTTCCCCGCCATGATGATTGCTTGAATATTGCTAAAAGCGGCGTAAAACCATACTCACTCACTCACATCCTTATCAAGGTCAAACACTTCATCCTCTCTAAGAACAGTGAGTGAGTGAGTTAAAATCGACAATATTTCAGCCATGACTCTCTAAGAATATCACGTGTCTGAAGATTATTGCGCCGGGCGCTTTAACGGACGCGGATATCCGGATATCCAGAACTGTGCTCACGGCTAAATGGATCAGTCTCGGTAACAATGTCCCGACCTAGTCTGATTGTCTTCACTTCCCCTAAACGAACAACTGTTACATGTAATATGGCTGTCAGATGTGTCTGGTGTGTTTCCGTCGCCTCTACAGTTATCAAAGAAGTGTCTTTGCTTTAAATTGCGAATCACTTGTCTGGCGAATTACACAAATCGTATTCATCAGTTTTCTGTTGTGACATCATTACAATTAAACTGGTTTGTAAAGACCTCGAACGGTTTTAATTTAGTGTATAACATTTACTTTTATTAGATTTTGTTGTACATGATATCTATATGTTAAAAATATTCAGAAATCTTTTCCAGTTGTAAAGCTATGTTTTAATTAATCATTTAAAATTTTATATGAGCTATAACAGTGTTCATGTGACAATTCGCACAACATGATTGTGTTCTGGACTACCAGTTATACGCGACGGCTCCTGGGTGGGGCTGTCAATTAGCTCAAGAGATGTGCTCGGTTTAATAATCCCGTCATTAACATTTTTTTCTGAGGCAATTATTTAGTGGATTATTTTGTACATAGATTTGATATTAACAAGGCTCATATAAATATAATTATAATGTTTTTGATACTTTGTATATTTTAGGGTGATTGACTCCTCTCCTGCATTCGTGGCTTGACACTAAACTGTTAGGTGTTGGCTAAAACATGAAATACTCAAGATATGGTTATTCGGTGGTTGGGTATACGAGTGTCAGTTTTGGACCTAACGTTTGAAGTATTTTGGTGGCACTTGATAGCGTTTGTCTTTTTTAGGTCAAATTCAAGAACATGCTTTTTGCACGTCAGTTTACATTCAAAGTAAATATTCTTATGTGTGTTTAATGAAATCCAAAATATTTATGATGTTCAATTGATTTGTCAGATCGAACAATTACTACCACCAACGTTTAGGATTTCTAAATTTAGATTTATATTTCCAATATTGTCATGCACTTATAAAGGTAAGACATTGATCAGCTACTTTGGGTTTACAGAACACATTATCTGTGTTGCAAATACAAACACAGACCGGTAATACCAATTCTGATTAGTGTTCATCTAATTCCATCTAATCAGAACTGAAAGTACACAATAGTCACGATGAGATATACACATATTGCTGAATCTCAAGTGTGAACACTTTTCAAGGCAACCCAGCTTCGATTAATGCCTTGTTCAGATGTATTGGAACAAATATTTTCAGTTTAAAGTGGAATACATTGATTTTAACAACCAGAATTTTCATCATAACATATGTTACAACACAAGTTGTGTCAGCTCATTGCGAAGTGCTAATTGATATTCGCCCTGTATTTGGGTAATTGTGTACTAAATAGGCTTTACCCATTGCCAACATAGTCCAATTTACACCCAAATCCTTCCTGTCGATACCTGCCTGCCTGGTGTAGACGAGAAGCCTTGTAGTTGGTTCGATTCAACATGCAATGTTAAAAGCCAGTACTTGGTGTTCCCCGCAGTGCTATAGATGCCACATTGCTACAAGCGGGGTAAAATCCAACTCACTCACTCCATACGTTACAAGGGTAACTCGGTACACTGGACCTAAACTCAGCAATCATGCAAACGTTTGGTTCTCCTTGTACTTCCAGACAGAATGTGACATGTATATCGTATATACTTAACATTATTATTGTCCTGACACCTGGCTGCCACCAGTTGACCGATGGTGACCCATATCAACCATCGTTAGCGTATATACATACGGATACCCCGAGTGAGTTGGCTCAAGTATTTAAGCACCGTACATAGCACTGACAATCACCGAGTACTTCACAGCCGTCTAATGATCAGTGTGTTTGCACTATGACCGAGAGATGTCCTGATATTGTGTGAACATGGTGCGGCTCCGCCTATACATTTGTTTAAACATTCATAACTGTTTGTTCCATGCCCGATACTGCGGGGTATACCACCGTTTGCTTAAGGCCCGTGATAGTACAGGTGAATGAATACAGAATCTATAAGTGAACTTGTATGCATGAATACAGGGTAATCCTTAATGGATCTGAAATACCACCTTTCATGTGTCACGACGTGCATCCTTCAGCGAGTATATTTGGAAGAAACTGAAGTAGGCTTGATGTAACTCCGTTTTGAATAGTATTTTAGATATGTCACGGCCTGTCAGCTAAATATGGAAGACATAAAATGTTTAGCACACGAAGACCTATGTACAAGTCACCTACCTTTATAAACATAACACGATTGAACGATTTACATTTAACTGAACGTTAAAATTTCATTTTTAAGTGAAAACATTGTTTGGTATGGTTTAGTAAGTTAACTGGGTCACACAGCGTCTCAGATGAAATCATTTGCCTTCACAACGAGTGAGTGAGTGAGATTAGCTTTACGCCGATTTTAGCAATATTCCAGCAGCATCACGGCGGGGCACTCCAGAAATGGGCTTCACACATTGTGCCCGTGTGGGGAATCGAACCCGGGTTTTCGGCGTGACGAGCGAACGCTTTAACCACTAGGCCACCCCACTGCCCCCTTCACAACGATATTAGCATAATGCCACCCGATTCCAAAACTGAACTTCTGTTCCCGTCATGTGAATGTAACTGCATGCAATGACTGAAATGAAAATTGCAAACAGCCAATGTAATAACGTATAACGTACCTCATAAACTCGTGAAGAAATGGGCCTCACCATGAGTTCTATGATCAAATCGCAACCTTCATTGAAGTTTATTTGTGACTTCCTTTGTTTCAGTGACTGTAAATGCTTCTTGAACTGATCCTGTCTGGTTCAACATTCTTTTCTTACCAAAAGCAACATTTACAAGAATGCCAGCAAATTCCGACCTTTCCAAAAGTTAGAAATCCCGTATGAAGCCTTACACCTCGCACCTGTCCGGACTTAAGTAAATAGCACATGTGAAATGTACATGATATCGACATGCTATCAACATGCGCCTAATGACCTCCCGACAATACCAAGCCAACATATACCATTGAGATCCGTATTGGCACAGTGGACCAGGAAATGTTAATAGTGGGTACATATTAGCACAGACCTAGTGTTACAATATTTGTTAATATCAGTGTTGAATAGCCAGAGTTGACACAACTTTTGTTATATTTGCTCTGACCATGTGCCTGGCATGCCCCTTCCTCTTCCTTTATTTTCCTACTGGACATCGTGGTTGTTGAACCTCATGTTGAAGATCAGTGACAGCTGATGGTCAGCGTGCCGGTCAGTTACCACCTGTCAAGGGGGATCTGGTTACAGGGCATCGATCAGTCTGCACTGCTGATGTCCAGAGTCTTTTGATTTAAGTGCGCGAATCATGTGTATAGTATTCGCGCGTTAAATCTCCAAATCGACATCATCATCATCATCATCATCAACATCATCGTCATCTTCTTACAGTATTCTTATACATTGTAATATGACACACTGGTGCTAACTATTTATTGGTATAGTACCCTATTCTCGAATACTATTCAGATTGTGAAATCAGTCATTTCGTGAAATGACTAAAAATTTCAGTCATTTCTTAAAATGACTAACAGGATCAGCCATTTGGCTATTGGCTATATAAATAGGTTTGGACGTTTCCATCAAATTTAAAATAGAACAAACTTTATGGATAACAACTTCTTTTTTATTCGTGAGTGCGACGTTTCGATACAGATTCTTGTACCGTTGTCAAGCACCAAATGTCTAATCTGTATCGAAACGTCGCACTCGCGAATAAAAAGAACTTGTTATCCATAAAGTTTGTTCTATATTGTACTTCCCAACCTCCACAAATGCCACTCAAACAAGTTAGCCATCAAATTTGATGTAAATATGCTTGATAACGACTGCCAATGTTCATGATGCACGAAACAAATCGCCAAACGTATTTTGTGGCCCCGACTCTCAGAAAGACGAAACACATGTCTTAGTCGGATACATGTGAATGATCGTGCGAAAAATCAGTATAAATGACCTGTCCAACACTACAATATCACTGCACATAAAGTCACTCAGAGAGAATACCAAGGTTAACCCAGGAAGAAAGAGAACGAGCAGTAGGGATAGTTGAATGGTTGCCCCTCTTAGTTATTTCACAAAATGACTGAAATATTTAATAGTCATTTCACGAAATGACTGATTTCACAATCTAACTGTAACATATACACCACTGCATATCTGCTAGACTAACGTCTTGACTTTGAAATGAACATATTTTACAGAGAGAAAAAATGTTCATAAAAAAAATAATCATAACATATAATGAAAAGGTGCCCGGAGACTTTCTTCATTTCCTGAAACTGTGAAAATCTAGACTTGCCACATATTCTAGGCTTGCATGGGCTTTCTTGGATATATTTGTTTCAGGGTCTGTATGACAGACTATACATTTGCCTACCTATGTGGTATTTAAGTGTATAAATGTCCAATTATTTATCAAAATAACATTCATGGTTGCTATTGTCAACAACTGTTTCATCGCCTGAAATATAGTCTGTCAATGTCAAACTGTGGGAATCATGTTGTGTATCTTCGTACACGTCCCAAATTAAGCGACTAACCATTTCCATTAATCAGAAGTCAAGTCCAGTGTACGATTCCACCTGTATTATAAGCAAACGTTTAGGAACCCCCATCAACTAGTGTTGCTTCGGGGTGTGCATCGATGGCAACCGCTACCAACTCGTGCAAGACAAGTCATGTTCACTTGAACTAGCACGGGAACGGGAACATATGTACTACATGTCTACCCAACATCTGCAAGTCTTACTTAGACTGTGACTGCAGTTCAAATGTTGTGATGTAGACACCAAGTGCAGGAGCTCCTGGAGTATTGGCGACATGAAGGGGAACTACACTATCTGGAAGTTATTGTTATCAGTCTTCTCATACAATTTATTGCATATTTTAAGCCTTCAATGACAAAATATCGGCCTTGATTTTTCTGTATGAATTAATTTATGATTTTAGTGTTGGTCAAGTAGAGTTCGAATCCATTATTTCGCCCTCATTTTTGTTTGAGTTCACCAAAGTGGCTACCGTCTAAGCATTCTTACCGTCTCAACCTCATCGCGATATAACTAATTTAATGTGCAAGAGGGCGTTCAACTTAACTCACCCCTCACTCATATGTAAAACCGGATATGACTCTCGTGAGGTTAATAAAGCCCCACTGCACCATTTCTACTTTTCATAAAACATCAAGAAATAACAACAAAAGATCACCGCTTCTTTGGCGTATATGTACTTTATATAATAAATATATATATTGACAAATAGGTAACTATTAGGAAAGATTTTAAAAATATATGGCCAAATAAATTTATATATAGTTTCATTGTAGTTAACGTGGTGCCCCATTTATGGCAGTGTTTATCAACATTCACGCTCAAATACATAGTAAGCAATTACAAAGTGACAACACTTCTGTGTCAGTACATTTCAATGGGTTTACAACTGTCTCCCTGCAGGGGGACGGTGTTTTACTTGACAAGGTACACCCAACCCTGTAACTCGCTACAGGTGGCCTCCCGACACTACAACTAACATAGAGATCTTGGCATGACGTTTATAGACTAATCTTCCAAATCCCGACCCCATGCATCCATTGTAGGAATATCGATTAACAGCACTACAATGTGATAAGGATAGCATTATCAAATAATTGTCTGTCGTCTATTTTTCAGCACGTATTATGAATAAAGCTGGAGGGAGAAGCTCGCCCTGCGGAACAGATAACCCTGTGACACGTCGCGCATAGCAAATAGCTTTCAACCCAGCTCTCTGTCGGACAATGATATATGTAGCCGAGTAGAAATAATCCGTGCTTTTAAAAACGAAGATTTTGAAGAGCAAACAGAGATATAAAGAAAATCAAGCTGAAGTGGGTCTGATGGCTACATGTCAAACAATGGGTATCATGTCATGTATCTCCTCTAGATATCAAAGATGTAATCTGAAAGCCTCTAAGCCGTGGTGGGTTAGTTGTATTATTGAAAGTAGTCTCTAACACGAATAAAGGTCTAAATAAACGTTATTATCGCCTTCCACGAATAAATGTTAGTGAGGGGCTTACCGCGTGTTTGGAATGTTTGTGAAGTGTAAACAATGATATTGCTATTACAGATTATAATTTGTTTCACAACATGAGTGTTTTTGGATTCAATAAGATAAATTTGGATTCAAGGGAGAAATGTGATTGACTTAAATTACACTGACACTATTGACTGTTTATTTCAACGTGACTTGTTGTGTGAATTGATTAGTAAATGAATGAAAAGAAACACAGAAATGAAACAAAAAGAGAAACATACTGAACTAATAACGTGAATAATGTTCATTTCTATAAACAAAAAGGATTGTATTTCATATTAGTAGTAGTAAATAAATCAATTACTGAAAAAGGCTTCAACCCCACAAGCACACTTGCAAACAAAAACAAGTCAGTTATCTTTATGTTCTTATTAGGAGATATGTCTGTTCAATATCTAAATGAATTAACATTTTATATAAATATTATTGTTTGAATGAATGAGACCAAAATGTTAAAGAAAACATAATGATAAAAATGTAAGATTAAATGAAAGAATATACGCACGAACAAACGAAATATTTCATAAAATAACAAAAAAATAAGTATATAACGAGTGAATCAGTGATGACTAAACATACAACGAACAAACGGGTGAACGAATTAACTAATCAATGATAGAATGACAGAAACTAGGTACGATGTCCAGTTACGCTATGGTGAGTGTCCTGAGTGATGAGAAGGTGCCGTGGTCAGAGCGACTTCGTTACGTCAGTGGAACGTCGGAGGTCGCTACTGGTGCAGGCAAACTGATGCTGGTAGATGTCAACAATCTCAGAAGAAACAGAGACTCGGAATATCCACACACCGCAGGACAGCATACACTGAGTACAAGACAGATAAACAGGCTTGCCTGCAAATATCCCCGTCAGTGCCGACTTTTATAAAAACTAATAGAAATTTTTATTGGGCTCTTAATCTTTGTCTTTGCTAATAATATTTTTTAATATTTGGAAGATATTCTGAAATGAAAAAGGTCTTTACAAATTTTAAGTTATTGTAAGGGTATACTCGTGATCGACATAGCTGTGGTTTGTTTTCATTTGTAATGTTCATCCTACCAATACATCATTACACATAGCTAGATGATGAAAAATAAGCCATACATTTTGTACGATGTGTAGTAACTTAATCAAAACATCTATATTAAGAGTTATGATTTTTCCATCGCGAATATGAAATATCTTTCCCAACCGTCGTCAGAAATCCACAGCATCAAAGACAAACCCCACCGGTCTTCACAACTCCCTCCAAGCGCCATCCCAGCGCCCAACACCCACACCAGCGTCCGACACCCTACCAGCGTATAACCACCCAAACTCGCGCCTAACACCATTCCATATCTCACCCTATCGTACCTCGACCATTGTTCTGACGAGATTTCCTCTGATCTGGTCTCGTCAATCAAGGAGTCTACTGACCCTCCGTCACTGGGGTACTGTAGCTCATTATAGACAATAATAGTCACATTAGTGCCATCGCCGGGATATCAATACATAACTGATTACTATCGCCTTAATCCTCTACTTTGCAGCTGCCATAGTATACTAACTGCATTGTGCGATAAAGATAGCCCAGGTAATCACTCGTTGCTCCTATATTATAAAATAAATGCTGTCATTGGGGAAAGGGACGATTTTTTTAAAAATAGTACTCAGATTTTCTCGATAATGTTTGCGAATATATTTCGATACAAAATTAAGTTGAACTTTGATTGCCTTTTCAGTATTTGGGAAATATTTGTCACAATGTAACATTGTTCTTTTTCAGTCTTATAATATGTACTTAAGGTATATTCCTGCACGATTATTGCTGAAAACATTATGAATGTGTTATTCATATCTTATATCTATATCACTGAAATAACAAATGGAAAAGATCAAAAGATTTAGAAAATAACGATTATATATTCTGTATTAAATGACTACTTTACAACACAAATAAGGTATTTTTATTTAGCTTAACACTCAAAATGCATGTCAGTTTGTATGTCACAAGTTAATCTATATCTATGATTAATATGGGTAGTGAGACCTATCCTTGGATACCACTCTGCTGAACACGCATTAAACACTCATTCCCTTATATAACCCGGTTTAAAACCAAAAAAACCTTTAAAGCCTCGAACAAGTTTTAGGTTTAAATCTTTTCAAACTTACCTTAGTGGTCCCAGAGAACACACTCAATGGAATACACTCGTCAGAATCTGAGTATGGAACAAGTCGGAATACTTTAATCCAAAATGAAACATACGCTGATTATGAGATTAGCACCTCCAATTAAGAACCAGGTACTGTTAACGCTCTGTAATCCTATCGCATAGGATTCCAATAGCGAATAGCACCGTCTTGTTGGGATACAACAGTTTAAAACCTTTCTCGCAGGAAGTGAACCTGCGATCGATACTTAAGTTTGCATTAATTTTAAGCTGTTTGAAAATACGTGTTCGTGTTAGATAAAACAATACAAGGCCCTGTCCTAACTCCCCGAGATCCCTGTTTAATGGCTCGTCGCTCGTAGAACAAATTTGCTCAGTAAACATTTCGTGAGTCGGAGGGAAACACATGGCCAGTAGGGGCTCCGTCCTTTACGTTGCGTTGCAGTTTCTCAAAAAATGCTTTGCTATCATTAGGGGCCCTACGTTGTGTTTGAATAAATGTCATTACCTTTCAAATACACACAACGTTTTTCGATGCCATAATCAAACTTAAACAACTACTTCGTCGAAAAAATATCGATCCGTGCCTGAGAATGTTTTCGCTGATTGGTTGAAATGTAGTATGTTCGTGTTATTTACTCGTCTTTATTGTACTGGATGGAAGGAGGAAACGATCTCGGAGCGCGGAGTTGGTGTAGAACTATATACAGAACATTTGTAAATATATACAGAACCAGTTAAAATAATTGTCCGTTTAGTTTAGAGACGTAGGGAAACAGTTTTGTTTGAGGAAGATTTGATAATTAAAGTGTTGTTTAAGTTGGGTTGTGTTCAGTTAAATGAGATTTTATCTTGAGGTGTTGTTTACTGCCATGACAAGTCCAACATGGAGGTATATTACTGTATTTGTCTCATGTTACTAGCCGAAGTGTATATTGTGATCACGCATCACCGGTGCTTTATCACAACTGCACTGTCAACAATATTTCATAGCAATGGTGCAAGGGGTATATGCAAATAGATGTGTGAGCATGTTTAACTGTATCAACAGTTTTGTGAAATGGAAATTATTGTACGCGTTGTCCTCTTGATTAGTTCATTTGTACCTGGCTCACTTGAAGATATTTAGTTTCCATTGTTTTGGTAAATATGAATTTGTTTTCAAATTTGTTAAAAGACTGTATAAATAATTAAATGGGAAATACAAATACAATATTTTAACAATTAATTATATTTATATGATTTTATTTTTAAATAATGATTATAGTTTGATTTGATTGACGTCTGATTTGACGTTTAAAACATCTGACATAAAATATTTTAACTTCACCGGACATTTCTATAAAACGGCATTACTTAAATTCTTTCCTAAATAATGAAGCACGCGCTTACATGTATACATATGTGCACGCGTGCAAAATGCACCCGTAATGAGAACCTAGTTAACGGGAAAATAACTGAACCTACAGGTTCGATTCTTGACCTGCCATCATGCTCTAAGACATCTATATGTCACAGTCGGGACAATATTCTAAAAAAATCTAAAATTCCAAAGAAAGAGAGAAACACAGCTGGTCACTGCCTACGAGCCCAGAAGGGACTGTTCACCACGACAAGCCAATCTCCACAAGAAAACCTTTCAAATCAAGGAGCTATTAAACTAACAAGTGATCATTAGCCACGTCCGATAACTTTGACCACCGGTAGCTTCGCGTTACTTATTTCACCTGGACACGCGCGTGACTCAGATTTCGCCCGAGGTGGACGTGCATGTCAGCGAGGTTAAGGTATGCAAAGCTAATCGGGGCATAATTCGAGCAAACATTTGTCTGCTGTCAGATGAGGTCAGGAGACTGAAGAGGCAGTTGTATGCTAATATTATCACTGCAACTCGCTTTGATGAAAAATATTCCATTTCAGGCCATGCCGTCATTTTCGCACTGGTAACATGAGTATGCATTGCTGTTACTGAAGTATGGTTTTTGACGCCACCTTAACGGTACCTCAATCACATTACTTTCCTCCGTTATGCTGTTGATCACTGGACTGTCTGGTCCAGACTCGATTATTTACAGACCGCCGCCATATAGCTGGAATATTGCTGAGTGCGGCGTACAACTCAACTCACTCACTACTTTCCTCCGACCGAAGTGATGCAGGATTGTTGGATGGTTGGTTTGTTGTTTAACGCCGCACTCAGCAATATTCCAGGTATATGACTGCGGTCTGTAAATAATCCAGTCTATACCAGACAATCCAGTGATCAACAACATGGTATATGGAGTATGATTTTACGTTGGTTTTAGCACTGTTCCAGCAATATCGTACATTATACCCAAGTGGGATAATCAAACTTGACGAGCGATCGAACGCTTTATCCACTAGCCCACTCCACCGCCGATCTTTAGCTATGCAACAAACATATACCAACACCACCAATAGAATCGATGTCTTTATCAGTGGTGCTTCCAATCAGGGGCCTCCTTGCGGTATAACCACCGTTGGTGCCAGTTACTTTGTATCTGAGCATGACTATTTACAAAGTCTATGGTATGCAGTTGCACAACGGATCAGAGCGTTAGTCTGGGTTTAACAGAGACGTCTTAGGATGACTGAAATGTTCTTCCGGGTTGTGCGGGGGAAGGAATCAAGGGTGGAGTTTACACTTTGTAGCCATATGAAGAACTGACCCTGTTCTGCGAACCAAGTTTTAACCAGCAAACAGCAAACATTCTAACGGTAGTATTACATCAGTATCTGGAGGCAGGAGAAGTGGACCGTGCTAAGATAAGAGATCAGATAAGATGAAGATGTAATGCTTTATTATTCCGAAGGAAATTTGCTGTACACGGTTAACATTGAAAACACATACAATACAACAAACGATACATAAGACCACAAAAACACCCATACAGTCATATGTTAAATAGTACTAAAATAGCTGGCATCAACGCCCAATATATGAGGTAAAGATAAATCAAGAATAAATAACAATATATTTGTTTTGAGTGAATTCGTGTACCTGATTATTTTTGGATACATCTGACTGCGTGCCATCATTCTCCCCAGTTTTATTCGATCAGCGCCGAGGGTCTCACGAATCTCACCCGCCTACCCCCTGTCGAGCTCACCACACGGAAGCCGTTGCGGTCTGAGGGAGGGGACAACTGCCCCTAGGTACGTTAATCACCTCTACCCGTATAATTTTCATGTCACGTGGGTGTCGAATTTCTACCCGACTCAGAGGAACTATTGTGAGCACTGATCTAGGTTCCTAGTCAGATTTCAAAAAAATTATCTCCAACGCCACCTGAATGTTGTCGTGTCCATATCAGTATTGATTGACAGATGCATATGTCAAAAGAAATGTACCTGTCGGTGTCTTTGATATGGGCACCTCATATAGAAAGATTTGTAGCGAATATGGTCTAATTTCGACATGTCTTGTGAAAGGACGACCGCTTTGTTGGGAGTGTCCAGCTGTCTGAGGGTGTACATTTCAAACTGTCATCGCATGCCAGTTCTAGATGATGTTATGGTGAACAGTCACGTGTTTCGAATAATCAGTTTCATATCAGCATCGTTCTATGAATGATCTCAACAGTATCCTTTTTCAATTTTTTAAAAGGTTTATCAAAAATCTCAGACAAACCGGCCGATACTTTAGTTAACTTGTTACCAATTAGTTTAAACAATTTAAGTGTTTTGCAACAAGAAAACATACACTGCTACAAAGAGCAAGGGAATGTATTTTAACGTACGGATTATAACTACAGAAAATTAGAAAAATTAGAAACTCGGTCCCGAATCGTCAATTGAGAAGAAAGAAACCAAAATGTCTGATTTTTTTCAAATATGTTGATTTATCATATTTATGTTATTTAGTGAATAAAGTGAATATGAGCTCAGTTCTAGTCGTAGGTAACTGTGGCACGCTGTCTAAACCGGAATATTACTTCAGTCCGCCGAGTGCCGGTTTAGAGAGCTTACACTGTGTATTGCCTGTCTAAATACCAGTACCTTCATTGCTCGTTGTTGATACAAAACAATATTAACTCAAAATCAAAATGACCGCAACTTCTCAAAACACGTTTGGAAAATAAAGTTAAATTTACTAAACATGCTACTAAAGATTTACCAGGTACTTCTCCCCAAACACATACAGTTCAGTAATCCACTTTTAACATAAACTCCACCAAATCAATTCATACCAATATGATTAGAATATATCAACATCGTGATAATATGAACAGTAAATAAAAAACCAGTAAAGTATATTTCCATGTCCAACATCATTTACCTTGCATACCCTTTCATCAAACAGTACTGTAATAAAAAGCACCAAAAACCCTGCATTTTTTAAAATCTGCTGATATCACAACTTTCATAAACATTTCGGATTTCAGCTGATTACAACTATAAAATTCGTTGTATTAAACCCAGATTAATTTCCTGTTCCTGTCCAAAAAACACTTTAAGTCAACATTTTTAAATCTATATCATTAACCAAAACCTACCGTCTATGAACGTGATCGCCAAAATTGTCTTCATCACGCAAGAACTTCATACGAAAAACGTGTTACACAAACAAAATCGAAATTTCTCGTTAAGATTACAAAGGAAATAAATGAAAAGGGTAAACAAAGCGGTTACGTTATGGCCACAATAAACAAAGGCGTCACATAGCGCTGTAGTATACAGACACAAAATTATTGTAACGATTATGTGTGAACGGACTCGTCAGCGCTAGGTGAACGCTCACGCGCCAGACACGTTGGTTTATAATCAACACATTTGGGTAGAGCAAATTATCAGTGCCAGTGGAAATATTTGGGGGCACCACACTCTTTGAAAACGGGAAATGCGCCCGCAGTAACCCCAAAATAAGCTGAACACACTTAAAAGTTTGAATTTCTCAGGAGCTGTAACAGTTTAATATCGAAAAAATACTTCATCAAATCCCAAACAATTGAGAAACCGGAGGGGGTTGACATATGTTTGCTGCTAGATATCTCATCTTGAGGGTAATAGCTTACATGCTTGATTTCCAGACACTTGGGAGGGGACATAGAAAAGATTATAATATCTCCCGAAAATATCAACCATGTAAGTGGCGTTATACACCTATTCGAGTGTTAGGTTAGTTTACTTCTAACCGGAAGTCGACACGATACTCACACAAGATGACATAATGTCATTTACACTTACGTCTGCACTACGTCTCACCGACATCAACGATCTAAATGACAAACCTAGGGCTACATAGATCTACACAGGAAATCAATGTGACTAAACTAAGTATAAACGAGAATGGTACCCAAACAAAACGCGAACCCGATGACACAACTACGGAAAAACGTGTGCAAATACTACTTGATAAATACAACAAAACTATAAACATTATTTCAGTGGAGAAGAAAATGTTGATAGAGTCACATGACGAACTCAGTTATATAAGTATTAATATTTATTCCAATATGAGTAGAAATCAAGTATTAATATCCTATAACCAATATGAACACAAATGGAAATATGATACTTGCACTAATAAGTTTACAAATCAACGATTAATACCGTACCAATATGAATACTAATGAACGATTAATACCGTACCAATATGAATACTAATCAACGATTAATACCGTACCAATATGAATACTAATCAACGATTAATACCGTACCAATATGAATACTAATAATTTGAATAACGACGATCATACCACCAATATGAACACTAATCAACGATTAATACCGCACCAATATGAATACTAATAATTTTATACGAGTATTCACACTCAGCGACTAAAACTTTTACTGAAATAAAAACTCACCCCAAGTCAACATAACCCTCCTGGTCACCCACTCTATAGCCGGTCGACACATCAGCTCCTCATACACAGGTCAGAGGACATGAGTTAACGAAGTGTTTTCAACTTATCAGGTGCAGCAGCTTCTCGCCACAGCTACATGTATTTAGGAAACAGCGTCCACATGTCATGTTCGATAACACAGGTTATCACACGTAACACCCCGGTTTTCCCCACTGTTATCTGTACATCGACATGGGTGGTAATTGGGCAGAGCGCTGGCCTGGATGTGTTGATTACCTGCAGTCGCCACCTCAGCACAATGACAGTCGAGGCTAGTTACAGGTGAAAGTTACGTTCCCAATTAGCAGAAAGAAAATCTGTACTCCGTTTTTGAGTTAGACGTCGACGTTGTGGGATCTTGACGTGTATCGGTAAATTAGCGTAAATTATTTCGTCAGTCATACGTTGTCTACATCTGATCATCTGTGCGTGAACATATGCTTGTACGTATGCGTGTGAATGTCTATGTGTCTGCATGTTTGGGAACTGAGTGGAAATTTAAGAGATTCCTTGTATATCATCGTATGTCTGGGTTGGTGTTTGTGATCTGTTAATCTATTACTTTTACATACTTGGACATATCAGTCAATATTGTTAAATTCGTGAGTGGTCGCATAAGTTCACCGTTATCGCCATGAACCATCACCAGACTGATGCTATTGACGCCCTTACATAACGTATCTTCACAAGGAAAGATAGACCATAAATGCCATATTTTCACTCACTGAGAGCCATAACATCTGGAGAGTTTTACTTCACCTGCAGTCTGTCACCAAATGAAAACGACGAATTGCTACATAAATTAAAATCGGGAATAGTCTATCCAGTGCCAGTACGGTATACGGAGATAAATACCCTGTATCCAACAATACCTGCTGTTTAATAGTTTACACCCATCGCTGAAAAGAAAATTGTTTAAGAAAGTATCATGTTGCTTTGTGTACAAATTGACATCTTTACCTAAGGAGGACACAAGGGTAGGGGGATGAGCGACAACATGGTACAGGGAAGCGTCGTCTCATGATAATTTCAGTAGCTCATGTCAAATACCTCGTCGTCGGAATTGGATAACCAAGGGATACCTTCAAGGTTTTCAACATCCCGCAATTTAAACGTTGTGTTCAATCGTCCAGCGTCACCTTTGACGATACCCCACACCAACTCTATTGGGTTCAGTTTGCAGTTTTCGCGGGGAAGTCATAATTCGTCGTGACCTTTTGATGACATTGTCAACCATAAACACGGGCTCGGGTTTGTTAGATTTGACGATTTCGTATAGTTGTGGTTTTGTATGCCAAGAAGGGCAGGTCATCTTCATATCCCGTGAAGATCCAGGTTAGAATGTCTTCAGCAACCCATGCTTGTCATAAAAGGTGACTAATAGGATCGAGTGGAGTGGTCAGGCTGGTTGACTTGGTTGACGCATGTCATCGTGTCCTCACTGTATAGATCGATGCTCATGCTTTTGATCACTGGATTGCCTGGTTCAGACTCGATCATTTACAGACCGCTGCCATATAGCTGGAATATTGCTGAGTGTGGCGTTCAACAACAAACAGATCATATTGCAGCCACGTCACCATACCTCCATCAAGATTAGTAGACGTCAGGGCCTACCTGGACCCTGCACACTGTGATGTGGTGCATTGTAGGTGATAAACAGGGACTTGGCAGGCAAAGCAGGGAACATATTTTTCACACACTCCAGAAATACCTTGCCGTTTATTTCTGTGTGATTGTCCCTGTTGCCCTTGGTCTGGGCCCGAACGACAGGTCACAGCCTGGGGGAAACCCCAAACAGCACATCCAGCATGTCAACTTTTCCCATTGGTAACTTTCTCCCAGATTCCTGACAGTCCACATTGGCTCATCTTGGAAAACAGGCTCATCTATTCTTTCCTGCTTATTGGTTCGAGGATAATGATTTCAGAAACAAATGATGTCAGTAATACAAGACAAATTTTATGGATAACAACTTCTTTATTTATTTCTCACGACGTTTCTCGGCTAGTTCTTGCCCCTTCTTCATCCACCCGGGGTAGGGGCAAGAACTAGCCCAGAAACATCTTGAGAAACAAATAAATGCCCTTGAAGAATTTCAGATGACCTCAGATCGTTCACATAACACAGACCCATTTTCACTACTTATCCTTTTTGCATCTGAATCGTAATATATGCAAACTTGCCACAGCTTGTATTTTGTTACTTTAGTCCAGTTTCAACGTTCTACAAGACTCTTAGTGACATGAACTTATTCTCTGAATGATATTTCTGAAATCAACCCCATGTGCTTTTGACATGCTCCCCACCTGTGGTAAACATAAACATATGTAAAACTAGTCAGCTGTTCACCTGGATACAATTCGGTCACGTGTCGTACAAGTCAAAATAGGGAATTGCATCGGGCATCATTTTTGTCACTGAAATATCAAATTTTGACATGTCCTCTCCATGTCTACCATAAAACATTGTGAACGCTTTACTGATGTTTTGAATGTTGAGACCTTGATTGAACAGCTTCTGAGCAAGAGTGGTATGGCACCCCTGTAAACCCCAAAGGCTGATGGTTTCTTAAACAGCTTTTTCCAACGGTTGGTATCAAAATAACAATCAGCATATTTTGTTGGCAACAGAGTATTCTTTGATGTGTACCGACTTAACATTTAAAGGGCCAATAAGTTATTTAGCAACTCATAGTCCTCATGTGGTGGTAAACGGCATTTACACTTGAATAATCTCAAAATCCTATGCATTTAATAACAGAGGTGTGTGTGGGGTGTGTGTGTGTGTGTGTGTGTGTGTGTGTGTGTGTGTGTGTGTGTGTGTGTGTGTGTGTGTGTGTGTGTGTGTGTGTGTGTGTGTGTGTGTGTGTGTGTGTGTGTGTGTGTGGTGTGGGTGGGTGGGTGGGTGGGTGGGTGTGTGTGTGTGTGTGTGTGGGTGGGTGGGTGTGTGGGTGGGTGGGTGGGTGGGTGTGTGGGTGGTGTGTGTGTGGGTGTGGGTGTGGGTGTGTGGTTGTTTTTGGAGGGGGCCTCCGTAGAATTTAGGTGCCGGAAGACCGTGATTTCAAACATTTTCTTTTGATACAGTGTACAAGGACAGATATTCTTAACTCTCTAGGTATATCAGGATTATGTATAATCACACTTGTGTGTGAAAACGTGTACATGCGCCAAGAGGCATATCTGTCCCTTACTGCTAGCTAGAGGCTCTGCAACTGTGAGAACCTCGTTAATATTGGAATTGGATGCAACATGTTTGCTACAGGGCTTCGTCACATATGCATGGCTGGTGAACGAATCAATTAAGCTTAGTTTATTCGCCACATAAGCTATTATTTTTACAACATATTAAAATTTAGGTGTATTTTGTTCGTTTCAGTTTTAACTATATCATGTTTTACAATGTATATCTAATTACATATCTAAGTGAGCATATTTGTGGTAAAAGGTAAAATAATTGCTTCTTGAGGATTTATCCCAATCCAAACGCCATACAAGTTCTTTTACTTATATTAGAAGTGTTAATAAATCCATACATTATATTAGGCGGACTTGGTATAACGGTAGAAGTAAAATGACAAGTACTTCAAACGTAGCTGCGTATGTTGTAGATACGGTGACGTCAGTTAGACGCAACAATACAATGGTCTGTCACAGGGAGGGTACTTCATGTACATCGGTGGTTGAGGGAGGATGCAGCATGGCAGTAGCAGTTGTCTATTTACAGGCATCAGTGACGGACGTAGACTAACGCTAAGTCCTTGAATAAATATAATTTGATAGTAACAAATAAACGCATTTAAATTGAAAAGGAGCCCCAATGAGTTGGGAAGGGAAATCTAGACTTGCTTCATTTAGGGCTTTAGTATTGCAGGGACTGCTTGGCATTAGGGAAAATAATGTGGTTCTGGGACTGTGAGACAGACTATGACAGAAGCAGCATGTCTACTGTGATAGTAGAAACAGCAACTCCAGTAGTAGTAGTAGTAGTAGTAGTAGTAGTTGTAGTAGTGGTAGTAGCAGTAGTAGAAGTAGTAGTAATGGTAGTAGTAGTAGTAGTAGTAGTAGTTGTTGTAGTAGTAGTTGTTGTAGTTGTTGTGTAGTAGTACTAGTAGTAGTTATAGTAGTGACTGTAGCTGTAGTAATAGTAGTTGTGGTTGTTGTAGTAGTAGTAGTTGTTGTAGTTGTAGTAGTAGTAGTAGTAGTTGTAGTAATAGTAGTTGTGGTTGTAGTAGTAGTAGTAGTAATAGTAGCAGTAGTAGCAGTAGCAATAGTAGTAGTTGTTGTTGCTGTTGTTGTTGTAGAAGAAGAAGAAGTTACACTTGCTTCTGCAAAAGACATTTGTTACATGTATGTATATCGTTACAAAGCTGCTACATACACAGTCTACACTGCTGGGTCAAATCGTGTGTACTGGCCGCGGTTCAAGCAGGTAGTGAGTGTACTACCCATTCCTTGCGTATAGCACATAACAATAGAACTACGCCAACGTTGATTGATTAAGGAGACACAAATCAAATATTCTCCTCTCTTCTTTGTCCAAACACTCAATGTTTACCATACCTAAACATAAATGTTCCGGATAATATCAGAAGTTACGGGTCACGTTTAATTGTAATGTAATTTATTGGAAGGCTGGAATCTTTCGACTCAATACCGAATCCCGACCACAAACCCTTTACAATGCGATTCGTCTCCCAAGCACGTATAACTGTAAAATGATAGCTAAACGCATCTGACACATCACCACGGCACCAAGGCATCAATGTAAATCACCCTGCGCCATTGTGCCGCCATGTTTGTTTAACGTTCAGGGGACATAACTCTGTAAATAATTGCCCTCCCACCATTATAAAAAGTGAATGGAGGACTAGCATTAATTTTTCACCCTTTACAGCCCAAATACCCTGACTTACAGCAATCAACGCGACACTTAGAAGAAATGTTTGTTCTTTCATTGTGAGACTTTTATCGCACCTGCCCCAGTTGTTTAAGAAAATTCGTTAAAGAAACTGCCAGACGAGAATTCTCTCAAAATGGTGGCCATGTTTATTTTGTCTGAAATAGCTGACTAACTAAAGAAAGTCTAAGTGCGTTTGGTGTTTTTGTCATGATTAAAGGAGTGAAAGCGATCTTTGGACGTGCCAAGTTGTCGTGTTTAACATGTGTTAAATTTCACTCTTATTTCCTTGTAGCATGTTCAACATTTCGGCAACGCGGGAACACGATGTCGTTAATTTCAAAGGGAAAGAACGGCTATTGTCTGAAGGAGGATGCCCGTTTTTTGTTCTGCTGCAGCGAAGAAAAACAGAGTTTAAATTAGCTCGATAAACGTTCAGGTCAACAAAGACTATTTCCAAAGTACCAGCACTTTAAGATGTCCCATCCTCATCACTACTCAATCACCACCTCTTCCAATACATCAGGACCATGTAATGATGCCAGTCAGTGTCCCCCATGTTTTCCTCTTCAAGGATTGTTAAATATACTGGCTACTTATTTGTCGTTTTTAAATAAACTTGAGTAGTGTGCATTTCCTTGTTTGTTCTTATTTGCTTTTGCAGTTGATAGGAGGGTTTCTATGGATTAATAACAACGCCTTTAGAATGATTAGTTCTCTGTCTACGATATGTGACCTTATTCAACGTGGTTATTCGTTCGACTTCTCAGTTACATGTTCTTACTTAGTAGTACTACTACATTGAGGAACTGCATGTAGTCAAATGTCAAATCAAATAAGCTGGCATGGAAAATGGACTGACTGTGAAACAAAGGTAATTCTTCATAATTGTATACTCGTAATATTCAGGTCTTTGAGTGGCATATGTAGAAGTTGGTGAATCAGATATGGTCGACAATATTCACATTGTCAATGTATGTGTGTACGTACGTAGGTGTATGTTTGTATGTATGTGTGTGGATGAACCATGATGAAATGCAAATAGTGTACATCAAAATATACGGAATAAAACGTAATATGTTAATATGTAATCCCCCTCCCCGTACAAAAATCTTTAAAAAACAGGAATTAGACAAAAAAGAACGACATCGTAGAGGGTTTGTTGATGACTGATAAATTTGTCTATCATGCCTTATTATGAAATTATTATAAGTACTAACATGGATTTGAAGAACTAATTTCCCTTCCTTAATATGGCTAAGTGGGCGACTGGAAATGATGATTTTTAGTAAGTCAACCATAAAATTATAGCGTTATATCAAGGATCACACAATAAATAATAAAGTGTTAAACAGGACACGGTACATAATTTTCCCAGATTTGTAAAGTCGGGGAAAACCACAGCATTGCCACATTCCTTCTCACTTCTCTCTTAAAAAGAGTTGTCAACTTATACATCTTCATGAACAATAAACAGAAGTTGTGTCTATACAACAAAGACAGCAAATATTGTCTGAAATATAAAGATGTCACGGCAACAAAATTAATAAAAACAGATGCCTGTCCTTTCAACCGCTACAACGACATACCCAAAGATAAATATGTTTAACATGATCATACACCAATATGCCGTCCAGAACGTCCCCAGCCGGTCAACAACGGAGAGGAAATGTGTTTCCCCCCCCTAGATTACACCTAGCAATCGTTGCACCTGATTTCCTGTCTATCTAATGAGGAAATGTTAATTACCCACCTGGGAATCATGCGCCCCCTTGTTTACCTGTCTATCAGCGTTCTGTGGTCTATGTAAACATGCAGCCAGGTAGGTACGGCGTCTGAGATGTTTGATGTCCAGATGGAAATTGATCACTTTCGGCGTTCATTTCACGCAGCAGGCATGTATTGCATGTCAGGGGATTTGGGTTTATTGTAGATTTCGGGGAAAATGACAGTTATCTGTGACTTGTTTTTCCATTTCGTGACTGATTGTCATCGTGGCAGGTTTATTGTCTGTTTGTTGTGTATCTTTTTGTGTGTGTATATGTTTGATTGACAGGTGGTCCTTTATAGCGGCAGGTCAGTGTCGTGAAATTTACCCTTCTCGGTATATTTTACATCGTAAAGTGTGCGTTCATGTCTAGAGGCAAGGACATGTTAGAACATAGTCAGAGCTGAAAACAATCAATGCATTGGCCAAATTTTTTCCATTCAATTGGTTGAATATAATCACTTTATAGTTTTTCATTTATATAGATAAACCCTGATGGTTTTTTAACTTGAAAAATTTGACATAAGTTAATTTTAATGTATTTATGTTCATAACCATCGCCAGAGCTTCATGGACTTGCAGGCCCCTGCTATGCTATGGCGTGATGGCGATTACAGTGATCATGATGATGATGACGACTTTTTTAAATTATATCCATCGCCCTGTCATTGTGAACTGTTGCTGAGAGCAGCCTAAAACCATACTCACTTAGTGGATCGCTGAAATCAAGGAAACTCACTCTTTAATTAAATTCCGCCCCCTGCCTCGCTGAAGACAAAGACATATGGCTCCAGAGTTAATCATCGTATTATGTGTTAATCTCAGCTGCATACCGCAGACATATGCGTTAATTGCACGTGCATATCAACTAGATACCTGTTAATTGCCCATATCCGTTAAGTATCCTTTCAGCTAAGTATTCAAGTGAGGTGCGCTTAACAAGTAAGTGTCTTTCAAGGGCCGTGTCTAAAGTCGGAACTCTTCAGTCGCGTTGATTAGTTTCCTGCTTGTCATGGGTAGTGAACTGTAAAGAGCGGCCCTCCAAGAGTCCCTCTTCAGATAACCAGCTGGGTGATCGGGGAGATCACTGATCCGAGAGGCTCTGCTGGAGTAGAGAGAACTACCAGTTTATATCTCTGTGTACCTCTCTGTTTCTCTCTTTGTATAATCAAACCTCTGGCTCAAACTCCTTATGAAGCTCTCTCTCTCGACACACACCTCACGAACCCGACAGTCCACCTAGACATACATCACCACGCTCAGATTCATCTGTAGTACACACAGGCGTCATCCTATATAACAGTAAAACATATCTCCGTCTTCAGCAACATGGAATAGGCACCAACTCTGAAAGACGATACAACCACAGGATATTGTACACTTACAGGGATAGACTTTACACATATCCATCCTACTATTTTTGAAAACAGATTTAAACAAAAATTTATAATGATAAATATAGTATCGAAATCTTTCTTTGTGGCATTACATTACAGAAAACAAAACCTCACCTTCTATATCTATGAAGGTACAATTTATTTGCAATGGGGATAATCTCGTTCTTGAAAACTACACTGTGGGATATGAAGAGTACAAGCAATACCCAAAGAAATTTAATCATCCGTTGAGCCAAAACTAATTTTCCAGACGCCTTATTTGTGAAACGTGAAATCCCCCGCAGCGAGCCATCAGGGTTTGCAGGGACTTTTCGTGCAGGTAGACTAACTTGTGGCAATTTGGTGTCGATCTGAGACTCAGCTGGCTTGGAATGAATGACATTCCACTTAGTGACTGATTTATGACGCTCCCACATATTTCTCGGCATGAAGACTGCATGCAGATTCTCGTTTCGCTGAACGACTATCATTTACTATCGAAATCCAGGGTGGTTAATTTAAACCACAAAACCTCCGTGATTAGACCAGCAAGGACTCCAGTCGTCTTTGTTGACCAGTATCGATGTCCAGCCCCGCTGACCAGGGGTGTTCACTTCGGCTGGACGTCACAATGCTCGGATTAAAGTCCACTCTCCGATGTCCAGCTTTGTCCCATTGGGTCCAAAACGGCGAAAACAACAGAATTATGTGTAACGCCTGCACCAGTTGTCTCCCTTGATATGATATTCCATACACAGATTACTGTTGGTCTCCTGTTATCGAATCAGATCAATCACCTTATGAAGAGGTATGGCGAATAGGACATTCCTGGTGAAATATATCCTCCATATATCATGCCACACGGAGAACGATACCCGCGTTTATAGAAACATCAGATGCTCTTATCTCACTCCAAGCACTATGATATTTCCCTGACAACGTACATAGCGTATGTTTATACGTCATAATACGTCCGATCAGTATCATGTCGTCGATGTGTACCTCTACGACTTCATAAAAATAAAAATAAAAGATATTTGTGAATAATATTTATTCTTCAGTTCCATTGACAAAACGAAATATTCTATGAACATGTCTGAAGAAGAACGCCAACAGTTTGTTTTTATCTTGTATATTTCGGCAGGTGTGAGGGACCCTACTTGTATCAGATAAACTAATAAGTATGTGATAAGAAATATGTTTTTACTCTAGTTTCTCTTTAGTTTACCAAAAGAAGCCGCATGTTACACTGGAATCAAGTTTACTTTTGTAGATTTTTAACAAATCAAAGAAACAAAATTAAATGCAAAATACCCTGCCTACCCAGTCAGTTTTGTTAAAAGTCACGGGAGATTATATCCCTTATTGGACTATTTTGTAATTGCTCTTATTAACGATTCCCGTAGACGTGACAATCCTTTCTGGCGTGTTGATATATTAACATAGGCATACGTTTATAACATCTTGAAAAGACACACCTCTCTACACTAACAACAGTTCCCTTAGCTTCCCACCCTGCTATATCCCCACCCCACGATGTCTATAACTCAAACCTAACCAGCTATGTCACTGGGTGCCGCCGTCAAATTATAGGCTCGTGTTTCATGATTCGAGGGGAGATAACTCCAGTCAGACTAGCAGGAGTCGCGGACATCCACTGAGAGCTATTGTCAATGAGTCGAGAACTGAATGGCAGTTTTGCAGGAAAATGATAGTAATTTTCAGCAAGTCAAATTTTGAAAGGAATCCTCAAGGTTTATTCTGGCATGCCTTTAGGGTGGCAAGGGGAGTTTGTTCTGAGGCTTGTATTTATGATCAAATCGGTCATATTTTATGATACCCTTCGCGATAAAAATGTGAGCGAAAACTGTATGCCGACCTGTATTTTGCACTCCCTGTGTTCAAGCCAGCAGGTAGTGATAGGTGATAATGCGATACTGTCTGAAAGGGGCAATTGTCTGGAGAATGATGTCATTGTGTTCCAGCGATATGCGCAGTTATCTTTACAAACGGAGATGTGACGAAGAAAGGGTTGGGTGGGGGTTGATTCAGATGGTAGGAGATCAACATGGGATCTTATCTTTGATACTTATAACTGTTTTAGTAGCCACTTTTTACATGGTAAGATTACAAAAACCGTATTTTAAACTTATTTCAACGGGTTTTCAATGCACCTATAACACAACAGGGGCGTGTAAATGATGTTTTTCGGATTTCCTACTGGAAACTGTTTTTACAGCAAAACACTGTAAGTGATGATGTAAATAAAACTATCTGTATTCGTCTTTTATTATTTAATCGTGCCGTGGATGTTATAGCATAACACACGAACTGTAGTATCGCATTATTGTCATTTATATTCTAAGCATAACTATTTCTACACAAAATGTTGCTGGATCGGATATATACTGTGATGTTTTCTAGAACAAAGATGTCTACCCTATCTTCAGTATCAAAGAGTGGATACCTTCCGTAGCTGTCGCTAACCTTGGCCGACGGTAAATTACATATTTTCTGCGGGTCTCACCAAAATGCCGAAATCCGATTATGACAGAATAAAGTGTTTGAACGGCAGTTAGTAGTGATATACATAAAGGTGAGAGATTATTATAAATTCTCGCCTTTATGATAGAAGACAGAATGACTGACCACACTATATGATCTGTCAGGCGACTTGTATAAACCAGGAAGTATCAAAAGTCTCTTTATGTAGTTTCCGTGATAAAACCAATGCGGCAGCCAGTTGTTTACAGCATATGGCAAACCGTTACTTCAAAGCGTGCACTCCAACCTCAGATATGTCAATTTCACATCAATCACTGTCAAAATCTAGCAGATATTGACATCTGAACTCGTCCATGTATACACGAATGTCACCTGACAATACGTTCTACAAGGTATGAAATCTTTCCCTAATTTATTGCCAAAGGTAACAAATATTCATTTCAGATCCAAACGCAAACCGTACGACAATTAAACACAAAAATATTGAAAATAATTAAACGTATCTTACAATCACAGCCCTTAATTCGTCCAAGAATGTGATTAATCACCCGTATGATTTAATCCAAGGCTGCTCGAGCTTTCTCCTGTGGCAGAGAATACTCGCCAAGCATGTAATTTGCAGTTATCTTTTAATTTCAGTGGTCAGCGAGGCGTCAGTGGCAAGTGGCGAGCGGTCAGCTCTATTCTCAGGTGACACAGGTGATGATCAGTGAATCAGCAGGTGGGAGGTGACCAGCGTCCGGCCAGCGTCCAGCCAGCGTCCGTCCACACCTCACAGGATATGCATGTGAAATAGGAGATGGAAAATAATTACTAAATTGCCATGCGACTCTCATCGGCTCTTCTCTAAGCCTCCCAACCCAGACTCCAGACTCTGGGATTGATTCGTGTTAATTACAAACACAGAGCTGTGATATTTGCGTTCAAAGAGCACATGGCTGTAATTTGACACCTTCGTTTAAAGTAAGGTTAAGCTTCCTGCATTTTCAAAGAGGCGGAATCATTTCATATTTATATCGTCTCCTCTCATTGTTTATTTCGAATGACAACAGTTGTAAATTTCATCACTTGAGTATGACGTTTGAAATCAACATTGTTTGAGTGAACAGAGATTCTATGTCTATGGTGTGTTCCGAACGCCGGAAACTCGTCGGGAAACACACGTGCTTTTAAGTTTGTTTCAAATGCAGCAGAGCTGTCTTTGTCTTCTTCCACTTGTTTTAGTTGTATACACATGAACAGAATTAATTAAATAGCGTCCTTGTGTCTTTTGGAAATATATCTATTGTCACTATTCTAATTTTATTATATATCGTGATATTACAGAAATACTGTTTAGAACGGCGTTGTGAACTATTCACTCACTCATTTCGACAAATGTGTATGATAGCCCTGCTGGCATTTCAAGACCAATCTGTTCATCCCAAGATTGTCACAAGTCCTCAGTTACAGGTAGGCTGAAGACAAAAATATGGATCATGAATATTTTTGAAGACATTGCAGATAACATTGTTTGTTCAGTATTCACAACATGTATTGCACCGAAATGGCACACGGAATGCCACACTTCCGAGAATCACATACTTCAGACTTCCTCTAACAGTAAGCTGACAAGCCAGGATAAAACTGGAATACTCTTTAATGCGGCATACAAATATACGCACTCACTACATAAAATATCCCCCACAAATATCTAGACCCCTAACCATGCTGTTCAGTTTATGAGGGGCGGTGGGGTAGCCTAGTGGTCAAAGCGTTTGATTTGAGTTTGATTCCCGACATGGGTACAATGTGTGAAGCCCATTCTGGTGTCCCCCGCCGTGATATTGCTGGAATATTGCTAAAAGCGGCGAAAAAACATATTCACTCACTAAGTATATGAAGAAATTGAAAGGGTTGTCAAATATTATTACTACTGGATTTACAACCAGGCTACCTGACATAAGACAATCGATTGTTGTTTCTTGAGCATATCGCTTTAAGAAAGGAACAGTTTACTTTGTCAGAAAATTGATCCATCAGACGGTTTATAAAAGACGAAAAAGCAGAATTAAAAATGAAATATAATCCTTCTGATGTTTATACTTTAATTATATTATGCTATTGTCAGATAGCAATTGAGTAATCAGAGAGGAACATTTATTACATTTATTACTTATTTACTATAATGCGGACGTTATTGATGCAGTTATGTCGATTCGAATGTCATTACGTGTCAATGTGTCAACTGTGTCTTGTATGGATCTATAAGTACGACTTTTGTGACATTATCTGTGTAAGAACAGTTGGAGACTTACATAAACTTCTCAATCAATGTGTTTTATCGAGTAACCATAAGGCCCTGCGTCCGGCAAGAGGAGTTGTGTCCCTTACCCAAACCGAAACGTGAGTCTCATTAACCCATTCAGACAATGACCTACTTTTCAGCCGATCCGAATTTTCTCATGTGAAAGTAAAAACAGACACAACAAACAACTACGGTTACACTAAATTCCAATTCCTTGTCTCATAAGAAAATGGTAATCACAATTTATTTTAATTTTAAAGTTAAAAACAAATCGTATTTCTATATTTTATGTCGTTATCTAAGACGTCACAGACTGCCCGTTTGAAGAGGTCGTACAATGATTCACAATTCATCTGGCTCAATGGTTACACCTTGTTATGTGTTCTTTGCGCTAATTAAGTGTATTTTTGTTATGTACAATGTGATTGATATAATATCAAGTCCGTACCAGACCGCCAAACATTTTTAGCGGTCGAGCCTCGTTTTGAGATATCCACGATTTCCATATTTCCGTTTGTCAGAGCACGCTGTACGACGTGTCTGCAAGGGTTAGAAGGAAGCGTAGTGTTGCAATATACAAGTGATTAGATGTATAAAATAATACTGATTAATACTTATATATCCAGTTGAATGAGTTGGTCTCAATATTCTGGACTGGTTAATGTACTATGTTTTGCAATAGGACGGAACTCAGTCAGCAGGAAACGAGACTGTTGTGTAATCAATGTTTTAACTTGCCAGGATCCGCTGTTTGGGGTTTAAACCCCATATTCACCCATATAAACTGCTGGTAAAGAACGTACATATCCATTCTATTTTGTATGGTAGCTACGGAAACAAATACAAGAAATATGTACTTGATAGTGATACGGCTATCACGGCTGTGTTTTCGACCTTCAGTTGTGTTTTGGCGAACCAAGAGTTATGTTTTGATAATGTAATGCTTTAGTCAAATGCAGTGTTTAAATGTGATCGTAATTTTGCGGGGTAGTTTAGTGACTGTCCTTGATCTGGTTAAATCTAATAACCGACGTACCAATCGAGGTGCATTACATAGACACACCGTAGTGAACATGAAATGTTGCAGCCAAACGCTCGCTCCTTTAGTAGAGTGTATCTACGCTCATGGACACATATATTTCTTATTCACCATGTACTAGTATTCTTTATCTGTAGAAGACGCTTTGAAAGGGCAACTTTTACGGAATGAAAAGAATGTATCAATTGGAGACCGGGGTCAATTATAAGGGCGATTACTCTAAAAGTTTTCGCTCAAGCATGGTGTAAGTGAGTAGAGTTATTTCTATATGCTTTCTTGCGGTACACATCCAGGCGTTTTTCAGTTGACGAAAAATCGTTTTTCACATGGGTAAGTAAATTTGTCACAAAACGCAATAAAACGTTCTTCATGCAGTAAATGTTTCTTGGTATGAAATTAACTTTTCAAGTGTTAAAATTGAGGTATTACGACATATTTTGAAGCATAAATATTTGAGAAGCCCAAAGTGACATGAAACATGGCTACTACCATCGGGGACAATTGTAACACTGTGTTACAATTGCCCCCGTGTTGTGTTCTTGTGTTATGATAATGAAGCAAATGATGGCGAAGGTTTTATGTTAGTTCTTTACTACTTTTATCATAGTAGAACATTTTCAGTGTTATGTTAATAGTACTAGCCCTCGGGTGAAAGTTTTTGGTGTTAGTCTTTGTATTATATTTTGGGCATACGAAAACGAGAATTTTAAACCAAAAACATTTTAAATGTCGACGGTGACAAAGGTTTAATGTTAGTCCATTTCCACCTCAACTGATCAAGATAATATCCTTCCACATTCTATTTTGATTTTATTTGGAAAATAAACAGATTGTTACATTTGAATCTTCTTTGCTACAATTGCCCCATCCACCTGTTACAAATGCCCCGTGCTAGGGGTCAATTGTAACACTTGCAGTCATTGCATTTGATACGTAATAACTTTGTAACGACATGATAGTGAACTTTAAATGACACTGAGGTTTAAAACCAAGATGCCAATGTACTAGTTAGTACCGATTAACTTTGCGAGCGGTCGACTAGTATCGAATTACAAGAAGTTAAGTAAAAAGTGTTACAATTGACCCCGGTCTCCCATACATAATTTGAACTTCACCATGGCTTCTGATTTTACTGACAGATATTCTGTTTTCGAGCACCACTAAACTGGAAAACGTCAACAACTTCCAACACCTTATGATGTCATATTTCTTAAATTCACTGTTATAGGATACTGGCATGGTCAGGGGAGGCAACTCTGGAATCATATTGCGGTTATTTCTTTAAGAAATAGTCATACACATGTTGTGGTATTTTCATTCCAATATACAGACTCCGTTTACCATACACTGGCTGGAGGTAGATGGCGGTGGATGAGGTGTCACACAATATACTCGGCATCTAGAAATTCTTTATAATAACAAATCATTTTCAGATGCAATACGTACACACTTACTTCTATATAAGTATATTGAATTCTAACAGAGTCGTGCTATAATACATACTTGACTTTTCCGTGTTAAGATTTGACGTGGCCCTGCGCGTGGTACGCAGATTGTCCAATCAGGACGCCATTGTCCCGGGGAGCCACAGTTCTATATCAAGTAATTTTCAAGTCAAATAACCAGAAAGAGTATACTGTTTTCACTTGACGGGTTTGTCATCTTCCCTCCAGGCGCCATCACGAGAGAGCTGATTCCCCCGGTGGGCCCAATTATTAAGTTTTAATACAATATGCTGGCGTGGTATTTTCGCGAGAGCTTTATGAAAGGGACGGTGTATGAGGACGAGATGGTCGCGACAAAGGTCATCAAAAAGAGTAGCGGTCAAATAAGGCCATTGAAAAATAGTCACGGATCATCTCATTGTCATTTCAGCTTTTGATAAGCGGTTTACTTAAAGCAGGTTGTTGAAGATTAGAGAGCTTTCAAAGGTGTTAGTCTTTTTTGCGTGGTAATGATGCTGAAGTGCAATGAATAGGTGTGAGTGGTAAGAGCGGAGATAGACTAACGCTTAGTCTCTGAATACGAGGGACAGTCAAAAAGTAGTCGTCCTGACCTAGTAAATGATACAAATGCAGCTGTTTTTATGTTTTATTTTTCTACATATTATCTGTCAACCTCAAGCAAATTGGTTTGCTACGTTCCAGCCTTACGATCCCCATTTTATTTGAAATGTTATCTTGGTACCCCCCCCAAAAGCGCAAAACTGCAATAAATGCACCACAAACTTCAAGTTACAAAATATGCAAGAAACATTTTGTGTGTTTGAGATAGGTTGACGTCCGCTAGAATCAAACTTAGATATTAAAGTGCATAAAAAAGCAATTTGAAACTACAATCGCTTGTTAAAGTGATTCCCCCCTTCATGTTTGCTGAAACAGCTTGTTTTGGAGACACTACCCACCCCCTTTCAGACGACGAAATCATAAGGACATAACTTATTCTAATGTATTCACTTTTTCACACATGATGCTAAAGGTTCAAAGTAAATACTGAATGGTCACACAAGTGTCAACACTCAGTATATTGTAAACAGGGCCAGCTTGAATATCTGGACACAATGGTTTTGAAAGACTAAAATGGGGGCGTCCTTAAAAGAAACAGCCCCCGACTAAATATGAATCAAGCAATCCAAAGCTTTGACTCTTGATTATGACGGGAAGTCATCCAATACTATACTAACATATTTTATATGACATTATCTGAGGGCATACCATTATCCAAGAGGTACTAAATGACGGATCGTTTTTCATTTTCTGCATTTTTTCTAGAAATATTATACCCCAATGTGTTGTGATGACTAATATCTCGTTAATCACATTACCCAAATATGTGAAATTTTTATACGGCTTTGCTAATGATTCGTACAAACTAAAATGGAAGCTTTTCAAACATTGGACATCGATAATATAGTTAGGCCGACTACCTTTTACCGACCCTCGTATATATAACTTTGATAGTAACAAATAAACCCATTTAAATTGAAAAGGAGCCCCGGGGAGACCAGAGATTCAGAACCTAAGGAAATCTAGACTTGCTTCATTTAGGGCTTTAGCACTGCAGAGAGGGCCAGGCCGTAGGGAAAATAACGTGGTTCAGGGACTGTGAGACAGACTAGGGCGGAGATGTTTCGTATTTTATTTAAATACTGCCGGACAAAGATGCTTGTATCACGACAAGGACTGAAAACACGTTCAGCGAAACCCGTTAACCAGCATAACCTACTCAATTTACTTATTGAATAATAGTGTTGTTTTACTTAACTTTTGCAATATTCTAGCAATGTTACGTTGGACAACACCAGAAATGGGGTTCCCATATTGAACCTGTGTGAAATTGAATAACGCTTTAACCACTGGCGCACCTCACTGTTCCTCCGCCAACGCTCAGTAATGTAACTCAGAAACTGTTATAACTCGTTTTCTGTATTACGTCAGTTTGTCATGTCCGCCCGTCCTACAGCTAGTTACAAAGAGTTAGTCATACATTGTAGGAAAGTCATAAGTTATGGTAGTTACGGTGGCTGCCCTTCATCAGCTGCAGCTGGGTCTTGGACGAAGTAAACATCTCACGTTTTCTAACCTTACTCGTGGTTTTATTGTCATTGATAGTTATAGTTCATAAATCAAGAAAGTTTCAAATTATAAATTTATGTGTTCACTTTCTTCACAAAAATAAATATGTTCAACCTTTGGAAAAGGCCGCGAATTAAATGAGAGAAGACAGGTTTTTAAAACAAAGGCTTCTCCCATGCCCTGTGTTAGCGTAGTATGTGCAGGTAGCTGCAATGGTAGGCAGTAATACATCTTCACCCAGATTTATAAATACAGTGCTGTATTAGCTTCACCGAGAATGTATTACCTTACGTCTGCTTAACAAGTAGCCAACAACACGTATTTCACCAGTATCGCTAAGTTGTTACTGTACAGAAATGCACAACTTCTTTGTCAAACCATTGTCACACAAGGCATGCCCCCATCCCACGTTTCCCCTCGACCGGAAGTGCTGACAGATGAGTTGACCCGAAGGCCCCATTGTATTGCCAAAGTGCCACAGTGATGAGGCTGGAGGTATTTTACGAGCGCTTCAGTGATTTCATTGGGGTTGAGTTGGGGGGTAAAGAATGCTCACAACCTCGTGATTTGAAGTTCATCACCTGTCCTGTTAGGGCAGCATTTATATTCTTTCGTATTTCTCATCGCCCGACCGGCGCTTCTAATTGTATTTCCTTCCCGACCCCACCCCGCACACACACAACTGTTTGGTAATTCCAACACCGCCGACTCGAACCTAAAAACGTACCGCCTGGTCATATAAAATGTTTATCTATCCCAAAATGATTTAATCAGTCGCTGCCACAAGTCCAAAGAACGAGAGAAATTACAATAAATGAGAATCAAGAACATTATTGGCATAATGTTGTTCAGAATTTGGTGGCTACGTGAAACACATAAACAAATGATGCCCTTACTGGAAGAAAGTGTTCCTTAACATTGTGTACCAGTTTACTCGTAACGAGACCACAAACCAACCACCACGATCATCAGAAACACAACGTTCACCCACTGCAGTACTAAGATATGCATGTTAATGTTCGCCAAATATCACTGGTCATGCCGCCCACTTCTGAGTTGTACCCACACACATAGGAGCGTATTTTACACAAGTATTTTACCTGAGGTGAGGTGATGTGAAATTGAAAGTCAAAGCCATCTATGGCCGACAAGTGAGTATGATTGCCGATGGTTTTGGATATAATGTCTGCTTACTGTCGAGGAAATGATTTGTAGATGTTGCAATATTTTTTTAGACCCGTGGAATGGCGCTGCCGATCGCATCTAGCCCTACATAGGTGCTGTCAACGTGGCTGGAATTAATAAACGAATTTAAAAGGTGAGTTTTCGCTGTCTTTGGGTGATCCATAATTTTGGCTTGGAATTGCTGAGGTTGCTGTTTTCGGTGAGTCGTGGCGTATAACTTTTGAAATAATGATCCGATTGTGACCATTTATAGCTCATTTTGTAGGGAAATCATCTCGCTTTTGATCCGTAGGCCTCGACGGGGCCTTAAAAATAGTTTACGTAGGGAAATCTAACTTAGATTGAGGAGGGGGTGGTTCCGTCGTTACATCCCTTTCCTTTTATATAGTACTAGGGTAGGGTCTGTATACCTATATGTCTTCCTAAAGGTGTTTCTAAGCGTGACACGACCCTGAGCATGCGTGTGTATGTGTATGTGCGGCTGCTTGTACTAGCCCAGACTTAAGCTGGTTTTATAGTGCTTGCCCACTGAGATACCACGCCGCAGTGAAGCATGAATACCCCACTCAGACACATTATACTGACTCCGAGCCGACCAGTCCTTGTACCAATTAATGCCGAGCGCCAGGCAGGGACCAACAAGTACCATATTTTAACGTCTTTTGGTATGACGCGGACGGGGATCGTTTGACCTTCAGCGTTTGATTTGAGTTTGATTCCCGACATGGGTACAATGTGTGAAGCCCATTCTGGTGTCCCCCGCCGTGATATTGCTGGAATATTGCTAAAAGCGGCGAAAAAACATATTCACTCACTAAGTATATGAAGAAATTGAAAGGGTTGTCAAACATTATTACCACTGGATTTACAACCAGGCTACCTGACATAAGGCAATCGATGTTTGTTGCTTGAGCATATCACTTTAAGAAAGGAACATTTTACTTTGTCAGAAAACTGATCCATCATACGCTTTATAAAAGACGAAAAAGCAGAATTAAAAATGAAATATAATCCTTCTGATGTTTATACTTTAATTATATTATGCTATTGTCAGATAGCAATTGAGCATTTAGAGAGGAACATTTATTACATTTATTACTTATTTACTATAATGCGGACGTTATTGATGCAGTTATGTCGATTCGAATGTCATTACGTGTCAATGTGTCAACTGTGTCTTGTATGGATCTATAAGTACGACTTTTGTGACATTGTCTGTGTAAGAACAGTTGGAGACTTACATAAACTTCTCAATCAATGTGTTTTATCGAGTAACCATAAAGCCCTGCGTCAGGCAAGAGGAGTTGTGTCCCTTACCCAAACCGAAACGTGAGTCTCATTAACCCATTCAGACAATGACCTACTTTTCAGCAGATCCGAATTTTCTCGTGTGAAAGTAAAAACAGACACAACAAACAACTATGGTTACACTAAATTCCAATTCCTTGTTTCATAAGAAAATGATATTCACAAATTAATTTTAATTTTAAAGTTAAAAAAAAATCGTATTTCTATATTTTATGTCGTTATCTAAGACGTCACAGACTGCCCGTTTGAAGAGGTCGTACAATGATTCACAATTCATCTGGCTCAATGGTTACACCTTGTTATGTGTTCTTTGCGCTAATTAAGTGTATTTTTGTTATGTACAATGTGATTGATATAATATCAAGTCCGTACCAGACCGCCAAACTTTTCCAGCGGTCGAGCCTCGTTTTGATGAGATTTCCACGATTTCCATATTTTCGTTTGTCAGAGCCCGCTGTACGACAGAGCACGCTGCACGACGTGTCTGCAGGGGTTAGAAGGAAGCGTAGTGTTGCAATATACTAGTGATTAGATGTATAAAATAATACTGATTAATACTTATATATCCAGTTGAATGAGTTGGTCTCAACATTCTGGACTGGTTAATGTACTTTGTTTCGCAATAGGACGGAACCCAGTCAGCAGGAAACGAGACTGTTGTGTAATCAATGTATTAATTTGCCAGGATCCGCTGTTTGGGGGTTTAAACCCCATATTCACCCATATAAACTGCTGGTAAAGAACGTACATATCCATTCTATTTTGTATGGTAGCTACGAAAACAAATACAAGAAATATGTACTTGATAGTGATACGGCTATCACGGCTGTGTTTTCGACCTTCAGTTGTGTTTTGGCGAACCAAGAGTTATGTTTTGATAATGTAATGCTTTAGTCAAATGCAGTGTTTAAATGTGATCGTAATTTTGCGGGGTAGTTTAGTGACTGTCCTTGATCTGGTTAAATCTAATAACCGACGTACCAATCGAGGTGCATTACATAGACACACCGTAGTGAACATGAAATGTTGCAGCCAAACGCTCGCTCCTTTAGTAGAGTGTATCTACGCTCATGGACACATATATTTCTTATTCACCATGTACTAGTATTCTTTATCTGTAGAAGACGCTTGAAAAGGGGCAACTTTTACGGAATGAAAAAAATGTAGGGGAGACCGGGGTCAATTATAAGGGCGATTACTCTAAAAGTTTTCGCTCAAGCATGGTGTAAGTGAGTAGAGTTATTTCCCTTTGCTTTCCTGCGGTACACACCCAGGCGTTTTTCAGTTGACGAAAAATCGTTTTTCACATGGGTAAGTAAATTTGTCACAAAACGTAATAAAATGCAGTAAATGTTTCTTGGTATGAAATTAACTTTTCAAGTGTTAAAATTGAGGTATTACGACATTTTTTGAAGCATAAATATTTGAGAAGCCCAAAGTGGCATGAAACATGGCTACTACCATCGGGGACAATTGTAACACTGTGTTACAATTGTCCCCGTGTTGTGTTCTTGTGTTATGATAATGAAGCAAATGATGGCGAAGGTTTTATGTTAGTTCTTTACTACTTTTATCATAGTAGAACATTTTCAGTGTTATGTTAATAGTACTAGCCCTCGGGTGAAAGTTTTTGGTGTTAGTCTTTGTATTATATTTTGGGCATACGAAAACGAGAATTTTAAACCAAAAACATTTTTAAATGTCGACGGTGACAAAGGTTTAATGTTAGTCCATTTCCACCTCAACTGATCAAGATAATATCCTTCCACATTCTATTTTGATTTTATTTGGAAAATAAACAGATTGTTACATTTGAATCTTCTTTGCTACAATTGCCCCATCCACCTGTTACAAATGCCCCGTGCTAGGGGTCAATTGTAACACTTGCAGTCATTGCATTTGATACGTAATAACTTTGTAACGACATGATAGTGAACTTTAAATGACACTGAGGTTTAAAACCAAGATGCCAATGTACTAGTTAGTACCGATTAACTTTGCGAGCGGTCGACTAGTATCGAATTACAAGAAGTTAAGTAAAAGTGTTACAATTGACCCCGGTCCCCATACACAATTTGAACTTCACCTTGGCTTCTGATTTTACAGGCAGACATTCTCTTTTCCAGCACCACTAAACTGGAAAACGTCAACAACTTGCAACATCTTATGATGTCATATTTCTTAAATTCACTGTTATAGGATACTGGCATGGTCAGGGGAGGCAACTCTGGAATCATATTGCGGTTATTTCTTTCAGAAATAGTCATACACATGTTGTGGTATTTCCATTCCAATATACAGACTCCGTTTACCATACAGGCTGGAGTAAGAAGGCGGTGGATGAGGTGTCTTTATAATAACAAATCATTTTCAGATGCAATACGTACATACTTACTTCTATATAAGTATATTGAATTCTAACAGAGTCGTGCTATAATACATACTTGACTTTTCCGTGTTAAGATTTGACGTGGCCCTGCGCGTGGTACGCAGATTGTCCAATCAGGACGCCATTGTCCCGGGGAGCCACAGTTCTATATCAAGTAATTTTCAAGTCAAATAACCAGAAAGAGTATACTGTTTTCACTTGACGGGTTTGTCATCTTCCCTCCAGGCGCCATCACGAGAGAGCTGATTCCCCGGTGGGCCCAATTATTAAGTTTTAATACAATATGCTGGCGTGGTATTTTCGCGAGAGCTTTATGAAAGGGACGGTGTATGAGGACGAGATGGTCGCCACAAAGGTCATCAAAAAGAGTAGCGGTCAAATAAGGCCATTGAAAAATAGTCACGGATCATCTCATTGTCATTTCAGCTTTTGATAAGCGGTTTACTTAAAGCAGGTTGTTGAAGATTAGAGAGCTTTCAAAGGTGTTAGTCTTTTTTGCGTGGTGATGATGCTGAAGTGCAATGAATAGGTGTGAGTGGTAAGAGCGGAGATAGACTAACGCTTAGTCTCTGAATACGAGGGACAGTCAACAAGTAGTCGTCCTGACCTAGTAAATGATACAAATGCAGCTGTTTTTATGTTTTATTTTTCTACATATTATCTGTCAACCTCAAGCAAATTGGTTTTGCTACGTTCCAGCCTTACGATCCCCATTTTATTTGAAATGTTATCTTGGTACCCCCCAAAAGCCCAAAACTGCAATAAATGCACCACAAACTTCAAGTAACAAAATATGCAAGTAACAAATTGTGTGTTTGAGATAGGTAGACGTCCGCTAGAATCAAACTTAGATATTAAAGTGCATAAAAAAGCAATTTGAAACTACAATCGCTTGTTAAAGTGATTCCCCCCTTCATGTTTGCTGAAACAGCTTGTTTTGGAGACACTACCCACCCCCTTTCAGACTACGAAATCATAAGGACATAACTTATTCTAATGTATTCACTTTTTCACACATGATGCTAAAGGTTCAAAGTAAATACTGAATGGTCACACAAGTGTCAACACTCAGTATATTGTAAACAGGGCCAGCTTGAATATCTGGACACAATGGTTTTGAAAGACTAAAATGGGGGCGTCCTTAAAAGAAACAGCCCCCGACTAAATATGAATCAAGCAATCCAAAGCTTTGACTCTTGATTATGACGGGAAGTCATCCAATACTATACTAACATATTTTATATGACATTATCTGAGGGCATACCATTATCCAAGAGGTACTAAATGACGGATCGTTTTTCATTTTCTGCATTTTTTCTAGAAATATTATACCCCAATGTGTTGTGATGACTAATATCTCGTTAATCACATTACCCAAATATGTGAATTTTTTTATACGGCTTTGCTAATGATTCGTACAAACTAAAATGGAAGCTTTTCAAACATTGGACATCGATAATATAGTTAGGCCGACTACCTTTTACCGACCCTCGTATATATAACTTTGATAGTAACAAATAAACCCATTTAAATTGAAAAGGAGCCCCGGGGAGACCAGAGATTCAGAACCTAAGGAAATCTAGACTTGCTTCATTTAGGGCTTTAGCACTGCAGAGAGGGCTAGGCAGTGGGGAATATAACGTGGTTCAGGGACTGTGAGACAGACTAGGGTGGAGATGGTTCGTATTTGTTAAAATACTGCCAGACAAAGATGCTTGTATCACGAGGACTGAAAACACGTTCAGTAAAACCCGTTAACCAGCATAACCTACTCAATTTACTTATTGAATAATAGTGTTGTTTTACTTAACTATTGCAATATTCTAGCAATGTAACGTTGGACAACACCAGAAATGGGGTTCCCACACTGAACCTGTGTGGAATTGAATAAGAATCTTCTGCGTGATGAGTGAACGCTTTAACCACTGGCGCACCTCACTGTTCCTCCGCCAACACTCAGTAATGTAACTCAGAAACTGTTATAACTCGTTTACTGTATTACGTCAGTTTGTCTTGTCCGCCCGTCCTACAGCTAGTTACAAAGAGTTAGTCATACATTGTAGGAAAGTCATAAGTTATGGTAGTTACGTCGGCTGCCCTTCATCAGCTGGGTCCTTGGACGAAGTAAACATCAGTTTTCTAACCTTACTCGTGGTTTTATTGTGATTGATAGTTATAGTTCATAAATCAAGAAAGTTTCAAATTATAATTTGTTATGTGTTCACTTTCTTCACAAAAATAAATATGTTCAACCTTTGGAAAAGGCCGCGAATTAAATGAGAGAAGACAGGTTTTTAAAACAAAGGCTTCTCCCATGCCCTGTGTTAGCGTAGTATGTGCAGGTAGCTGCAATGGTAGGCAGTAATACATCTTCACCCAGATTTATAAATACAGTGCTGTATTAGCTTCACCGAGAATGTATTACCTTACGTCTGCTTAACAAGTAGCCAACAACACGTATTTCACCAGTATCGCTAAGTTGTTACTGTACAGAAATGCACAACTTCTTTGTCAAACCATTGTCACAAGGCATGCCCCATCCCACGTTTCCCTCGACCGGAAGTGCTGACAGATGAGTTGACCCGAAGGCCCCATTGTATTGCCAAAGTGCCACAGTGATGAGGCTGGAGGTATTTTTACGAGCGCTTCAGTGATTTCATTGGGGTTGAGTTGGGGTAAAGAATGCTCACAACCTCGTGATTTGAAGTTCATCACCTGTCCTGTTAGGGCAGCATTTATATTCTTTCGTATTTCTCATCGCCCGACCGGCGCTTCTAATTGTATTTCCTTCCCCTTCCCCCACACACACACAACTGTTTTGGTAATTCCAACACCGCCGACTCGAACCTAAAAACGTACCGCCTGGTCATATAAAATGTTTATCTATCCCAAAATGATTTAATCAGTCGCTGCCACAAGTCCAAAGAACGAGAGAAATTACAATAAATGAGAATCAAGAACATTATTGGCATAATGTTGTTCAGAATTTGTGGCTACGTGAAACACATAAACAAATGATGCCCTTACTGGAAGAAAGTGTTCCTTAACATTGTGTACCAGTTTACTCGTAACGAGACCACAAACCAACCACCACGATCATCAGAAACACAACGTTCACCCACTGCAGTACTAAGATATGCATGTTAATGTTCGCCAAATATCACTGGTCATGCCGCCCACTTCTGAGTTGTACCCACACATAGGAGCGTATTTTTACACAAGTATTTTACCTGAGGTGAGGTGGATGTGAAATTGAAAGTCAAAGCCATCTATGGCCGACAAGTGAGTATGATTGCCGATGGTTTTGGATATAATGTCTGCTTACTGTCGAGGAAATGATTTGTAGATGTTGCAATATTTTTTTAGACCCGTGGAATGGCGCTGCCGATCGCATCTAGCCCTACATAGGTGCTGTCAACGTGGCTGGAATTAATAAACGAATTTAAAAGGTGAGTTTTCGCTGTCTTTGGGTGATCCATAATTTTGGCTTGGAATTGCTGAGGTTGCTGTTTTCGGTGAGTCGTGGCGTATAACTTTTGAAATAATGATCCGATTGTGACCATTTATAGCTCATTTTGTAGGGAAATCATCTCGCTTTTGATCCGTAGGCCTCGACGGGGCCTTAAAAATAGTTTACGTGGGGAAATCTAACTTAGATTGAGGAGGGGGTGGTTCCGTCGTTACATCCCTTTCCTTTTATATAGTACTAGGGTAGGGTCTGTATACCTATATGTCTTCCTAAAGGTGTTTCTAAGCGTGACACGACCCTGAGCATGCGTGTGTATGTGTATGTGCGGCTGCTTGTACTAGCCCAGACTTAAGCTGGTTTTATAGTGCTTGCCCACTGAGATACCACGCCGCAGTGAAGCATGAATACCCCACTCAGACACATTATACTGACTCCGAGCCGACCAGTCCTTGTACCAATTAATGCCGAGCGCCAGGCAGGGACCAACAAGTACCATATTTTAACGTCTTTTGGTATGACGCGGACGGGGATCGAACCCGCGACCTTCCGCTCTCCGGGCGGACGCTCTAACCACTACACCATGGAGGCGGTTGTATTTTACCTGATGAAATCTACTTTGATTGAGGGGTGGTTTCGTCGTTACATCCCTTTCCTTTTACATAGTAATAGGGTAGGGTCTATATACCTATGTCTTTCTAACGCTGTTTCTAAGCGAGACACGCCCCGATGTTCACACATACACATACAGTAGCAACAGTAGCAGGCGAAATATGTGATGGTGAAATATTTTGTGTTGTTTCGATTCCACATAACATAATTTTTCATCAAAATACTGTTATGTGCACGAGGTGTAATGAAACTATTAGCGTATTGATACGGTGCATATATCATTGGAGTATGTGCATAACTCGACTTGCAAACGATAATATAGAATAGACTGAGTCATGACGTCAGAAAATGAACAGTTAGGATAAAGAGTTGCACAGAAACCAAGATGAGTGAGTGAGCTTAGTTTTACGCCGCACTCAGCTATATGGAGGCGGTCTGTAAACAATCGAGTCTGGACCAGACAATCCAGTGATCAACAGCATGAGCATCGATCTGCGCAATTGGGAACCGATGACATGTGTCAACCAAGTCAGCGAACCTGACCACCCGACCCCGTTACGACCTCTTACGACAAGCATGGGTTACTGAAGAGCAATTCTAACCCGGATCTTCACGGGTGGAAACCAAGATGACAGGGACATGTGCGTTGTTATGCATTACTATTTAGCATCAATATATCTCATAAATTGTTAGTGGAAGAAAAATGAGGCTCTTTTATAATGAAATCTGATTATAATTTAGGGCAATGTCAACAAAAGTTTGATCACATTCCTGGTTCAAGAAGATATATTGGACGATGAGGTTTTGGCCCTCATTGAAGGAAAATGGCTGACGTTTTGGCTCCAAATAAATTAGAATTAGAAAGAGAAACATTGGATATGGAACAATACATTCAGATGTGACAATTGGAAATTGAAGCCGAGAAAGAAAATAGGAGATCAGAAGCTTTTGCTAAATAAAATGAGACTGGAAGCTGAAAAAAAGAAAAGAGAAGAGAGAAAATTTCGGATTCAAATAAAACCATTCGTGACCAACCCGTGTTATTCCGGGACAAGCCGAATAGCGATTCGTGCCCCTCTCGAAGGATTTCATATTGGTGCATGAACATCATCCTGGTTCCCGGGCCTCTCATTAGTTATGTAGAGGCCCTAGTATTGGCCACGTAATGGCGGCGCTCACTGGAGAGATCCAAGATGGCGGACGAGGTAAGTTTGCTATGGAACTGACCGATTTCTAATACTTCTAGCTGCGACATTCACACGACACTCGGCTCAATAATGATGAATGAAATTAGTATCAGAATCCCGGCAGCAAATAATTTTAGACTGTGCCAAAAGGATTCGATCGAGAACTGGTCATTCAGGTGATAAATCTGTGACAATTTGTGTCATATATACATTTGCCAGTAGATAAATGTTTGCTTACAAGGTTTTGTATTTACATCTGCAGTCCACTCCTTTTCCTAAATTGGTGTGCCAGTTACTTAGCCAAATGCTTCCTCTTACAAGATTAACTCACTCCAAAATGCATGTAACTAAATTACTTATTAACTATCAGACTGTTCACATGGTACATAGCATACATCTTTTAAGTGGAAGCATTTGGCTAAATAATGACCAGTTCTCGATCGAATCCTTTTGTACCGAAGTCTGCAAGATTCTCCTGTAATATATTATATATTTGTATTTCAGGGGCGGATACAGCTTTGGAGAAAGGGGGGTGGGGAAGGGGTGCACACTCTTGAGAAAGGGAGGGTGCACACTTCATTTCCGCCCGTTTTCACGGGTCATTAAATAACCTTTCACTGGTTACTGATATTTTACATTAGACTGAATATTATAGTATACTAACTTGCCTGAACGTGAAGTTGACAGTTTTTTCTCTGAGTGTTTTGGCAGTGATTCCAAGACATGTTGCTGTGCACCAAGAGCTAGCTGCTTGTTCTCTGATAAAGGTATTTTCCTCTTCTGTCCATTTTCTTCTTGTGTTTTTCAGGTTGATCAGTTACTGTTTGCTGTGTCAGTGATCCCAGCTAGAAAAATAGGGACGTTATCAAAAAAGGGCCCAATATGAAATACACAGTGTTGAGAAAACAATTTTCAAATTATGAATATACAAAAATGTTAGTGAGAACTATATAACAAAATAGTGTAAGTTAAATACATATGTATACAATCTGTATACCCTTGGGAATGGATTAGTATACTACATTTTTACTTACAGCCAGTCTCTTTTCATTTGAATTAGGTGTACGCCCTGTTGGCAATGACCGAATTCTCTTTTTGTAAATAGAAACAGCATAGCTATGCCAAAGATGAAATGATGGCATTCTGTTTTCATTTTCTTGGTGCTTCCTGTCAGCATCTTTGGCGTAGCTATGAAGGCTGAGACTTTTCTGAAAAAACGGTCTTCATAAATGAAAGTTAAATAAATTAATTAATTAATTAAAACTTCCAGTTCTGAAATGACAACATTACAAAATTTATTATCTACGCACATATGTTGAAATAAACAGTATAACAAGGTAAGAAAATTCCAGGTTTTGAACTGAAATAACTTTGAACAAAAATTATACCTAGTGCTACTACTGGGGTATCAGGTAGGGACAGCGCACGTTTGGCAAAGATTAGAGACGGTTGTTTCTATTTTCTGCAGTTGAAAACGCGACTCAACAATGCCAAAAGGTGAAATGAGGTATATATGGATTATTGATAAATATTTTGATATTCATCCCGTCATCGTTTTTTTTTTACACATGTAATGTGAGGCCCTAAAACGTGAAAGTTGTGTTTACATTTGCGAGTGGGCGGGGCTTACGCTTCGGGAAAACATGGTTATTGGGACAAACTTCTTTGTTCTATAAATTATTTGCTGCCGAGATTCACGTACTAATTTCATTCTACTTTATTGAGCCGAGTGTCGTGTGAATGTCGCAGCTAAAAGTATTAGAAATCGGTCAGTTCCATAGTAAACTTACCTCGTCCGCCATCTTAGATCGCTCCAGTAATACCAGGGCCTCTATATAACTGAGAGACCCGGGAACCAGGATGCATGAACATCAGAACTACTTTAAAGAAGAGCGATAACTCTATCCCAGTTTGATTCCAATGTTTCTTAATATCACCGAAGCACTCGTACAATGTATCGCTGTTTCTATTTTTACTTAATATTTATTTTAAAGAATTAAACCTCTTTGATACAACTAAAAGAAGGAGAAAACTTATTTGGTAAAGACAAATTCTATGTAATTATTATCAGCTGTTCAACTTATTGTTCCAATTATATTTCTGAATAGGGTTTGATAATCACAAACGGCAATTGTTTATTGAATATGCAAATAAAGTTTTTAAAAATGTAGTTACATTAAATCCCAAAGCAGATATTCAAGAATGACTTTATAAAATATTTCTAAACTGAATACTCGTGTAACCTTGCTGTCATACCCCTGGTGGAATTATAAATGAAGTCAAGCTATCTTTTCAGCTTTGACCTATATTAAACAGCAGAATCATTCCAAAAACTTCATCGTTTTCACAGATTCATTATCTTGCCTTCAAGCACTTCAAAATGTTACTTCAAGTCACCCAATCATTCTGGACATTTTGGAACTTTACAACGACCTCTCTACTGGCCAATGTGACATCGTCCTCTGCTGGTTGCCGGGTCACGTCGGCATAGCAGGTAACACAAAAGCCGATGCTGCAGCAAAAGCAGCTCTTGACAAGCCCTTATCTCCACTGCTGATCCCGTACAGCGATTTCAAACCCACTATCAAAAGCTATACTCGGGACCTCATGCAAAAACGATGGGACACTCAAGTAGGAAGAAATAAACTGTATGAGTTGAAACCAACAATTGGTTATACCTACTTGGGTTGTCAGTCAAGACGTGATGAGGTAATTTTACGACGATGTCGTATTGGCCACAGTCGATTTACTCATGACTATCTGCTGAAAACGGATGGGGATGGACCCCCCATGTGTGTCTCTTGCGATGAGGTTTTCACCATCAAGCATATTCTGCTTGAATGCGTGGACTTATCGTCTGCAAGGGACTCACATTATGATGCAACAAACCTAAAAGATCTGTTCTCCCGCGTGAGCGCTCATCTGATAGTGAACTACCTGAGGGAAGTTGATCTGTACCATAAATTGTAACCGTGAAATGTAACTATCATAAATTGTAACTGTGAAATGTGACTAACAAATTGCCTGCCTTTAAATGTGATATGTTTTTTAAATAAAACTCATTCCGAGTATGTTCTTACAGTGTTTATTAATGCAAACTTGTTCTCGTCACTATATGGCTGGAATAATGCCGATGTGACGCAAAACCCAACTCAACTCAACTCAATAAATGAAGTCGTTGAAAAAATATGAATGACCAAAAAAAGGTCAGACTAAAATGTGCCCAGAGATGTGAAATATAAGCCCAATGTTAAAGATTAAAGTTGATACAGATACATACAGATATAATATTATTGTTTTGAAACTCGTAGCGATATATAAAGCATTTCCTAAAAATGTTGGAAGCGCACGTACAATCTCCAAACCAAGTCCGCAAAATCGTCAGAAATACACTCCATTGGACCCATGAGAGCCGTTATGTCAGCAAACGCACGTGCGTGTATTTTAATCTCTCACCGTCCATGGCATTATCCTTACTATAATCTACGTGAGGCAACAGAGTTCTGTTAGCTATGTTCTTTATGCTTTCACTATGACGATATATATTTTTCATGATTTTTTAAAATAAACACATGATGCCATAACCGATCTTAGTACTGGGTATTATTTTTATCAAAGCACGGCAATCATTACGCTCATTCTGATTGGTTTGTCGTATTTGCGCACATAACAAGCATCGAGACGGGGACGAGTCTTCTTGGAGATTACGGAAAGGGGCGAGTCGTGACGAATGACGAGGACGAATGAAACAACTGGAAGTACAAGTCATCTCTCAAAGTACCTCATCAGGCGACAGATTAGACTTGCTCCGCCTTTCTCTGAACATGTTGCTGGGACTTTTTCATGCATTTCGAAAAGGTGGCTAGTTATTTGAAATGGCGTGAGAATCAATGGACCATGTTGTTGTATTTAGGGGAAAGGCTCAGGAAGTTTATTCTGCCTTATCTATTGATAGGAGTCCTGATGATCAGATTGTTATGGCTGCAGTTTTGAAGACTTGTGAATTGGTTCCTAAACCTTACAAGCAAAACATAATGTCTGCTGAGAACAGGGATGGTAGTACTTTGTTGAGTTTGCTTGGGAGAGGGGAACTTTGTTTGAAAGGTGGTGGAAAGTTTGATTTGTCGGATTTGCTTGACGAATTTAAGCAACGTGTCTCAGGAGACACGCAGAAAGTTCATCTTTCCACCAGGCTGCTACTTTGGCTGATGACTATTCGCATGGTGACAGCTAGGAGTTTTCAGGTAGGACTTCACAGGGTTACAGCTAGGAGTTTTCAAGGAGTTTTCAGGTAGGACTTCACAGGGTTACAGCAGGGGTTTTCAGGTAGGACTTCACGGGGTTACAGCTAGGAGTTTTCAGGTAGGACTTCACAGGGTTACAGCAGGGGTTTTCAGGTAGGACTTCACGGGGTTACAGCTAGGGTTTTCAGGTAGGACTTCACAGGGTTACAGCTAGAGTTTTTCAGGTAGGACTTCACAGGGTTACAGCAGGGGTTTTCAGGCAGGACTCTCACAGGGTTACAGCTAGGGAGTTTTCAGGTAGGGGCTTCACAGGGTTACAGCAGGGGTTTTCAGGTAGGACTTCACGGGGTTACAGCTAGGGTTTTCAGGTAGGACTTCACAGGGTTACAGCTAGAGGTTTTCAGGTAGGACTTCACAGGGTTACAGCTAGGGTTTCAGGTAGGACTTCACAGGGTTACAGCAGGGGTTTTCATGTAGGACTTCACAAGGTTACAGCTAGGAGTTTTCAGGTAGGACTTCACAGGGTTACAGCAGGGGTTTTCAGGTAGGACTTCACAGGGTTACAGCTAGGAGTTTTCAGGTAGGATTTCACAGTGTTACAGCAGGGGTTTTCAGGTAGGACTTCACAGGGTTATAGTTGAGTGGGTTAAATTGGGTGAGCTCAAATCTTACGTCACAAGGGCAATATTTGAGCCATTTCGTGACGAGAAATTGAATATAAATACTAAATATAGTAAGAATAAGAGTGAGTGAGTTTAGTTTTACGCCGCACTCAGCAATATTCCAGTGGTCTGTAAATAATCGAGTCTGCGGGACCAGACAATCCAGTGATAACAGCATAAGCATCGATCTGCGGAACTGGGAACCGACGACATGTGTCAACCAAGTTAGCGAGCCTGACCACCCGATCCCGTCAGTCGCCTCTTACGACAAGCATAGGTTACTGAAGATTCAATCTAACCCGGACCTTCACGGGTCAGTAAGATTAAGAAACCTGACATCGATGGACAGTATAATAACTAGACTATCACAAATATAAATTAAAACTAGTTGATAGCATTGCTCATTCAAGCAATTTAAAGTCTGGTTCTTAGTTTATAGACAAACATGCTACTCCAGCTGGCTCTAAAGAAACTTTTGGAATTTCTGTCAGGGCCTTCTTGTAGATATTGCCGTAAACCAGGGCATATCATTCGCAGCCTTGTTGTGTTTCGGCTAATGGGAATTAGCTTCTGTAGACCAGTCAGAAAAGATTGTTGTTGTGGGAGTGGAGTACCGACCTTACGTTTGTAAAGATTGTGTGTCAGGTCAAAGGTGGCAGTCCCACTGTCATGCCCATTACCATTTTTAGGGATACTGGTTCTCTTCAATTTATGATTTTGTGTGGTATTTTGCCACTTTCTGAGGAGTCATCAGCCTACTTTGAAATTTTGCTAGATGCTTTATGTAGTTTTACCAGAGCGCCTCTCCATTTTGTGAATTTGAAGACTTGGTGTCTGTATTGGGTGTAGAAGGGAGAGATCAAGAACTCAAAGCTCTTGCCATTAGGGCACGTTCTTTACAAATACCGGACACTGTTCCAGTTTGCTATTACTTCAAGGCGAGTTTTGATGAGGAAATGGAGGCTGCCTGATATACTTGCTGATAATGAATGGAGGGGTTTTCATCCAATTGCTCTTCCAATTCCTATCAAAAACATTTTTTGAGTTTGGAACATAAAACTCCTTTGGCATATCATTTGGGTCTGAACAAAATTTGTGAAAGATAGGTCAGATAATCAGTACATGCGTACTTTCATGTGCGTTTCCAGAAAGTTTCCAGGGACTATTACTTTACGGGGAAGTATGGCTCAGGGCATTATCAAAGCTACGTATGGTTTGCCTAAGACTATTCAGTCAGACCAAGACTCCAAGTTCATGTCAAGTGTATGTCAGGCTATGCAGTTAGGCATAACTCATGTTAAGTCTGTTGCATAACATCCTGAATCTCAATAAGCTCTAGAAATGTTCAATCCGACATTCCCATCAGTATCTCAGTCTGATACATTATCTACAGGATCACCAGTGGCAGCACACCGAGTAGGTACAGTGTCATGACACTTTCTAATCACATCAAAATGACAACACACACAGTGGTGTTAGGGTTTGTAATATTTGGCCAGTTCGACCCGTCCAGACATTTTGAGCATAGAGACGTGTTCCATGGAAAGCAGACAAACAGACTTCTCTGCATTAAATTCCATTATGAACTGATGAAGATGTTCCAGCCTGATACCTTGAGTGTCACCTCTACTGCAGATAGCCTTTCGGAGTGCTTTGATGACGTCAAGGACTGGATGTCCAACAAGTTGAAATTGAACGACTCTAAAACTGAATGTTTGCTGATTGGACCCAAAGCAAAACTGAAACATACGAACTTGAACTCTCTCACGATTCCCTTATCAGAATCCGTCAGAGGTCTTGGGGTCATCATCGATCCAGAGCTTCGGCTTGAAGGGCACGTCAACCATCTTGTCAAAACGTCATCCTTTCAGCTCCAGAACATTGGGAGCGTCAGAAATATCTGACAGTAGACGCCAACAAAAGATTGGTTCTTTCCCTCGTCATCACGAGACTGGACTATTGTGATAGTGTCCTCTTTGGTGCTCCTCTGTCCCTTACAGACAAGCTCCAGAACCATCTCAAAAAGTCTGAAACTAGACCATATAACACCTATTCTAAGGGTGTTATGTGCACCCTATATAACACCCATTCTAAGGGTGTTATATGCACCCTATATAACACCTATTCTAAGGGTGTTATATGCACTGGCTTCCAGTCTATTCCAGAATCACATTTAAGGTCGTTTGTCTAACCTACAAGTGCCCCAACAATCACGCTCCTTCCTATCTCTCGGACTTACTCAACCACTATGTCCCCAGCCGTTCTCTGCGCTCTGAATCAAAGCAACTCCTCTGTGTGCCTAAAGTCAGAACAACAACTTATGGTCATGTTGGAACTCCCTTCCTTAGATGATCCGTCTCTCAGGAACTCTATCAACTTTCAAAACAAGCCTTAAAACCCATCTTTTCAGACAAGCATTTCTTCCCTGAATCTTATCTCAACTGTGCGCTTTGAGCATGCATTGAGCATGGAACTAGCGCTTTAGAAATGGACTGTTATGTTATGTTAATGATGACACAATAGTGAACAATAAGATTTCATCCCAAAAGGTTTTACTGAAAATTATTTTTGTTTCAAGTTTCACTCCCTGACGAGCTCCCAATTTCTGTTGATTCCAAAGCTGAAACTAAAACGTCTGCCGGGAACCAGTCCGTGAAAGAACCAGGTGTGACACCAGCAAACTCTCTCAGGCAGATGATTCCGGAATGACAGCTTGTAGCACATTTCAGTTGATTCAACTGTATGTAGTCACACCAATGACCCTCATTAACTATCCATCTATATGTTTATAGTTGAAACATTGATCGATCTATGGCACTGCCTCATAACAACGTGTCCATTTACTTGTCAGAATAAGCTGCAGTTTTTCATATGAGGCTTGAAGAGTCTAGTGCCAGGGCCAAGTTTGTGTGTTCTGATGGCAGCCTGGCATTGCCTTTATTTCAAACACTGAATAAGGTTGATTCAAGATATCATTCCGTGACGTGACGTGACACACTATCCCAGCGCGGGGACTCGATTAGGGATTGAAGCACTTGTAAAATGTAAAGAACTGTTCCGTCAAGATGCTATTTAACTGCACTCGACAACCAGAGTGCCTGAGGGTTATCCAATTGTTTATACTGACACGTGGACGAAATGCTTTGAATTCCCAAGGTAATAGTTGATTGAACGATTTCTGTATCTACATAAGAGGGAACCGAGGCTTTCTACGATCTGACTTGCTAGGTGGCCCGACGGGCAGGGTAATTGTCTTAACACTGACGTGAAACCATATGTTAGTCATGGCTACTGCCGCGTGTTGGATGCACTGCATAATGATTTGAGTTGTGGTCAGGAATATGTCGTAATTTCGAAATTTAGTACCTAATCAATATATATATAGCAACTCTTTCAAAGAGATCACACGTTGAGAGACAGTTTATGAGTGCATCTCTAGCGTACGTTATGTATCAAGGGAGACAACCTCCGTTGAGGTTACGATTAAGATCCCGACATGAAGTACCTTAAAGTACAACTTTTTTGTGCTTGTCTTTATGGCTGACGAATTGGCGTATGTTTCGTGTTGATTCAGGCTCACTAGGATTTGTTGTTGAGAAACAAAGAAACAATGTGAGCGTTTCTTTTTACCACAGTTTGGTTTGGTGTCACGCCGCTTAGAGAAGCGCTCGTAAAATAACCAGTTTGCCCTGCATGACGTATGGGGTCAGTTAGCTATGCGATGTGTTTGCAATGAAAAAGGGAGAATTCTACCAAATGGTCATCAGTGTTTGTCCGTTCAAATATTAGATAGAGACTCACTTCTCCGATTCTATTAATTGCAAGGACTATAGATTCTTGTAGTATCTGCAACCTGTGAATACATTGTAAATAGTGTATATAGTGTTAAGGAGCGTTAGGTATCACGGTGGGCTCACACATAAGAAATGGGCATAAGCCCCGACTGACATAAGCAGCCACACACACGTGCATGCACGACGACGCTGTAGTAATCTTGAAGACAGCATTAAACCCGTTTCAGCCCACACAGTGAGTTCAGATAAAAACCGTTCACGTATGTGCTAGCTGACACATTAGCTTCAAACTGTTGGGTTTACGAAGGCATGATTTAAGGCATGGGGTAGCCTAGTGGTTATAGCTTTCCTTCTTCAAGTCTGAATCCCGAGTTTGATTCCCTACTTAAACGTTGTGGTGTAAACACGACCTGCTCACTGCCTTCTTGACGTGGCGGTCCTCTAGTACAATATGTACACATATATGACATCAACCGTACCGATCTGAAACATACAACCCATCCTCATGTCCCATCTATCTATCTCAAGCACACGCACACGCACACGCACACGCAAACGCACACGCACACACACTGTTTCATCTGTATATATAGAACACAGTATGTGCTCAATGGAAGTAACCCAACATAGGGGACTTACTAAGGACGATAGCAATAAAGTGTTTTAAACCAAGGTCAATGTGAGTGAGTGAGTATGGTTTTACGCCGCTTTTAGCAATATTCCAGCAATATCACGGCGGGGGACACCAGAAATGGACTTCACACATTGTACCCATGTGAGGAATCAACCCGGGTCTACGGCGTGACGAGCGAACGCTTTAACCACTAGGCTACAGCACAGCCCCCACAGTCGATGCAATGTCGGATCAAGTTTCATAAGTTTCAAAGAGAAGGAAATTATGAATATGTATATTAATGAATTTGTTGTGCCTTGATAAAACTTACATACTGTTCTAAGTGGCGTTATACTAAATTCACTGACTCACCCATCCACTCACTCACTCACTCCCTCACTTCCTTCACCCAAACACCCACCCACTCACTCACCCACCCTCCAACACACTCACTCACTCACCAGACAGCATTGATCCGAGAAGATCAAGACTGACGCATTATCAATTAAAACACGAAACCTGTCCATGCTGGAGTGTTCAGGAACGGTGACGGCGTTGGTGTGTTGTCATTTCCCGACGGCGTTATATATTACAGACCACTGCTTTGTGTTTTCCAGACTCGGTTCTTTACAAGTCGCCATGATATATTGGCGGTATGCACGGGGTGATTACAAGGGGCATAACTCTGCACTCCGTTACTGGAACACAGAGACGAAGCCTGTGTATACCATAAATATAATATAATTGTCAGTTTTCAAAATATAAAAAGTGTGAAAACCATCACAGGAGGTTGAGTCAGGTCGATATTTGTCGGCCACATCTCTCAAGGAAAGCACGTGACACTAGCGTTACTATGGAGATGCAGAAAATGAATTCCACCTTCTTACACCTCGCACGATGTAATCAGATATCAGATAGGAATGTTAGAAACAAGACACCATTCTCGATGCTTCTTTTGTAAATCTATTTCAGAATGATTATGTTGTTGTCCTACTGCAGTTTAACGATGTTTGTCAACCCGGGTGTGATGATGCTAGTTATGTAGCAACGTTGACGGCGGACTGTGCTGTCATGTGTAGGGTTGCTAAGCGATCTGTGGGTTCAAAAATGATTACAAAACATCTCATCTGAGCTAATTTCTCCTGTATTTATACATGTGATATAAACATTACGTTCTGCATGTTTTCCTGTGTACAAAGATGCAACAATGCATCATTGGCCATAAACTCACATTCTGCATCCTTAGTAATTCCGTCATTCATTTTGTCATGCGGTGTAAGGTAAATAGTATTTTTTTCTTTTTTCACACTATACAGTTAGACTAACATCTAGTCCCTGAAATGAACATATTTACAGAAAAAAAATGTTCATAAAAAATCATAAAATATAATGAAAAGGAGATCAGAGACTTTCTTCATTTTCAGAAATGTCTTGAAAGTGTGGAAATCTAGACTTACCACATATTCTAGACTTGCGTGGGCTTTCTTGGATATATTTGTTTCGGGGTCTGTGTGTGACTAACTATACAGTGTGCCCCGAGACATACATGTTCGACGATGACGACTCAAGCCTGATGCTCTGTGATATAACGTATGGCGAACCAGACAGACAGGTGTATTTCAGTAACAGGCCTCCGGCCCAGAATACATACACTATGATTAAGTTTCTTGCGCAAGATCATTTACGTAATTTCTGTGAATTGAAATATTTCTGAAATGATATAAGTATAAAGCAACAGACCTGATATTTATCAGCGTTATTGTTCAGAATTAAAGATACCAAAGTGTAAGTAGTGTATGATTTCGTTACACACTTTACTGAACCACAAAAGAAACGTCGCTTTTCAAAACCAAATGCAAAATTTTGTAAGGTGGTGATTTTTTTATGATTGTACCGTTTTGTTAACATGTTTTTCAATCCAAATTGACAGTTATTACCAACATCAGTGTGTTTTCTGATTTAAAAGCATATCGACAAAACGCACCGAAAAAGGCAGACATGGTAAAAGGTTCCGTATGACATTCGTGAAAATGAATATGCACGTGCATGTAGTGACAACCGTACCAATGAAAGCGAGTCCCAAACTTGCCTGAAATCATTTTTGTTTTGACACAATCACCATGCCACGACTTACGAGAGATCAGAAGAACCAAGTCTTGGGACGATTGCAAGTTGTCCAGACTGCACGGAGGGTAGCCAATCATTTTAATGTTCATGTTAGGACAATCTACCGACTGCAGCAGTGGTATCAGGTCACTATCAGCATCCAAGACCGTCCACGCAGTGAGCGATCTTCAGTAACATCGCAACGTCAAGACCGACAGATAGTGCGCCACCATCTGCAGGATCGCTTCCCCATGTTCCCCAGAGCGACGGAAACAGCACGCCATGCTACTAGGACTAACAACAGACCCATCAGTGCCGATACACTGCGTCGACGTTTGCACGGAAGAAACCTCTGCTGTCACAGACCCTATCGTAGTCCTGTCCTCGCCGCTCATCACCGCCAAAACCGACTGCAATGGTCAACTTAGCATCGATATTGGCGTTACCGACAATGGAGAACTGTGCTTTTATCTCATGAAAGCTGATATTGTGTTTCGACAGTCGATGGCAGAGTGAGAGTAAGGCAAAGCGTGGGAAATGTTTTCCAATTAGTGTATTCTTCACAGAGACTCGTGGGGTGGTCCAAGCATCATGGTGAGGGGTGCAGTCAGTCTGAACCAGTTAGTTGACACCGTGGTGTTCCAGAATCTTTCTCCAGGATGCGGAAATGACGTCACAGCTGCTCGCTATATTGATTAAGTCATAAGACCCCACTTTGTACCACATTTTGGACGTTACAGAAATCACATCTTCCAGCAAGACAACGGTCGTGCCCACACTGCCAGAGCAACATTGGACTTCCTAAGACAACATGGCATCCAAATCCTACAATAGACCGCACTCAGTCCGGATTTAAGTCCAATAGAACACCTTTGGGACGAGATTCAAAGAAGACTGTATGGCCTCAAACCTAGGCCGACAACTGCGCCTGGACCCGATCAGGCATTTCGCAGAGTATGGACCCAAGTGCCTATGGCTTTCATCAACTTGCTAATTCATTGCATGTACAGACGATGCAATGCTTTCATCGATGCCACACACGATACTGACTTTGAGGTATCTTAATGGTACCATTGGTGGTGATTTTGTTTGTGTGAATGTATTAACCATAATTGTCAGTCCACCGTTTTGATTGTTAATACGAGTGAATTAAAGTGTGTGCTTTAAGGAAACCGCTATCGGACATTTCTTTTGTGGTTCAGTATATTTGTCTCTTTATAGTGTTGAGTAAGATTCACAGATCGTTACACACTTGGGATACTGAACCACAAAAAGAAACGTCGCTTTCAAAACCAAATGCAAAATTTTGTGTAAGGTGGTGGATTTTTTTATGATTGTACCGTTTTGTTAACATGTTTTCAATCCAGATTAACAGTTGAAGAGGTCGTACAAAATTACCATCATCAGTGTGTTTTCTGATTTAAAAGCATATCGACCAAACGCACCGAAAAAGGCAGACATGGTAAAAGGTTCCGTGTACGACAGGGCACGCTGCACGGCGTGTTTGTAATGATTAGAAGGAGCGTAGTGTTGCAATATACAAGTGATTAGATGTATCAAATAATATTGATTAATATTTATATATCCAGTTGAATGAGTTGGTCACAAAATTCTGGACTGGTTATTGTACTAAGTTGCGCAATAGGACGGAACCCAGTCAGATGGAAACGAGACTGTTGTGTAATCAATGTTTTGACTTGTATGTCTATTCAGGTAACACGAACTAACTGTAAAACAGAAACGATCACATTATTGTATTGTTTATTTTCTTTATTGATAAACAATAACACAATCATCGCAAACAATGGAAAACAATGGTTCATAAATAAGTCATAAACATGACGATACATGAAAATATAATACTTTTCATTACCGCAAATAATGGAGTAAGACGGGTTTTAAACCGAAACTGATGGTAGGCGGAGGCGATGGTTTTTGAAATAAAGTCACGGGAGGATACCCAGAGCATTGTATTATATTGTTAAGATAAGACCGTATCAAATACTATGAGCACAAAAGTGTATATATGTCGTAAACATATATAGAAATTAGTCTTCAAAAATATTTACTAAATATTCTTGTTGTACAAGAACCATCAACTCTGTCTTTGTTTATAGAGAATTTAGGAAACAATATTTATAGCCAAGAAAGATTATTATCAAAGGCGGAATGACATCACGTCGTATGGTATTATGACGCCAGAATGGTTGCTGCGCACTGAAATAGTTCTGCAATCGTTCAAAGAAGACCATCGTAATGATAAACCCAACTGACAGTCGAGGTTACACCCCGACACTAGGTGGTATATTTCATGAAGTCCTAGCCATCGAATAACTGATATATCTCACACTACAGAAATTCCACATACACACGATCGAACACTGGAGGGCGTTTGGCTTGTTAGTTTCTTATATTGTTTGGGGGAAGGGGGTTGTACCCCCGCTGTGACCGGACAGACCAGTGAGTGATATCATGAACAACGCTAACAAAGCTACCTTATCCTTTCACCAGCCTGACATCTAGCCTACACAGCCGCCTGGTTTAAACATAGTTTATTACAGGCGAGGGGCCCCTTGCACAAGGCGATTTTAGCACTACGATGATCATAATCCACATTTAACACAGATCTACGACAGTCCCAGAGCTAAGATCGCTTTGTGCATGTACGACGATCGTACCTCCCAAGCTTTAACATCGATCCGACAGTCCTTGCGCTAAGAGCGAGGGTCGTCCGCAAAGCGATCGTAGCGCTAAGTAACTCCTACACTTTAACATGGATCTGCGACAGTCGTAGGGCTAACCAGCATGCCATTGGAAAAGGTGAACGAGCGTTAGTCGTTTCAACCGTAGGTAGATATCTACGAGTGATAGATTCTGGTATATACATAAAACAGTGATTGCAGTGGTCAGCGACGTCCAACGGGGTTGTGGGACGACGACGTAACTGGTGACATTGGTGGACAAAATTCTCACCAGTAATCAGTGCTAATCACACAATGCGTAGACCGATCCATGATGTCAATCCGCCGTCATATAGCTCCGGCATTAAACAACAAATAAATGTTTTGTATAATTATCACTTATGACATGGTACCATTACGACAGGCAAATTTCAGCACCCAGTAAGGAAGATTTACGGTCGGTATTTGACAAGTGAATTAAAGGAGACACTACTTACAGTTTGGCGTTACTTGTGGTATCAAAACGTCCCCTACAAGCTAATCAACATTTGAAGCAGCCACATTGAACCACTTAATTATTATTGAAAGAAATGAATTATAAATTTGAGTTCACTAAGCTAACAATTACTTCCATCCACAGGCAAGATCAATATATGTATTTAATATTTGGGCTTAAATTGGTCAATATACCCATTCAAAAAGAATAATTATAATAATTTGCCAATTTGTAATATGGTGACTTGAAACTTATTTCCCAAAAACATTCTTAAACAAAATGAGGCTGAAAACATATCTTAAATTAGACAACATTTACAAAACAAAATTAAATCAGGGCAATATTCAAGAAGCACAGGTTTGGCCTTGAAAAGATGCGTAGATACGAAGACGTTGCTGCATTTGTACTGTTTCAGGTTATAACTTATCTTTGGAAACAAAACACCGTACAATGTTCAATGTATTTTATACACTGAGAGGGTAATATTCAAATTCCTGTAAACAATTACATCTTAATACAATACAGTGTCAAGACATTAGTCAAATGTGGACTAAATCCAATGAACACATCATTAATTTCAACCGTTTATATATGCACCAATTGATGTTCGTCATGAAATTATATTCACCATTCACGGCTACTCGTGTCATTCCGAGACAATCCCATTTGTCACGGAAAGACACGAGTGATGACGAATGAAGATTTGACATGATGGAATCCGATGGATGAAATCTCATCCGAGAAATGCTTACTATGCTTGGACTAGATGAAATGATGCTCAGTTAAATGAACGGGCATGAAAGCTGGTTGGAATTCTGTGACTAAAACGCATACATATTCATCCATAAATTACATTCCCACAACACACAGAATCACTTCATGAGATTGTCCCCAAATCCATTCACACATCAGTAGAATAGAGTCCAGTCGAGCAGTCGCAACGACGGCTGAGTACCAGTCTACAAGGTCACAAGAGTTGCGTCCCTTGCCACACCACGTGGACCAGGCTACACGTACACATCCTTAAGTCCAAACCCAGAAAATGTTATCATTTCGTCTGGCGGGTCATCATGGTCTATCGTGTAGCTCCCGGAAGTCGTGGTAGTGTTATCATCATCCACGCTGTCGTTTAGATTATCCAAGGAATAACCAGTAAGTCCTTTCTTAAAGGTAAGATTAGCGTCGGAATTCCTCGACCTTGGACGTGGTTGCGGTGCAAATGTTCCAAGATAGCGAGGTACGTGTGTTTGGAAATCACTTTGAGAGTCCTGATCGAAGTGAACTGAATAGGGCTTCTTTCTGGAACTATTGTTTTTCAAGGTCACTGAGTCTAGAGTTCTCTGTCTGTGGTCAGACTTTAACGCCGGTGGCAACATGGACACATCGCCTTGCCGGACCAAAGGAATACTATTCCGTTGTCTATTTTGTGGAATAATACTTGTTTTCTTCTGATCCCGAATGCAGTCGAATCTCACAATTGGAAATCCAGAGTCATCTGAAAATAGAGATCTACAGGTTAGTGGACAGTCTGAAACAAGTGCATCAAGCCCATGTAATATACGGATCATGAACAGTAGGTTGGCCAGGTCATCTAGGGTGTCACGACTTACACGTGGGTAACCTAAGATCGTGGGTTCGAATCCCAAACTCGCTGATTATGTTCCTGAGTTTATCAACAAACGGCGTTAAACCCAACTCACATCTTACATCTTTCACACTGTTTTAAAGAGTGACAGTCAAATGCTTGTACTTTTAAGATGAAAGACATAAAGTCTAAAACACTAGTTTGACTCTTCATGCAGTGATGAAGTAGTCCTTCCGCACCGTACACACACTTCACTCGTTTGGGCGCCATCTTGTTTTTCAAATCTCAAACATGCATTTGTTATCGATTGCTATTCCAAAGTCAAAAATAATGTCAAAAGAAATTTGAAGGTATGCGATAAAGATATATATTAATATATATTAGAAACAGTCCAGGAGTGAGTGAGTATGGTTTTACGCCGCTTCTAGCAATATTACAGCGATATCATAGCGGGAGACACCAGAAATGGGTTCACACATTGTACCTATGTGGGGAATCGAACCCGTGTCTTCGGCGTTACGAGCGGACGCTTTAACCATTAGGCTACCCCACCGCCCAAACAAACATTCCAGGAGGTATTGTTAGTAGGGAAAATGGAAGTGTCAGCAATCCTGCAGCAAACCCCAGTAGAGACAGTTTCCGAAGAACTCATATTAAACAACGAACAGATAAAACGTCTCACATCCGTGACGAGGTGAAATACTGGAATGTCTAAAATTAGTTGTAATGAAGTAGTTTGTTCCCAGTATTGACGCTAACACAGTCAACAATGATATACTGTCACATCACAACTAGTCGCACATAAAGTTAACATTGACGCCTTGGTTACGACCACAGCGCTGTCTGTCCGACGCCAACACTGAGGTCGTGCGCGCTTCATGGCTGCTTCCTATTGACTTTCATTAACTCATTTGTGTTGAACCAACAGATAATAGTGTCAGTTCGGTCTGTTGTATCGTATAACTATCCATGTCTTTGCCTACAGGAAAATCCTGTATGGGAGAGGCTGACGTTATAGTGTTTCAGTTGTATCGGACGTGTCGGTTCAATGGAGTACCAACATGAAAAGGTAGTTGACGTTTATTAAGCTTGAAACCTCAGGATCAGTTATACATTACACAGAGATAATGTTAATCGGATTTCAATCTATGATCACCGGATCCTGGTACCTAAGGGACATAACTCTGCACGGAGTAACGCGGTTCTTCAACAACCCATTGTCAACTGTACTGTTGTAACACATGTTTCTGAACAAGCCCCACGAAGGAATACATGTTACATAAAATCGTTGAAAATGTGTGTGATTTTTTGTGTGTGTTTCAATTACCTTCCTAAAGGGCAAGGAAACGTCGACAGTTCTTGGATGTATAAGGTTATGGTCGATATGTTTCTTTTAAAAAATGCCTGACTTATGAAATACATTTGCCAGACTGCCACTCTGAAGAAAAAAACGTCCATGCTGCATTTTTTCGCAAATGTGTTGTGTCATTCCATCTTCCAAGGAATTTAATATATTTTTCATTTAAGTAAAAATACGTACACTCGGAAAAGGCATTCCAGCTAAAAACTTCTTTTGAACACATCTTAGAAAAGCAAGAAATCCATTTCTAGGATGTAAAAAGTGGCATAGAGACCTTGTGTTAACTTACTTTGTGCCCTCACTTGTTGTGGGAGGTAAGTGTAATCTGGACAGATTTAGAAAATTCCGGTCAAAATCGAGACATCACACCACACATGCAGCATAATGCAATAGAAACTACTAAAAAGTACGGAAACGTTAACAAAAATCGACCTTGCAAAGCCACTTAAAAGGTTACGTGCAAGAAAACTACTAAATTACATCAGCGCAATCATTTTTTGTGGGCCGATGGAAAAACAAGCACAGCAATATAACTATGTCTACCACAAATTACCATATGATCAATGATTGTCGTATTCATCATAGGTAATTTGAATAGAGATGCGCGTTGTTGGGCATTTCGGGACGAACGGAATCACTTTGTGCAATGTAATGAAATACAGCAACAGGATGTAATGTAATAACTGCATCCGATAATCAATAAAACGTGCCGCCCAGATATGTAAAAAATATGTCGAACAGAATACCGAGGTCGTATATAGAGACTAATTTGCGGTTTTGTCTATATTAGTTTTCTTTCAACTGACTCCGTCCCGAAATAACGGTTCTTTTGGTCACGTCAATAACCGAAGTCTGTTTTGCACAAATATATTACATTCTACAATTGGCGGTTATCACAAGCTAATACCAAAATATTCTGTTACATTATTATTCATTTCTCTGTGTGACAAATAGGCATTTTCTTTACACTTGTAGTTATATTATAAACTGCAACAGAAAAAGTATTGATCGCTTTCTAGAACAAACGGTGAAACTGCAACTAGACATTACTTGTTGATGCTGGGCCATTGGTAAAGATCGACCGCTATTTCGAGAGATCTGATATGATCTTATGCGTGATTGTAGACAATACTGCAGGTTACGCTGTTGGATTATAGGCTATGTTCGTCATGTCGGTTGTTCGTTATACCGACGTAATGTACATTCAATTTGTGATTCCGTTTGCCCTAATATGCGTTGATAAAAAGCAGAAGGGTGTTAACCTATATGCCAGCACATCCGGATTTCACCTGTTTCTGAAGGGAGAGAACTCCTGCCCTGACTGTGACTGTCCTCCTCACTGTAGCCCCGGCCACTGTCAGTGCCAGTTGTCTCCCCTGATGAGTTACTCAGAATGTCGTCTGTAATTGTCTCCCCTTTCGGACCGTAACGAGGCTGAAAGGAAACCGTCCTTGGTTACTACAGTTATGGAAGACTGGAGTCGGATGAAATCAGCATTGCGGTACATATAAAGTACCGTGACTTTGTTGATTGTGTGTCATCTGTACCAGAGCGGATGATGCTCACAATATCAGCCACTAGTTTGCAACACCAATCCCATCCAATCCAACCCCATCCCACCTTCTCACTAAACACATGCCATCAGATGACCACACAAGGAATCTATGCCAGAACCCATCAAGTCCTCGTATATACTGGCAGCGGTGTAGAAAAACGTTTCTTCAACAGGGGCGTAGCTACCATTAAAATTTATAGAATAGCCCGTGCTTACACAATTTTTGCTATGTAACTTGGGCAAGCCCTCAATACTATCTAAATATATAGCTCTGCAACCTATCGGGCTTACACGAAAAAAATGGCTTGCTACGCGACTGTATGAAATAATTGCTTGGGCTTATTTCCAAAGAACCTTTTACCTCTGTTTTTGTGGAATCAAAGAAAGCGCCCTTGGTTTAGTTCTGCACTTGCCTCGGCTTCCAATAAAAAATGGTTTTAAAAAACATACATTCCATAGACAAGGCGCAGGACCAGCCACCAGGATGCAGTTGGAACCAGCCTGCGGCGGTATAGAACATTCACTAAATAATAGATAATTCGACATTGTGTCCATCTTGACTTACCGAATGGTGCTGACTCAGCCCTTTCTTGGAGCCTCTGATTAGCGCCTGTTGATATTTAAGTGCAGCTAATCGCGTCATCTGTTGGTCTGTGACGTCATACTTCTCCGAGATAACGTGTGATTCTTGAACAGGATGCTGATCTAATTTGGATGAGGATTCTACTTCCTGAAAGAAAGCAAAATCAATTAAAATTTATTCAAAATAAATGTTTCTGAAACAGATTCTGTAGGAAAGTTAGTGAGTGAATTTAGTTTTACGCCGCCTCTAGCAATATTCCAGCAATATCACGTCGGGGGACACCAGAAATGGGTTTCACATATTGTACCTATGTAGAGAATTGAACCCGGGTCTTCGGCGCGACGAGCGAACAGTTTAACCACTAGGCTACCCCACCACCCCCTCTGAGAAAGCGTTATTCCCACTTGAAGTTATATGGCGGCCCAGCTCTGACTTCAAACCCACACTTTACACATGGGCCGGCCGACAATAAGCCACATAACTGAACTGTCTGCACTGAACAATACATGTCTGTAACTTCAGAACGCGAAACCAACACACATGACTTGCCTTTCATCAATATCGTTCTCGTAATTATCCCTCAAACTTTCAAAAATGTCAAAGTTTAGGAAACAAGCTGTAAGTATATTATACCCTCCTGGAATATCGATAGTTGATTATTCCATCCCGGGCGCCGGTTATTTCTCCACATAATAGCACTGATGTTGAATATCAGACTAGACGTGGAGTAACAGTATCTTTAATTGATATTATCAACTTCGTCAATGACGGGAAATCGATATTCTACCCATTAATCATGTCACGAGCGATCCGGTCGGCGGATGAGGCGGAATGAGGGGATACCCGTGGGTATTAGATCACAGATTACAACTGAATAATTACTCATTATCAAATAATATCCACACATCAATCCATGCATATTATATTATCCACAACTTCGATGATAATTTCAACAAATATTGCTGATATCGTGGTGTTTTTTAACACTGTGAAACTATTGTTGCGTTTCTAACGACGTTAATGTGTCGCTGTATGATATTTAACGGAAACGGTTATGTTTTTTTATAAGTTTAGATTTTTATCAAGATGATAATGGTTTCCATTTAAAACCGTCCAAACAATTAACGACTTGGTTTTATATTTTGTGTTTTAAAAACGTGTACCGTAGTATGTTGGATATTTTCCACCGAATCGGGTGTCACGATCAAAAGTGTTTCTGAACACTACTGTGAAGTTCAGGATATAGAGGAAACTTCATGTTTATCAACTTCTGTCGAAGACGACGTCTCTGAGTATATCATTTTTCCTTCATCAGTTGAATTATATTCTGACACCTTCATGCACCTGATGAACGAGTAAGAATATACTCCGGATCGTGGTGTTCCTCGTATTACAGAAGTTGCAGCTATTAATTCCCCCGTTTATGGGTATCACTCTCAATGCCATTTAAAGACGTCCTGGTTTGGCGTAGCTCTTGTTGTCTCTGTTAAATGGTTGGTGGGTGAAAGTGTTCACTAGTCAGACTGAAGTCACAGGTTCAATTCTCTATATAGCTGGATACAATATGTGAACCTTGTACTCGGTGCCCTGTTGCCATACTGCTGGAATAATGTGTACATGTACTTGTACTAACACAAGCTTAAAGGAAAACCAAGTTCTATGGATAGTCAACTTCTTTATTGCAACGAGTGCGACGTTTCGGTGTAGGTACTAACACCGTTATCAAGCAAGTACCTACACCGAAACGTCGCATTCATTGCAATAAAGAAGTTGACTATCCATAGGACTTGGTTTTCCTTCATCTATACAACTTCTAACATGCCTCTCAAAGAAGTAATACAAACAAGCTTGTTCTCTTTCTCACTCACTTACATTCTCACCAAATGCCTAAAAAACTTTGGTAGATTTTATCTTTGAAAAGGACTATGATCATTTGAAACCATGTGAAACAATCCACCCACCCTCATCCTACCGCGTCACAAATGACGGTCCTATGATATAATGTTTACATACAAGTACCATCTTCCTGTACAATCTGAAACACTCAAACAATCCTAATACCACCTCCCACGCCAGGCAAGCTCCGGGGGAATCCATGTAAACTCCCTCTCCAGCATGTAACAAGGCGATCTGTTTGATTGACGTGTGTACATTACAAACCCTGATATCTACCTTGATAGTACATAAACTCCATGTAAATAACCCGACATGGGGATATACTCCTGAGTGGGTGCAACACGGTCGGCCACCTTCCAAGTACCGCGTTATCTCAACTACCGGTCACAAGCGACGTGATCCTTACGTAAACATCCGAGTTTACTCGAGATACATGTTGAAGAGATCGGAACATACTCGAGGATCAATTAAGATTCTCGGTCTGTTATTCCGCATCAAAATGACGTCATCGTGAGGTCGTTGTGAAGACAACGGATCGGTAGTGTCTCAGATGTTAATAGTGTTTGTTTCGGTTATCATTTCCAAATCAAACTGACTAATGCCCAGAAACAAGTAATGAAACACAACAAAACATAAAACTGATTTACGACTTTCAACCAGAGATGAAATTGCTGACAAAAAAAACATAGAGGATTGTGTAACAAATGTTATAATGTAATTTTACACCGTAATTACAGTCCATTGTGAAGCGGGTTTGGAGGAAATAAATAGCCCAGCTTCAAGAAATGGTCGCTAATTCCTTTGTTTGAAATGAACAATACGCCATATTAATTTCATCGGTAAAGAGCTACGTTTTTCATATCGCGAGATTAGTTTCCGCATCTTCAAATCCGATTCAGAGTGATTTCGTTTGATGGGGGAGATTGATGGTAAAACTTTGTAATTTTAAAGTTCATCATGGGAAATAGTTAACTATTATCGACGTTTTTAAGTGAAGCGAACTATGCAGCGATCAAGATGTTCTGTAGTGTACAGCTTAGTTGCCATCAACTCAATACACAGCTAATCAAGCGGTACCAGTCAAGTGAATATTGTACAAATAACATGCTAAACATAACTATAATTGCTGATGAAATCGTGTAAGTAAACATCGTAAGATCAACAGCTTTATCTACTCATGAAATATACATCCCCCAACAGTTGGGAATCAATTAACAAGAAGAAAGAACACTTGACAAAACTATTATTCCGAAGAGAATAGATACATTATTTCAAGGCGGGCTGTTTCATGTCTGTTCAAGCGCGAGTGTCGATTTTTAAGCAGGTTAGAACGAGTTCTTGTAAATATTTCACTAACTTAATGATTAATGAGAGAAATACAGAGTCTTTGACGGAGGTTCCAACTTTGGATCGATCCCTCAAGACTGTGTTGGTTTTGTTGCAATGAAAGTTGTTTGTCAGAGGGTTGAATGTTATTTTACGTGTTTCACCTTAATTGTATTTTTATAAACATAAATCCTTATGGAATCTCTGTAATCCGCATTCACGGCGGCTAAACAAAAACCGAACAAAAGAGCTAAAGGATATATTATTTTTACTTTAATAAATAGCAAGATACTGGAAGACATTTAGAATTTAGAAATTTGCCTCATCGTAACGAATGGCCACTTAAAATGATGTTAAAACTAATTACTTGGGTTTTTCTGAAACTTTTAAGGATAAAACTGATCAAGACGTTTTTATACGGTCCAGACATTTATGGACATTTATGGAGAAATGGAACTAAAGGTCTTCCTACTTAAGCTGACCAGCCATCATGGTCTTACTCTTTAACATTTTCATGATATAGAACTCGGCCCATTTCATGCACAAAAATCAACTGATCTTAAACTGATATCATCTCCCCGTGACACAATAATTATTTAACCCTAAAAACATCTTCCGACTCAAGCCAAGGATGAGACCCTTTTCCCGACCCCATCCACACCCAAACCCCTAAAACTGGAAATCGTGAAGTCAATTACTACCCCAGACATCCAAGGGCGTGGTCTGTGCCACCCCGGGCATGTGTTTGACCACAAGTTAAACCGGCATACCACGGCAGGTTCCAGCTGAACTCACACGGCATCCAGTCTACTGACTTATGCATACCATTCTAGAGCCGTTAGGCATTTCAGCAATGAAGACAGATAAAGCTTTCAAACGGAATACAGCAGTGTTGACAAGAATGTAAGTGAGTGACTCCTCCCTGGTAACCAGATGTAACAGTGTGTCCCCGGGGTATCAGATACAATAGGTCCCCAGCAACCTGTGTGTGCCGTATGAGGCGATGTGATGGCGCGGGATTGGAGGCACGGTGACTTGGGGGATTTTGTGTCATCGCATGTTACGGCATCGGAGGCTGCTCATTATGTCAGTCACGGGTTTATCTGGTCTGCCGACTAGGCTAACTACAGGCCGGCGAAATAGTGCTGAAATATTGCTGTCCAATCACACAGCGTTTGTTTGCGAGAGAAGTTCTCTGGGTTATCACTGATTGGAGGAATTGAGATGGTGATGTCACTTAAGGTGAGGTGAGGTGTAATTGAGTTTTACGTCGTGCTTGAGAATATTTCGCTCATATGACGACGTGCATGCGTGTGTATGTGTATGTGCGGCTCTTGTACTAGCCCAGACTGAAGCTGGTTTTATAGTGCTAGCCCACTGAGATACCATGCCGCAGTGAAGCATGAATACCCCACTCAGACACATTATACTGACTCTGAGCCGACCAGTCCTTGTTGTACCCATTAATGCCGAGCTCCAGGCAGGGACCAACAAGTACCATATTTTAATGTCTTTTGGTATGACGCGGTCGGGGATCGAATCCGCGACCTTCCGCTCTCCGGGCGGACGCTCTAACCACTACACCACGGAGGCGGTCCATGTCACTTAAGGAATGAAGCTATTATAGCAAATTGTTCCAGGGAAATTTAACATAGCCTTGAGGTTAAAACATTCTTCACGCCGAAAGCCCGGGTTCGATTCCCCACATGGCTACATATGAAGCTGATTTCTGGTGCCCGTCATACTACTCGAATACTGCAAAAAGCGGCATAAAATCATACCCACTCACTATCGTAATGAAAAGGAGATGTAATGCACGGTGACGGAGGATAAAGTCCCTGATGCCGCAGTCGACTAAGATGAAGAAGTGTTGGATTCAGTGCGTGACTTGACTCATTGTGTGCACTAGATACCATGGATCGCTGACTGTGCTAATCACAAGTCTGTCTGGGCTAGGCTGTAGTCTGTACACGATGTGAAGTCTAATGCGTACAGTGACAAAGACAACACTCACTCACTCACAGATAAGTCGAGGGTGGTCGGCTACACGCGATAACCCCTGACCAACACGCCACTTGAAGCAGCACCACTTTCACAATGTAATTTGCATATCACGTGACAGGACTATTTTCGTGGTTGCAAAAGTTTTATGTGTATTTACTGAAACCGGAGCAGTCGGTACAAACTGGAGTTTTTCAGTTTCATTTAGTGACTGATTTACATATTTATGATATTTATGGAAATAATGTCCACGAACACCAGCCAGGAAAAGAATTAGACCGTAATTCTACATATCGAGGTGCCCACGTCACGTGCTACACACCAGATTTGATATCTCACTTGGAACCACAAAACAGCCTTAAATATGGATAAATACGCAATTTGAAAATAGTTCTACAAGTGTTATGATATTTTAATCAATCATTTTGACATATATGCATCTTAATGTGTAAACGCCTCAAACATTTACATGAATTATTAACATACTTCACTGGGGACTACAGTGAATAACACGCCCGGCATCCTGATATCTGGCTACCATGCGACAGAGGCACGTGGTGGACCGGCTCCATGGACACTTGACTGCCCAGGTAGCGTTCACAAGTTCTGACAGCCCAAGCCCGAAGTGGATCCCATGGTGGCTATGTTTTACGATAAGTACGAGACACAGAGGCCCTGCACTACTCCCGAAACCCCACTAGGGATTATGAAATTATATTAAGGACACAATGAAAATTGATTGTCTGTGAACGGTTGACGCAATGGAATATGCATGTGGCGGTGTGGAGTGGATGGGACGAGCTGAAACAGGGACACCTCAACATGCGCAATACCTGCAGGGGTGGTGGGATAGCTCATTGGTTAAAGTGTTCACCATCACGTCGACAACCCGGGATCGATTCCCGACATGGGAACAAAGTATGAAGCACATTTTTAGTATTCTGACATTGCTGGAATAGTGCTAGAAGCGACATTAATCTAATTCACTAATTCACTCACTGGGGCGGTGGGGTAGTCTAGTGGTTAAAGCGTTGGCTCGTCACGCCGAAGACCCGGGTTCGAATCCCCACATGGGTACAATGAGTGAAGCCCATTTCTGGTGTCCCCCGCCGTGATATTGCTGGAATATTGCTAAAAGCGGCGTAAAACCAAACTCAGTCAGTAATTCACCCACTAACACCAGATTCCATCCCCGTTTATTTGCTTGAGGTTTATTGGTTCCAAGAGACGCAGTTGTTGTTGCAGCTGTGGTTGTTTTTGTTGTTTATGTTGTTGCACTTACTTGAAGAGCAGATGGATGTCAAACAGGAAAGTCTGAAGAGGGTTCATCAATTTCCACTTCTTCCATCAACATGAGCGTACGAGGTATTCAACCTTTACAATACCGTTTTTCTATTATTTTCGACATTGTTACCAATTTAAGCGAACAACCAAATAATCTATACCCAAACGTTATAATTTTACGAACAGGGGGTCTAGTTTGACTAACCCAGATCTCGCTGACCACTAAATTGCTCCCCTAAAGTGGTCGTTTATAAAACTAAAGTATAAACACATTCAGTGGCATGTAAGTGACGATGATCAGCCCGCGGGTTAACCCACAGATCACTTGGAAATCACTCTTTTGCTTGTTTAAATAGAGCCATAATTTGTCCCTAACACCTCGGCTAGTTCGTATTTCAACCATTCCTTTGTCGACACCCATGTACAATAACACGGTTCACAGAACCCAATAATCAAAACCTCAATCACACAGAGCAATGATCAGCCCCGATCGTATTTTGCTATTTATTTACACGCCTCGACACAGCGGTCGACTTCGTTTACACTATAATACAGTAAAGATGTCGTTCAAGCTAATCCGCCGAATACAATCGGTTATTTTCGACCGTGCTCGTGACTAATCGGATTACAAAGATGGCCTCTGATCCCCTGGTATATTCGGATGTAGGAGTTGTGAAACTGTTTACCGTTAATCACATACATTAACGGATCTGTGACTTATATCAATACGCGATAGAAAACTTCGTAAACGCTTTAAGAGATTTAATCTTTTCGACAAGTCGAGTCTAGTTCAAACGTATCCCGTGACACCACTCTCGATTAAACACAAGCATCGGGCTATCGACTTGGCCATCACATCTCCTGAGCGAACTTGTTCAGTGATCTGATTTAGGTAAATTTCTAAATACGCGATGCATTGGTAGCGCCAAGTGATATGTCTAGGTGATATAGATAAGTATTGGTTGTTTGCGTGCATTCAGTATGTTGTAATATAATCCGGTACGGTTAGTGCAGAGCGGACAGAGCGACTATTTAAGGACAGTAGGAGTCGCCGTACGCAGTCAAACTTACTACCTCAAACATCGGCTGGTTTGTTCAATATTAAAATATCCTGTCAATATATAAAATGTTGTCCCTGTCCGTATCTGTGGGATTGCAGCCTACAATTTCGCTCGTCCTAGCAAAGACCCGAGTTTGATTTCCCAAATCGTATGGGATGTCAAGCCGATTGGTGTCTACTGCCAGGGCTGTCACAATGCTGAAGGTAGCCTAAAACTGTACTTATTATTTCCAAAAACATAAACCTAAAAATGACTATTTTTGGATTATTCCCCATGTACTTTTCAGTTATAATATCGGAAAACTGTGTTTTGTTAAAGATTGATGATTATTGATGGGAATGTGGAACTGTTTCACCAAGGAATATTGATTTGTCTGCGCACGTTTTCGATATTGATGCAGATCGGTGCAGGTGCATGCATGAGCATGTGTATAATTATAACTTTTACCTTTTACCTGTCCAGGGGACACGGAAGTAGAATTCAAGGGGCAAGTTGATTGTACTTCCGGGATCCCACAACTCCAGTTGTTTATCCGAATTAAAGCACGTTATAGTTGACATAAAACATATCAAAGAGCTAGAATTTCATCCGTTTGATTTACTAACATGCTCGGAATGACCAATCCGGGCCCTGAATACACATCTACAACAATAGTATGACGTCATCATTTGAATTCAGCATGACGTGTTGTCTCTACGAAGGTTAAGTGCATGTGTCCTTGCGCGATCAGACTCTCAACATATTCACACGTGTAAACTGTAAGCTCACAAGAATATGCTCCTAATCACAATATTTATATCTAAACAAAAAAATGTTATCTTTGAGAAAATCAACTTCCTCGCGCCATTATTGATGACCAGGTTTGTTATGTTCGTGTCGGTGTCAATATGACGTGACGTCACACAAAGCGAGTGATATACCAGAAAGCTTACACAAATACTATCCAACACATTAAGACATCGAAACGCCAAGGTAAAATATTTGCTGTACAATTGAAACCACCACATCAATCCCCATTAATTACTGCTTTAAACGTGACTAAAAGCATAAAAAATACCCGCTCTATTTATCACAAACAAAACGAATTTGCAAACTCCGGACACCGCACACGTAAAGGCGATTAATTCCAACCGATGCCTCTATTTAAACTATAGGCGTGAATGTAACTGCGATCCACCGTGGTCATGACCTGTAAAGAGTTTTAATTGAATGCAAACCAAACGAAGCTGGTCCTGCAAGTTGTCTGCGAGCCTGCTTAACAAATCCGCTGATCGGATTTTTGATGTTGAGATACAGCAAATATTTATATTGTCCAAGTTTGTGTAAATTGTCGGTTTAATGAATGAAGAAGCCAATTTGTACTTCCTGTACGCTTTTGGGGTCATGTTTCCATTTAAATGTTAAATCTTGTTACTACCTCTATTCCTTGCATTGCTACATGCTTTACGTAGAAGAAAATCTGTTACACTGTAATTATGTAATTGATTATACCAAAAACGTAACTGTTTTATTTATATATTTATTTATTTAATTTATAGTTTACTTAATCTGTCCTATTTATGTATTTATTTGATTTTTCCAAATTACCCGGCTGTCCATTCTCAGCTACTGGGAAGCATATCCCCAACACGTCCCTGGGTCGGGCGGTTGGCGGATGTATGTATACACATATAGAGCCATGTATATCATCACGTACAATCTACACTGTTTCGTTATTCCGTAAATTTGTTAATCCGGACAAATTTGTATTGTATTAGCACAGTTCGGATAAACAGGGCCTCAGTGTACCCACCCTGCCCGTGACGGATATATTTCATCATCGAAAACGGAAGCATCCATTTCTACTAATTCATCCTCTAAAGTAATATCCCACTGCAGCAGCTGTTTGTTTTTTGTTTTTTATTTAAATCCAAGTTGTGAACAGACCCTATCATCTCACAGGCGGACCCTAGCTGTACAATACACGGTCTGGTGTTTCTCAAAAGGAATTACATGCACTCGAGACCCAACTACTTCCTCCAGACTTAATGTCTTCGATACGCTGTAATACATCTCCGATAGAGTAGATCAGTACGTTCGAACCATTGTGTATATTAAATCCCGTCGTCTAACGTTACTTGTGTAACGTAGTCTCTCCAACTACCAGCCTCGGAGTCGACCTTTAGACCGACTTGAGCCATGGCGGTCTCCCTCTCGCGTCATAAACACTGCCTTTATCCTTATATATTGTAGAACTGCCGCTGCTGGAGACAACGTTTACTGCCATGGAATATAAAACCTACATGAGAAATTGCGATAGAACTTATCCCTTGTTAAGAATGCCAATGGGTTCAAATATCATAAACTTAAGCATATTCTGTCGTACTGGAGTTTGTGTGAATAGTGTTTAAAAGTGAATCAATCCTTTCAGCGTTATGGAAAAAGGCCATCGCTGTCGAAAGTAAAGTCGAAAAGGTAAGGATGTCTGTGTTTGGGATAGGCTAGACACCATGATTAATCTTGTTTTTATTGATGATAGAGTTTCGTTGTTCAAGTGATTATCTCGAGGTCAACAGACAGTAAGTATTTTAGCTGTATTGTGGACGTACAGGGGTTCGCAGTTAACATTGCCTCGTAATAGACAGTTCAATCAATGTCCACTGTTAGACATTGTGGAAAGGTCATTTGTTTCCAAAAACACTGACAGCTTAGCTACGTCATCATCAACTTCATCGTCTTCACCGTCACATCCTCATCCTCATAGTCATCATCAACGGGATCGTGATTGTCAGTGTCATTGTTCAACAGTATCATCACCATCAAGATCATAATCATCGCCGTCGTCATTGTCATTGTTCAACAGTATCATCACCATCAAGATCACCATCATCACCGTCGTCATTGTTCAACAGTATCATCACCATCAAGATCATAATCATCACCGTCGTCATTGTCATTGTTCAACAGTATCACGCCATCAAGATGCAACCTCGTTTTATCGTGGTAGAGCAGTGTCGACATCAGCATCATCACCATAATCATCTCACCAAAGGGGTAAACGTATAACCCCCGCACCACTGGACCTTCCTGATACATCATGTAACCCATGCTTGTCGTAAGGGATCGGGTGGTCAGGCTCGCTGACTTGGTTGACACATGTCATTGTATCCCAATTGCGTAGATCGATGATCATGCTGTTGACCACTGGATTGTCTGGTCCAGACTCGATTATTTACAGACCGCCGCCATATAGCTGGAATATTGCTGTGTGCGGCGTGAAACTAAACTTACTCACTCACTCCTACATCAAGCTGCCCTTTCGTGATAGTCCGGAATAGTCAATACGGTTCAATTCGATGTAAACCTAGGCCTGTTTCACTCGCTAATCATCACTACAGCAATCATCAAACAATTCCAATGTCGTTATCTGCAGTATTGTTGCAGTCATCACCGCCAACACTGTTGTCATAGTTATTATCATTTCTATTGTTATCATTAATATATGCTTTGTTATAATCATCACTAACAAGGGCTCTACGAACTACATTAACGGGCAGCTACACAAGTCGTCATGGCAACCGATGCCTCACATCTGTATCAAAGAAATGAAATACATGTAGTCTCACTGAAGACATAAAAGAAAAATAAAACATTTCCATAAATACACATAAAGGTTAAGGTGAAGCGTGTACCTCGCTGGATGATTCTGTATTAATCGGCCACACTAGATGGATGTATTATAGAACGTCCTTGAGAAAATCAAAAGTTTGAATCCTAGAATCAAATACAGTGTGCGTCAGGTCACATGTGACGAAGATGAACGTTGATCCTGGCTCATGGTGGCCTACAATCCTTTCAATCAATACACAGGTGTAATTGATTGCACAGGTGTAGGCAGCAGATTGCAAGTCACGCGTAACCACACGAGGGAGGCCTATATTGTTGTGTATAAAACTCCATAGTATCTTCAGCAAGGTCCACTGACCAGCAGCTGGTGTAGTTTACCCACCCGGAAGTTGGGACCGCGTGGATACAACTTGTTTTCGTCGCTATGTTACTTGTGTACGACCACAAGACCTATTATACGCTAATGTACCTGAACTCGCGATGCCGGACATGAATTTGAGTTCATCCTCGTAAATCTACGTTAGTGCACGTGAACTTGCGGTACTTCCGTGAATCTACGTTAGTGTACGTGAACTGGCGGTACTGTACGTGAATCTACGTTAGTGTACGTGAACTTGCGGTACTGTCAGTAGAACTCCGTTAGTGTACGTGAACTTGCGGTACTGTCCGTGAATCTACGTTAGTGTACGTGAACTGGCGGTACTGTCCATGAATCTACGTTAGTGTACGTGAACTTGCGGTACTGTCCGTGAATCTACGTTAGTGTACGTGAACTTGCGGTACTTCCGTGAATCTACGTTAGTGTACGTGAATTGGCGGTACTGTCCATGAAGCTACGTTAGTGTACGTGAACTTGCGGTACTGTACGTGAATCTACGTTAGTGTACGTGAACTTGCGGTACTGTCCGTGAATCTACGTTAGTGTACGTGAACTTGCGATACTTCCGTGAATCTACGTTAGTGTACGTGAACTGCGGTACTGTCCGTGAATCTACGTGCGGTAGTGTACGTGAACTTGCGGTACTGTCCGTGAATCTACGTTAGTGTACGTGAACTTGCGGTACTTCCGTGAATCTACGTTAGTGTACGTGAACTGGCGGTACTGTCCATGAATCTACGTTAGTGTACGTGAACTTGCGGTACTTCCGGGAATCTACGTTAGTGTACGTGAACTTGCGGTACTTCCGTGAATCTACGTTAGTGTACGTGAACTTGCGGTACTGTCCGTGAATCTACGTTAGTGTACGTGAACTTGCGGTACTTCCGTGAATCTACGTTAGTGTACGTGAACTTGCGGTACTTCCGTGAATCTACGTTAGTGTACGTGAACTAACGGTACTGTGTGTGAACTTGCGTTAGCATGTGAACTTGCTTTTAAGTGCGTTACTGTACTATACGTGGACTTGCGTGACAACTAGTAGACGACCAGTTAGGATGTAGCATGCTGTCATCGATCTGCTCAGACTATCGACCACACATGCGTCTGGACTAGATTCGTTTTCACTTTCACAAAGAGAGTTGGTGAATATAGTTTAAACATTGATGACCAAGACGAAAGAAAAAGTAACTTTAAGTAATTGTCTGTAATTATCGGTTTGAACTCGCCCCATCTGTTACCACGTCTAACACGTCTCTGTCCCGACCCCCCATCACCCACACCCAGCCAGTCTATATATAGCCCTATGACGACAGCGTTCGGAACGTTGAGCAATAGCCAGCCGGAGTACAAGCTTAATCAATTGACGTATCTTTTCTTGGATACGCCTGCGCGCTTACAGTATCTAGGGAGATATACAATATGCACGGTTTCGCCTCGAGACTCGCTATGCAAATAATCATTGATTTGTAGTCATGTTTACAAGTGAAAAGAGCCAAGGGATTTGTTTATGTATCAAAATGTCAACTGAAAAATTGCAACGTCGAGTACGCATGTTTTGGTGATAGCAAAACCTTGAACAATGGCCGTGGTTCGGTTTACTGTTCTCAGAGGTCTTAGCTCCGTTTGATTTCATTCGCAACCTTATCGTGACAGATACGATAGGCTAAATACGAAAGGCTTTGTGACGAAAACGTATTTCATATCCCCCAGATGACGAGCAATTCTATGCGCTTCTAACAAGACAGCAATAGGTTCGAAAAGAACTTCTACTCGCCACAGATCAAATTATTCTTCGCTATAATGTGAGTAATACGGTTTCTGTGTATGTTCATCGATTTTTGAGATCTTCATCAATAAACCATGATACTTTCAGTACCACACTATATTCCTATTTAGATAAGTAGGCACCACGATGTCATTTTAGAAGTGAATTGGGAGTTGTGGTCATTTATTTTCTAACACTATATCCGTTCTAAACATTGAATGAACTCGGCGCCGAGCGTATTATTCGAGTAACACGAGTTCGATTAATGGTAGCATTTCGACATACTTCGTATGCCTAAAACAACGAAGTCCTTCGAAACAAGGATTGAATTCGAGCCGTCAGATGTTTATTCGCCGCTATAAGCACCCTTCCAGTAACGTCAGTTCACTTCCAGCAATTTTACTTCACACACTGTACCCATGTCAGGATTCGACTCCGGACTTTCGACGTCACGAGCAAACACTTTAAACACTGTGCTACTCAAATGACACCATAGTGATATAGGTTCTGCCTGAACGGTCAAGTTACATCGAGAGGAGAAATTCGAGTTAAAAAGGTTAAACTATATTCGTACATGGACGACGCTAAAGTCGGTCGTTATAACAAAATACTCAGTGTGCTTCTATAGTCTTAACGAAACAATAGAAATTGGAACCAATTAGTTTCAAAAGTATCTACACCACAAGGAAAGGTTTTGTTTCATTGGAAAAAATACACCAAATTAACTTTCGTGCGCAAAACATTAAGTCTTCCGAAAAACTGCCACAGTTGCCACACACGTGGAAGAGCAATGTCAATGTCACATGGTGTAATGTACAACGCTGATCCTCTCGGTACAGCAGCCTTCCAGTGATACTTCCACTGACGACACGATGCAATGTACACCGTGTCTGTCATGTACATTGCGTGAGGGGCTGTAATCAACATCACCGTGTGTCGCTTTATCGAATTACTTATGCCATCAGTCAAATTGTCCGTAGGACTTCTTCATTTCATAGCTGTGAAATGTAACCCGCCTATTCTCATTCCGCGTGGTCCGGTTCCGTGTGTGAGATTGGACTACCTGGATGAACTCTTTCTATCAAATGTCTTGTTTTGCTTCAGACGGCGGTAGTGGATATTCACCTTTCGTGTTTGTGGTGTGCATTCTGTGGCCGTCAAACCATGTGACAGCTGATAGGTTTTTCGACGACTGTATCTTTTTATCCACCTATGGATTCTGTCACTTGTGTAGATTGTTACAACTTACTGCAGTGAAAGGCCATTGGGGTTTTGCTGTTTGATATAGTTTTTAGGTTTATGGCTTGATGTATCCGTTCTGTGGAACAGCTGACTATTGATCTTTGGTTGAAATGCAAATAACACTTTCCCCACTGCCACAGTAAGTTACACGCAGTCTCGCTGACATGGACACAGTAGCTCTGATCGTTGTTGATACGTTCCGTGCATATTGTGCTTTTGTTATTTCACTTCATGCGTTTATATGTCGTTCTAAATGACACCTCGATAATACGACCCCGTTTAGTGAGGAAACCTGCTAAATTGACGAATACTGTTTCCAGCGTCTGTAGCAATCATTTGACAATCAGGGAACCCTGGTTTACTGACACTGTGAATAAGGGAACCCTGGTATACTGGCACTGTGAATAAGGACACCCTGGTTTACTGACACTGTGAATAAGGGAACCCTGGTATACTGAAACTGTGAATATGGGAACCCTGGTTTACTGACACTGTGAATAAAGACACCCTGGTTTACTGACACTGTGAATAAGGACACCCTGGTTTACTGACACTGTGAATAAGGACACCCTTGTTTACTGACACTGTGAATAAGGACACCCTGGTTTACTGATACTGTGAATAAGGGCACCTTGGTTTATTGACACTGTGAATAAGGACACCCTGGTTTACTGACACTGTGAATAAGGACACCCTGGTTTACTGACACTGTGAATAAGGGAACCCTGGTATACTGACACTGTGAATAAGGACACCCTTGATTACTGACACTGTGAATAAGGACACCCTGGTATACTGACACTGTGAATAAGGGAACCCTGGTATACTGACACTGTGAATAAGGGAACCCTGGTATACTGGCACTGTGAATAAGGAGACCCTGGTTTACTGACACTGTGAATAAGGGAACCCTTGTATACTGACACTGTGAATAAGGGAACCCTGGTTTACTGACACTGTGAATAAGGAACCCTGGTTTACTGACACTGTGAATAAGGACACCCTGGTTTACTGACACTATGAATAAGGACACCCTGGTTTACTGACACTGTGAATAAGGACACCCTGGTTTACTGACACTGTGAATAAGGACACCCTGGTTTACTGACACTGTGAATAAGGACACCCTGGTTTACTGACACTATGAATAAGGACACCCTGGTTTACTGACACTATGAATAAGGACACCCTGGTTTACTGATACTGTGAATAAGGACACCCTGGTTTACTGACACTGTGAATAAGGACACCCTGGTTTACTGATACTGTGAATAAGGGCACCTTGGTTTACTGACACTGTGAATAAGGAGACCCTGGTTTACTGACACTGTGAATAAGGGAACCCTGGTATACTGACACTGTGAATAAGGACACCCTTGATTACTGACACTGTGAATAAGGACACCCTGGTATACTGACACTGTGAATAAGGGAACCCTGGTATACTGACACTGTGAATAAGGGAACCCTGGTATACTGGCACTGTGAATAAGGAGACCCTGGTTTACTGACACTGTGAATAAGGGAACCCTGGTTTACTGACACTGTGAATAAGGACACCCTTGTTTACTGACACTGTGAATAAGGGAACCCTGGTATACTGACACTGTGAATAAGGGAACCCTTGTTTACTGACACTGTGAATAAGGGAACCCTGGTTTACTGACACTGTGAATAAGGACACCCTGGTTTACTGACACTATGAATAAGGACACCCTGGTTTACTGACACTATGAATAAGGGAACCCTGGTATACTGACACTGTGAATAAGGGAACCCTGGTTTACTGACACTGTGAATAAGGAACCCTGGTTTACTGACACTATGAATAAGGACACCCTGGTTTACTGACACTATGAATAAGGGAACCCTGGTTTACTGACACTGTGAATAAGGGAACCCTGGTTTACTGACACTGTGAATAAGGGAACCCTGGTTTACTGACACTGTGAATAAGGACACCCTGGTTTACTGACACTGTGAATAAGGACACCCTAACACATGTAATTTTCCAAGGAGAATATTGTAATGTTAACTCTGGTGTCGATAACATGGTTACATATATATAGTATGTGAATATACTCATGCCAATAATGGTTGTCACCCCCCCCCACCCCAACCCAACACACACCACACACCCACACCCCACATACCCTCTCCAATAAAACAAATTGAAGGGGGTGACAACCATTATTGGCATGAGTATATATATTACTCCCACGTTTCTTTTCCTCACAGAATACAACTTTCTAACTCCTACTGACATATAAACTATCTACGTACTGTTAGACTGAATGTCATCGTCATAAATGTTAAATGTCAAAGAGTTTCTCAAAACTATCCGCAAACTATTGTCTTATGCAATCCAAATATCAAAACTAGATTATTGCACGATGTATATTCAGTAAATCATACGACATCAAGCTCCCTCTTGAAAGGATCCGGAAATTACAATCTAATGCAATTCAAATCGCAGAAATATATAACTGCACGATATATGGTAAATGAAGAGACATGAAACCACTTTCGGGAAGATCCGCAATTAACTAAGTGACGCAATTCAATCAAACGGTCAAACATTTTTATAGCATCCCGTATAACAAACGACATCGGCATTCATAACCAAATAAAGCAATCATTGATTTTCCAGAAAATCTCAAATCGCCCCCAAAAACCAATTCGCGTGCCGGGGAAGTTTACATTAGCTACGTAACTCGAGGATGGATCTACCCGCATCTATCTTCCAGGGCGAATTACCGTTTGTCATGCTATTTCTAATCTACCCTGCTTCACGTGTAATGGGGATAAAAGTGACACAGCTTGGATGCGCGTCGTCACGAGATGAACTCAATCGATCCCCGAGCACTGGACGTGATTGGGTCATCGATCTCACTTGACACCTGCGTGGCTTCTGTAACGCCGAGTATTAACAGGTGTATGGCCAGGTACAACTGACGCCCTTCACGGTACTCGACTAGCAATGCAGGACTGACCCGGATAAATTACACATTTTAAAACTTAATAAGATTTTAATTGAGCTGAAACTATTTGTTTTAGTATTTATAAGCCTGCTGGTAGCGTCTGGGTGTTGGGAGGAGGCGTGATTTAATTCAATTTTAAAGGTTGGGTGAAACTGGCTTTTATTGATTAGATTAAATTGATTTAGCTATGGGGGGAAAGAATGGTGTTTGAAATAAAGGCTAATTTGTTAAAGTTTTCAACTGAAACCTAATGAAACACCTAATTTGTGTTTATAATTCGGTTACAAGAATCACACGAGACATCACGCTTATTTATTTTTAACAAATCTATTTAGTTAAGTTTTCAGTGATGGTATTTAGAGCACAGAAAAGTTAGATGGCATATACATGGCTAAACACACACCTGGCTCTCACACCTGAGATAAAGCAAAATTCTCACCTCTAGGTTTTCCTGTTCACGTTGTTTGTATTGTTCCGCCAGCTGCATCTTAAACAACAGAAGCTCGTGCTTGTTGATGTCTTTGGGCAAAGTGTTGCTGCTGCTGTTGGTGACGTCCTCATCCTCCACCTGGACGGCCTTGTAGCTACTGAATCCCCCGTCACGCTCCGTGGGGTAGTCCGGACCCGACGTCCGGGGGAGGTCTTCCAGCGTTACGTCAGAATCCGACTTCTTCTGTCTATCCCTACGCCGTATCCTCAGCAGAACAGTTAAGACAATGGCGGCGATTATGACAGTGAGACACAATAGGGTGATGACAATCAGCGCATTCTGACCGGGGGACACGCCTGACATCAACGCCGTGCTGTTTCCGACAAACACGGTAATTTCTAAAATCCTCTCACCCGAGGACCGAGGTGGGGTGCCTTCGTCCGTCGCGGAAACAAACACAACATATGTTCCCACATTTTCCTCACGTAAATGTTTGTTCACAAAGATAATCCCTGACGAACCGTCAATAGAAAACAGAAAGGACTTCTGGGGAGAGTCATGTCTCATAGAGAACTGGAGATGAGCGTTTAAGCCCGAATCACGGTCCTCCCCCTTCACAGCCGCTATCTGGGTACCCGGTGGATCTTGGAAAGGTATTTTAGATGTCATGTTGACTTCGTTGGGGAAAGTAATGACGGGCGTATTATCGTTAACGTCGGTGATTTCTACTATCACCCTAACCCTGTTTGCTAAAGATGGGTACCCGTGGTCACTCGCTTCCACGTCGAAACTGTACTCATCCCTCTGCTCTCGGTCGAAAACGTCATTGGACAGCAAGATCCCCGTGCTGGTCAAGATGAAAGGCACATACTGACCAATGTCCACTATAGAATACGTCACAAACCCTCCCCCATCTAAATCAGTATCGTACGCGCGTATCTGCCCTACATGCGTATCTATGGGTTTATTTTCAAGAATTTTAAACAAATAAACGGCTTCTCGGAATTCAGGTTCATTGTCGTTTTCGTCCAGAATGAAAATAGTCAAAGAAACGTTGGATGACATTGGAGGGTCGCCATGGTCAAACGCAATAACTGTAATGTTCAGCCTGTCGAACACCTCCCTGTCCAGCTTGTCCACCGCCGTGACCACACCACTGTCAGAGTTGATGTTGATGAAGTTGGTAATACGAGGATAAGCAGAGGTAATGACGTAGGTAATCCGGCTGTTATCGCCGGCGTCCCTGTCCACAGCTTTCACCTTTGTGATGACCTTCCCAATGGCGTTGTTTTCAGTTATGTTTGCCACGTAGTGTTGTTGTTTGAATGTTGGTGGGTAGTCATTAATGTCGACCAGATCGACCGTAAAGCTAGCAGTGGTTCTTAACGCTGGCCGACCACCGTCTTGACACAAGATGGTCAAATTGTACTGAGGTGATGTCTCCCTGTCCAGTACTCCGGACACGACAACCTTGTATTCGTTGACTTTCAGACTCTGTAACTGGAACCGGTCACTCATAACAGAACAATTCACTTGACCATTAGTTCCGGAATCTTCATCGGACACCACCATATGCGCAACCGCGAACCCTAAAGACGAATGTTCCATGACCTCGGCAGACGTTACGCCGTTCAGTATATTCAGCTGAATATATGGCGGATTGTTCACAGTGTCAAGAACATTAATAAACACAATGGACGGGGTCACAAAGGGATCTGAACCACCGTCGTACGCCTGGACTACCAAACGTACGGTCTTACCTTGCTGAGAGGATAACGGTTTTCTGGGAGTTATCTCCCCTGTTAATCGATTGATTTTGAACAGTTCTCTGTTAATGGCCGACTGTTGTGGACTCAACATGTAAAACACCTTGCCATTATGACCACTGTCTCGGTCCGTGGCATGGACTGTCAGGATGGTGGAGGTATTCGGTAGTGCCTCGCTAATGTTAGCATGATAATCATCGTGGGAAAACACTGGTGGATTGTCATTCTCGTCACTTATACTGATGTTAACTAACAGCTCCCCCACATTAGGTGGCCTGCCGCCATCTCTTGCCTGGACCCTCAGCTGGTAGAAGTCCCGAGTTTCACTGTCCAGGGGAGAATTGACGACTATTCGTAGGACGTCCCTCCCAGCTACGTTTTTGGTCACACTTAAAGCAAATGTCCCATTACTTGGGAAGATGGCATACGCCTGAACAGAATGGTTCTCACCTCCGTCCGAGTCCTCAGCGGAATCTATGGTATAGGACGATCCGACAGACACTGACTCCAGTATCTCCAACTTGATTGCCGGATGGGGAAACTCCGGGATTTCGTCGTTGATATCCTCAAGGAGTATATTAACCAAAATTGTCCTGAAAAACGGTCCCGATTGTAGTGCTATATATATGCTGAATTTACAAATCCGTTTGAATTCACAAATTGTAATATTTTCCCTGTCGAGGACTGATGCTGTTGATAACACACCCGACCGGTTGTCGATCAAGAAATAAAAATTGGGGGTCTCTCCTGGGCGTAATATCCGATAGCGAACAGAAGCAAGGTCTTCTCCTGCAATGGCTGAAGAAACGTTGGAGTCCTTTGCAACGTTTCCGACGAAGGTACCCGGGGGTTGTTCTTCCTCCACAGTATAGTTGAGCACATCCCCCTGTGCCTCACCCCCCACGACCGCACAGACCACGATACACAACGCCGTCACACACAGCATCGTTCTGATATACGCTATTAAACTACTAACAGCAAAGACGCGCGAAGTTCCATTGACAGTCAACTCCGCGCTGAAGTCCTGAGTGAATACTCCAACTTCCTCAGTGAAGACATGTTAAAACAAAAACGTCCTGGTCGATGAAGACGTATCACGGGGGAGTAGTGTTACGTCCCTGAGCATGTCCCGTTGTCAAAGTCAACGCCTTGTCGTAATGCAAATCCACGAATAAACGTATTTGCCTCGCTTTGTGGCAAGTTGAGAGTCGATCTGGTTATATTGAATGCGTGTATTTCAATTCAATATGTACCCCTATCAATAGCTGGCTTTTTTCACTTCTGTGAATACCAGATTCTCCTCGTTCACAGACCGGGTCCTTTCACCAAAGGCAATATTACATGAATGTATGTATTATCTGTTCCACATAAAACTCGCATACACATACAGACAATTGAGGCGTCACACGTTAACTACACATAGATCCTCTCTCGGGTCATAGGCACATTCATAAAGTCGACACGCACAAATCGTTCTGTATGCTCTTCACTGGCTGGGGAAAAGATGTCCTGTGTTGTCATGTGAGAATATCCCACTAGTATAAACAGTCGGAAAGCAGAGCCATAACTGTCAAACTTTCACCGATATCCAATTTTCACAAGTGTTTGGAAAACTGCTTCGTGCAGGCTCTTCTTGCATAAATGGACTGTCCGTGCTTGAACCACTTGTTTCTTAAAAGTGAAGAAATTCCAACTCCCGAGTGATATGTCTAACAGTTTAACGTAACATGCACTGGCCCCTTCCTCGAGACGTGCTCAAGCCACGCGATACATCGCGCTGTGACAAACCCTCGAGCTAACTCCCGCCTCCCCGGCTTATTGCGTTGACTCAGTCTCCGCACAGGGTAGAGGTCGATACGGGGACGTGGTGCGGAGCTTCCACAAACTCCACGCACTGTAGCGAGAAGACAATCGACACTGAAATCGCTTGACGACTCGTGTCAGAGGCTGGTAGCAGGCTTCGCGGTGGTTACTTAATCCGTCTTCATTTCATAACGAGATTTAGTTATCTGTCGGAATTTGTTTTTACCTTCACAGAATCATGCTTGTTTTCGTGTCACGTTAAAGCCACTTGACACTCGACTCTCGACTCTGACACACTATACAGATGTTCTGTAAGTTGCTCCAACAAGTATATCACACCAAATGCACGTTACTTTTCAATAATTGGAAAGACTAATATATATGGACGAATTTATAACGTTCCTACATCACGTGAGTCATTATTTAATGGTGTTCCGTTCCCTTGAGGTGAGTGTTTCAAAAGAAAGTCAAATCAGATCAAATCATTTAAATCTGCAGATAGCGTGTTTCTGTGTCGGGATAAGTCTGCTCGCTTGTCTTGCGTCTTCATAGAGAGACGACAGCAGCGAGCGGCTCGCGTACAGTGCTACAGTCGGTCCCTTCGCTTTGCTGATCAAACAGCTTCAGTTGAATATCATGGAAACTTTCAGTCTCGTGTTAGCCTCTCCACCTCGCCTGAAAAAGATCAAAGTTTGTGTCAGTGTTTGCAGAAATGATTAACTCTGCTTAATGAAGGACGCTCCACCCGTGACATTCCCCTTGACTTAATGATGTTTGTCTTTCGCCAAATCCCAGTGCATAAATATTAGATGTTCAATACTCGTGTGTAGTGGAGCTATTTTTCAACATTTCCATCCCATCCAGTTCTCCGAATACACTTACCTCCACGTCAAGGTACTCCAGGGAATTAATTGGGGGGATTATCCCGTTCGTCTACGATGTATTTATGTAATCATGTAATCCCATCTCAGCCCCTCCCCTCTCGCTTCAGCCGGCCAATGGTCAGTCTGGCGACTCTATTAGCTGTCCAGCATCAGAACGGCTGTTTACATTAGCTACACGGGATGCATTAATTGACGGCTCGGGAGGGATTAGGTTGAGTGGGTAGGGAAATCCTCAAGGAATGTATCCCGTGGGTCGGGACAGATCACGCTCCGGGATGCTGTGTAAATCCAGGATAATCCGGGCTGTGTCACCGATCCGAGTTAAAAGTATATCAGTATATCAGCTACCTCTACAATATGTACCTGTAATTAGCGCCTTTGATGTTACCTGTGAAAATTATCACGTATTGTTGAGGAATATGGACAGGGGGCTCCCTGCTGGAATTTGACGAGTTTGGTGCCAGTCTGGCAGAGTTTGGTAGGTTAGCTGAGTAAATAATACTTTGTGTTAAGCGTTTCTAACGGTTTATTTTGAGAAAAGGACCTAATTAGGAAGGCTATACCAAACAGTTTTGTTATTTCATTTGACACATAACAATGAATACATATATGCATGAGTTATATGCATTTGAACATAAGATACAGAAAAAGACTTTATTGCAGTTACATGTACTGAAGTCGGCTCTAGCATAGTGCCTAATAAAAAATAAAGTCAAGCACAAGGACATGACACGATTGACATAATGTGTGTGTGCGTGCGCGCGCGCGTGTGTGTGTGTAAGAACGCACGCAATTTTCCCTCGTCTCAGTTTCCCAGTTTGACTTTTGTCAATGTTTTCAGTATAAACATTTAGTGGCCCACCTTTGACCAGTGAGAGTAAAGGGGCAAGGTTATAACTTATGTATTTATAACGTATGATGCAAGGTGACACGTATGTCTGCCTCCTACCAATATCACTGTCCTTCAACATAATGCCTCCACTCATGTTTATGTAGTGTTAACACTGATACTGAGATGAACACTGTTTCTAACCTTTAAACAACACAAAACACTCTCTTCAGTACAATTTCACGTGGAAAGAAAGACGAACATAGTTTCGGAATTATAACCATGGGCATTGCAACTTCATAGGAATGTCATATATTCATGTGGCTAATGTCATTATCACTAATGTCATACAATATTCAAGCTATGCATGAGACATCGCTGAATACAGGATTGTCCACGATAGTCATATCTTGTGTTCTTACTGTCTGACGTGGAGAGGCGTCAGAATAAGAGTAAGCTCTAGTACAACCCATTCTCTATTCACGCAGTGGGCAGTGGGGTAGCCTAGTGGTTAATGCGTTCGGTTGTCACGCTGAAGACCCGGGTTTGATTCCCCATGTAGGTACAATGTGTGAAGCCCATTTCTGGTGTCCCCCGACGTGATATTGCTGGAATATTGCTAAAAGCGGCGTAAAACTAAACTCACCCACTTACTCTATTCACGCAGTCCACATTACCAATGACAAACGATTGAGAAAGTGGGTGAGTGAGGTTTTGTTGACGCCATAGACAGTAATGTTTCAGCCTCATCACAACCAAATAATTCAGTGTGCACGGACCCCCCAGTGACCGATAGCATGAACAACGATAGTGACCACATTGCAGGGTACGATAAAGTTGAACAAGTCACAGATACCGACCACCAGATCATGAAAGCAGTTCTTTCAAGAATCTTTCAAGAAAGAATACTTGGGATATAAGCTCGGCCGAATTCCCATCACCATTGTGGCACGTGGCCCAGTGTACAATATACGTCACAAACCCGGCGCAGATAAGTAACACTGGTGGCGGAGGGTAGGTGGCAGGATGACCATTGTTCCTTGACCCAGTTGGAGAGTTTCCAGAACATCAGCCCTGTTCAAAACACGTACTTCGTTTGAAGTGTGCCTCTGTTCACCGAGCTACGAACGGGTACCCGGTAGGATGATATGGTCATGTGACCTCCTGGCGCCTCATATGCAGCTTTGGTTGTTCCAGCAGGAGTACACTGATTTAAAGAAGGGGGGGAGGGAATAATACTGTGTAGCGCTGCTGAGCTCTCGTCCAGTCTGGAAGCCATACTAAAATGCATCACTTATGAGGGCTATTCATTAAAATTTGAACAGAGCTTTTGTGTCAAAACCTTTGTGCGGGTCAAACATGCCATACCTTTCTAATTAATTCATTTTTTCCAAAATCAATTAAAGAAGTAGTTGTGCGGGTAGGGAGTCTACAGACACATTCTAACCACGAATATTTCTCTTGTACCGGTGTACTGGGACAGATGATGGTGGTGGGGGCTAGTCACGTGATATTTGTAGGCTAATCAGAATAATGACATATTTGCTTTTCCAATCTTTACAATATCTCCACTTTTAGAGGCTAAACACTAATATGTCATTTCTTGTAGACAATCTAGATCAGGTTTCGTCCTTACACAACACCAGCTCCCAGCGATCAGCTGTTGGCTGGAAGGAATATCATATTCTTCTATGTACAAGTTTTTGTTTCAACACACCGACATATGTTCGTTACAACGTAACATTAGATTAATCTGGGACTCTATACGACTGCCGAGTTTCCCCGATATAAGGCGCACTCCACACCTGATGTTATCGATTATGTCCCGTGATTGACTCATGTCAGTTACATCATTGTTTTGACCGATATGGAGAATGGAGTCAGTTTCTGGTTCTGATATTCGAGATTCTCTGTTATTGACGTTTCAATTCGTTGTGTTATACCATGAGGTATCAAATTCATGTATTACACGGTAAAATTTACTGAATAACGTGTTGAGAACAAATTCACTTGAACCCTTAAATCGATCTGACCATATGCCGTCTATAAAGTCTCACCCAAACACTCAACATCCCAAACCGTTCCGTTTGATCTCGCCCTTTGCACGTGAAACACACATTAAATATTCAAATACGTGATTTCAAATCTCTAGAGTTAGACACAGACATTACAAATTGTCCATCTTAGCGGTCAAGCATACCGTGTAACTCCCCAAGAGCTATATCAGAAGGTTTGGTTTACAAGTTGACCCATGTCTACCGTTTGAACCTGACGGTGGCACCGCACGAGCGTTACCATGGGGACGGTGCGATGTGTATGAAAATAAGAATTCCTTATATCAAAGAATGGTGGCAAGTTCGGCACTTCGGATTCTTAAGAAACGAAAGCCTGAGGTCAGATTGAATTACTTTCGTTTTTCCGTCACTGGAAGCAAACAGTATAATGACAAATATTTATGGCTTCTTTCCGATAATGATTAATGATTTCTCTGAAGCAATGCGTAAGTTGTACTGGCAACAACATCCAGCTCCAACATCTGAGGATGCTGCACGACATTGTACGTTTCTATGAATATTTGATACATCTTGTTGTGTATTTTACTGATTGAGACAGAAAAAATCGATAATGTTAAACACAAACAGTTAGTCTTTACGGCAACAAAAGGAATTCGCAAATATTCTTTTTATCTTCGATTGATTTTTATACAAAGGAGACCTTTGAACCCTGAACCACTTGTGATTTATCCCCTCTGTACTTGTAGGGAATGAAGCTTTGATATCAATGTTTAATGCGCTAAAGTGTTTGCGCTCATTTCGTAAGAATTAAGTCGTGTTCATAAGGAATTTTTTAAAGTGCATCTTTTAGATTGAAACATAAAAGAGCTCTCGAATGAGTTCAAGTGTATTTTCTGAAAGAAATGTTTCCAATTAGCTGCGGCGATGATGTGATTGTTTCTTCTGCAAGCAACAATTTTACATGCAACAGATGCTGCACAGTGTTAACCTTGTCCAAGGACTATCGAGAAGACCGTGAAGATACACTCAGTTCAGATATGGCAGTCATTCCTTGGAGGCTTCTGGACAGTTGGAATTCAGATCTGATCCATAGTTTCAGATAAATGGAACACTGGTACTGTTGTTGGCTACGATACAACCGTATGTGTGAAAACAAGTGTGAATGATTGTTAATGAGATCATGCATACTTGCCACAGCTTCCACACCCACCTACCCCCACACTTACACCCACACCCACCCCTCAACCCACCTCGACACTGCACAATGGCATCGAAATACTTGTCTGGTACAAAGAAATGCATTTTTTAATCCCAGCCATCAAGGTTATCTATTTATTTCTTCACTATATCTTGACCTGAGTTGAAATAAATAAATTGACAAATGTCTGTTAAAGTGTACATGAATTCCTCCTTGCTACAGTGTAAGAATTTTTTTTGCAGTATGGTATAGACTCAAGTCACTTGTTTGAGTGGCATTTTAGAAGTTGAGACGTACAATATAGAACAAACTTACGGATAACAACTTCTTTATTTGGTGAGTGCCACGTTTCGATATAGGTTCTTGTACCGCTGTCAAGCAGGAAGTGGAGGAGATGCATATATACTGAATGTAAGAATGAAAACAACATACTGGACTCAAGTCTGTTAAAGAATGTATAAATCAAATGCGAAAACTGACAAGTATACAAACTTACTTTATACTCTACTAAAACAGCCAGTTTACCTACACTAACAACAATACAACAACACTTGTCATGTCGGTTACATGTCAATTTCACCAGCCACGCCAGATCAGTGTCGACATTCCACAATGTAGCCCCTCTGATTACCAGCACGACCGTTGGACATTTCAGTCCATATAATGACAGGTATGACACATGACTAACACATTGCTACATACACCCCCTCGTCATTTCCTCCTTAAGTCCAGCCGCAGCGTAAAGGATGGGACATGGTCCAGTAGGGGAGTTGCTGAAGCGAAGTTGGGGTGTTGATGTCAGTAATCGGGAAATAGACATGCTCTCTGAAATGGATAAACGGGTTTTATAGCTCCTGAAATGTACCTGTGTGTGTATCAACCGCTGTTTGTTCACCTGGGAACGTTTTGGTTTAAATGTCATTTACTGATACAGTTTACACAAAGACAAGGACTTGTTCCACTAAGCGATCGTAGAGGTTGTCTAGAGATGAGGTTAAAGCTAGACAAGGTCTAGCGATACGCAGTGCTACACAGGGCTGATCGGGAGGCATGTCAACACTGTCACATAATGACATACATTTCCTTAGATGTTTTTTTGGATTATAACCAAATTAAGTTTTGGTGATATCTATGGTAGCTGTTATATTCCTTTTCTTAAATATTAACTGCCGGTTAACATAGTCGGTTTGTTTGCAAATAGCCTGTAAAACAATTCATGTTTAGAGGGACGCAGTAGAAAACGACCTTGAATGCATTATTAAAGAAAGCCGACACTGTTCATGAGGGAGATCATTTTCGATTTATTTCTCATTAAATTTAATGTTTGTCTTTTAATGGTTTGTGTTATTTCATGATAAGCGGGTGGAATGGCGGTGCTTGTTGTTACGTTCAGCAGAAGGTATTTATGTGGTCGTGTCTACTATATACTTCTGTCGGTATGTTCAAAGTATGTAGTTTTTTCTCTCGCGGTTTTAGGCCGGTGCTATTTTAATATTTTATGATATAACTGACTGAGTTTGGTTTTACTCCGCTTTTAGCAATATTCCAACAACATCACGTCGGGGGACACCAGAAATGGGCTTCACACATTGTGCCCATGTGGGGATTCGAACCCGGGTCTTCGGCGTGACGAGCCAACGCTTTAACCATTAGGCTACCCCACCGCCCCTTTAATGATATAAAATATCTGTGGGTGGGGTAGGTTTTAGGCTTATTTTAAGGGGGTGAGAAAAAAGAGGAAGAACATTGTTTGTTGTGATTGGTTTGAATGGGGTAGAGAAGTGTTTCCTTTGATAAAACTATGGCCTGTATGCTATTCTGCTGTGACTACCAAGCTGCAAATGACACTGATAGAGAATGATTGCCAACAGACTGGACACAACAATGAACATCTGATCCGACAAATTATTTCTAATCTAGATTTCCTAGCCTAATTTGTCTGCTATCAACACAGTGTATGAAATGAAGCCTGTCTGTAGCGAGATTATATTTCATAGCGGACCCACTGACAATGCACCGAGTGTACCTTACAAACCCGACAACAAAACTCGGATATGAAATCGACAACTAATGCCATTATTTTCGATCAACGACGCCGTCTTCAAGCCAATATCAATAAATCCCACCTCAAAAATTAATATTCGGATATCCCGTAGTGAAATGTACAAAAAAATACTGTGTTATTGTCGGACCATGCGGTACAAGTATTTCATAATCCCGGGTGCAATTTACAACCACAGTTGTCAATTTCAAGCTTGATGTGTCAATTTGAAATGGACGCTGGATTTTATGAGCTACAGTGTTGTGATAAGGCCCGCAGGTAGCCAGGGACAGAGATTGGAATTCCTCCCACCCCCTGTTTGTGCGCAGGTAACAGTTGTCAGCGATTTCAATTACCGACCTATCCATGGTCAATGTTGTCTATATCGCTTCTATTGATGTGTGCCCGTCATACACCGCTTTATGGGGTCCACTAGACTTCATCAGATCGTAAATCACACAGAAACGACTGTGGCTTACAATGAATTGACATTCTTCTTGCTCGGGCCTTTGTCGGTCATCAAATGAGGGGACTGAAATTAACATAAGATTGAGTGACATATACAAGTGCATATACATGTAGATTTCATTCACTGACATGAGATAAACATGTGGCGGTACTTAAATAAAGTCGATTTATGTAGTCTTGGGTTGGAGATTGATTAAAATTTACACGTTTTAGCTGTGAGAATACTTTTACTTAGACATTTTAACAGACTTAGGTCCATTCGCGTCACTGAATCTAAATCACGAACTGGGGGATATTTTTTATGGTAATTGTGTGTTGACTTGTAGTCCAAATGCATTAAACCCTTCTGTGTATTTGAATGTGATTCTTGGATTAATTGCTTGTCACATTCAAACATATTATGCGATGATGAAATAGATTGGTACAAAGTTGCAACTTCCATACTAGCAGAAGCTTTCTTAAGGTAGTGGCAGTATGTATTATTGCATTGTTTCATTGTTTATCTGTTAGAAACTGTTCTCCTGTATCACGATCAACAAACTCGGATTCAGTACACTCGTAAGGGTCATTAGTGATCAACTTCACAGTGAACACATAGATTGCACGTCCATATGTCAATAAGCTGTCCACATGTCCATCAAAACATGGAAGCATGGGAAGGTTTTAACCTAAACTAAACACCAGACGTTTCTTTTTATTTAGTTAGTTTCATATCCTTTTTTCTTTTATAATTTATCAATCCTTTCATCACAACTTCTGCGACAACGATAGGTGGAAAATGCGCTCCAGATACCACATGCAGGTAATATCAAAAATGTGAATTGGATGGTTGAACGGTGTGACCTTCTAGTGACCGTTGGTCGTGTTTGTCAGACTCGATCATTATGACATACAGCTGTACTGCTGGTCAGTGCGGCGTAAAACAACAATAGCCCTTCATTCAAGAGGTAGGTGCTTGAAAGATCGGTATGATTGACAGATGAGGAGTATGTATATGTTGCCGGGAAGCATACCCTCATGTTTGATGATGGATAACCAGGAGAGTATGTATATGTTGCCGGGAAGCATACCCTCATGTTTGATGATGGATAACCAGGAGAGTATGTATATGTTGCCGGGAAGCATACCCTCATGTTTGATGATGGATAACCAGGAGAGTATGTATATGTTGCCGGGAAGCATACCCTCATGTTTGATGATGATAACCAGGAAACAAAGTAGAAGCGGTTATGTGAGAAGTGTTTCCTGCCTTCAGTTTGTCGTGTTTCGACGACTGGGTTTGTAGTAGTGACGTTTACTATAAGGCTGTAATATCTTGGTCGAAACCAATGTTTAAGTATGTACTCATTTTTGCTCGTTAGTTTAGAAGACCTTTATGATCAGGCTTAATAGACAACGGAGTAAGATAAAAATCATACTTTGTAATCAATTGCTAATCTAAATGTTGAACTGAAAAATTATACTGAAGGATGAATATATAACCATGTGTTCGAGAATAACCTTTATCTACCATGAATCAGATTGTTAATACTACCTGGAGGTTTGATGATATTTTACTGATAACAGTGAAATGGACAAGTCATGAACTGCAATCGATTAAAAACATTCTCTGCCAGCTGATCACCTACATGGCTTCAACAGAAGGATGTAGACGCTTCAAGTACGGCATTCTTCATCCCTTAATCCTGTTCCTTCATACAATCAAGGAAGTATTTCTTACATTCACTGAAATCTACTTGTGACAAGCGGAATTAATATCATGTGGATTCTTCAAAACACCAAGGATGTTCTTGATTTTATTTTGCAATTCCAGAAAAGGAAGGAAGTTTAGTTCTGTCACATCTTATTTTCAACCTTTGTACACTACTACCCCCCACGTAAAGGAGAAATTGCTTACTAAATGTAATGGCCGTGGACACAGTTTCATAACTGTCTTCCAGAGTTCGTGGTAATTTCTTAAAAACGAAAGCAAATGTCAGCAATGAAAGCAATGTTGTTTTCACAGAAAACTGAACTGAACCTAATGGATTAGACCTTTATAACACTTAAGGGTACGACCTTCAGGCAGGACGTAGGCAGCCCAATGTGTAAGACCTTCAGGCAGGACGTAGGCAGCCCAATGTGTACGACCTTCAGGCAGGACGTAGGCAGCCCAATGTGTAAGACCTTCAGGCAGGACGTAGGCAGCCCAATGTGTAAGACCTTCAGGCAGGACGTAGGCAGCCCAATGTGTAATACCTTCAGGCAGGACGTACGCAGGCAGCCCAAGGCAGGACGTAGGCAGACCTTCAGGCAGCAGGACGTAGGCAGCCCAATGTGTAAGACCTTCAGGCAGGACGTAGGCAGCCCAATGTGTAAGACCTTCAGGCAGGACGTAGGCAGCCCAATGTGTAAGACCTTCAGGCAGGACGTAGGCAGCCCAATGTGTAAGACCTTCAGGCAGGACGTAGGCAGCCCAATGTGTAAGACCTTCAGGCAGGACGTAGGCAGCCCAATGTGTAAGACCTTCAGCCCAATGTGTAAGACCTTCAGGCAGGACGTAGGCAGCCCAATGTGTAAGACCTTCAGGCAGGACGTAGGCAGCCCAATGTGTAAGACCTTCAGGCAGGACGTAGGCAGCCCAATGTGTAAGACCTTCAGGCAGGACGTAGGCAGCCCAATGTGTAAGACCTGGCAGGCGGACGTAGGCAGCCCAATGTGTAAGACCTTCAGGCAGGACGTAGGCAGCCCAATGTGTAAGACCTTCAGGCAGGACGTAGGCAGCCCAATGTGTAAGACCTTCAGGCAGGACGTAGGCAGCCCAATGTGTAAGACCTTCAGGCAGGACGTAGGCAGCCCAATGTGTAAGACCTTCAGGCAGGACGTAGGCAGCCCAATGTGTAAGACCTTCAGGCAGGACGTAGGCAGCCCAATGTGTAAGACCTTCAGGCAGGACGTAGGCAGCCCAATGTGTAAGACCTTCAGGCAGGACGTAGGCAGCCCAATGTGTAAGACCTTCAGGCAGGACGTAGGCAGCCCAATGTGGGCTCTTCTTGTTGCTGGTCTGTTTCTTATGCATATGAACCGGAATTTCTGCATGGACCGTCAAAGACAAAACATATTGTTTTTTGCTAAGACTTCTAAAGCTGTAAGTCTAAATGCAATTAAACCCGTTTGTTTATCAGAATCCGCTTACCAGTTCGCAAACACCTCATATTATCACTATTTGATAGTGATTCGCGAACACCAGCTGACGATCAAGTCGAATCGTACTAGGGACACTCTGTGTAACTGTTATATGGGCATCAGTCAGTGATGTGTATAGAATGAAGTGTCACGATACCTACACATTTACATTATAAATAGTATCGCGGAAACACGTTTGGAAGAAATCATAGAAGATATAACAGAGTGCCCTTTATAATATATAAATATTAATGCAGAGACATTTCGGAGCGAATTGTAATTGAACACGTTTTTGTAATCTAGTTCAACCAAAGATAAGCTGTTCTCATTTAATGCGATACAATCATAGATTCATTATTTATAACTTTGAGAATTGAAATGAATTCGCTCTGTCCGATATCATTAAATTGAATTCGCTCATTCGGGACATCATAAAATTGAATTCTCTCTAACAGGATGTTATAAACCTGAATTCCCTTTGTCTTGACACCATGACATTTTATTCAACATTGGTCAGGACACTACGGAGGTCTTCTTCTTCTTCTTTTTCTTTAACATCACCTCCTCTTTAATTGGGAGATAAACATACTGTGTTGGAAAATCAGAGGTATACGACAAAATTATATAAGCTCAGCTCTAAATTTGAGTGTTTATCTCCAAAACCGACCGCGTTTATAGTTTTTATCTCCATTCTACCAGAGGTATAACCGCGTTTATACCTCTAAAGATTTAATTAAAAACTCACATACTGTGGCATGGTAAAATTACGGTTATTATTGACTGGCATCAAATCAGCAATGATACGTTTGTGTATATAACGGGATTATATAATTTCTAAATGACTTTAATCAGAACCAATCAGAATCCACCCAGCATTTAGTCTTCATGTCATTTGTAAAGTAATGAAAAATATAGAAAAAATGAACAGTTTTATTGACTGGCATCAATACAGAACTTTTCACTCATGCAAATGATACCTTTGTTATGATGAACGGAACATTATACGGTTTAGACTTGCATGATCTCAGTGATCTCAAACCTATAAAGATGGAGGATTATCTGTATATTCCGATACTGGGAAGCTGATAGAAATATATGAAACTGTAGCTTTCCATACCTTGTTTTGCTCCCAGACTAATAAAGATTAATTTCTATTTTATGGGCCCATGTTTGAAAGAATTGCTGTTTAAATAAAAAGTGAAAGTTCGTTGATCCAAACTGTAAGCCCGAAATGATAATCAAGCTACTTATTATATTTATTATGGGAAATGCAAAGGCGGATCCAGAGGGGGTGGGGGTGCAGGGGTGTGCACCCACCCCACCCCTTTGTGCTGAAAGTTTGTTAAATGACCATTGAAACTAGGGTGAAAATGAAGGTGTGCACCCTCCTTTTCTCAATAGTGTGCACACCCACCCCCACCCCCACCCCCTTCTCAAAAGCTGTATCCGCCCCTGGAAATGTGTTCTGTTTCGGAATGGTACTGACGATTTACTGGGGTTAGCAGAAAGCAAGGGGTCATACAAGTATAAATGCCCGATAGCGCTAGTTACAAGACCCAGTTATACTAAGGCATTTCCCAGTTGAGTATGGCCAAAATACTCCAGTGAAAGTGGTTCCTGTTTCAGCAGGTCATTTACGCGTGGTCAGCACACATGATACGTGAGTTCCTCACCCACTCCCCAGCTTGAAACATCTACTATCAAACAATTGTTTTGCCTTGGTAGTATAAGAGGAACTACGTTTAAAATACTGCGTTCCATCTAGACCTGCAGGTCGTGGAATCACGATTCGCTGCGATGATGATACTGGGTTTGTTAGCATCAGGGCCGTGAGCGCTTGTCGTACCAGATCTACAGGATATGGTATAACCGGTCAAATGAGTGTAAAAACTAACTCACTCTTGTCTCAAGTTGGTGGAATAAAACGCAAATTTTAAATTCCAGTGTTGAAGCAGATGTTTTAAGTAGCACTCTTCAACAGTAATTGACTCAGTGTGAGATTTAGCAGAGTGAATAAATTTAAACCTCACTTCCATATCGCAGACCAACTAACAAGGGAAACATGTGAAAACCCAGGTCAGATCTTGTGTATAAAAGCAGCAAAACCGTTTCACAAAATATAAAAAAAATTGTACTAAGATATTCAAACTGTCGTTAGCATGTGTCCATGAATCATTGTCAAACAGCGATGACAGCAGGTGAAAACACTTGCAAAGGCAAGTTAGTATGTTAAATCAAACGAGATTGTGCCATCCTGATGTTCATCATTGCAGTCAGGAACCCAGCAGCCGTTACCAGTGTTATACACTATACATTGCTCCAAGGAACATGATTTGTTCATTTGAAAGGCTCTGAGTACCTAGTATAAACACTTGCAAACGCGTCAAATGTGGGTGTGGGCATTGGTTTGAGATTTAACGTTGAATACACTGGTATTCCAGGTTATGTCGACAAGTGGGGTGGTCTAGCAGTATGGAGTACTAGTAAGGAGCTCAATATCTATATGCCCTCATGAGTGATATACCCAGTGAGTGATATAGTAAGAACGGTTTTACACCCCTTTTGGCAATATTCCAGCAATATCACGGCGGGGTACACCAGCAATTGGCTTCACACATTGTACCCATGTGGGGAATTGAACCCAGGTTTTCTGCATGACGCGCGAACGCTTTAACCTCTAGGCTACCCCACCGCCCCATATGTCCTCATGTCACTGACGTATTTCAAAATAAATGTAAAAGCAACTCACCATTCTAATTTAATAAGTCTTCAAAAGCAATACAGGTCTCTCGTGCCTTTCAAACAAAACATCTGACCTTCAGAGACAAACAGAGGTCACTGCAGCTAATCTGATATTCGAACCCACGACCAACTGACCGTGGCCACTCTGTATTGACACTGCAACCACAGACCCACCGTGTGCCAGTTTAATGGTCAAGAAGAGCACCTGTGAAATCCATTAAATAATTAATTATCTGGCTATCTACACCAATATGCTGCTCTGATGTAGAAAGCATCAGAATTCAGCCCCACGCGTGTCTAGACGGGTCTATAGACCAACTATGTAGTCATTAAAGACGCATCTTTGATGGGGCTACTGCAATGTAAATGCCTTTGGATGCAGTAAACACCTTCTATAGAGAACGCCTCTCAGACATTTATTACATGTAACCAAATCCAGACATAGTTTCGCTGTGGCGAGTGTAATTTCTGAGGAGCTCGGGGTGGCTTGGGTGAGGAAATATATAGGACATGCATTCAATCAAACATATGTGAATAATATTTGTCGTTTAACCCTAAAAGCCAAGAGATGGCGATCGTGAATGTAAGTTACGACATCAACCAAAAAACCGATCCTTGGTAAAGTCTGGCCAATTTGTCCAAAGCATATATTTTCAGAACGAGAGTGCTCACTACATATATGATAGCTACTAGAAAGTATTTTGGCACGTTGTTGGTAGCTATTTACGACATCTACCGGAAGCCAGTTCCAGTGCGTAATAACTTACAGCGGTCTGACAGCTATCGAGATGTTTGGCACGATCTGTGTATGTTATTATTGCTGATGCAGATGCAGTTAAGTTCGAATCGATATCAGAACTGACAGTTACTATTAAACAGACACTCGGTTGAGAACGTGAGTTGAATGTTGACAGTACAATCCTCGACGCTGTCGTGTTCCCCTCTGTAATTTCCATCAACATTCAGTCCAGTTGATAAAGCGTACGTCAACACTGGTTCGAATCTCCATATGTGTACTCCATTTAATCTGTTTAACACTTTTTTCTGTCCCTTTCTAACTCTTCCAAAGAATCCCGGAAGGGATATTGTCGCGTTGTAATGCTGTCGTCATTACAAAAAAACAGCAAAAAATATCAAAGTAACCGATATCGACATTGCGATATTTTTTTTAACAATTTTCGCATTGTCACGCTTTGAATAATAATTCTGTTTTTACCAAAGAGCGGCAACGCAGCAAATGGACGTTTTCCCGAGGTCAGCATGTAAAATGGGCACAGAAGGCATTACCGAGCCCGACATTGCGACATATTGATACTGTCACGCTGTCGTCCCCGTCCATTAAATGTGCGCAGATGCAGTACTTGCCTGTGCAGAAACACGTATACTCTTTTTTACATTCCACTAGTGTTTTCTGCAGCTCTATAGATTCTTAAAGCAACTACCACTTGTATACTGATCTCCTGCTGTCGTCTCTGACTTTCTGTAGTCATACAAGTTTCCCTTTGCACCAAGTTCAATTTGGTTCTGAGGATAGTCAAGACTGGATATTCTTGTGCACTGGCGGTTTATAAATAACTGAAATACTTGCAATGTTTCTTTAATCTCGATTTCGAAATACAATGTTATTAGAAACGTGAGAAGAGGTCAGAAGAAGTGACATTTCGATGTAACCCGCGCCGTTGTTCGAGTCACGAGTTGTAAGAGTGTAATGAGGCTCGACTAAAGACAAACATAATGTAGACCTGACTCTAAATCTGAAGTGTGATTTACTTACTTGTTTGTGATACTGGGTTATTTCACAGATGACGATAATGTGACCACACAAATGCCACAAGACAACGTACGATCAGTTTGGCGAGATTGTTTTGATCATTTAAATGAAGAGTTTTCACCATTGAATGCTTTAATTGTGAGGTTGTTTGTTACAATGTTACAGGTTTTTTCTAGTTTTAAGTATCCACGGTTCTCCGAAACCCAAATCTGCACAATAATGCAGGTAATAAGTTCACTGTTAAATGACACAGTTCCCTGACACGCCTAATACCAGGAGTAATGGTCTGAGTGAGTTGAGCCTCATCCGTCTTCTACTGGCAGTAACATGGAGGACAATATACACGTTGTCTGGAACTATTGGACGGAGACGATCTCGGATTTACATATTAAAAAACCAGGGCATAGGTATTGGATTTTATTCTCACGTAATCTCTGATCTATCACGATCTTCAATTCTAGTGCATGTGTTCTTGATATTACTTGACATTTGGCAGAATGTTACGTTGGCGATGATTTCGAGAATGAGACATCAGAAGCAGTTGTATACCTCGCACTGCCAGGAACCATAAAAGACTTCAGATGACAGATGCATATATGATGTGGTGATCGTGTGCGTGTGTGTGCGCGCGTGCGTGCGTGTGTGTGTGTGTGTGTGTGTGTGAGACTAAGTGGTATGTGTGTGTGAGACTAAGGATGGAAGACCCGTCCTCTTTTACATCTCTCAGAAAAACATGTTCCAGATTAAGAAGGTTATGTCACTATGTTCAGATTAATGAGGTCAGGACTAACATCATGCCCCTGTTTATTATTGAAATCCATTATAACCAGGTTTAGGAATACAGCTCGTTAGTCAGACCGCGTTATTCCGGCGAACCCTGTTATCCAGACTGTAACATTCACGTAAAGTCTTTACACAGCAGCGGCATTACAGACCCTTCGTTAATCTGGAAATAAGGTTCACCAAGCCACCGTCCGGATTAACGGAGTTACATTGTACAGAATGTTGTATATAGCATGACATACATATGACATACATCATGACCGTAGATAGATAAAGTTGCCAGGTCAGCAGAAAGTGCATAACTGCATCCCTCCTATTCCCAGACCGCCTGGCGAGCTGATGCCAGGACTGTGATGTACCCCTGAGAACCCAAGCTGAAGATATAATCCCCCGGTGATAGATAACACTGTACAGAATAAAGACAAGGCTATTACAACGGGTGCACATATTGAGAAACCATGTAATGCTCGAACTGAGACTGGCGCTGCTACACATGCATATTGATCCGATATTTACATAACTGTCAAACCGAAGATACAAATGAGAGTTGTTTTAACCAAGGACGAAGCGCTTATACGAGTACGTTTTAGTCTATGAATGTAATAACAGTGGACGTAGAAGTACTGTTATTACCGCTTCACAGTCAGAAAGATAAAGATGTCTTGAAGAAACTAAGGCATTCGATCGTTGTTCATATACCACTTTTCTCCTGTATTGTCCTCAAGCCATATGTATCACCCCGCGATGAATGCATCATTTCTTCAAACGTTGTAGCAAGTAGAATGTGGTTATTATTTGACGGGAAATGACGCACATACCTCCGGATTGATAATTTGATTAAAATCGTTTCTTACAAGTGCGACGAGAGCTTAACGTGTAAAAAAGAAGTGTCGTAGCTGAAGCTTTAGAAATACACATCCAATCTCATGCTCTTGGATTTAAAAGACTACGTCTTCACGTTTCAACGTTGAGCTTAAATTAAACGTCACTCCTGAAACCTCAGGTGTAAAAACGTGCCACACTACGGCTTCCTAGTTTTTAACACTGTAAATCGATAGCGAGCGATTAATCAGAACCTAGGCATGCGAGTTTTCTAATTTCGGTTTTACGAATATTCTTTATTCCCAGGATGACGTGGTGAACCGAGCATTCGGAACCTAGGTACTGGTCAAGACATAACGTCATTGCTTCATAAGAAAAGCCAGTTTTTTCCCGACAGAGAAAATCGTCCAAATTGTGTTTTATCTGCGTAATTCGTAACCATTTTTGTCATTCCGGGACAAGCTGAGTGCTTCTTAGCAGAGTACGAGCAGCAACGAATGTGTTTAATCTAAGGGAACAATCGGAGTCTTCACAAACCATTTGTCAGCATGGCGTCTTCTTAACTCGGAGTAATGACACATGTTTCCAGTCAGCACTGTCCATTAAAGGGGCACATGTATGTCTGACGTTGTAAGACACCCTGTAGGGAAGGGACACATGTATGTCTGACGTTGTAAGACACCCTGTAGGGAAGGGGCACATGTATGTCTGACGTTGTAAGACACCCTGTAGGGAAGGGGCACATGTATGTCTGACGTTGTAAGACACCCTGTAGGGAAGGGGCACATGTATGTCTGACGTTGTAAGACACCCTGTAGGGAAGGGGCACATGTATGTCTGACGTTGTAAGACACCCTGTAGGGAAGGGGCACATGTATGTCTGACGTTGTAAGACACACCCTGTAGAGACGGTACAGATTGTCTCCGTGTGATCAAGATAACCAATGCCATAGTGATTTGCATTATGAAGTGTTAAAGGGGACGTGGGGAAGCCAAGCGGCTAAATTGTTCGCTCGTCACGCTGAAGACCCGGGTTCCATTCCCCACATGGGTACAATGTCTGAAGCCCATTTCTGGTGTCCCCTGTCGTGATATTGCTGGAATATTGGTAAAGCTCCGTAACACTAAACTCACTCACTCACTAAAGTGTACAGTATTAGACCATCAGAGTTGTATTGGTGGGACGTGATCCCAATCTGATGGGACTGACAAATTCCAGGCTGAAGCCCCCCTTTAAGGTTTAATATCATGACCAACGATTCATTCCAGCATCTCTGAATCAATGCAGTAAACATGACTGACAGTGCGGAATGTCTGTTTTCTGACACCTTTGCGGTGTTGTTATAGAAAACCCATAATGGTTCGTATCTTAAATATATACATACATGGGTTTACTGACGGAAGGGTTTATTAGTGGATGGATTTAGTGATATATGACTTTTTTGACGGATGGCTTTACTGATGGAAGGGTTTACTGACGGATGGGTTTACTGATGGAAGGGTTTACTGACGGATGGCTTTACTGATGGATGGGTTTACTGATGGAAGCGTTTACTGACGGATGGGTTTACTGATGGATGGATGGGTTTATTGATGGGTGGATTTACTGACGGATGGCTTTACTGTCGGATGGGTTTACTGACGGATGGGTTTACTGACGGATGGGTTTACTGATGGATGGGTTTACTGACGGATGGGTTTACTGATGGATGGATGGGTTTACTAATGGGTGGATTTACTGACGGATGGCTTTACTGACAGATGGCTTTACTGACGGATGGGTTTACTGGCGGGTGGCTTTACTGACGGACGGCTTTACTGATGGACGGCTTTACTGACGGATGGCTTTACTGACAGATGGCTTTACTGGCGGGTGGCTTTACTGACGGATGACTTTACTGATGGATGGGTTTACTGATGGATGGGTGATGGATGGGTTTACTGACGGATGGCTTTACTGATGGATGGCTTTACTGACTGATGGCTTTACTGATGGATGGGTTTACTGATAGATGAGTTTACTAATAGATGGGTTTACTGACGGATGGGTTTACTAACGGAAGGATTTACTGACGGTTGCGTTCACTAGGCCTAAACCAATATTGGGTTACGACAAAGACCATCTATACAAGCATACCTATTCTGCATCAACCATGAATGTTATCACTTATATCTTACCGCGTGTTAATTACAATATACATCCAACACGTGTATACTGATTAAGATCAAGTTTCACCTCGCGTTATCTCCAACATTCACGCACATGAATAAGTTTTTATGCCTTGTCGCGATTAATTTTTCAGAAAAATCAATTTCATAAATGTAACTTAACCCCAGCTAATCTGCACAGAATGCCCAGGGTTTAGTCAGGATCGGGATCTCCGAGATAGCAATACAATAGAAATGATGGGTTATTGATGCTGATCCCGTATCGTAATGTTAAATAGCCGGGGGTAGGACTGACATTTGGGATTATTATCGATAAACCCAAATCTTTCCTTGCTTCATAAAATATTGATATCATTATGTCTACTTAACTATGTGAGCGCTCACCAATGGATTCTATGAATAATACAACACCATTGTTTCATCGTCCATCTGCTGAAGTAGTCCCTACGCTCTGGGGGACGTGAATGACACAATGTCATTTAGAAAGTGGCCAAAAGTAACGCAAGTTATATTTGGGATTACACTTTCTCAGTATAGTACAGATTCTAGTACCTTTGTTGGGTTGAGTCACTACCGAGATTCGAACCTCACTATCAGAGCCAGGCAGCTAATCTCCAACGCACAAAGTTAGCCATCCAGTGGACGCCGAGGCGGCTGAGTGGGTTAGATGGCTGATGTGTATTATCGGTATGTTAGCGCAATAAGCTGATTATGTCCCAGCCAACGACTCTTGCGGCCAGCGATTGGTTTTCCTTGTTGGACTCGGCGACATACATACCCAATAGTGATCATGGCATTTAACAACTTTCTTTCACGTAACATATGTCATATTTGGGATTACACTTTCTTAGTACAGTACCGATTCCAGTACTTTGGTTGAGTTGAGTCCCATCCAGGCACCTAATCGCCAGCACACAAAGTCAGGCGCCTGACCCGCTCAGCCACCGCCGTTTCAACGTGAGCCGGGCCAATTTACGCTTATCAAAGGGATATACGGAGTCCGCAGTCTAGACTACCTTGTCCGACTTTCATTTTTTGGAAGCCGCGGTGGCAAAAATACCGTTTTCAAAATTCCTTTACTGAGTGAGTGAGTGAGTGCGAAAATACCGTTTTCAAAATTCCTTTACTGAGTGAGTGAGTGAGTGAGCTTCCACAAGTCGCGGTGGCGGCGGGGTTAGGCGGCTGACTTTGTGTGCTGGCGATTAGGTGCCTGACTCTGAGGGTGTGGGTTCGAATCCCGGATGGGACTCAACCCAACAAAATTACTACAATCGGTACTAAACTAAGAAAGTGTAATCCTAAGTATAACATATGTCACATTTGACCACTTTCTAAATGGCATTGTAACTTTCTTCCATCCCCTCACTATACCACAAAGTGTGTTAGTCTTTAGTTTTTCACAACGCCACACCCACTAACAGACTTGCCATATGACAACCCAGTGAGGGTCAGGGTTGGGACATTGTGAGCTACCTTCTACGATGTTGATACACGTGAACAAGCCAGCAACCAAGCCACGGAGCCGTTAAGTCGCCTCATCGGTTTTGTTACCAATTCTGACCTGGAATTAATAGATTTATTAAAATAACCCGTTACATTTCATTTCTCATCTACACATGGCTGCGTTATTACGCAGATCACACCTTCGTGTGGCAACGAAATAAAATTTAATTTAGTTGTAAGTTCAAGCTCGAAAAGATATTCATACTTTGCTATTTAAATAACTTATAACTTAAATCAAATATAAATATTTCGACGAATTGATAACAATCGGCAGCTATGAGAAAGTATTGTGGCATGCTTATAAATATCAGATTAAAATTCCGAATCCCTCGTGCATAAATTGTACATTCAACAGGTGCCCCGAACACCGAACAATCATGGTGGATTGCTGTAACTGGACACTTCCCTTATCATATCCGTCACCACCCGTGAAGATCCTGGTAAGAATTGATCTTGATCTTCAGGAACCCATGCATGTGGTAAGATGCGACTAACGGGATCACGTGGTCATGCTCTCTGACGTGGTTGATGCATGCCATCGTATCCCAGTTGCGCAGATCGATGCTCATGATGTCAATCACCGGAATGTCTAGACCAGACTCGTTTATTTACAAACCACCGCCATATAGCTGGACAATTGCTGAGTCAGGCGTTAAACAATAAACAAACAAACATTCGTCACCACTCGCCACTTTCCGTAACTCGTCATTCGGCTTATCCCGAAATGCAAGAGTGATCACGAATTCACCTTATCTGCGATGAGCGTTGAGAGATTCCTTCAGAGAGTCGACAGACTACACTACTCGATAATGACGGACAGCGACCATTGATTATACATCACAACCTTCATGATAAACAGTCGGACACGATCCGTTCTTGCAGATAATGAAATAAAATAAACGACGGATAACCATGCTTGTTGACAAAGGCCGTGACTTGTATCTCATGATTATTGATCAATGAAGTGCTATCGCTTCCCACAGGATTAACCAGTTACCGTTGCCGTGTGCTGGAAGTATTTCAACAGCTGGTTCGAACCCGATGCCCAACACGTGCCACTAGATGACTGCATTCCCGAGCGTGGCGCGAATACCCCTTGAAACCAATGTCAATTTGCACTATAGGGACTGGGTTCTAAATCCAATGATGTGCCCGAAAGAATGTACACCGGGGAGAAAAAGGAAATCTCCCGTGAGCTGATTTTACCATATGTTTTGTTTTCAATTGAAAACATTTCAAGTTAGCTCTATTATATGCAACAATAAACTATACTGGCGTTTTGTCCGAATGTTTCTCAATGATTACAATTCATAACAATATAACTGAATTTGTAACTTTTAGAATTGAAAATGACTCGATAATTTACAAATGTTGATGGGTATCTTACACATTTTATCTTTGAAAATCAATAAAACTGGGGTGTTTTCGACTCAAATGTACAACAATTGCATCAAGTTAGAGTATGTGTGTTGCAAATATATACTGAGAGAAACAAATGAAGGATCACAGGAAAATTCAAGCCTTCCTTTATCATTTTCCAGTTTTCATCACGACAGCACTATTCAAAGCTGGTGATGAAAACTGGCAAATATTAAAGGAACGGTTGAATGTTCTTGTGATCTGTTATTTGTTTCCCTCAGTATATTTCTTGTGTTCACTGAACCAATATATCTTTAACAAACCACCCAGCCACGGATCCCCCTTCACTGACCGTTACAGGAAAGTGTGATGGCCAATGAGACATGATCAAAATGAACAACAATTGTTTCGAATCTAATTCCAGAAAATACATACCCGGTTTTCCTTCTTTTGTCCATCAGTTTGAAAATGCATATGTCACAATGTTGAGGGTGTACTTGTAATGGGCTGTGTTACGACGTAAATTGTAATAAAAACGTAAATTGTAATACTTGCAGCAAATTGTAATAAACTTGAGGGAAATTGTAATAAAAACGTCAATTGTAATAAAAATTGACGTAAATTGTACTAAAATTTGACGTAAATTGTAATAATTTTCGTTGCGGTAAAATGTAATACATATTTACGTAAATTGTAATAACAGTTTTAATCACTCGTAAATACGCGTGTGTTTGTTTTTCGTTGCATTTCATACATCGTATAAGCTTGTTAGGGCGATAACTCAAGAAAAAATTATGGATATGTTCAAATTTGGTACAAAGGTATATTGGCGAGATTCACCGACATAAGTGAAATTGAGTGACCTTGAGATAATTTGCAAGGTGACAAATTGACTTGACAAATCTTAGCTAAATGACGAAAATGATAATGTTTTTATTACAATTTACGTCGTAACAGGCTGTATCCAAATTTATCATCCAAAACTGTGTTCCACAGGAGATATCGCTTGTGTGAGATCAGACGATATCTCCTAGGAGATATCGTTTTGACAGTAGATTTTGCACAATGCCCTGACAATGCTATGACATCATGAACTTGGTGACGTCACAATGCTATGACATCGCTGCACTGCAAATCTAATGGCAGTACTGTGTTCAGAGATGTACACTCGTTGATAAAAGTAAAAATATCCTCGGCAAGCCTCGGATATTTGTTACTTTATCAACTCGTGGTGATATATTTGATATCAAAAGACACTCGGGTGAGATTCTCTATATACATATAGATCTTTTCTGTTCTCTGACATTTGTATTGCAATGGCAAAACATACAATCAATCTGCTTTTAGTCAATTATGCAATACAACAAAAACTCATTTTCCACAAGTGACAATGCTGAAAACATTAATTTCATTTTCCTATCAATTTAATTAAAACAAAGTTATTCCTTTCCCTTAATGTTGACCATGAATAGTAGCGATATCCACGTTCTCCATTTGGGGCTAATTAATTTAATCCACAAACATGAGTAACTTTTTAATATTATGCCTCCCTATGTATTATTCATATGTTATGCGTATTTCGGAACAATGTGTAATAATAGATTTTCCCGAGAGCGTTACGTTTATTTAATTAGTATTCGTTGTCTCGATATAACGGCTAAACTTCAACGTGATCGATCGGCGTAAGCGCCCACTCCGCAACCTGTCGTTTGTATGTTTGTCAAATGTTGCTCCCCCCTCGGAGCACTGTGCGACCCCAAAAACGCAACCTCGGCAATATATTATTTATCCACCTGCAAATACTTGCCTTAATTAATGTCGTCACCAGCGACCTCTGCGAGGACTAACGCGGGGCGTCTTGGCTGTACCAGGGAGGGCCCATTGTTTTGAAAGATATATTTTCCTGTCGCAATAGCAATCATTTGGAGACCAAACAATGAAGTTTGTGTTATATTATTAATGAAGCAATTCATTTCGAGTGTGTGAAATTCAATGCATTTGTTGAAAGTGGTTTCCTAAAAAATATCTCGTGGTTTTGGTTGAAAAAGTTTTATTATAAGCAGAATCTGTTACTCAGTCTAAAGAGACATGGCGTACATCTTCTGAAAAGGCGAAACGGGTAAAAAATGAAATATTTAAACGTCGTTATATATATGCAGATTTTCTAACACAATTTGAAAGGAACTGTCCAACATTAACTCAAAGAAGAAATCTGTCTTATAAAAAGAAACCATAATGAAATTATTTCACCGTAGAATCAGTTTCTTTCGGACTTTAAAGCATTAATTGTTCACGGGTTGTTTAAAAATCTTTTCAAAGAGTAAATCTTCGTGTCCAAGAATACCGACTCTATTCGTTATCGCACAGGCAAGTTTACAACTTTCCCGCCCACCTGCAAAAAGCACGTGATGTGTGGTCATTGTCCGGAGTCAATCAATCGCCCCTAGCCATTTTACAAAGTGGTATAGCCACATGGATTAAACTAGGTCTTAAAAGGTTAGCACATGCACTTATAAGGATTAAGCTTTAATCTACAACTTGAACGGCGGTCACTTTGTCCTTTTGAAAAACGCTTTTATCGATGTGCGGTGACTAACCAGAGGTCAGTTTTAATTGTTGAAGCTAAATGACCGAGACTTTTTACAGGGTATTGAAGTTTTCAACGAGAAGATAAAATGATGGGGACAAAGGAACCTGTGGATGGGAATGGCGGTCGTAAACAGTCTACAAAATGTCCGCATTTCTTGACCACCGGTCAATGCTCCTCCCAGATTTTATTCACCTCATTAAGATGTTTGGGAAGAAAGCAAAAGGCTCGTCCCCAAACATGTCATATGGAGGATCTACCGCTGTCTCCCGACGCCATTGTTCCGGGGGTCGCAGGATATAACCTATGACCTACAAAGGTCATCTTTAGGAGGCCTCGACAGAGGAGCTTGGGCTTTGCTAGCCTTTTAGGGGAGAGTCAAATGGCAGTTTCTTGGGAGGAGACTTAACGAACATCCTTCCCTAAATTATCACAAAATACATTCAAATGTTACCTTATCGAGAGTGGGCTGTCAGAAGTGTATTTCAACTATATTTTTATGTATTCACCAAGACGTTTTTTTCAGTGTCATTTCAGCGTCATTTGTGATGAATTTAAAAGCTTGAGCAATACATCAATGTCAAACTGGATCTCATTTCACTTCCCTGTACAGTTCCTGCTACTACAACATTGATATGCGTATGGCTTGTAGAATTACTTGGCAAAAACGTCTTAATAGCTCAATACGTAATACGTTTATGTCAGATTTCTTTGAATTTCCTTGAATTATTGAAATTTTCATTTTTAAATCGTGTGTCTTGAGGGAATGTTGGGTATGTTTCCTCCTAGATAACGATGTGTAGGTTAATCTGCCTTAATGTGTAGAGCTTCGGGCTTCTCTTCGCCAGAGCAGCAGAACAAGCGGAAAATAACACAGAATTCTCATCATCAGAATAATTTGCTTAGTAAACAATGGCCCACAGCGTTTTCATTTTTCACCCATTTCACATATCACAGCGAATACGTGAATACTTAAAACCAAACTAAATAAGGCATATTTTTCAACAGGTTGACAGAACAAAAGCATTTATACTTAAGCCACATCCTTGTAATCTGCTATGAATCACTATAGACTTACGTGCTGTTGGTTTAGGATAGCTATTGTCTCATAAATATCATCTTTGTGTATTCGCAGTTAATCAGGTTGATTTATGTCAACAATGGAACAATAACGACCTAAATATCATGGCGGTACGACCTTGTTAGTAATGGCTGTTGGCCGCGTCTACTTCCTAGGCCCGGGACATCGCTCAACACGCGCTGGAATTCCTCTAGGGGAGCTATTAGGGATGTTTCCTCGGGACATTTGGTGTAGACTGTAGTGATATATACTCAAGTCAGGGCAAGATATAACCAAATTAGGACGACCACGTGTAATCCGGAAAAAAAGACCAGTATATTTATTACAGCGACTATGAAATATATCCAGCAATGTGTAAATATATGGCGTACAGGCTACTCTAACAGAGGTCGCTCTTCAGGTATAGGAAGCAGTATATGGGAGGTATAGCTCAGTGAGGGATGGGTCATGTAGTTTAGGACTGTTATATATTTAGTTTACACCCTGTGTTTTATGTAACAAATTAATCATGTCACCTCAACTCTAAATACGTCTGTTCATGATCTGCCTCCTCAAACTAAATTGCCAATTTACAAATATTGTATAAATTGATATTTGTTGTATTTCAACAATTGTGACATGTTTAATATCCACACCACACCCACACCCACACCCACACCCACACCCACACTCACACTCCACATCGACACCCACACCCACATCCACATCCACATCCACCACATCCACATCCACACCCACACTCGCACCCGCACCCACACCCACATCCACACTCACACTCACACCCACACCCACACCCACATCCAGATCCACATCCACATCCACATCCACACCCACACCCACATCCACACCCACATCCACATCCACATCCACATCCACATCCACACACCCACATCCATACCCGCACCCACGGACGCACACACAAAACCCACACAAATATGTTTAATAAATTTAGGCGCACAGGAAGACGTTCGTGATCATTTTCACTATCTACAGGCAGAGAGTTATTTAGATAACGCCATGTAAGGTGGCCTCGGTTATGTTTCATGCTTGAATATCATCTTAAAAACAACTTGGCATGTCGCCTGTAAATCATTGGCGGTAGGTGATTGAATACGCCATCCAGTAATTGACACCTTATCTAATCTCAGGACGGAATCGGTGTTGTACATAGACAACATGTCATGTACATATGTACGTATGTGGCTAATCTCGCATAGTTAGCTTCCATAATCTACATGTAACGCTCTAACGTCTCTGTGTACGTGTTTTGTGTACGTACACTGTACGAGACCCATGCGGTGACCCCCGCGCCTGGCTATCACCCTCCCCTCTCTGCCCAGGGCATGAGACTTGGTACACGTGTATTCGTGTTCATTAAAGGATTATCATTCCTGGCACTTATGTCATGTATATTGCATTACACATGTCTGTGTATAATTCAATAGCCTCATTATATGGCATAGATCCACGTGATACGGTTAATCAAGATTCTCGGGGTAATATATTGAAATACAAGCCGTGACGACAGTGAACAGACAGGAGCAGATGAAACTGGTGGTGAGTGGGAGCGTGGTTGGAGAGAGAGAGGGGTAGAGAGGGATAGAGAGGGGTAGAGAGAGAGAGAGGGGTAGAGAGAGAGGGGGTAGAGAGAGAGAGGGGTAGAGAGAGAGAGAGAGAGAGAGAGAGGGATAGAGAGAGGGGTAGAGAGAGAGAGGAGAGAGGGGAGAGGGAGAGAGAGGGGTAGAGAGAGAGAGAGAGAGGGGTAGAGAGGGGGTAATCAAGATTCTCGGGGTAATATATTGAAATACAAGCCGTGACAACCGTGAACAGACAGGAGCAGATGAAACTGGTGGTGAGTGGGAGCGTGGTTGGAGAGAGAGAGGGGTAGAGAGGGATAGAGAGAGGGGTAGAGAGAGAGAGAGAGGGGTAGAGATAGGGGTAGAGAGAGAGGGGGTTAATCAAGATTCTCGGGGTAATATATTGAAATACAAACCGTGACGACCGTGAACAGACAGGAGCAGATGAAACTGGTGGTGAGTGGGAGCGTGGTTGAAGAGAGAGAGGGGTAGAGAGGGGAGGGGGTAGAGGGCGGTAGAGAGAGAGAGGGTAGAGATGGGTAGAGAGAGAGGGGTAAAGAGAGAGGAGTAGAGAGAGAGAGAGGGGGTAGAGAGAGACGGGGTAGAGAGAGAGGGTAGAGAGAGACAGAGGGGTAGAGAGAGAGAGAGAGAGAGAGGGGTAGAGAGAGAGGGGAGAGAGGGGGAGAGAGGGGTAGAGAGAGAGAGAGGGGTAGAGAGAGGGGAAGAGAGAGAGTGTGTGCGTGCGTGCGTGTGTGTGTGTGTTTGTGTGTGTGTCGGTCGGTCGGTCTGTATATGTGTACGTGTGTCTCCATACCTGTCTCCGCGCGCGCGCGTGTGTGTGTGCGTGCGTGCGTGAGTGAGTGGGTGCGTGCGTGCGTGTGGTGGAAGATAGGGTAGGGGGGAGTTCATTGTAAGCAGATAACAGTGATCAAGCTGTACTAAGTTTGATACTTTTAACATTTTACTATATCTGTTAGGCATGCATAATATTAAACACATTTATCATACTGTTCGTGTAGGGGTGATATCGGTGGAATACTGTTGAGAGCGGCGTCAAACACAACTCATTCATCCGCACACACACGTTTTCAATTGAGACATAATTTTTGTTTTCATTTTCTGCACGTGTCAGTATGAACAAATAGTCAGCTTGCAGAGCTATTCCCCAAAACATAATTTCAGTTTGAAACCTAAAAGAAGATGCTGATAATGTGTTTACAAAAACGAGGCTGCGTCTCCGAGTTTCATCTAATACTAATGTTAGTTTTCTCTGATCCAAGAGAAGTTACACCAGAAAAACAAAGTCTCGGCCGTTTTGAAACATGAGCTTAGAGATGAAACTCGTTGAATTACCAGCGAGGTAGCGCTAAGGACATTAGAATTTTCTTAAATCAGTTTAAATTTTCATTAAATTTGATAGGGTGGCAAATGTCAAGAGTTCATATCTATACCAAAAGATCACCGATTGAAACGGCCTTATCTTCAACCAACACGAATCAATACCATATTACTGCATATTAGAGGTTAAAGTCGAACGGGGGTTTCATAGATGGAGAAGACTCTCTGAGTCCGAGACTAATGTATATGTTTTATGACAATATATATGAATATACATCTCCACAAATGTATCCAACAGGGTATTTCATCCCTAGGGTTCTAGGAGTGGCACGACCGGTATTGAATGGATGTGCTATTGTAACTGACTGGGTCGAGTCTGACACCGACAGGACCTTTCACGTCCCACTGCAATGTAGACGCAATGAATGAACTATGTTTAAAGCCGTTTCAACACTATTCAGACAATATCCCGATGGTGTATTAATAATCAAATCAGGACGAGACAGACGATGGTCGATGACATGTCACCAACGCAGTAAATAAGTGATGCTAGCTTAACCACTGTAATAAGTACATGTAATTTAAGCTGAAGAAGCTAGCTGTGTCCTGTACAAGGGGATTGTCAGTTACAGGGACAGGCGAATAGTAGGGACCGCGACAGGTCAGCCTGCTTCTTGACGGCTAATGGCAGCTAATGTCAAAGTTCACGGAGAGATACTAATGGTGAGGTGGAGGTCCAGGCGAGTGGTTTTAAAGCAACATTAAGCAAGTGATATATCTTTTCCCTCACGGCGAGGGACACAGAAATGCGTTTTCATCATTGGAGAATCGAACCCGGTCATTCGACGTAACGACCTAACGCCTTAACCATGAGACTACCCAGCAGACCCTGCTCATAACGACCCCCTTGCTGTCTGTCGCAACCGCCGTGGACGACATCATCGTCGTCGACTTCTTCAGGCGACCCAGGTACATGTTCAGCCTACACCGGATAATACAATGGTCACAGTCAGAAGCACAGGAGACGTAGGTACGCAATCAACTCGAGTTACGAGCGTCCAGGGCGTCATCACGACCCGACATTCCCCTGTTTGTGGCTCCTGATGTGAGACAACAAAATGGGTAATACGCTTCAGACACACTGGTGTTTAACTTCTTCAATTTATCACCCAAAATAATGTCAACTGTTCCGGCCAACAGAGACTAGTGGTACAAGACAGTCTAGCCGTAGTTGCCGCACAGAGGAAGGTATATCGAACTGGAACTTCAGATCAGACAGTATGAAGAAACGTAACAAAAGAAACACCATCCCTAGTTACTGCGTTTGGGTGATACTGCACGTGTACAATTACGGTGTGAAGAAAACCTGCAATGCACGGGAAGATATCCAGGTGCACAGGGGCGGCAAATGAATCTAATTTATGAACACTGAAATAACATGACATGATGAACTGCAATACACCGAAAGAAGGCAACTGGTGTAGTGCAACCGGGAACAAGTCGCAGGTATCGTTGGTTGTACGACAACGACCATCTTGAGGCAGCGCCAATGCGCCATTGAGGACACGTTATCTCACCACCTTGTATTTGTGTAACAGACTTTGACGTCATCTGCACTGGGTTCTGACTTATCGTCAGTCGTCATACGGCTTCTAGAACTGGATGCCGTTGTACAAACCAACCTTAGCGCTAAGACTACCTTAGTCTAAATTAAGGTATGGGAGTTGCAGTCACCTTAGCGCTAAGATCGCTTTATACAACGGCACCCAGGACATCAGGCCTATCGACCATTCAGGGGAATATTGTGTCAAGGCAACGTCGACGTATGTAAGGCACGCCAAGTTCAAGGTTAATGATATCAGGCCTATCGACCATTCAGAGAAATGTTGTGTCGACGTAAGGCACGCAAAGTTCAAGGTTAATGATATCGTAAATGGCTACGTGCTATTTTCTCATGAGAGCAGGTTCCAGGGCCCCGTTCCTCAAAGCGATCGTAGCGCTAAGACAGTCGTAAGTCTAAGTTAAAGTATGGGAGTTACGACGGCAGTAGCGCTAAGACAGTCGTAAGTCTGTGTTAAAGTATGGGAGTTACGACGGCCGTAGCGCTACGATCGTCGTAAGTCTAAGTTAAAGTATGGGAGTTACGACGGCCGTAGCGCTACGACAGTCGTAACTCTATGTTAAAGTATGGGAGTTACGACGGCCGTAGCACTACGATCGCTTTGGGGAACGAGGCACAGGACCTGCTGACGTGTTGGAGAAAGAACCGAGTCTACTGGTGTTCAAAACACTGTACCGGCCGGCAGTGATGGGTTGGGGTGGGACATGTTGCACCATTCTTGAAGTGCAACCTAAAGACCGTGTTTCAGGATGACAACGCCAGACCTGCTTCAACCCGTGTACACGAACAACGTGAATCTTTAGCCATTGCTAGCCCTTCCAGCAGACACGTAACCGATATAACGTCTGTGGGATCATCTTGACCTTAACAACACCAACACCATCCTCTGATAAGTCAAGCTCTCTGTTCTGTTATTATCTATGAAAAGAAAATGACAATGATCTGTCTCAACAGCTTGAAGCACACGAAGAATTTACTTTAATGATGACTCGGGTTGAGAGCAAACTGAACTGTGTGAAGGGCGTTATTAGCCGAGATATCCTTTTCAGCAGTTAACGTTAAAAGAACTTCAAGTATTCCGATTCTTCAAAATGGCTCAGTCAGATAAGTATGTCAAACAGCTACGTTTCAAACCGAATAATTTATGGGCGTATTATTTTGCAAGAAAAATGATGGCAATGATTTTCATTTAAACAAAAACACCATCTGTAACAGTAACCAGACTCGTAGCTAGCAGATAGTCACCTAAGATTTGAAACATGTAATGCAATTTTAACAAGTTTGAAGAACAATTCGAACAATGTATCAATAATAAAATAAGCACGCATTATATTCTACCGCGATATCAAATCACAGTCGGTATCAATACACCTTGATACAAAGTATTTAGGAAAACATTTTTCCAGTAATTTGAAACCAGATCTAGCTATGATCAGGTCTCAGGCAACATGGCTTCATGCTCTGCAATAAATAGGATCAATTTGAAATAAATCCAATGACAAACAAGATCTATATCAACTCTAATACCACCAATATGTCATATAAATTACATTTAATATGGCAGAGATTATATACATCGTCGTTCGTTGTACAAATAGCCTTCTTCTCCCCCTCCTAGGTATAATCCCCGGAGATGTATACCGACGGATCGAAAAGTGTTAACCATACCCCTCCAACCCCGACCCATGAGACAGACAACTACCTTATAGACTCAGAAGAGTTGATTTCCTCCTAAAGTACGAATAAATTAACGGTCAGGAATCCTACGTACCCGATTCAAAGACTACCAAGGTTAATGAATATCATTGAAGATTTATTGCGATACGCGATTACGGTAAATTGACCCGTACGCGTGATAGCTCTATGTAGTGAGACGCCAGCTTCGATTGCAATGGCCAACATAAAACGGGTGTTGGTTTCAGACAAAGATTGACAGTTCACAGGGCGGCGGGTGTCGGGTGGAGATAGACGCGGATGAGTTGAAATCTACAAAGGTGTATTATCATGACGAAGCGCCTCTCGAGTGGGTAGCAAGGCGTGCTGGGGTGGTTTCAGATGATAACCAGCGGGGGCTATTTTGGCACTATCCTGACAGTGGTATCTTGATTATCATACAAATGGTCACCTGACAGAGAATTTAATCGCTGAGATCAATGGCCTTGATAAGTCGTTTAATGTTAGAGCAGACCCTTGTCGAATTGCACTTGTATTTTAACAAGAACTTGTCACTCATACAGCGTGTTAACGAGGGATCACGTGGTGTGCTCGTCGTATCATCAAAGTGGGAGGAACCATATCGTTAACCTAAAAACGGAACACACAAAGAAGCGAACTAAACGTTACTTCTCATAGAATCTAGTTTCTTGTCCTTAGTCGTTTTGTTTTCTGTCTGTTTGATCGACAGTGCCATTGTGAATTTCACTTTGTAATTGTAGTCGATATAATTGGTTATTAAATCCAGTAACTCGCCTAAGGATAAGATTCGATTGCAATCACGCTTGTTCGGGTAGAATACTACATTGCGTTCTCTTTTTCCAATGCCACTTATAATATGTATTAATACGACAACCTGGTTTTGTTTCCTTTTGATCAACTGTGAGTTTGGGCATTATTAAAAGCTTAAAAACGAGGTTTAATGAACGTCAGCTTTCAAGGCAATTTCAGACATATTTGAAGTATGTGATCAAAACGTTTAGACAAACAAGTGTTTAATCCAAGCTGCTCTTCTCAGACGCGAAAGGACGTTGATAATGCATCCTAAAAAGTCAGTTTGGTCGAAAAATTACTGATCTGCTGATTTTGCTGTAGGCGAGAGAAAATAACTTTATTTCTCTGATTGAAGCAATACTTCTATATTACATATGGTTTTGTATCTAACGTGGGAACATATCAAAACATTTAAAACATTTGTTTGCTATATTATTTACATAATTCATAAAAGGAAGTCCAATGTGAAATATAGCCTTACAGCCATGTTCGATAGACCTGGGCACGGCGATCAGTTTCACTCAGATAAAAATAAATATGTACGATAAATGACAGCTGTAGGCGAATATTGACTCCCTTCGACTTAAGCCAGCTAGGTGCTTTAAACATAGATATCAATCCTAACCCGCAAACGATACTCTCTCTCCCTTCGACATGCTGATTACTAGGCTTAGAAGCGGCGTGAAATTGAAACCTGTGATCTATTTCACAGACCGAAGTGTCACTCACGGTTAGGCGTGCAAGGAAGACGTGTATGTACCATTGTAATGCGTTCCGTCAATATTATCGAGCAGATAGATGACGTTGTTTCAGTTAAATGTGCCGTGTGCGAGGTCGTTCCCCTTCGTGCTTCCCCTGTGTTGAAGAGCGTCGAACACCTCAGTGTGAATGTTGGCGTCACTGTCACTCGTCAATACGTCTTCAACCAGTTGTAAGCTTTAAACATTTCCGACATCTCTGAAATCTCTGCGTTAATGGGTTTGAAACTATGTTAAACAGCAATAATGTCATCGTAACAGCCATATTGGATACAGCAGTTTCTCGGATACGAATAAAACAGTGTGTGATTTGTGATAGTACCAGCAGTGGTAGACTAGTAGTTGTAGAAGCAGCAGATGTATTCATAGCAGTGATAGTAGTAGAAGTAGTAGTGATAGTAGCAGTAGTAGAAGTGAGCAGAGTAGTAGTAGTAGTGATAGTAATGGTAGTAGTAGTAGTAGTAGGAGTAGTAGTAGTAGGTAGTAGTAGCAGTGGAAGAAACGAAGAAGCAATGTAGTAGTAGTGGTAGTAGTAGCAGTTGGTGATAGTGTAGTAGTAGTAGTAAGATAGAAGTAGTAGAAGTAGCAGTAGTAGTAGTAGCAGTTGTGGTAGCAGTAGTAGTAGCAGTAGTGAGCAGTAGTAGTAGTAGTAGTGATGGTAGAGTGGTAGCGCAGTAGTGGTAGTCAGTAGTAGTAGTAGCAGTGGTAGCAGAGTAGAGATGTATTCATAGCAGCGATAGTAGTAGCAGTAGTGATAGTAGCAGTAGTAGTTGTAGTAGTAGTAGTAGTAGTAGTAGTAGTAGTAGTGAGCACTTGCAGTAGTAGCAGTGGTAGCAGTAGTAGTAGAAGTAGCAGAAACAGTAGCAGTGGTGGTAGTCAGCAGTAGTAGTAGTAGTAGGTAGTGGTAGTAGTAGTGAGTAGTAGCAGTAGTAGTAGCAGTAGTAATCGTAGAAGTAGTCGTTGAGTAGCAGTTGTAGTAGCAGCAGCAGCCCATACCATGACCGTCCGTCCTGGTGCTATATTGGTCATGGCGTCCGTGTTTACAGGTTGTTTTAGGTCCCCGTCAGTAGTCACAGTCGATTCTGTGTGTCTAGTTTTGATTCATGTGTCTATTTTGACATGTCATTTTCGAAACCAAAGATAGGCGAAATCACGCCGCGCACGCCAAAAGTTCAAATTCGGTATCCTTACCAATTCTATTCCATCTACAATTTCAACTCGAATACCAATTCCGCACTTTCCCAACACCCGGTGTCCAGTTCCAAGTACTGATAACACCACTGCATCACGTAGTACAAGAGCACATTAACAATCGCCGTAGTAGGTGGAGGAGGGTTGTAGCAGTAGTAGTAGTAACAGTAGTAGGAAATTAGTAGTAGTAGTAGCAGTAGTGAGTAGGTGGAGGGAGGGCACTAGTAGTAGCAGTGTGAGTAGTAGGTGGACGAGGTATTTGTAGTAGTAGCAGTAGTAGTAGTAGTGAAATAGTAGTAGTAGTCGTAGTCGTAGTCGTGGTATTAGTAGTAGTAGTAGCAGTAGTTGTGAATGATGAGTAGTGGTAAGTAAAGTATTAGTGAGTGAAGTAGTATGTGAGAAGTAATGGGTGGTAGGAGGGAGTTGTAGTGAGTAGCAGAAGTAGTGGCAGTAGTAGTATTAGTAGGTAGGAGGGTTTGGTATTAGTAGTAGTAGTAGTACAGGAGGGAGTAGTAGTAGTAGTAGCTGGAGGGAGGGAGCGGTAGTAGTAGTAGTAAAGTAGTAGTAGTAGTAAGTAGTAGTAGTGGTAGTAGTAGCAGTGAGAAAGTATTGGGTGTGTTGTAATTAGTAGTAGTAGCAGTGGTAGTAGTAGTAGTAGTAGTAGTAGGTGGTGACTGGTAAATGACAAGTAGTAGTAGTAGTAAGTAGTAGCAGTAATGAGTTGCAAGTAGTAGTAGTAGTAGTAGCAGGTAAGTAGTAAGTAGTGTAGTAGTAGTAGCAGTAGTTAGTAGTAGGTAGCAGTAGTAGTGTGCACAGTGATGCACATGTGAGGATTGTGGTAGTAGTAGTGAAGTAGTAGTAGGTGTAGGATGAGTAGTAGTAGAGTAGTAGCAGTAGTAGTAGTAGGCAGCCAGAATTAGTAATGTAGTGTATTAGTGATGCGTAGTAGCAGCGTGCAAAGGAGGTAGTAAGTAGTAGTAGTGAAGTAGTAGTAGTAGTATGTAGTAGAGTTGTAGTGGTAAGCTATAAGTAGTAAGTGTAGTAGAAGTATTAGTAGTAGTGTGAAGTAAAAGCAGTAACCAGTAGTAGTAGTAGCATTAGAAACAGTAGTAGCGTGGTTTTAATGTGATGTAAGGAAAGTAGTCGGGGTAACAAGTAGTAGTAGCAGTAGTAGTAGTAAGTACAAGAGCACATTAACAATCTGGACCACACTGTTGTGATGTATTAATTCACAAGGCTTAGTTCAGCATGAGGACTAGTCTGTCGTACAGACCCTGAAGTAAATATATCCAAGAAAGACCACGCAAGCCTAGAAAATGTGGCAAGTCTAGATTTCCTCAGCTTCTGAAAATGAAGAAAGTCTCAGGGCTCTTTTTCATTATATTTTTTTTTTTTAACTATGAACTTTTTTCCAGTAATATATGTTCATTTCAGCAGAGACCATATACCGATGGTCTCTGAATTCAGAGACTAGTTGTTAGTCTACATGAGAACGAACTGTGGCTGTTGAGGTACAAATGCGGCCGTATCCTGTTGTGGTCAAGATGAATGGTCACTGCTTGGTGTGCTCATAATCATCTACTTAGAGAGAAAGCGGATCCATGTCACGGGAGACACTGATATATATCTCTCGGGTCACGCTACAGGTGACCCACGACCTTTGACCCTCTAAGTGACCTGACATGGATGTATACATCTGATCAGAGCAACCTTTGATCTATGTCGGCAACTAACACTACAAGAAGTAATCGATGTTGATCATGTTGCCTATGTATTAATACAACAGAGTGGCATATTTTCATTATACATCGGGGGCAGTGGGGTAGCTTAGTGGTTAAAGCGTTCGCTCGTCACGCCAAGTACCCGGGTTCGATTCCCGAGAAGGGTACAATGAGTGAAGCCCATGTCTGGTGTCCCCCGCCGTAATATTGCTGCAATATTGCTAAAAGCGACGTAAAATGACACTCACTCACTCATCGCCTTGGTAACAGGGACACAGTGGAAGCCGCTATAGAACCGATACCGACTCAGAACAGCACCGACAGTCGGTTTAAGTTTAAATAAATTATGGTGATAAAAAAAGTAAGAAAAAATATCACCGACAATCCTATTTGTTGTCCGACATTTGAGACTTGGCAAAGGGTATGATAAATGGTTGAACGTTGGCAAGAACGAATCTTATTGGATTTAGCTTTGGTATTCTTCAAAAGAGGATTTTTTTCTTGTACGACTTTTTCTCTCCTGTAAGTACATGTTACTTTTTATGCATATAATGAATGTGAAGAACGTTTACGAATAGAAAAATGGCCATTCATCAGTGATTTCCCAACATATCTGCCCGGCTCCCGCCCGATAGGACCACCTTCACAGGGGGGCTGTCGTTGCCGCACTGGAAGAGACTAGCCTTTGACAGAAGAGCCAAGAAAGAATAAAAATAAGACATGTATTTTTCCAGACTGAACCTTGCACATAAACAAAGACGAACAAACATATATAGCACCCCAGTGTGTAATATTATATCATTTGAGTTAGCAGTCAGCCTAACCACTAAAAAGTATATCAGCGTGAAATATACTCACTCACTGAAAGTAATGCCTTACACAGCTGATAACCAAGGTTTAAGTTTCAGTATTTACCAGATTTATGTTTCCACATCGAAATGAATCTCCACCACTTGAACATTGCATTACGCGCTTTGACTGAAGGGTATCTGAAGGGTATCTGGATATACTAAGGTTATGGGGCAGGATAGTCTTGCAGTTGGACATACTAACCTGCCCCATAACCTTAGTATATCCAACTGCAAGACTATCCTGCTCCATAACCTTAGTACGTCCAACTGCAAGACTATCCTGCCCCATAACCTTAGTATGTCCAACTGCAAGACTATCCTGCCCCATAACCTTAGTATGTCCAACTGCAAGACTATCCTGCCCCATAACCTTAGTATATCCAACTGCAAGACTATCCTGCCCCATAACCTTAGTATGTCCAACTGCAAGACTATCCTGCCCCATAACCTTAGTATGTCCAACTGCAAGACTATCCTGTCCCATAACCTTAGTATTTCCAACTGCAAGACTATCCTGCCCTATAACCTTAGTATGTCCAACTGCAAGACTATCCTGTCATATAACCTTAGTATGTCCAACTACAAGACTGTCCTGTCATATAACCTAAGTATGTCCAACTACAAGACTATCCTGCCCCATAACCTTAGTATGTCCAACTGCAAGACTATCCTGCCCCATAACCTTAGTATGTCCAACTGCAAGACTATCCTGCCCCATAACCTTAGTATGTCCAACTGCAAGACTATCCTGCCCCATAACCTTAGTATGTCCAACTGCAAGACTATCCTGCCCCATAACCTTAGTATGTCCAACTGCAAGACTATCCTGCCCCATAACCTTAGTATGTCCAACTGCAAGACTATCCTGCCCCATAACCTTAGTATGTCCAACTGCAAGACTATCCTGCCCCATAACCTTAGTATGTCCAACTGCAAGACTATCCTGGCTATAACCTTAGTATATCCACCTGCAAGACTATCCTGCCTCATAACCTTAGTATGTCCAACTACAAGACTATCCTGTCATATAACCTTAGTATGTCCAACTACAAGACTATCCTGTCATATAACCTAAGTATGTCCAACTACAAGACTATCCTGTCATATAACCTTAGTATGTCCAACTACAAGACTATCCTGTCATATAACCTTAGTATGTCCAACTACAAGACTATCCTGTCATATAACCTTAGTATGTCCAACTACAAGACTATCCTGTCCCATAACCTTAGTATGCCCAACTGCAAGACTCTCCTGCCCAAAAACCTTAGTATGTCCAACTGCAAGACTATCCTGCCCCATAACCTTAGTATATCCAACTGCAAGACTATCCTGCCCCATAACCTTAGTATGTCCAACTGCAAGACTATCCTGCCCAATAACCTTAGTATGTCCAACTGCAAGACTATCCTGCCCCATAACCTTAGTATATCCAACTGCAAGACTATCCTGCCCCATAACCTTAGTATGTCCAACTGCAAGACTATCCTGCCCCATAACCTTAGTATGTCCAACTGCAAGACTATCCTGTCCCCCATAACCTTAGTATGTCCAACTGCAAGACTATCCTGTCCCATAATAACCTTAGTATGTCCAACTGCAAGACTACTGCCCCATAACCTAGCTTAGTATGTCCATCCAAGACCCCATAACCTTAGTATGTCCAACTGCAAGACTATCCTGCCCCATAACCTTAGTATGTCCAACTACAAGACTATCCTGCCCCATAACCTTAGTATGTCCAACTGCAAGACTATCCTGCCCCATAACCTTAGTATGTCCAACTGCAAGACTATCCTGCCCCATAACCTTAGTATGTCCAAATGCAATACCTTAGTATGTCCCTTATAACATTAGTATGTCCACCTGCAAGACTATCCTGCCCCATAACCTTAGTATTTCCAACTGCAAGACTATCCTGTAATATAACCTTAGTATGTCCAACTACAAGACTATCCTGTCATATAACCTTAGTATGTCCAACTACAAGACTATCCTGTCATATAACCTAGCTTAGTATGTCCAACTACAAGACTATCCTGTCATATAACCTAGCTTAGTATGTCCAACTACAAGACTATCCTGTCATATAACCTAGCTTAGTATGTCCAACTACAAGACCATCCTGTCATATAACCTAGCTTAGTATGTCCAACTACAAGACCACTATGTAAGCTTAGTATGTCCAACTACAAGACCATCCTGTCATATAACCTAGCTTAGTATGTCCAACTACAAGACCATCCTGTCATATAACCTAGCTTAGTATGTCCAACTACAAGACCATCCTGTCATATAACCTAGCTTAGTATGTCCAACTACAAGACCATCCTGTCATATAACCTAGCTTAGTATGTCCAACTACAAGACCATCCTGTCATATAACCTAGCTTAGTATGTCCAACTACAAGACCATCCTGTCATATAACCTAGCTTAGTATGTCCAACTACAAGACCATCCTGTCATATAACCTAGCTAGTAGTACAAGTCCAACTCCACAAGACCATCCTGTCATATAACCTAGCTTAGTATGTCCAACTACAAGACCATCCTGTCATATTAGTATGTCCAACTACAAGACCATCCTGTCATATAACCTAGCTTAGTATGTCCAACTACAAGACCATCCTGTCATATAACCTAGCTTAGTACGTCCAACTACAAGACCATCCTGTCATATAACCTAGCTTAGTATGTCCAACTACAAGACCATCCTGTCATATAACCTAGCTTAGTATGTCCAACTACAAGACCATCCTGTCATATAACCTAGCTTAGTATGTCCAACTACAAGACCATCCTGTCATATAACCTAGCTTAGTATGTCCAACTACAAGACCATCCTGTCATATAACCTAGCTTAGTATGTCCAACTACAAGACCATATCCTGTCAGTACGTCCAACCAAGACCATCCTGTTAGTACGTCCAACTACAAGACCATCCTGTCATATAACCTAGCTTAGTATGTCCAACTACAAGACCATCCTGTCATATAACCTAGCTTAGTATGTCCAACTACAAGACCATCCTGTCATATAACCTAGCTTAGTATGTCCAACTACAAGACCATCCTGTCATATAACCTAGCTTAGTATGTCCAACTACAAGACCATCCTGTCATATAACAAGACTAGCTTAGTATGTCCAACTACAAGACCATCCTGTCATATAACCTATGTCCAACTACAAGTATGTCCAACTACAAGACCATCCTGTCATATAACCTAGCTAGGTATGTCCAGCTTAGTCATATCCAGTATGTCCAACTACAAGACCATCCTGTCATATAACCTATCCAGTATGTCCAACTACAAGACCATCCTGTCATATAACCTAGCTTAGTATGTCCAACTACAAGACCATCCTGTCATATAACCTAGCTTAGTATGTCCAACTACAAGACCATCCTGTCATATAACCTAGCTTAGTATGTCCAACTACAAGACCATCCTGTCATATAACCTAGCTTAGTATGTCCAACTACAAGACCATCCTGTCATATAACCAAGACTAGCTTAGTATGTCCAACTACAAGATGTATCCTGTCATATATAACCTAGCTTAGTATGTCCAACTACAAGAGACCATCCTGTCATATAACCTAGCTTAGTATGTCCAACTACAAGACTATCCTGTCATATAACCTAGCTTAGTATGTCCAACTACAAGACCATCCTGTCATATAACCTAGCTTAGTATGTCCAACTACAAGACCATCCTGTCATATAACCTAGCTTAGTATGTCCAACTACAAGACCATCCTGTCATATAACCTTAGTATGTCCAACTACAAGACCATCCTGTCATATAACCTAGCTTAGTATGTCCAACTACAAGACCATCCTGTCATATAACCTAGCTTAGTATGTCCAACTACAAGACTATCCTGTCATATAACCTAGCTTAGTATGTCCAACTACAAGACTATCCTGTCATATAACCTTAGTATGTCCCAAGACTAGCTGTAACCTTAGTATGTCCAACTACAAGACTATCCTGTCATATAACCTTAGTATGTCCATCCTGTCATATAACCTTAGTATGTCCAACTACAAGACTACAAGACCATCCTGTCATACTACAAGAACTGTCATATAAAGTATAACCTATCTTAGCTTAGTACGTCCAACTACAAGATGATCCTGTGTTAAAACCCTAGTTTGTCCAATTGGACGACGATCCTGTTCCCTAACCTAAGTCTATCTAAATCCAAGATGATACCGATTTCTATCTAGCCTAAATATGTACAAGACGACCCCGACTTCTGTCAAGCCTAAATATTTCCACTCGCAATGATCCTGACCTCAATTTCAGTAATAAATGAGGAACCTAAGCGAAAACAGGCGTGGAAGGAAGATAATCCGCAAATTCTAGATCAACCCTCACTATCCCAACACGTGGCCATTTGCACTTCTGAAGAATGAGTCCGTGAGTCGCTAAACAGGATTGGCTTCATTTAACTTTTGACTTCACAAATACTAAATTGCCAGCAATGGCTCTCCGTGGACCTCCATACCCGGCGACATTTACATCATCCCTGTATACAAGACGTCCCCACGGTCAGCAGCGCTGTATTGTGAGGATAGAGAAGGGAGGCGAGCGAGCATTTTAGGATGGCGCAGTGGTGCCGCTGACAATGACTGATTCCTGCAAAACCTGCAAGTTCCTGAAAGTCATTACCATTTCTAAAGCGGGTGACACTTCAACTGCGGCAATGAATGGTCAGATTGTGTGATATTGTCTGATATTTACATCATGATGTTTTTTCCATACCTTGTAAAAGATGAGTATTTGGTATGGTGTGATAGCACCTGTTACACATCATATCGATCGAACTCAACCAACGTGGGGATCTGCGGGGCCTAAACTATCTGTCAAAAGTTACAGCTGAAGTATTGAACAAGGAACTACAAAGAAGTACCGTTCTTTGTGCAGTTTATAGGACTGTACCATGTGAGCATTCATCACTCTTCTTCAAACAGCTTCTTGATGAGGCTGTACCATCAACTTACACGTAGCCATTCGAACAAATACACCCCGCATCGTTATGGATGGGCGTGCATCTCATAACAGCTGAACGGTGTACCAACTCAATGCTGTACACAATAAACTTGCCTGGGCAGCGTAGGTTCAGCCCACACGTGCCTGTATGTCCTTAGAAAGTGGTGCTATAGATTGGCATCAGCAGTCTGCCTCGCTGCCGTTTGGATTCGTTATTAATATAAATTAAATGCATAAATGCAAAATGATAAATGCATCAAATGGGTTCGGGTGATCCTGGATCAGCTCAGTGCACGTGACCCTATTACACGCAGTCCAGGCAGACGATAGGACACGATGCCTGGACGAACCCCCACCATGGACGTTTCTGAAATGTGTAGACTCCGCAATGCCGCAGTCTTGTGGATCACCCAGAGGTTAGGAAGGGTTGTGTTCCTGGCAGTAAACCGGGTACTCTCCCAGGGTCAGTCATATGATTGGATGTACCTAAGGTACAGAGTTCAAGGTATAATCGGACAAATACTTGGGTTGCAAGTGTGACGGTTCGTACGCGTGGTCACATCTTCACCGTGTTTTTCCTGAACCATGCCAATCATATACGCTAAGGGAACACTAAGTTCAATGATACACAATTTCATTGAATTTATTTACAAGGACACGGTCAGAAATCTTGACCTGGATGTCTGAGGTTGTACACTGCATTCCAAATAAATATATAATGATAATTTTCCATGAAGTTCTCTAAGCATACTAGGTCGTGCCAGGGATGGAGTCAAAACGACGAGCACAGATAAAATGGTAATAAAAGATCGAACCCCGCCATTGTGTCACTTAACATACTGTGTGTATGGTAGATCTGGGCATCCACTGACAAGGTGTTGGACAGTCTCATAAACATTCATAGAATAATCTACATTTCACTTCATATTTACATTTTGATACAAAATCACACATTGTCGGTTTCGAGTGGAAAGTGAGTGATCGCTGGCGTAGTGAACAGAAGGCCGTCTCTTCATAGACCGGCTGACTTCATCGAAGCGACGGGTTATATTCTTCTCAACACCCTGCACAGAAACTCGATGCAGTTGTCTTCAGAGAGCGGTTCCTTAAAGAATGAGTTTATGCCTATTTGACATGGCACTTTGCTTGGTTGACACTCATTTCTGTCCAGCAGCACGGAATCAGCGACAAAATCAATATTGACACTGAGATTATGTTCAACATCCTTGGCTCGTTTCAGAAAACTCTGATAATCAAACCCCGCCAGTCCGGTATAACAGTGAGTGAATGAGTTTAGATAACTGGACCAGACAAACCAGTGATCAACAGCATGAGCATCGATCGATGCAATTGGGTCCATGGAGGATAACAGATGAGGGAAGAGCGAAGATGGTTAGAATCTGTTGCCTGATTTGGGGGCGCATATATACCCCGAATTTCTTGTATCGTGTTATCAGCTACTCATGGGTAGTACTACTTCCGGCTCCCTTGAGATGACGTCAAGGTACTATCATACTCTACGTCATAGCAATGGTTGTCGTCATTTCGTTGTCGATATTATCATTGTGACCATTACAATCATCTGCGGTATGTTCAAATCGTTGTCACTATTTTATTATCAATATTACTAAGATGAAATCGTGGAGACGACCAGGGGGTAGTTTCGTCGTTTGTCCGATCTCTGTGCCTTCTGACAATAATATATTGTTTAATACAACCATAACGACAGTTATGTCCCTTGTTTATAAAGATGCACTGTACGTTGCATGCAACAGCTACTGCAGTACGACATCTGCTCACGTTGTGACACATGTTGTTGGTCCCGGAGGTTTCCAACACAATGCAATAATGGGCAAAACCTGGAACAGTACCTTCCTGCTTTACACACACAGCCAAAGCTCTCTACATGTCGGTTCACATCGGATAATGGCATCAATATGTCTCACTTTCAAAAGTGAATATTTCAGTTTTTAAGGTCTTTCGCTCCTTTAAATTCTTTACCTGATGACAACATGTCAGTGGTCCATCGTAAAGCAGGATGCTTTATTGCAACTTCGTCGGTTGTAATCACAAGTCAAGCTTTTCTTTTTCCTTTCCATTTTAATGGATTGCATTTTTACTTGTTTCCTGACACATACGTTCACAATGCCTTGCACGCGAGTGTCTCTGCTTGGTGTCGTGGTATGGATGCTTGCCTTTCTCGTGCAGTGGAGGAGCTGAGCATTCGTCACAGTAGCTGCCAGGAGTTAGGCTGGCCTAAATCTCATGATCGTGTGTTCGACCTAAATCTCATGATCGTGTGTTCGGCCTAAATCTCATGATCGTGTGTTCGACCTAAATCTCATGATCGTGTGTTCGACCTAAATCTCAAAATCGTATGTTCGACCCAAATCACATGATCGTGTGTTCGAGTCCCACAGTCGAAATGATCGTTGTGTTTGGCTTGTCAGCAAGATACCTATGTTCATGATTAATGCTTACACTCACATCATTTCGGGGTACCCCCTACGTCATGTTGACAGACAACTAAAAAACGACTCAAAACAGCAACTCTAATAAAACTCACAAACTCACTCACTTACTCAAATAAAACTCACACACTCACTCACTTACTCAAATAAAACTCACACACTCACTCACTCAAATAAAACTCACACACTCACTCACACAAATAAAACTCACACACTCACTCACTCAAATAAAACTCACACACTCACTCACTCAAATAAAACTCACACACTCACTCACTCTCTGGCAAGAGGGGTTCATAACACAATCACCCAATGCACACCTGAGTACGTTTCTTAGAGCTTAATCAGTTAGACATGTAACCACCTGGTCCTAAGTTTGTCGGCTCTTACAAAGCATGGCTACTTGGAATCGCCACTGTCACGGGGTCCAGTAACTTACAGTTTCACATCTGTGTCCCGGAATTCATCTCGAGGGAGACCAGCGCTGGCCATGGGGACACCCCTCTATAAGAGAGTTAAACTGGGAAGACAACTTTAAGCTGGTGGGGGTACATCTTTGATAAGGAATTCACACAGGACAAACTCGGGATACCTGTGACCTATTATCCCCGGAATGTTGATATCAACATATATCACACGCCCATGTTAACAGAGAAGAACCATTAGACGCCAATCAACCAATCACCTGTTCAGTCTCGTGGAACACATTCTGTCTTTTGGTCCTAATGTGAAACACAGATCTACTCAACTGATTATCTACCATCGCAGTATCGCCACACAATAATCATGCATAATGTCGGCTATCAAAATATTACAGCAATCAATCCCTACCAGCAGGAACAAAACACCGTAAGGTAAATATGCCTATTGTTGTGATATATTACTTCATCAGGTCTGATATTATATACATTCCATATCTAGGTATCACATTATCGTGGCACGCTGACATCTCAACCTGATCACCTGATGACGGTAGTGTTATGACATGGACGTTCGATATGGTTAAGTGCCTTAATGGCATTACTTCATCAAATATTTGACAAAGCCGTCAAACAATAACATCGTATATCACTACATTCTAACACAGTGACAGTGGGCATAGCCGTTACACGCTACCTACCTGATTGTGATCTAAGAATATACCCTAAAATGTTGTGTTCCTCACATTACGGACGTTTGCATCAATATTTTTTTTGATTTTATATGTATCTCTAAATGCAATTCGCTACTTTACACGTGGTCAGTAGGAGATGAACAACACAGATTTCAATATGGTAGCATGTCTGAATACACAGTGTCATTTAGAAAGTGGTCAAATGTAACATGTTATATTTGAGATTACACTGTCTCAGTAAGGTACAGATTCTAGTACTTTTGTTGGGCTGAGTCCATTCCGGGATTCGAACCCACACCCTCAGCGTCAGGCACCTCATCGCCATGTGTGTCACGTGAGTGGGTCGTTTGCCTTCTCTCTTATTGAAATGTACATTCACCATAACAGGCGTGAAACGAGCATCGATCCATGTCAACATGTCAATTTCCGTGTATGAAACATAATTGCATGTACAATATATCACCTCTGAAAGCAGATTAAACACCCATGTCAACAGACGTATTCATACATGTATCACACGTGGTCATAGCTCACCTTACCGGTCACCTGCATCCTTGTCTTTTACGAAAAGAGCATCGCTGTATTTCCGCGTGTCATTTCCTGGTAATTGACCGTGTCGTTTCACCTTCTAATCCAGGTGTGTTCTCACAGCGCTGTTGGACAGCCATGTAGCACAGACACCTAAATGTGACTTAGATGACGGATGTTTATGACACCCATGGCAAATCACGATTTTCTTTAAAAACAAGCATTTCAATGACAGCCACCCCGAACTGAAAATGTTACGATTCGGGCTTAGGGCGACACCTCACCAATTTTCGCTGGACAAAGGCTGGACATCAGCGGGTATTGTTGGTCACCTGAGCTGCTGGCGATGGCATTATTTATCTAAAATACCCAGGAATGAATTCCGGCAAACAAATAAAAAGACTTCATTGTTATTGTGTAAACACTTTTCGTCAAATACGTTTTCAATCAATCACCGGAATCTAGCAGTGTAACGGATTAGAACCGCCGTTAAACGAGTTCGTTTCGTGAGGAAAAACATTCCCTTAATTTGAAGTGTTCGTCCTTTCAAGCTGTGCACACAAGCCAGGGGGCAATGAAACTGACAAGGGGACCGACGGTGGCTGATGAAATTGATTACCTATGTAGATTTCACACAATCTGCTTTTGATTAAGGTAATTGGTTATGCTTTGAATAAAAGTCGCTTTTAAAGACGCGAGTCGTCGAGTGTTGCGTTGCGTCACGCCAGGAGTTCAATACATTGGCAGATAATAGTTTTCTTTATTTGTTTATATTGGTTTGTGGTGTTGATTCAGCACCTACACAAGAACTCTCCAGATTGGTGTTAATTAAATTTGAATTTTTATTGATAAAACACGTCCTGAGAAAGTAATTACAGAATCGGCTTGACATAAAAGCTTAATGAAATATGATTTATCGGTTCATATTCTGCTTAGGAATTCCTTTGATGTGGACGTTGATGCAGTTGAAAGATGTAGTATTTCAATAATGATCTAAAGTCTAATGTAGGAGAAGGGGATTATTTAAATAAATACCGGATGTTAAACCCCTTTCTTTTCAATGGAACGGTACTGCTATGAACGCTACGGCTTGTGTGTAAGGGACCGATAATGCTTAATTGCTTAATGCGCTTGCGTTCGTGCGCGTGTCTTCGTGTTAATGTGTGTGTGTGTGTGTGTGTGTGTGTGTGTGAGAGAGAGAGAGAGAGAGAGAGACACAGAGAGAGATACTTGACAATATACTTGCTCACATGTACATGTATATGCAAATGGTCTTTTCACCTTTTTCAAAATATAAATACCACTTTTAAATTCTTTGACACTGTAACCATGGTGAGTAGGAGGTTGTTATATAAAGGTTAGCTTTATCACGAGGTAAGAAGGACAGAATTCCATTGTGTGTACACTGGAGACCGCTAATCACGTAGTTCAATCTCGTGTAAAATATGAATATAAACCTGAACAATTAAAGAGTGTTTCCTGCCTGAGCTGATAAAACCACTTCGGCTTAAAGTTCTTTACAAAGCCAGCATCCCTGATGTCGGGGAAACATGTTAATGTGTATCCCGGCTTATCGTCTCCATCTCGGAGATAAATTCACACGCTTTCACAAAGCCCTTTCTTGCGGGAGGTCTTCAGATAATATTTTCATACAAAATTCCATACATAAAATTTTGAATACGAACGAGATAAATCCATAATTCCTATGTGTGTTTTGTCGGCAGTTTAAACAAAAGACAATCTTGTTTCAACTGCTGTGAATTAAGCTAGCGCTTTGTTTGATCTTTGTTCAAACTTTGCCGTCAAAACATCCGAGGAAGATGGGGATCCAGCAGGTACACTGATCAGGGGGATGAGGTGGACGGGGAGGGGGTTGGGGTGTTCGGGGCAGTCATTAAAAACACAATCTGGTTATTTAATACATGATGCGACGAGCACTAAAATACGTTCTATTCCTGTTAATGGAATTTATTGATTGTTTCTACCATGACTGATATTGGATTCATGATTAATATAGGCTTGATAACCCTGGGGGCGGGAATGAGCTGTATAGGTGATGTAATGATATGTTGTCGAGGATGTTGACGTGACCGCGCCAAGTGTGCGAAACAGTAGATGAAGACGATGAGGAGGAGGTTGATGATGGTTGTAGTGGTGTAGTGTGTGAAGCTGACTGCGGGGGTGATAGTGATGATGGATGTTAAGGCACAGGCAAATTGTAGCGCAAATAGGGTTGCGCAACAAAGAGAAAATGACCAGTCTTCCCACATGCGAGCGAAGCGAGTTGCTTCGCTTGCATATGGGAAGACTGGTCATTTTCTCTTGGATGCGCAACCCTATTTGCGCTACAATATGCCTGTAGTTAAGGTGCTGGTGGATATGATGTACTGAAAGAATTATGTTATGATGATAAAGACTGAAATACCACTATGGACATCATCATCGTCGTCAACGTCATCATCATCTTGACAACATGACACTATCAAAATGTATTGGAAAGTATGCATGGTTATATAGTTATGTCAATTATATACTCAGTCAATTCACTAAACTAGTACAGGTGTAAACTTTTTCGAAAGTTAAAATAGTAATTAGGGTTTGTGGATGAAACGCCATATTGTTTATAAAAGATTCCCAATCAGTCTTGAAAAGACAAGATAACAGTGGCTCTTGTTGCACTTGAACACCCCCCGTAGTGAGCCCCACATGTGGCTCTGTAAATTCCACCACAATGATGCGACATTTGAGCCCTGGCTCATCCCTGGGAGTACAAAAACAGGGAATGGGAATATAACGAACGATGAAGGCAATGCGCTGGTGGTATTTAATTTAACGAACGATGACGAAAATGGAGCTGGAGAATTTCTGGTCAAGACATCAGAAACTGCTTGACCAGGATGCCAAAAGTAGGAATAAACACCACTAATATTTTCACTCCCGCGATTTTTCATCCATCTTGGCTTGTTATTTAGATGTTATCATTTGTGAAATACTACAGAAAATAGTCAATATGTTTTTTCCTGTTAAAAACAAACCTGTTTGGGAACAGGTGGAGAAGAGCAAACATATTCATCAATGATATGTTTGTTTTGGGTGTTTCAGAGAAATTATTAATAATAAGTTCGATAATTTTGACCTTCGTTGTACGAAGCCACCTTGTGAATCCACGCCAGGTACGCCACACTGGTGACAGTGCAGCTTTAAGAGTTTACCATATGTCAAACACTGTTAAAGTACACGGCGATGTCACAGTTTATAAAATATTATTTGTAACGTTATGAAACATCAGTTTTAATTTAAAGGCTGACACTTTACCTGTCAGTGTCTGTGTCAGCTGTCAGAACAATCCCCAAATCTAAAATTTATATTAATTCGTCCACAGAACAAAACCCATCATTTCAAAATTGCGTGAAATGAACAGACAGTCTCATTTTATTTTGTTTGGTTTTAATGAAACTTTATCAAATTAAGTTTCGAGTTTGGCTTCAATAGAACGGGAGCCAATGAAATCCCTGGAAAAGTAATCACTTCTACATCGACGGCCACAGCAACACGTACAGACACGCAACGGGAAGCCACGTTCATGCAATATTCATAAATATTTGATTATGCATTGATAATGGTTTGTTTGAGTAGTCGCCTTTGCCAATCTCAGACAAATTTACAATACTGTCATGTTGAGATCAGTGCGTGACTGCACAGGCGATGGTTGAATTTCCGCCAATTAAGTATGACAGGAATTCAAATCTGTTGACGAGATAACGATCTTAGTAGGTGCAGTATCCTCGGTGACGTTCATCCATATATCTGAATTGTTCTTTTCAGGAAATGAGTCGACAAAACGGAAATTATCATTTCCATCAGTAATCTTTAGAATCTCCGGAAGGTATCACTACGTACACGTATTTCTTACTGCAAATGACTGCAGATAACACACCCACTCGACTTTCTCTCCCCATTCGGTTTAAAGTCAAACTTCGTTAATCCGGACTGCTCTCAGTTTGAATTACAGAACCTTGATGGCGTTACGCTGTCCCTGGTTTCCATACAGCTGTTGTATGTCACCGCCCTTCCTGGTGATGTATGAAACGGACACCTTGTTAATCCGGACTGCTCTCAGGGTGAATTACAGAACCTTGATGGCGTTACGCTGTCCCTGGTTTATATACAGCTGTTGTATGTCACCGCCCTTCCTGGTGATGTATTAAACGGACACCCTGTTAATCCGGACTGCTCTCAGGGTGAATTACAGAACCTTGATGGCGTTACGCTGTCCCCGGCTTACATACAGCTGTCGTATGTCACCGCCCTCCCTGGTGATGTATTAAACGGACACCCTGTTAATCCGAACGACAGCTTTCGACGGTAAATTGTCCAGATGAACACTCAGCAACACAAGATGACTCACTGGTGTCTGGGTTTTTATAAAACACTGCTGTTTTGTCTCGCTGTGAAACTTCATTAATCTTGAAAGTACCATTGCTGGGGTTATCATCCACATTGACAAGCTGAGTATTAACGTATCGATGTTCAGTGTTTCATGACGATATCAGTTTATATACGCTACATACAGTAGGAATGTTTCCAGACTGATGGATTCCCGGACAAACATGATTTCATGTTGACTAACCCGTGAAGGTCCGGGTTAGAATTGATCTTCAGTAACCCATGCTTGTCGTAAGAGCCGACTAACGGGATCGGGTGGTCAGGCTCGCTGACTTGGTTGACATTTGTCATCATATCCCAATTGCGTAGATCGATGATTATGCAGTTGATCACTGGATTGTCTGGTCCAGATTGGACAATTTACAGACCGCCGCCAATATAGCTGGAATATTGCTGAGTGCGGCGTTAAACAACAACCAACCAACCAATCATGTAGACTAACATTTGGACCCCGGAATATAGATATCTTATTTCAAAATATATGTCTACAAAATATGAAATAAAATAAGATTCATATGAAGCAAAGAATATTGCTTAATTGAGTGCTAAGGCAATCTTCTAGACTTGAGTGCTAAGGCAATCTTCTAGACTTGAGTGCTAAGGCAATCTTCTAGACTTGAGTGCTAAGGCAATCTTCTAGACTTGAGGGCTAAGGCAATCTTCTAGACTTGAGTGCTAAGGCAATCTTCTAGACTTGAGTGCTAATGCAATCTTCTAGACTTGAGTGCTAAGGCAAGACGAGGTTCCTAGGGCTAAGGCAAGGCAATCTTCTAGACTTGAGTGCATGGAAGACGAGGTTCCGCTTTATATGCCTGTATCTACCTTTCTGACAGCGATGTTTGTCATTCTACTGTACTCCAGTCTTGTATACCTCTCTCCATCTACACATGGTTCATGCACTGAAACACTGACTGAACATGCAAACATGGTCCCTAACATTAGGTCATGCATGCCCAGCTCGTGAACACCTGGCGTCATCCATTGCAAAGGGCACTATCTAGGAAAGTAGTGCTGGCTTTTCTGCTGACATTTTGACACTTCCATTTTTGTTTGGGATTTTCAGGAGGATTATAGACGTTCAGGATTTAACAATTGGATTCTGTATGATGAATACCTAACACAACCATAGCTTCGCTTTAGAAGTGACGTCACCAGTCTCGCCAGTAACCGCGTACTGAATGTTTCTCGCCCTTTCCGGTACTAATATACTGAGGGAAAACAAATAAGGGAACACCGTTTCATCGCAGTGTTCTTCTGTTTATTCCCACATTACGATACAAAGCTTGTGAAGGAACATGGAAAAGAACAAAGGAACACTTGCTCTTTCATGTGTTCCCTTATTTGTTTCCCTCAGTATATTCGGCGGTTATTTTGTGGCAAATTCGGACTAAAAAACCCGAAGCTATAGTTGACAATGGGTCCAATCTACTTACCACCATTAAACATTATATTGTGGAAAAAAACACAAACGGGTGATAAAGCACAATTATCATTACATACACGTAAAGTATCGAAATACCGTGTTCAGTTTAATACTTATCGGTAATCTCGTCAGGCAAAAGCCTAATAGTAATAGTAATAATAAGATGGACAATAACGACGACAACAACAGCAATGATGATACAAGTGGGTAAAACCAAATGGACATACAGAACGCTTACAACTGAAAAGGGGCGGTTGGGTAGCTTAGTGGTTAAAGCGTTCGCTCGTCGCACCGAAGACCCGGGTTCGATTCCCTACTTGGGTATACTGTGTGAAGCACATTTCTGGCGTCCCCCGACGTGATATTGCTGGAATATTGCTTAAAGCGGCGTAAATCCACTCACTACAACTGAAAGTTCCATTGCGTCATCATGCTGCAATAATATTTTGTTCTTGATTAGCAAAACCGACGTATTGTTTTAAAGTCTACAGAAACGTTTCGGACTGGAGTTATGATTATTAATATTAATTGTAAAACAGAGTCCGGAGCCGTAGAGTTGGGGTTTATGTTTCAGTTGACTTGTATGGAATAAGAAACAATAAAGACAATTACTAGTAGCGCTGTAATGATCGGTGTAGATTAAAACCCCAATGTTGCTCTTCATGAAAGATCCAGTTTGTGGAGAAACCGATTAAATGTCCTTTCAGAAACAATTGTGTTTTAACTATACCTATTTAGAACAAAAACTTTTCAATTTTCCGAAGGCAGTAGATTCATGACTTCAGCTAATGTGTTTCATAGTAAATTGCCTTTAGGGTTAGAGAACTAATTGATGCAACATTTCAGGTTTTTTTATCTTTGTTTGTTCAACCCCATACTCAGCAATATTCCAGAGATTTTATGCACATATATGCATAAACATTGTAGACCAGGCAATCTAGTGAATGCCATCATTTGTATGGATCCAGGCAAATGGGATGCAATGACATGCATCAGTGAACTCTGCGAGCCTGACCCCCCGATCCCGTTAGTCGCCTCAAACGTCATGCGTGGGTTGCTGAAGACCCTGGTCCTGACGGGTCGCCAGATTCACGCCTAAAATGGACCAGTGATGAAGCTGTTGATGCCTTTAAGAGTGGGTAAAGTTAGGTTTTATTTGTAGAATACAAAAACTGAAAATGAGGAAACAAACTACTCGAATCAATTGTGTCCCAGCCAGCCGTCATCGAAAGTCTGACTACCCTAAAGGAAAGGTCTGTAGGTGTTCCTGCTGACAAGGCTCCAGGTGATATAACCAGTATATGTAACCATCACTACTGTAATTGTTTCATCAAAGGGTATTGTGGGAAGGACAATCAAGAATTAAATACATGTATACGTGACAAAAATATGCCCATAATCAGAAAAAAATCTCTGGCAAAGCAAAGTACACAGTACAATTTATATTCATTTCGACAATATCAGGTGAATAATTGGCTTGCCTTTGCATGTGTTAGTGACAGCGGGACAGGCAACGCCTACCTTCTTGCGGCATCATGGCTGTGTAGTAGTGGTTCATACACGCATGCTTGTGAGTGAGTAATGGTTTACGCCGCTTTTAGCAATATTCCTTAAACCACTAGGCTACCCTCACCGCCCCTGAGATCAAGACATATCCATATATATAATATATAATAATGATTCTATATGGCTGTTCGGCGAGAGGGTTGTCCAGTATCCTAAGGGCTGTATACCAGTATGTTAAGCTGCCCCACATGCTTGTGAAGGAGTCGTACTCGTACGATCGACTTTGCTGTCAGAAGAGATTTCTTATAATTCTGGTTATGTAGTATGCAATAGCGTTGGTACCATAATCGATTCGTTACAAAGCTACGAAGTCTTTCGGTGAATTAAAATAGCAGTATCGTAACAATCTTGTAATTATTGTTTCATTGTCAGTTTCATGTTGGTTAACATTAAAGGATTTAACGCAATTGAAAGAGCCAGATTGTTTCAAAAGAAACATCAAACATTCTGAAAAAGGAAAAATTGACGTTATCAATTCAAGAATCACAGTTTTCCTGTTTAGTCTTAGAGCCTATTTCAAGGTCATGTCTATTCAATTCAATGCAGTTACGTGAACCTTTAAGAAGGCATAACGTATTTAAATGGTTCTCTTATTCATCACTGGCCTGAAACAAAGCATCCTCAGCGTAAACAGCGAGAACAGCGGCGGTCTGTTTCAACCCTAAACATGATAGGTCCATCCAGCTTGACTCAGTGGTGACCCCTCAATTATTAATTCGATCAACAATCACCTGTTTTGTTATTATAAATATTTCACACATGAATCCCAGCTAGAACCACAACAGATGGGCTTTGTTGCGACGTTCAAGCATCACCTGTGATTTCATCGCTTATGCTTGTTTTACCCGCCATCTTTGTTTACCGGACGTGACGGCAAAGCATTCTGGGAGCGTCTTCATACGCGGCGAATATTGTCAGTTATTTGGTTGTGTGGTTTGTATATGACGTCACAAACCAAAAACAACAGCGTTACATAGTTATTAGTTTCGCTGTGTCCATGTAACTTGTAAGATTTCATCGTGGATATGTCCCCATCTAAAACCCACACCTGTGAAATTTTGAGTGTTCACCTGACATTTCTGCCTTCAGAGATTGACATGTTTCTGTGCTAATGTGAATTCTTGAAATGATCAAAGACAATAAAAAATATTATTCAGACTTCACCATAATTATTAATTCAATACTATACTATCAAACTGAGACAATGGAGTGAATCTCATAGAACCTACAATTTTAAACATTGTTTCACCAACCAACCAAAGGCCAACATTTACAATAACCTTTAATTCTTCGTTTTCATTAGTATGAAATTCTACTAATATTAATAACTGTTTGTGATATTAAATTTATTGCAGATAGCCAGTGAAAATATTGGAAATTTGCCACTCATGGAACCGAAGTATATGCCACTGAAACAGAATACCCATCCCCATTCCCAGCACAAATTAAATTTTGAACACATATAATGAAAACGTCAAATGAAATCATACTCTCAAGCATCTATATTCTGAAAGGCATCCGTATTTGTAATTATCCTCAGGTTTTAAGCGGCAATACTTCCTTGGATGGGGGATACGTCGTGAAATATGTATGGCGGACGTTTTACCAGACCATCGTATATACTGTTGTATCATGTTTTATAATTTCAAGAATTCATTATTAAAACATGTCATTCTTTAGTCAACGCTGCTTAAATGCCAGGTGAACATTCAAACTTTCACAGGCGTGGGCACTGAGATGAAGAGTTAGTGAGTGGTTTTACGCTGCTTTTAGCACTATTCCAGCAATATCACGGCGGGGAACACCAGAAATGGGCTCAACAGATTGTACCCTGTGGGGAATCGAACCCGGGCCTTCGGAGTGACGACCGAACGCTTAAACCACCGGGCTACCGCCACCACCCCTGAGATGAAGACATATCCATATATATATATACTAAGCAGCAAAAGAAACATCAGTTTGGAATTTTCCTTTGCAGAAACGGATAACTGTAAACTCATTTAATGTTTTGATTGTATATTTTTGACAACATCTCCAACTTTACCTGAGCAAAGTCATTCCTTCCCAAACTCAGAATGGAACCCAGGAAATGATCTCAAAAACGCAACCTGATCTCGGAGACGGTACGGTGTTCTCCATGTTTTTCATGCAACTCATGCTGCACGTGCTGTTCACAAGGACAAGCCCTATAAAATGCACCCCCAAACCTGGTTGAAACATTCACATTACAACGTCAGCAGGATGCCCCTTCTCACGACAGCTCAGAGGAACCAGGCGCTAGGAAGACTTGAAGATGGCCACACTGCACAAGCCGTTGCCAATCACTTCCAGGTCAACGTTCTGACCATCTACAGGCTGTAGCAACGTTTCCGGGCCACCAACACCACAAATGATCGCCCCCGTACTGGCAGACCAAGGGTGACCACAAGACAAGACCGCCATGTTGTGCGACAGCATGTACAGAATCTCTTCATGCAGGCATCCGAAACAGCACGCCAGACAGTGTGAACACACGGACACCAATCAGTACTGATACAGTGCGCCGACGTCTTAACAGCGGAAACCTCCATTGCCGTAGACCTTACCGTGGACCTATCCTCACCCCTCGTAATTGGCGTGAACGTCTACAGTTTACCATACAACACCCAAACTGGCGATACAGGCAATGGAGAACTGTTCTGTTCACAGATGAGAGTCGGTACTGCTATCAACTGCAGATGGCAGAACAAGAATATGGCGATGACGTGGCCAGCGTTCCTCAGACCAATGTGTGATGGAAAGAGACTCATGGGGAGGTGCAAGCATCATGGTATGGGGTGGAACAGGCCTGAACCAGAGAGTGGGTCATGTGGTGTTCCAGAACCTTGGTCCAGGGAGAGGAGGCGGCATCACAGCGGTGCACTACATCGACAAAGCTCTCAGACCCTACGTCATACCACATTTCGCACGTCACCGGAACAACATTTTCCAGCATAACGCCCGGGCCCATACTGCCAGAGCTACACGGGGCTACCTACAGCAGAACGGTGTCAACATTATGTAGTGGCCAGTCCTTAGTCCTGATTTAAACCCCGTTGAACATCTTTGGGATGAAATTCAGAGGAGACTGAATAATGACATACCAAGGCCGAACACAGCCGATTTATTGCGCCATGCCTTTCTCAGAGTGGTTCAAGGTGCCAATGACCTTCATTAATCGATTGGTGCACTCCATGCATAGACGCTGTGCTTCAGTTATTGGTCACACTAAATACTGAAGTCATGAGAGTCTGAATGGACTGCAAACGTTCACGTAATGTCTTGGAATTGTGCTGAGTTATTCATTGATGTTGTACACAAAAAATGTTTTTGATCCGCTTATTATGTCCATTTCTGTAATGATTTGATTACAGTGCCTATCTAATTTTGAATTCGTGGTGATGTTTTCTTTGCTGCTGAGTGTATATATATATATATATATATATATGACTCTGACCCCTGTACATGTATATGGATGTCCGGCAAGAGAGCGTTGTCCAGTAGCCTAAGGGCTGTATATCAGTATGTTAAGCTGCAGGACCCGCTGAATGTGGGTTGGCAGTCCAAGTTTGATCTGTTATTGGTCAGGTCAGGCGTCCGTACTCAAAGATTTCAGCAAGGTGGTTGTTGTCAGCGATCTGCATGGTTTTCCTCACACATCAGGCTGACGCACCGTGATACAATACACTCTCCCCAGCACGATGTTAAACCCCTGTGATGTAACCCATCCCTGCATCCACTGGAGGGACAAGAAGCAGCATTGAAATTAAACACCGTCTACAACCACAAAGAAGCTGAAATTGTCCTAATATATTTTGAGTGACTGTTTTTCCTCAAAATCCCATACTTGTTGGAATTAAATTTGCAATAAATGCCTGTTTGACCATTAACTGATGACGAGCTGTCATCCCGTGTGTTGATCAATGTTAACTTCACCGTAAAGCTCTATAACTGTCACAGGTTTCTCTCAATCTCAAACCCCAACACATCTGGTCAATACAAATTACAACAGTAAGATTGATACAAAGCGAATGGACTGGGTTTAACGACCCTATATATGTTCTGTTACATCACGGTTTTTTAGGAAAGCACGAACCGGTCAATGAGTGAGTAGACTCCGCTTTGAGCAGTAACGCAGTTAGACTATACACGTCAGCTTGATGAGTGGATGTGTGGGTTGGTGAGCTTACTCACAGTAAAACAATAAAACAGTTGATATAAACAGTATCCCAGTAACATAACCGTATGTCAGCAGGATGTGGAAATATCGAATTTGTTAGCGCGATCACTGGATCCCGACACACCTAAGGGAGACAATTATCTGGCCACCTAACAGCGGTAACTTAAAGTACTGGGTCATTCGTGATATCGCTTTTACACAGGCTGGGTAATAAAACAGAAGCGACAAAACCCTTTCCACATCCACAAGAGTGAGTGAGTGAGTTTAGAATTACGCCGCACTCGGCAATATTCCAGCTACATGGCGGTGGTCTGTAAATAATAATCGAGTCTGGACCAGACAATCGAGTGACCAACAGCATGAACATCGATCTACGCAACTGGGATACGATGACATGTGTCAACCAAGTCAGCGCGCCTGACCACCCGATCCCGTTAATCGCCTCTTACGACAAGCATGGGTTACTGAAGATCAGTTCTAACCCGGATCGTCACCGGTGCACACCCATAAGAAATAGCTGCAAAAAGTAAAGTCGATTGTACTATTCTGACTATATCGAGTATGTATTTGTACGAGAAAGAACGTCATTATTTCATTGGTCAATAACTTTTAAACACTTTAAGGACCACCGTCCTCAAAGAAAGTCCGTGAATACCAAGACTTGATGATTGACAGACCTCTGAGATATACACTCTCGGAAAAGAAGGCATGCACCCACGCTTGATGGTAGTAGCTACAACGGAATGGTCTCTCCATAGTGACTTTTTGTGCTGGAGTTAGACATCACGTTTGCAGTTTGCCACAGCTTTCAGCCTTGGAACGTATTGTAACGTTTTCAAGTATACACTTTCTAACTTCTTTGAGAGGCATTTAAAAGTTGGAGCTGTATGGAAGGATAACACCGTTATCAAGGAGAACTTACACCGAAACGTTGCTCTCACTGAAATAAAGAAGTTGTCCATCCATATATTGTTATCCTTCCTTGTACACTGTAGTCAGGTCACTGGGAGCACTACTGTATGCAGTTTTATACAAGAAACAAAGAATCGAAGTAATGTATTACAGGTACGCTGATGCCAAATATTTACAATGTTAACAAGAATAAAGTAATTACGCTGAAACGGAATAAAAGAAACAAATATAATTGTTTTGTTTTTCTGATGTTTCATTATTATTAATTTAAGTCATTTATTCCAACGCTTAAGGTAACTTATTAAGACACTCAGCGTCAGTTGCCATGTCAACTAATCAAGCCCACTTAGGCGATTTTTGTACAAATTGTGTGAGTGGCGGGTAAAACCGGTGGGAGATGACATGCGAACACGTCCTGGTGTCATTATTTTAAATGATCAGTTGACATACTGGTAACAGCTATGTGCCTTTAACATTCAGAAGAATCAGTTTGGTCAGATATCGAGACTGCTTATACTCGGGTGTTGACGTTTTATTGTGTACATAACTGATACTGCAATTGACAAGTGTTGTATATAGCCCTAGAACTACCGACTGTGAAATACGGTCTCTTGGTACTGAAGCCAATTACAACAAAGTAGACGAAATATGCTCCACAGACAAGGGAAATGCGCGAGACAATTAATCGTCGGCAATTACCTCAAAACGACACCTGACAGTGCGAAACGTATGGCGAGCGAACATTCTTTAGCCGTCTAGCGTGGATTCTGAGGAACTTTTTCCACAATTAAGCGCTAAAGTATTCCTGCTCTTGGGAAAACTACGTATTTTTAAGTGTGGTGGTGACTGTGTGAGTGTGGTAATAATGCATGAAGTTGAACCGCGTTCTTATTTGCCAACATCCAGTTCATTGAAAACATCTGAGCTGTCAAAGGGGCTATTAGCAGCGCGAGGAACGCACGTGCCTGTCAAAAACGCGCGGATAATTCGTGTCTGTCAAAATCGCACGGAAAGCCCGTGCATAATAAAAAATATTCTATTCCGATTGCTAAACATGTCCATGCCTGCTTCGTTCAAGAAAACTCTTGTTTGTTGATTTGTTGATTTGTCCTGACAAGAAGGATCAAGATCGAGTTACAGAAAATTGTTAATGTGAAAATGTGACATGATACTGCTGGAGTGCATCAACTATGAGATTTTGACTGTATTTTGAAATAAAATGTCAAACGAAAACTGCAGAAGAATTTTCAACAATTTTTACACAATTTTAATCTAATTCGTGCATGAAACATACAAGTGTCCCGGTACGTTTATAAAAATGACAAATATTCTGTGTATTCACATTTACAAATTCGCTCATGAATTGTATGAAGGACTAGAGGCGACTGGTGAAGCTGCGCTTCATGAGACAGACTCTTGTATTGATCGACCGATCATCCCCAGTGGACTTGAAATATTGAAAAGAAGTGTATTTCAACTGTAGCACAATTCACGACTGAGACTGTTCATCCAGCATTCATGACATGCCAAGTAGGCCTTAGAGAAATAGTATTCAGACGATTGTGTGTTGCTATGCAAGATAAGTGAGGGTAGATCCCTGAACGACATAGGGTTGGCCTGTATTCACTGATTACACACATCAATAGTATTTAGAGGCGTTATTCTAGTTTGCAACCATCCCACTACGACTGTATCACAGCGACATTGAAGTAACCAAACCTTGGATAAGTCAAAGTTAATGTTGATATATGGGAGTCACGATAGCATTAGTTCTAACGTCACTTCCGACCCTGCGTTATTATAATGATGATGATAAGCATAACCATAATCTGTTTATCGCCGAATATCGGATATGATGCTAAAAATACTTTAGATACATATTGCCACAAGGCTATAACTGTACATTCGATTTTCCTTCTCAACTCAATGGGGAATATACAACCCCGGTTGCGTTAAAGTGCTTGAAGGTTCACGTTGACATTACAGTCTCTTTCTACCGGGTACCCATTCACAGCCGGTTAGCAGACGCATATTTCGAACGGAGACAATAGCATGTGCCGCATGTACTTCAGTGTGGGACAAAGACCTCAGAAACTCTCTGGCGTCCTGGGACCCGTGAAGGTCCGGGTTAGAATATTGAGTGAGTGAGTGAGTTTAGTTTTACGCCGCACTCAGCAATATTCCAGCTACATGGCGGCGGTCTGTAAATAATCGAGTCTGGACCAGACAATCCAGTGATCAACAGCATGAGCATCGATCTGCGCAACTGGGATACGATGACATGTCGCTTTAATCGCCTCTTATGACAAGCATGGGTTACTGAAGACCAATATTCTAAGACCCGTGAAGATCCCGGGTAGAATAGCTCTTCAGCAACCCATGCTTGCCACAAAAGGCGACTATGCTTGTCGTAAGAGGCGACTAACGGAATCGGGTGTCAGGCTCGCTGCCTTGGTTGCCACATGTCATTGGTTCTCAATTGCGCAGATCGATGCTCATGCTGTTGATCACTGGATTGTCTGGTCCAGACTCGATTATTTACAGACCGCCGCCATGTAGCTGGAATATTACTGAGAGCGGCGTAAAACTAAACTCACTCACTCACTCACTCTGGCGTCCTGCTGCCAAACTTGATCACCCATCCCGCCAATCTCCAAGACCAATGTTGCTTAACTTCACCTGATTTTGACCAGTTTTCTGTGAACAGTGCCACAATCACAAAACCAGTGGTTGACAGCATGGGTAACACGTTCTACCGTCGTGGAAAACACTGGATCCCTATCTTGAGGGACCTGGGTTTATATCCAAAAACAATTGCCAGAGGAACTGACTAAGACATACGATTGTTAACAAAAGAAAGAAATTTGAATACGTTATTGTTTTAATATATAAAAATATTATTGTAAGATATTTGGGTTTGTGTAAATATTAAATTCATATTTGATTTTGGTTTTGAACGCCAGAACCCCAGAAAGTGAAATGACCGGGACTTGTCGATCTTACGAGCAGCATGCCGGAGGTGCTGACTCGTGCTGGGAAAACAGCTCTTCGAATCTCGGCGTCGGGGGAAGGATCACCTTTCCTTTTTTCCATTTTCTTTAGTGGATTCTTAGGGTTGAATTTTACATGCTCCGCCAAATTATACAATGAATTTCTTTGAAGTGTATTCGCCGGAATCTATTACTTCACTGTATTCCTCCGTGGAGAATCAAGGATGAAATGGGTCCTCCGTTGTCTGTACGTGTCGAATAGAGCCTACAGCAGGCCGGGTGGTCAGCACCAGTGACCTGGTCGATGTCGTGTCGTCGTACCCAGATGACGTGGGGCATTGCTGAAGTATATCACTGATTTGCCAGACCCCTTCTCGATTACTTACAGCCGGGAGCCATGATACAGCTTGACTGGTTTTAACTGCAGCGTTTAAACAGTTAATTCACGAACTGCCTAGAGTTACCTATAGATACAGAGCCTTACCAGACCAACTTACTTTGGTGTTGTGTGCATTCACATTCAAATATAGTTAATCCTAACCTCGTTAAACCATATACCTGCTTTACAGACTGGTGGGGACGTCTAACTATAAACTTTACAAAATACTCTCCATAATCAGGAACCTTATCGATCCTGTCGACTCCCTGGATAACGTCCAGAATATCGAGGTTTAACAGTACACAGTTACTTTGAAGGTTTGTATAATTTCACCAATAGTTCCATACATGACAACGGGAACGGGAAGTTTTATGGCATCATTGCGTCGAAATTAGCGTCCGTTTAATCCTTTGTAATACTGACAGTGTCAGTTTAATACCTCATGATACGACACAATCACCATTCTTTTCGGTGCTGTCAACGCACCCCCGTTGCGTGGGTCAACGAGTGACAGGGCCAGGGTATTTCATCGTATTCAGTTCGCCAACATGCTGCTCCACATGGCGCCGGCGTATCGGCCGAAAAAGCAATATTAAAAATAAATCACCCTGAAATAGCATCAATTGTAGCGCACTTGTATTGTTTGCTTCCCATTGGGATCTATTGTTATACAAAAATGCCAGGAAACCAATGAATATGTCAATGACTTTGGTCCGCAGTGGATTAGTTTGGCGGACCTCGCTAGGTAATGATTTGGACGGCGTGAAATTTTATTGTACGTTGTTGCGTTTTGTTGGTTTTTAGTCGAAGGAATATTTGCTAATGAAAATTTAACGACTTCTGGATACAACCTTTGTACTAATTAGATGGTCAGGTGCAGCACAAGTTAATTTCAAGGGCCATTGTGTTTGAGAGGATTTTTTTTTAATTTAGCAAAAAATGACATGGCCAAACCTTGTTAAATTCGACGAAGACCGACTACATTTGTGGAAAAGAAACTGTACCGGTTATTTCAAACTGGAGGTTCAGAATCGTCTCAATCAGACCCGCAGAGATGCACACCCCCTCACCCCCTTTTGTCCTGAAAGTTTATTAAATGACCATTGAAACTCTCGTGAAAACGGGTGGAAATGAACTGTGCACCCCCTTTATCAAACCGATGTATCCGCCCCTATAGATTCCAATCTGCATGGTGACGTTAACAAGCTACAGGCAAAGGTTTGAATACCATATTGTCTTATACAGTTAACCCCGTTAATCCGAACGGTATTCAAGATGTGTGTGAGGGGTGAAGGGTGGGGGTACAAAAATGGATTAGGCAGTAAAATATGATACAGCTTTAAGACCACTACCACCTGTATCCCAATAGTGTTCATCTAACTGCAGTCAGTAGGTGATGTTTTAACGGAAAAGAGATGCCACCGTGTATGCTTTGCTACATTCAGGAACATATGTTGGCCATCGGTTCCCCATTAGTATTCAGTGAACTACACATCGTCGTATCATCAGATCAGTCTCACATTCCTGGTCCAAATCTATAAGACATCTGTGATTAATTAAACAGAGATATTGTGAAGGTCATCTTGATACAGCTCTAGATATCCCTTTACGTATCCCTTTTACAAAACACAATCATAAAACCAACAATTTCAGTTTCGAAATGTGATCTGTGTCTGGTTCTGTCGAACGTTCTCTGAGAAGTCTCAGAAACCAGTTTTCGCTTCATTAGACAAACTGATTTATTTTTTGTTAGTCATTGCATTAAAACCAGAATAAAACTTCGTAACATTTAAATTTCGATACAATAGGAACTCCTGTCATATATCTGTTCCCAGCATGAGATTCCTACTCATTAAGGAATACTTGTCGCTAAACCCATAACACTCCAGGTTTATAGAGCGGCAGTCTGCCTGGAATTCTTAATGAAGGCTTAACATGAAATTAAACCAAATCTGCTGAAATCGAAATTCAAACCTTTTCAAAGAAAACACATTACATAAAACACTCTGGAAAGTGGATTAAGAAAGTCAATAATTGCCCTCTAATTCCCCGGACTGAAATCGGTATCTAATTAGCTGTGACGTCAAATCGCTTCTCCGGACCGGAAGGAACGTGCGAGTGCATAGCACCATCTGGTTTGAAGATCACTCGACGGAAGGACGCTAGTTTTTCTTCCTAATCAGACTATGAAACACATTCTACCAGACGAGTGAAAGCACGACAGTGTTAGAATGCACCCGACGTGCCCAAACACTAATCTCCTGCCATAAATCAAGACGGTGAAAATAAGGGCTGATGGCAATGAACCTGATCGACAGAAATGGAGACATTCGTGACCACTCCTTCCCTCGAACAGTGTGTCGTTAGTGCATGGGCTTGTAATGATGAAGTCGCGACTGTAGGGTTAGGTTTGGATGTATGTGGTTTAGGCCACCCGAACAATTAAACAATAACCAACGGTAGTAAGTAAATTGTACGGGACAAACCATTTGACATGTTGGTAATTGTGTTTTTCACGTTAAAATTCGATGGAAAACCTCAGACTGCAGTGGTTGACTAGTTCAGAGAATGACACTGTAACGATAGACAATCTAAGTCAGTATTACAGTCTAACCAACAACATCGTAAGTCAGTGTTACAGTCTAACGAACAACATCGCAAGTCAGTATTACAGTCTAACGAACAACATCGTAAGTCAGTGTTACAGTCTAACGAACAGCATCGTAAGTCAGTGTTACAGTCTAACGAACAGCATCGTAAGTCAGTGTTACAGTCTAACGAACAGCATCGTAAGTCAGTGTTACAGTCTAACGAACAACATCGTAAGTCAGTGTTACAGTCTAACGAACAACATCGTAAGTCAGTGTTACAGTCTAACGAACAACATCGTAAGTCAATATTACAGTCTAACGAACAACATCGTAAGTCAGTGTTACAGTCTAACGAACAACATCGTAAGTCAGTATTACAGTCTAACGAACAACATCGTAAGTCAGTGTTACAGTCTAACGAACAGCATCGTAAGTCGGTGTTACAGTCTAACGAACAGCATCGTAAGTCAGTGTTACAGTCTAACGAACAACATCGTAAGTCAATGTTACAGTCTAACGAACAACATCGTAAGTCAAGTCAGTCTGTTACAGCATCGTAAGTCAATACAACAGTCTAACGAACAGCATCGTAAGTCAGTGTTACAGTCTAACGAACAGCATCGTAAGTCAGTGTTACAGTCTAACGAACAACATCGTAAGTCAGTGTTACAGTCTAACGAACAACATCGTAAGTCAATATTACAGTCTAACGAACAACATCGTAAGTCAGTGTTATAGTCTAACGAACAACATCGTAAGTCAGTGTTACAATCTAACGAACAACATCGTAAGTCAATATTACAGTCTAACGAACAACATCCGTAAGTCAATATTACAGTCTAACGAACAACATCGTAAGTCAGTGTTTCCGTCTAACGAACAACATCGTAAGTCGGTGTTACAGTCTAACGAACAACATCGTAAGTCAGTGTTACAGTCTAACGAACAACATCGTAAGTCAGTGTCACAACCCACCCAACACAGTTTGTAGCACAACGTAATATAACATCCTAACATCTACGAAGTTAGCATCTCAATGTACCGGTAACTGCCCCACATTAGTACATTGTGATAACAAACAACGCAAGCTCGTGTAACGAGTGTAACGATCAATAACGCCTCGTGCTCAACTTGCTTCCACAAAAGATATTAACACACATATATTCTGCGATTTGAAAGCGCGAGTTGTTAAGGGTAATATAGATTGTCTCCCCATCATCGACCCGTGTCTTATTCAACAATTGCGTCATGGTGACTCAGAGCCCAGGCATGTTGTAAATCATGTTGATGGTCACATCTGTACATTAACAACTCTATAACGTGTTGCTTCGTTCTCAATATACACACGACTGAGTGATATTGCAGTCCACATACATTTCGCTGACGTCTAACTGGTGAATATGCTGTTGCAATATTACAACTCTCATCAGCACAATACTAACAAATACGGTCATTAACAAGGACTCGTGTCAGTTATATGGGATCCACTTCAGTCTTTTATTCCCATTAATCCAGCATCCCGTTATATCTATCTACAACGGAATGACATTTTGACGCCGCAATATTCCAGCAATATCGTGTCTGTCTGTAGCTAGTGAAGCCAGGCAAAACCAGAGGGTAACAGCATGAGCAGATTACGATGGCTCCAACCCTCCAAGTCACACCCCGTAGCCTCCTGACCCTGGTTAGTCGGCTCTGTGATGATCTGTTACCAATATCTGAAAAGTATAATCCAAATACATATGTTGACAAATATATTGCTCAAGGCGTATTTTCTCCAAAACGGGTATGGAGAAGAATTGTAAATGCTACTGTACATAGCTATGAAGAACAATTATTGCGATCACAAACTCTCTATCGTTCAAACATGTCATTTTACGCAACAACTCATTCTACACTCTCTTATCATATTCTCTGGCAAAAAGCATATAAACACCCTAATTATAAATCTTCCTTGCAATTTTGTGTCAAAATATTATAGCTCTATAGATTCAACACTATGGGAAACCATACTGTTACGCTTTTCTTTGTATGTATATGACCTGAAACCTCACCTTGTGAACTGTTATACAGAATGATTCTCTTCATGTCATAAATTTCTGTACAATAATATAATGTCTGCATGACGGTGGCCTCATTAGTGAGCGGCAGAATATGTCAGAATTGAGTCCAACATAAGTCTTGAAGGACTGGGCAGGCAGGTGGGCTCCACTGGGATTTCATTTTTGAGTTGTCGCTTTGGGTTTTTTATTTTGTTTGGGGGTTTTATTCGTCGTGTTGTTCTTGTTTTGTTTGGGGGTGGGGGTGGGTGTGTTCTTGTTTTTGGGGGTGGTTTTGCGTGGGGGTTCGTTTATTTTGTGCGTGTGTGTAGATATATTACATCTTCCAATCTTCCTGTCTGGGTCTAAATGTTAGTCTATGCTGCACCACAGACTACGGAAGTGATGCTGTAATGTACGTTTTAACATGTGGTGTAAAAGACATGTTTCTCAACTATGAAAATGTCCCGTAAAATCTGATTTTATGACTACATTACACTGTTGATTTAGCCCAAGCAATGCGACTTGCAAGTGTAAGAAGCTGTGAAGTAGACTGTGACGAGGGTTCTACAAACACTGGAAAGGCCATCATTGCCCTCAATGACGCGCAGTAAGTGAGCATGAAATATCCAGCATTAATTACACCTCGAGATCAAAGAGCTGACCTGTTGTAAATTCCCCTATCGCCTCAACTGACCGATATTACATCATCCTAAAACCACAGGTGGCTGCCATGTTTGCCGCCGGCAAGATGGCGGCCTAACTGTAATAATCTCCTTACACGGTGGTGGGAGTGTTAGGAGTTTGTCGAATTATGCGGTTTATAGAATTGTGCTTCATCAGAAAGGTGTTGGACTTTGTTGTCTTACGGCGAGATCAAAGTAAAATCACACTTTCACAACTACTTCTGTGCATAATAAGTGTGTAATTTACATGTTGTGAGATGGTTTAACCCGTTATGATGTCATCAGAAATGATTCGTGCTTTTGATGTATTGACAAATGACTTGTGAGGCCGATTTACCTCCTTCTTTTACATTAACAAGCTTCTTTCAATGACACCTGCATGCGATGATCTGCTATGAGAACAAGAACAAATGAGTCTTTAATCCTGACCTGCAAAGACAAAACGGTGTCTTTCTCGGCATCATTTATTGACACCAGTGTGTGGCATTATCCGAAAGGCTGTGTCCCACATAGGCGTCTATTGATCAATATTCATTATAGTCCCAGGTGACAAGACATTAATCACTCAGTTGTATTTTAATTATCAAAAGTAAGACACCTAAGGGCGAACTGTACGTGTAACTATTATTTTAATTTTCAACGAAAAATTTTAAATAGCTGCTTGCGTGCAGGTGTTTATATGTTACTTTGCATTCATTCAGTTCGACAAGTCGACTGCGTGACTTCCACACATATGTGTTGGATGCGATTCAGCATTTACATTGCAGTATACGTCTTCTACTGAACAACTCGAATCCGATAAGTTCCTTACGTCAAAAGATGGTTCTACTTGCTGGTTCACAAGATGCAAAGTTCTATAGGATAAGTTGTATTGTCTAAATGTACCTTAATGGTATGATTGTGTCCGCTCATAGACAATACAGGACAGACTTGGTAGTTGTGATTTGGGGGTGATGGGAGACATATTCGGTTAGCTTCTGGAAATGTCAGCAAGAATTCTGCTCATGTCACTTTAAACGTCGGGAAGGTTCAACGCCCAGCTAACACACAACGTTTTCGCAACGTTGTGGGAAGGTGTAGATTGGTATCGTCATGACACAACGTTAGTATTACGTCATTTTATAACGTCATAATGTCACAACGTTAGTATTACGTCATTGTATTACAGAATGTCACAACGTAATGACAACGTTGCAAATTTACGTTTAGGAAACATCAGCTTTGGGCTACTCACAACGTTATAACAACGTTTCTTATAACTTGGTGTCACAGAGTTTTCTGTAAAACGTTTCAATTTGAGATTCTTTCTACTATTCAGCTACAGTTTCAGAAAACACACGACCAAAACAACATGCAAATTGACGAATAAACATTAAAAAGAATTTCTGTTTTGTTTCTTATGTACTTTGTACTGGGAAAACTATTCAACTATTAGCGTTAAATAGAAGGCTAAGACAGCGTAAAATACGTTAGCATAAAAAACAACAACTTAACCTTGTGCGTAAAAAATGACGCATCCCTACGTCAGGCCATAACGTACGTCGTGAAAACGTAAATGGGAGTTCACAGAATAACGTTCTAACAACGAAAGCATAACGTTTTGACAATGGTGTAACAACGTGAAATAATCAGAAATATAGCTGGGCGGTGGCTCACTCGTCTAAGGCGCCACAGAGTTACATCCCTTCATTTTTAGATAATCCTGTGAAAATGGGTTCGAATCCCAGATTCGTCTTGAGTATGTTCAATGTTCACCAGCACCATGGCATGCCAACAAGGTTCAGGTAAGCGACAGACTTGATTTCGGGATCTCCTACAAACGTTTGCATGACAGATTTGTGGAAAATGCAAGGGACATAACTCTGACGTTTAGATGCTGAAAAATTCGACAGCTCAAAGATATCGGAGGTCAGGTTGCCTTCAAGTCCCTTCAAGTCCCTTGTAATCGACACAACAACACGTGCTTAATCTTGAGTTATCTTTGTGGAGACCTAATCAGTGACCAGCAATATAACTCACCACCGTTGATTGGCAGTTTTTGACACGTGAATACATATGTCTATTTCATATGACAGCTGTGTCTTAATAATTACCCCCTTGTCAGTCGGATATTAACTTCTGTCAGGGCTTATCACGAACCTTCTTTTTTACCACCTATCTAAAGACACGCGCATGAGCGGGTGGTACCGCTGCACAGACAAAGGTCAAACCAACCAGCCAGAAAATGTAATATATGTCAGCCCAATGCAGGCGTGAATAATTGCCGGGACATTAAGCGAAACACTGCATCTTGAGTAGCGAAATAAAAGCTTGTCTTCTGCACTGAAATTCAAAAAGCGTTTGTTGGGCGGAATTCTTAAATGCCACCGTTCGTTGTTTAAACTTCAACGAGCCCTAATGGTATCTTCTTTGTGTTTACAGACATGTTGAACGAAGTTAAAGCATAATGTTTAATGTGACGCGCACAATTACCTGCTTCTTTAGCCATAATCGTGATCAGGAATAAGATTATTGTTCACGTGGAAGAGATAATTATACAAAATTAAACTCGAAAAGGTTGTTTTTCTGTTTTTTTCTTGTTTAGGGGGAATCATTTTTATATCGATTGTGTATTTACAAACTTAATGTAGCAGCTAATTGCAACACTGGCAGTTTGTTCTGTCAAGATGGCTTCAGAATTTCTTGTACAAACAAAATATTACCTAACTGGTGCAGACGAAACACAAAATCAATTATTTGATGTGAAGTTTAGAATACGGGCGTCATTAAGTCTCAAACTCCCTACTCCGTGTTGATAACTCACAGTTTGGTCTCTGATTGTCCACGGTGTACAGGCCACTTTCGCTGTTTCAAACTCAAATTTGTTTTTAATGTACATAATCATTTTCTCTACCAGTAGCTGTCCACAATAGATACTACATATGGCGATATATTCTTTTAGTACCAATTTTCCCGCAGCCTCCCTGTACTTACGAGAGATATGAACTTTTGCCATTTGTATATGAAACAATGATTTGGTTGCAGGCCAGATGGTCGTGGGAAGGGAGCTGGATCTTTCGATATATACTTTTGTGTTGGCAAAAGCTGGTTTCAATTTCACTAACATTCTCGTGGCGTGTGTGGACCTTTCCGATGTATTGCTAATGCATATTATCGTATATGCGTGAGTGAGTGAGTTTTACGCCGCACTCAGCAATATTCCAGCTATATGGCGGCGGTCTGTATATAATAGAGTCGGAACCAGACAATCCAGTGATCAACAGCATGAGCATCGATCAGTGGGGATACGATGACATGTGTCAACCAAGTCAGCGAGCCTGACCACCCGATCCCGTTAGTTGCCTCTTACGACAAGCATGGGTTACTGAAGATCAATTCTAACCCAGATCTTCACGGGTCTTATCGTATATGCCTATAGGATGAGTATCATTTCACACTTATATGCCACTTGTACAATGAACTGAGAGTAACTTTTCTTCCGGAACATTTTTGGAAATTCCCTTCTATTCATAAATTTAAAAGGCTGATATGTGCAACTCAGGAGAATGTAATCAGACGTGTACAGTATTACATTTACCATGCATATATAAAAAGAAATAGGTATTTAGAAACACTTTAGACTTCATCTGTATGCTCTTGTTAACCATGTATAGTTATATCTTGTATATGGGCCCTTGGCCTCGTTACAAATAAACTCCTTTTTGACTTTTTGACTTTGACTTTGGCCTATGAAAGTGCCCGTCATGCCGGGGGATGAGTTCGACTCTCTGCATGGGTGCGAAGGCTATTTCTACAGACTTGCATTTCCGTTTTTATATAGCTGGAATGTTGCTAAAAGTGGCGTAAAATTCAACGTACTTAATCCAAATATGGAGTATGTGTCACTTATAAGGCTCCTTACATGTCCTTGATTCGTGTTTACATGTATCATCAACACCTGAGTTCGCTGTTTTGTCAAGATGTCACATCAGTAAGGTACAAATGAGCAATTAATTACATGTCAGAGCGCAATGTAAAAAAAGTGGATAAACAAAACCCTTTTTATCTTTGAAAGTGTCGGCAAAAAGGCAATCCGCAATCGTTTGCGCCTGTTTTTCCTAGACATGACATAGTAAAAGAATAAATATCAATGTGACTCTCCCGATTCGTCTTGTTTTGTCTCTCACAAAGAAGTTGTTGAACTTTGGGGTGAAATATCGCTTATAATTGGAAACGTGTTCTCTATTAAACTTGAAAAACAGACTACATGTTTTAATTAGGTCCCATCTGAATACAGCGATAAGACATCAAACAATGAGCACTTCTTTGAACTGTGACGTCTCCCCTCAATCGTCATGTCAATACGGGGAAGTACATTGCATTCATTGCTGCCAAGCCCCTCTGGTCAGGTTTGACCGCTTCACTCGTCACGGCCAAGTTCCAGGGTGTCTGGCGGTCAGCTGTAGCCACATAAAATGACCGCTCGTTGTCGTCACTTGCCGCATGTGCACACTACCCCAGAATTCCAGATGTCCGAGGGGAGACCGGCGCTAATTAGCTGGACATCAGGTGCTCAGGTCACTGGGATTATGACCTTTGGTGTAGCGCACCACGTCGACACGGGATAACATGGAAAACATATGTTTACTTCTCGGACAAAAAAACACGTACCAGTCACAATAGACTACGTTAAGTCCCAGATTTAATTTACAATATGTATCTACAAAATACAAAATTAAATACAAATAGCCCATTTAAAAATACAAATGCATTTTTTCAGGTCTGAGACAAAACTATTCTGGGTAAGAGTTGGTATCTGTTTTTTCTAATTGTCCTGGGACTACAGAGCAGATAACATTCACACAGATGGCCTTAATCATAAAAAAAATATATCGGAAAAGAAATCAACCATTTTTTTCTGGATTCAGTGACACTTGGAAACGTTTGGTGTGTGAACTGTTATTCAGTGCGGAAGTATTTGTAAGTATTGTGTTCAGTTTCTTCCATTGTTTATGTGTGAAACTTAACGAGAACAGAAAATTCGTTACGTCTGAACCTCAAATTGCATCCATGTTTTATGCAAGTCCATAACCTAATGTTATTAGACAGCATCTCTCTGACCTAAAACATAATTCAACTTCAGATGGGACCTCTTTCATCCATGATGAGGAAAGCAGATAATCTCGACTTAGTGAGTTTTTTATCACAGAAAAGAAATAAATGCACGTCTTAGTGGAGCCAGAGTGTATGGGTTAACACACGGAGAAATACACATCAGGCATACGCCGGCGTTCCCGTCTCTGTGGTAAGCGAGAGGACATGTATGATATGTGTAAGGTGAGCGAGTCATGTATGGTATGAAAGATCATATGTAGCATGTATGGTATGTGAGATATGGAAGTTCTCTACTCACTGAATATATGAGAGACAAAGTACACTAGGATATGTAAAATTAACGATTGTAAGATATGTTAGATGCGTAAGATGTGATCAGATTCTAGCAGAAGGTATCTACCGTGGCAGCAGATGGAACTGGCTGTGGTGTGTCCTAACGAGTGCGCGGCAGAGAACATCATGATGTGCCGTTTGCCTCTCAGATAAAGTCTTTTACCGCTTCAGGTTGATGGCATGTCTTATAGTGATCGATTAGGCTAGCATCTAGTCTCTGAAATGAACATATAAAATATAATAAAAAGGAACCCAGAGACTTTCTTCATTTTATGAAACTATGGTAATCTATACTTGTCACATATTCTTGACTTGCATGCGCTATATTGGGTGTATTTCTTCCAGGGTCTGTATGACAGACTAGGTGATCGATTTCAGCATGTGGAACCTGTAGCGGTGCAGTCCGAAACTACAAAGTGCAACCTCATACCAGATTGGACCCAGTGCATACTAATATTTTGCTGTTCAAAGACTTCAGCTGGAAAACAGAATGATGGCTTAGAGCGGAGATTCAGATATTACACAGGCACTGATTGAAGGACGGTTACTGTACATATCGTGAACAATGATCGCATCAGGTCCAGAATATGTTTTGTTATAAATGATGTATTCAACCAGCAGTACCGAAGCTCAAGGTCCATTCCGGCAGCAAAAGCACTGTAATTCCCCATGGTCCCTGGTATGGTGATCTAGCTTCAGTTGTTGGCGACCTATAGTTTGTTTTATATTGTATTGTCTTCGTAAATAAAATAGTTGTAGATTTCCATGCCAGTTTTATAACACCATCTGTGACACTCTTGTTATTTTACAGTCCTTCGATGGCTGATTATTTAACAACTTATATTTATTGTGTATGCAAAACCTTTCTCGTCACTATATGGCCGAAATATTGCCGAGGTGACGTTAAATTCACTCACTCACTCACTCACCATAACTCAAGCGTTTTGTAGAATTCTTTATCGAGCAGCAGTGCAATGTATTTTTGTCCGGTATAGCTAAGTAATTACCAAAGGCTGCAGCAGAAGCAATGGCAAGTTGGTTTCATTTCCTTAAACCGAGCCCTGCGTATACCATATTGTACTGTGGTTAGTCGTACTTTGATAGGCTGACATGGGGCTTTAGGGGTGGTATTGTTTCAGGGTTTGAACGATTCCCAACAGCTAACGTGTACGTCCTCTTCAGGAAAAAAATCGGAAAATACACACAACCTCACGTGGGTGAGTCTGCAGACAGTCAGACCGAAATAGATTTTACGTTTCACGTCAATGCAATCTTTGAAAATAAAAAATTATGATCAAAATAAACATACAGTGTGTTAAGCCACTAATCAATAAACGTCAGTAAAAGTTTATTTTAACTTAAATAGATATTAAGCCTGAAATTATAAAGCAGTTTTGGGTAGAGTGTGTAAAGCTTAAAATCATATTTTACATCGTCACAATTTTCTAATATTTGTGACAGGTGACAAGCCCATACAAGACTTCATGTAGATCTTCATACAAGGCTCAGCGTAACACATGGCTCTCATCTTCAGTATTGTCAGTGTACACAACATACAGCATCAACCTGTGGTTTGTAGATCTGGAGAAAGCTGAACGATGAGACCGGGCACATGCTGGCACGTTTCAGGTCCAAACACATCTTTACACATAATGTACATTGGAAGTTTATTACATCCCTTTTGTCCATTGCAAAACAGTTCATACCAAACAGACTCTCACAACAATACCCTGCACACTGCTACACACATTTTAACACACAGTTCCTGATACATCCACATTATATTGGCACAAGTTTTCTATCACACGAAAATTCTTCCTTTTTACTCGCCCACAAGCATTCTGTTCTGACCACGCTGAAAGAGGCATCTCTTGGAACAGACGCACTGTCTCTCAGTACACAACCACTGACTGAGAGACGGAGGGGTCCATCAAATATTTACATTAAAAGCAATATTAGAAGCTTTTAAAGGACTGCACTTACAGCTATAAGTCATGATAACCCCCCAAAATACGACCTATAATTTCTTGCCGACTTCACCATTAAATCGTACAATTTAGAATGGGTTGCGGGCTGCCTGATATTTTCCATAACTGGTGTTCGCTACATTTCCATTAGTTTGCCTCACAGTCCCTGAACCACATTATGTTCCCTCCGCATGCGCCCCTGCAATGCTAAAGCCCTAACTCAAGCAAGTCTAGATTTCACCAGGTTGTTTGGTCTCCCTGCTGCTCCGTCTCAATTTATATGGGTTTGTTTGTTACTATCAAAATTATATATATTCAGACTGCTAAGCGTTAGTCTATATTTGCATGTCGCCTCACATGTAAATACTGCCAACAGAGTCATGGTGGGGTTCGATATATCCGTACTTCGCTTAACACTTGAAGTAACGTCAAGTGTCAGTAGAATCAGTGTTATGTTCGATATATCCGTACTTCACTTAACACATGACGTAACATTAAGCGCCAGAAGAGCCAGTATCAGCTTCGATATATCCACACTTCACTTAACAGGTGACTTAACATTAGGCGCCAAAACAATAGGGATTAGCTTCGATATGCCCGTATTTCGCTTAACACGTGAAATGACGTTAAGTGTCCGTAGAATCAGTGTTATGTTCGATATATCCGTACTTCGCTTAACAAGTGACTAATATTATGCGCCAGAAGAATCAGGGTTAGGTTCGACATATCCGTACTTATAAGAATACCTATATAAGTAACTGTAATGTCAATAGAATCACGGTTGGTTGCGATATATGCGCTCTTGACCAGACACAGAGACACTAACTTTAAGCGTCAGGAGTTCCAGGGTTAAGTGGCTATAGTAATCAACACTAACCTTAAGATCATCAGTATCTGTCTTGTTACGTACAACATTTACCCGTTTCAGTAACACAGCTACACTTGCCCAGTTCAGCTTCCTAATACAAATTAGACGGAATGTAAAAAATGTTAACTGTGTGTCGACTTTCAAACTCCTGTCCTATCTCGTGAAATATTCAAGTCGCACAAATAGCCCAGAAATACTAGCACGCTGCATTCAAATTGCCGAGATAACGACTACACCTACTCATATAGACTATAAGTATCAGTTACAACCTTTCCCGCCAACCGTGCAAATGACATGGTTTTTAAATGTTTATCGACTTGTAAATATTCCATATGTAACTCTGTAATTCCAAATCCAGTTTTTCTGTGTATCAGGAAACTATTTGTCATAAAAAAAAATAGCTGAGAGGCAATTGGAAATATCAGAAGAACTTTGAATATTGCCACAAACCTCTTTTTTCTTTGTTTTTCTCTGTGTCTTTAGACGTTTCGATGAGCCTGTTTGTGTGTGTTCATTACTTTAATAAGTTTAAATATAGACTGTTCCTTTCATGACATTTCTGTAGCTTTGTAGCATATTTCTAATTATTTGCTGAAGCGAAGTTTAAATTCTTGTAGAATTCCTGAAAAAGGCTGCCGAGTTTTAACGGCGAGAGTACTGTGTTGATTTTTCATCGGCCTTCACACGCTCAGTGTGGACATCGGGGATGTAGTCATGCTCTTTTATCACAAGCCATTTATTCTAAAGTCCACCAAATCTTTCGACTGAAAATATTTTCCTTTTCTCAACTGATGAACATGTCTACTAGAAGAGTTAAATCATGAATGAAAACATAAGGACAAAGACAACCTGACTATATCAGGGAAAGTTTCAACAGCAGAATGTCAGACTTACACTAAGTGTCTGAAAATATAATATTTGACAGAAATACCTCGATTGTAGTTTAAAAGGAATCCCATTGAAATGGGGTATTCAGAAACCCGAGGAAAATTCAATTAGGGCTTTCGCATTACAGGGTTGGGTGGGAGGGGGAAAGATATCGTTCATGGACTGTGAAACAGACTAAACGAAGGGCCCGAGTGTCCGCTGCAAACACAGGAACCCTCATTTTACGGACAATTGAAGATTTACACAAAGTACTTCACTCATAACTCTCGGCTCGTTAGTTCACAAACATACCTAGTCCACATTAGCAAGGGTGTCTCCCTTAACATTTGCTGTTCTGATTACCATGTCCGGTTTAATAAAGATGTCCGGAATAAAAAGGATGCAAAACAAAGTTTGTCATAGATGTCCGGAATATTAATGATATCGTATTGAAACTTATTCCCATTTGGATTCTCGTTCCCGAAAAACAAAGTTGCCGAACATCAAAATCTCGGAATAGCAATGGTGTTGGCATCCCATTAACGAGGTGTTCCTGATTAACAAGAGTCCCTAATATGCACCAGTGAGTTAAACGACTGACAAGGAGGCAACGAAATTGAAAGGCATTCTACTGCCGTTGATAGAACGAAGAAACATGTGGGCGAGGGTAGACGAGGGAGTTAGGGAGGGCGTCACTGAAGGGTGTACGGAGATGGCAGTGAGTGATGACATATAGAGACACCACATGCTGCTGGGAGAGAGAAGTTACATGTCGTAGTTCTGGAACGTTGAAAGAAATGAAATCTTGTAAACGAGGTGCTTATTTGTGCATGAGAGTCTAGACAGGCGATACCCTCACGAAGGGCATATCGATTTCCAATTAATGAAGTCTATATGTAGCTTTTATGGACGAATTTTAATGAAAACTAAAGACGCTTCATGATAGCATTCTCATTGTTGTTTAGTTGATTTTTTTAATCTGCGCTACTTAACAAGGAAATGCAATTAAAGACTTCAAAATAAACCGATCAGCCTGCCTTGTTTAAATAAATCTGTGGAAGGCCAGAATTGATCCCATTAACGAGGCCAATTACGATCCACCATTGCGGTTGGTCCTGGCATCCTCGCGGCCCAGGGTCAGTTTAAGTGAAATGAATTCCGATAAAAACCTTGAGCTCATTTGATGCAGTACAATCGTTTTGGGAAACTTGTTACGCTTTCCATCAACGATCTTCACGATCAAATTGCGATTTGCGACCAGTTGAGATTCAGGGTCAGAATAGCTTGCCAGAACCCTCAACATGTCACTTACTAATGACGATGGACGGTCATACACACCCTTGAACAAACATATCCATTACAGCACATGAAAGTCTATATAGTCGGCAAGTCTAGATTTACTCAGGTTCCCGAAAATTAAGAGAATGCCATGAACCATTTTTATCATATTATATTTTGAGAATTTAACAAATTTGTGTGTGTGTGTGTGTTTGTGTTGTGTTTGTGTGTGTGCGTGCGTGCGTGCGTGTGTGTGTGTTGTAAAATAGTTGCACTTCACAGATTATTAGGTATTAAGTCTATAATACAGGATTTAAATAGCGCGGATTGTTGTTGATTTTTTTTTCTGTTCACCCAGCAGAAAATAGGTACCCGGTGGGATAAGTCATGTGACTATAGCGCCTTCTAGCGCCTAAGAGGCAGCTTGGGTTATGTGGGGTAATAATGTGCTGTGTTATTCATTATGAGCTCTGTGAGCATACCTAGTGTGGAGTTTGGCGCCATATAAATGTACACATTATTATTATTATTGATATATAATTGTTTATGGTATTTTACTGTTTTGGTATTATTTTATGACAATTTGTCTCTCATAATTCTGTACGAGTATTTTATGTATGCATATACAGTACACTGCTGTTGTTTCCATGTCTGTACAGAAGTGAGACATCAATAAACTATTGTATGTCTGTCTGTATAATCGTAATATTGCTCAACATAGTGTGAACAACATTCATTTGTTATTACTGATGATGCCTTTAGACGGGGTATTCCCGTGAAGTAGAATTTTGTTGTTACAGTATTATCTCCCTGATGTTATGCCGGTGTTGTTATAAGGGATTAAGTCACTGGGTGCTGTAAAATTCTGAACAATACGGTAAAATATGATTTGAATTTACTGAGTTTAGCTCACTGAAATTATGATGATTCTGATTAATGTGTTCACTCAATCAGTGCAATACAGTACACTTACATGTCTTACATATTGACGCCGATGACCCGGGTTCGAATCCCAACATGGGTACAATGTGTGAAGCCCATTTCTGATGTCCCTTGCCGTGATGTTGCTGGAATATTGCTAAAAGCGGCGTAAAACCAAAACTCAGTCAGTCAGTCAGTCTTACATATTATATAAATAACATTAAGTTACAATAGCTAGTATCATTTTCATAATGGCGAATGCGCAGTTAAGAGAGTTGGATTACAAGTTACATGTACAGAGTAAACAAGAGGAAAGCAGACGATTTATCTCTAGAAAATTGAAAGTGCTACAATGTCAACCATCAATGATGTTGTATCAAATTACCCTACAGCACACAACCATGAACGAGTGCAGAATGATGTAAAGGTATGTAATAAAAAAGATTAAAAGATTTAATGCTTGTTATCGAATATGTATTTAGAATTGTGTAACATGAATGTAATATTGTCATGCATGTAATGTAATATAGTAATGTTTCACGAAGTAGTAATGTATAATTCCATACTTTCCATATGGTGAAGAATCAATTATACAAGGCCAGACGATCTATCTTCCCGAGGATTGCCGACCAAATATTTCCATTGGTATTCCTCCTGCTTCCAAACAAGACCAAAATTTTGAGGTTTTGCATTTTAGGTGGAACATGTCTGGCTCGAAGTCCTAGCAGACATGCCCCAGGACAACAGATGTCTGCAGTTGATACATTGATATTTGATATGATATGTTTCATCTTGTGATTAATTGTGGTAACACCATATAAATTATGTCATGAAATGTCAAACATCAGTTTAGATTGATTTCATTTCTTTACCACTTCAACTTTTCTTACCAACTTTGTGCCTGTGAAAACATAGAATGGCCTTTGTCGAGATCACCAGCTCTTGAAGGTAATCCCCCCCAAGCTCACTCCTGTGTGTTTAGACCGCCTCCGTGGTGTAGTGGTTAGAGCGTCCGCCCGGAGAGCGGAAGGTCGCGGGTTCGATCCCCGACCGCGTCATACCAAAAGACGTTAAAATATGGTACTTGTTGGTCCCTGCCTGGCGCTCGGCATTCATGGGCACAACAAGGACTGGTCGGCTCAGAGTCAGTATAATGTCTCTGAGTGGGGTATTCATGCTTCACTGCGGCATGGTACCTCAGTGGGCTAGCACTATAAAGCCAGCTTAAGTCTGGGCTAGTACAAGCAGCCGCACATACACATACACACGCATGCACGTCGTCATATGAGCGAAATATTCTCAAGCACGACGTAAAACCCAATTTCACCTCACCTCACCTCCTGTGTTTTTAAAATTCTACTTCATGGGAACTAACCCTTTAAACACACTGGTAATACCCTCTACAGAGCACTGATTGCCCAGTCGTCTAAGGTAATACCCTCAACAGAGCACTGATTGCCCAGTCGTCTAAGGTAATACCCTCAACAGAGCACTGATTGCCCAGTCGTCTAAGGTAATACCCTCAACAGAGCACTGATTGCCCAGTCGTCTAAGGTAATACCCTCAACAGAGCACTGATTGCCCAGTCGTCTAAGGTAATACCCTCAACAGAGCACTGATTGCCCAGTCGTCTAATGTAATACCCTCAACAGAGCACTGATTGCCCAGTCGTCTAATGTAATACCCTCAACAGAGCACTGATTGCCCAGTCGTCTAAGGTAATACCCTCAACAGAGCACTGATTGCCCAGTCGTCTAATGTAATACCCTCAACAGAGCACTGATTGCCCAGTCGTCTAAGGTAATACCTGCCAGTCGAGGTAATACCCTCAACAGAGCTCTGATTGCCCAGTCGTCTAAGGTAATACCCTCAACAGAGCACTGATTGCCCAGTCGTCTAATGTAATACCCTCTACAGAGCACTGATTGCCCAGTCGTCTAAGGTAATACCCTCAACAGAGCACTGATTGCCCAGTCGTCTAATGTAATACCCTCAACAGAGCACTGATTGCCCAGTCGTCTAAGGTAATACCCTCAACAGAGCACTGATTGCCCAGTCGTCTAAGGTAATACAGTCCTCTCAACAGAGCACTGATTGCCCAGTCGTCTAATGTAATACCCTCTACAGAGCACTGATTGCCCAGTCGTCTAATGTAATACCCTCTACAGAGCACTGATTGCCCAGTCGTCGTAATACCCTCTACAGAGCACTGATTGCCCAGTCGTCTAAGGTAATACCCTCTACAGAGCACTGATTGCCCAGTCGTCTAAGGTAATACCCTCTACAGAGCACTGATTGCCCAGTCGTCTAAGGCAATACCCTCTACAGAGCACTGATTGCCCAGTCGTCTAAGGTAATACCCTCTACAGAGCACTGATTGCCCAGTCGTCTAATGTAATACCCTCTACAGAGCAGTGATTGCCCAGTCGTCTAAGGTAATGCCCTCTACAGAGCACTGATTGCCCAGTCGTCTAAGGCAATACCCTCAACAGAGCACTGATTGCCCAGTCGTCTAAGGTAATACCCTCTACAGAGCACTGATTGCCCAGTCGTCTAAGGCATGGCAATTCGCTGTGAGAGATGCATCCCTTACGGACTCCAAAAAGCTTGGGTATTAATTCAGTAATCTGGGTGAGTGACAGTGGTCTGTAAACATTCGAGTCTGGACCAGACAATCCAGTGTTTTCCATCATGAGTATCAATCTTCGCTAGTGGTATTCGGTAACCTGTATCTACCAGGCCACCGTGCTTGACCTCCCGGTCCTGCTTAAGACAAACAAGCCTTTTTCACCCAGAACTTTACTGGGCCATGTAATTGTGGTATAGGCTCAGACGGTACTGGACATAAACGAAAAGTAACTAAAACTGTCCATACCTTATTAAAGATGCACTAATTATCGATCAAGACAATAGTGAACCTCGAATAAGTCGAAGTGATCTAAGCTTTCCCTTCGAGTTCTGCACATCCGAAGTCGAATCAGAAGACTGAAGTGTCCCATCCTTACCTTTTTGTGCAATAGATAGATAGATAGATAGATAGATAGATAGATAGATAGATAGATAGATAGATAGATAGATAGATAGATAGATAGATAGATAGATAGATAGATAGATAAATAGATAGATAATACCGGTAGTCCGGTCATGGACCAAAATGTATCTCAACTAAACACCCTTTTCCCTGGATATATAAACTGGCTCATAGGAGGGAAATAATGCTCACGTAGCCTTTTGGTCTAATTCCTAATTCTATCTTGGACATCGCGTCCACTCCGGACTAGGTTGAGGGACGCTGACACCTGCAAACAATAGGAAACAAACTCAGATATCAGTAATACGAGACGGGTGCCTTATCTTCCTCCCTATATGATCCCAGCGCGAATAAACACAGGCCAGGGGAACAATGAGGGTTGTAATTTACAGTGGAAACTTATCTACTTGCCGGGGTAGTCGCCCATGAAAGCTGACAGCGAATCTGTCAAATTGTCAGCAGGCAAGAGCAACATGTATATATTCCGCTGATAAAGTTGTCGTGTTGACTTGAGCTCTTAATTCTCTGTCAACTTAAATCAAATAAAACCCACCTGGCGTTTTATTGTTTGTTGGGATGAAATGTTAGTTTAAACATCAACATTTGAATGTCAACTTTGTTAATTATGCAAATGATACGTTGTTGCTACCCCATACGTGATAACTTGTATGGCTTCTCTGTAGCATATTGTTTCCTGGATTCTCTGTGGCATATTGTTTCCTGGATTGTATGTAGCAAACTGTTTCCTGGATTGTATGTAACAAACTGTTTCCTGGATTGTATGTAGCAAACTGTTTCCTGGATTCTCTGTGGCATATTGTTTCCTGGATTGTTTGTAGCAAACTGTTTCCTGGATTGTATTTAGCAAACTGTTTTCCTGGATTGTATGTAGCAAACTGTTTCCTGGATTCTCTGTGGCATATTGTTTCCTGGATTGTATGTGGCAAACTGTTTCCTAGATGTGGCATATTGTTTCCTTAATTGTATGCAGCAAACTGTTTCCTGGATTGTATTTAGCAAACTGTGTTCTGGATTCTCTGTAGCATATTGTTTCCTGGATTGTTTGTAGCAAACTGTTTCCTGGATTGTATTTAGCAAACTGTTTTCCTGGATTGTATGTAGCAAACTGTTTCCTGGATTCTCTGTGGCATATTGTTTCCTGGATTGTATTTAGCAAACTGTTTCCTAGATGTGTGGCATATTGTTTCCTTGATTGTATGTAGCAAACTGTTTCCTGGATTGTATTTAGCAAACTGTGTTCTGGATTCTCTGTAGCATATTGTTTCCTGGATTGTATTTAGCAAACTGTTTCCTAGATGTGGGGCATATTGTTTCCTTGATTGTAAGTAGCAAACTGTTTCCTGGATTGTATGTGGCAAACTGTTTTGCGTGCTGTGTGTGTGTTCGTGTATTGGCGTCTGTCTGTCTGTCTGTCTGTCTGTCTGTCTGTCTGTGAGCTACACTCACTTGGCATCATTGTGCAGTTTTCACGATGACCTAGGAGTACTATTAACAATGTGTTCTTCATGACGGGAAAGGGACGGGTAATAAATGATTTATTTGTAGTATTATTCTGATTAATGCCAGTCTGCTATGTGATATCACGTAAGTGGATATCATCCTTGATACTGTATCCCTCGAGCTACAGAGGGAAGTAAATCACGTGTTGTATCCCACCCTCAGGCAGGAGAATAATAACTAAGTATCCCATCTGTTGCGTATTGATTTGTCATCAATCTTTGTACAAATGCGTAAAATATAATGAAAGGGAACAAAAATGGAAATGCCACTTTTATTCATTGTGTATGTCTTCCCTCAACGGGGACACATTAGACTTGCACAGGTCTCTAAGGTAAAAATTAATAGTTTAAATGATAAGTTCTAAATACAATAATATACTCATGCCAATAATGGTTGTCACCCCCTTCAATTTTTTTAATTGGAGAGAGGGTGTGGGGTTGGTGTGTGAGGTGTATGCGGGGTTGGGGTGGGGAGGGGGGTGACAACCATTATTGGCATGAGTATATATAAGACAGACTGGGGTCCTTACTGTCCACTTATCTAGACTTGCCTCTTCGAAGGATATAATTACTATACATCCATGGGCTTAGCATACAGTACAGCCTTGGAGCAAGGCTTGTATATAGGCATATGTACATGTAAATGAGTGGGGTGTCAGTTCCATACCCACTGTTTGTTGGGTGAGTATTGTTTTACGACGCTTTGGACACTATTTTAGCTGATTGCCTAGGGGTGTCAGTAGGAATACAGTGTAGAGTGCCACATGTATTGCCATTGTATTTAATCGAATACTTGTAACAATCGTTCACTCGTCACGTCACAGGCCTGGGTTCGTTCCCCACATAGGTGCAGCGTATGGAACAAGTATATCGTGTTCCCCTCCGTGATATTGCTAGAAGCGGCCTACAAAACTCACTCACTCACTCACGGAAGTAGGTTTTGGAACATATATACGTTATTGTGACATGGAATTCTTTCATTGGTAATCTGGTCTCTGAATTTTTGGATTTGAACCAGAGAAAGGATGTGTTAAATGGTCGAAGAAACACAACAACCAAGCAGTTGTTGTTTGAATTGCATATTCCTATTGAGAGATATGACCAGCAATGTTCGCTTTTTAAGAATTGCATAAGTCAGAAAAAACACCTCTACTCATCGCTCCTGTACAAGTTCAACATGCCACGCTGACAGTTGGGGAGCTATAAGAATGCTTTAGTCTGGTACCGCGCAACGTGACTCCATATAAACACCGTTTGGCACTTACGGCGACGTTTTTCACCAAAACAATCGAGTTACAGACCGCCCTACCAGTAACGGCCTCACGTCAAAACCGATGGATTCGAACCACGCACCTCCGACACAGGTTCCGGCCAACAATTCTTATAGCCCGCACCATACCTGGCAACAGTGTATCTGAGACAACAGTTGTGTACGGAAGGACGCCCAGCCGGACGGCCAATTCTGACGCCAGAACATGGACGTGGACGTCACTTGCGATGGGAAGCACGTGAGTGGAGAAGAGTTCTCTGCATGAATTAGTATCCTTCTTCACCGAGCTGACGGCAGGTCACGTGAACTGAATTGGCGCCTTTGGAAAACGTCTGGGAATGAAATGGAGCGACGTATACAACGTAATCCAAATCCTCCAACAACGCCATAGGAACCCCTTCCTTGGATATGGAATGACACACACACACATACACGCACGCACGCACGCACGCACGCAGACACCAGGACTTTCATCGACATTTAATGGCCATGGCTGCATCAATGCACAAGATGGACACGACCGTTTGTGAACACCCTCTTGTGTTTTGGCTCATTTGCATGTGTCAGGTACGCTGTTCTTGTGGACTGTTGATCGTTATCATACCTTGAAACATTGGTCATTCCAGGTAATAGCATTTCATTCGCAGCTTAATGTTTTACACTGATTGTGTTTGTTGTTTGTGTGTCGCAAGTACCTTTTACCTTGGAGTATAAACACGTGAGGTATAAATATTGTATCGTTGTTTTCTCATACGTAGCTCACTCTTCTTCCATAGGTGGCAAGCTGACCAGACAAACTGAGGCAGAAGGACAAAAGAAACTTGTGCAGAGTGTAAGCGCATGGCCTCACCAAGGAGGGTGGCTAATGTTAAATGAGTAGGGATACAATAAACTTAGAGGGTTTGTTATCTGTAAAGTTAGGCTGACACTTAATAAAGTAAACAAAACCTATATACAAATACTTAAAATAGAAACTTATAAACAGTTTTACTGTCAAGCTAATAACACTTAAAACATGACTTGGCCACACTTATGTGTTCATTATACATCGATTATTTAAGAATAATGTTGGTGTTCCAGTATTAAGGGAATGGCTATGTGAGGGCAGGACGCGTCACTGTCACTGAGAATCCTGAGTCGGTAAGGAAAGGTAACAATGACTAGTGGACTGGACAGTTACTGGGCCCTCCCTGTACCCATAACGGTCACGGCGCTAAGATTATCGCATCGTCCGTAACCCGTAGTTACCACAGTCGCGGCGATACAATCGCTCTGTTTGTAACGCTATCATTTGGGGTTCTTTTAGAGGGAGATACTCGAAGACCCAGAGGGAACAAAAATGGCTGTCTTCATAACTGTAATTATATTTCACATTTGTGGAAATTAACGTCTGCGAATCTGTAAAAGGAAAACGATGGTGTCTGAGCAAAAAGAATCGTCGGATAAAGAGAGCACATTTTCTCAAGTCCTGATAGCATCAAAGATTTAGTTCTGAAGACAATTTGAAATAAAATAGGGCGCCACATTAATGTGTCGGGCACACAATTTGAAAGCATTTTTGTCTGGTGTTCAGCTATTTCATTAAATGTTCACATACTTTTAATCATATCCTTAAGCAGATTAATCTGGTCTTGATGCATTACTGTCGTCTAGCGAGTGATTACACAAATACTGATCAAAGTTTAGGTCTTTAACATCACCATCACCCGCTAACTGTATCATCGCCCCCATCACCGTCACCATCACCCGCTAACTGTATCATCGCCCCCATCACCGTCACCATCACCCGCTAACTGTATCATCGCCACCACCACCATCACCATCACCATCACCATCACCCGCTAACTGTATCATCGCCACCATCACCATCACCATCACCGTCACCATCACCCGCTAACTGTATCATCGCCACCATCACCATCACCATCACCCGCTAACTGTATCATCGCCCCCATCACCGTCACCATCACCCGCTAACTGTATCATCGCCGCCATCACCATCACCATCATCCGCTAACTATATCATCGCCACCATCACCGTCACCATCACCATCACCATCACCCGCTAACTGTATCATCGCCACCATCACCATCACCCGCTAACTGTATCATCGCCACCACCACCATCACCATCACCCGCTAACTGTATCATCGCCACCACCACCATCACCATCACCCGCTAACTGTATCATCGCCACCACCACAATCACGATCACCCGCCAACTGTATCATCGCCACCATCACCATCACCATCACCGTCACCCGTTAACTGTATTATCGCCACCATCACCGTCACCGTCACCATCACCCGCTAACAGTATCATCGCCACCATCACCATCACCCGCTAACTGTATCATTGCATCACCATCACCATCGCCCCCATCACCGTCACTAGCACTGTATCATCGCCACCATCACCCGCTAACTGTATTATCGCCACCATCACCGTCACCGCCACCATCACCATCATCCGCTAACTATATCATCGCCACCATCACCGTCACCATCACCATCACCATCACCCGCTAACTGTATCATCGCCACCATCACCATCACCCGCTAACTGTATCATCGCCGACATCACCATCACCATCACCGTCACCCGCTAACAGTATCATCGCCACCATCACCATCACCCGCTAACAGTATCATCGCCCCCATCACCGTCACCGGCACCATCACCATCACCCGTTAACTGCATCATCGCCACCATCACCATCACCATCACCGTCACTCGCTGACAGTATCATCGCCGACATCACCATCGCCCGCTAACTGTATCATCGCCACCATCACCATCACCATCTTCCGCTAACTGTATCATTGCCACCATCACCATCACCCGCTAACTGTATCATCGCCACCATCACCATCACCATCACCCGCTAACTGTATCATCGCCACCATCATCATCACCATCACCGTCACCCGCTAACAGTATCATTACCACCATCACCGTCACCATCACCATCACCATCTTCCGCTAACTGTATCATCGCCACCATCACCGTCACCATCACCCGCTAACTGCATCATCGCTCGGGATCGGGTGGTCAGGCTCGCTGACTTGGTTGACACATGTCATCGGTTTCCAGTTGAGCAGATCAAAGCTCATGCTGTTGATCACTGGATTATCTGGTCCAGATTCGATTATATACAGACCACCGCCACATAGCTGGAATATTGTTGAGTGCGGCGTAAAACTAAACTCACTCACTCACTGTATCATCACCACCATCACCGTCATCATCAACTTGACCGCACGCATGACCATGCCGACCACAGCCACGACAAAACCCAGGGGCGGCAGGACAGTGAGTCTCCTTTGCAACATCGAGTAAACCAGAACAGTGACGAACATGTTAGCTTCGAGACTGGACAGTAAACGCAAAGTCCTAAGCATATATAACTCCTGTGTCGGTTTATCGCATAAGGCCAAAGCTACCGTAGTCGATAAGCCGACGCCATGCCAACTTCAAACGAAAACACACCTCCTTACATGGACACAACTAAATTCTACAAGTCAACCGAACCAAGATGGCAGACCCTGTGGTGATCAACTGTAACCCTCATACTCAGGCGAGGTGTACTACAAGGATGTCTATTGCTCCTTGTTTGATTAGTGGTGTGGTCATTTTCTGACCTTCGCCTTATCCCCCGCCAGCCTGGGTGGACAGAGTATATTTGACGATTTGATCCCAGCTAATATTTTAAAGGTGGAAAATTTCACGCCTGTCTTGTGGACATTTGTAAGATGGGACGCGGACAACAGATGACTCTGGGAACCAAAGACGGTGGTCACAACGTGCAAAGCGTGAAACAACACGGTCAAACATACTTCCTACGAGGAGTATCTAAATAATCGTAAAGATTTATAATTATTGTACGGCTCCAAAGTATAAACGTTAACAAACATGTGTCTCATTTGACTTTTTGGTCTTTGAGTTGTAATTGAATTGGGAAGATGTACATTAATTTGAAAAGAAGAAATATGCGTATATAGGCCAGTGTACATATCAAAATGTATTGTTTTGTGTCTGTACGAAGTCATTGCTCTTGTACATTCGAAATATTTTGTTTTGTCATAAATGCTTATATCTGTCAAAATATGCTATTTCGTATATATTTGTCCGGAACCATTGGAGTTTCAGGCAAACATTCATATTGTGATGCATGTACTTTTCACATTCTGCGGACAATGTCAAATCTGTTAGGATTGTAAAATGGAAGAATATATCGATACACGCAGAATGCGAAAAAAATGTTTATTTCAGGCAACATGTGCTATTTTGCATCAAGTAAACATTTATTCCCATAAATACATCCGTCGCCGAACAATTATCCCGCGATAAGTTTGTGTGCGGTGTCGTTGCAACAGGACGTCGTCGACGGTCCACATAACACGACAATATCTTCCGTCGTAACAAAAACACATTATCATTTTAAACCAACATTATAGAGTTCCCAAGCCGGTTATCATAACAAGGAAATCGACATTAAGCTGTTTGTTAGAACCATAAGCCTCTCGTGATCGCCACGGCGGTTTCTTTCGCCTTCAGCACGTGGCCGACATGTAAACATATTATATCGATCAAGAAACTCTAGTTTTGACATCCTTTTCGACTGGCTGTCAATTTGACACGAGGTATTATTTTTGTTGATTAAGCTTTCAGTTCAAATATCTTTACTTCTATGGCTAGGATAACACGGACGTTTAGCGCGATGTTCATTTGACGCCTTCCTAGGAATATTGGCACGATTTGACACAAATGTACTTTTGTTCTCCAGTCGATGTTTGTCAGTTATGCATCCTTAAATACATGGATAAGGTCACATGAAGTGCAATTATTACAAACAAAATTTTTATTTAGGCAGTTGAAGCTTTCTTGACAAACACGAAGATTCGACTGAACAGTCGAATTATACCCCGAATAATCCGAGTTCGTTAATGTCGAACATTTCGAAATTGAATTTAATCAAATCAGATAATTACCAAAGCAGATAATTATATGACATGATCAAATATCAAAATATGTTTACTCGACATAAATCATCAAGTATGACTCGCCATTAACATTGAGTTAACGGATGAGGCTATTGTGTGTACAGTGTTTGAAACCTGTAAACATACAAGGCGGTTGGCGATCGATCTGCTGATATTGGTAGCAAAAAAGATTTTTCATTTTTGTGTGTTCATGAATCCGGATGCAAAAGAAATGAAATAGGAAAAGTTACAAAAATGGTAAATTACTTTCAATTTATGTATCTTTTTCGTTAACTTCTTTCAAGTTTCCCACGAATATATTTTATATGGTTTTTTTAACAAAAGAACTCGACTCCCATGGGATTCTTTGTTAATACTAATCTTAAAGCTGCCGTCGTATCCACTGCAGGAAGGGCTCCCTCTGTGAGCGCAGGGTAATCAAAAACCCACCACTATGCTAAACAAACGTGAAAGATTCGATCATTCATTTTAGTGCTTATATAATGGTGTTTTTATCACTTTCTGCCTATTTACACACGGGATATAACGAAGTGTGCCGAACGAGCCCAATGCTATGTATGCATGTGTATGAGTAAATATTGTGTGAAGCCGCACCAGCCGTATTGCTGCTCTAGATCTGTTGAGTTGTAGGCATTACGATACTACTGATGATTTACATGGTCATGCCGCTGAACGGACGGATCCACATTTGAAGGTTTGTGTGCCATACGTTGAATCAATACACTATAAACTTTAATTTTGTGCTTTTAAATAGTAACATAGATATTGTTTTGTTTGTTGTTGAACGCCACACTAAGCAATATTCCTGCTGTATGTCGGATACCTGTAAATAATCGAGTGTGGCCAGACAAACAAAACCCAGACTGTCGCTGACAAGGAAAGCCCACGAGCCCAACCACCTGTTCCACTCGCCTCCTACGGTAAGCAATGACCGTGCAAGCGGACCTCTTCTCATGGCAATATAACCACACTCCCCAGTCACATCTAATTGTTGTGCTTTGTGGGGCAGTGTAACTATTTCCCGATAGCGTTTTGTGATTCAATCTATTCTGGAATACAAAATAGCACCCCCACCCCTTCCCAGCCCACCCCACCCACCACCCCACCCTCCGCCACCCATCAACATATGCTTGTCGGGGGTCAGGCTCGGTGACTGGGGTCATTGTGTGTCGAATCTCTCTAACGGCGTGGGGCAACTTTTATTGCTCATAATAACAGCTACTAGTTTGTCGAGCCCAGACTCCATTGTGGAGTGCGGCCATCAACACCAAACAAACACAAAGTATATCAGACCCATAGCGTTTGTCTGTCTCCTAGATATAGAGAATAAAGGAAAAAGGAAGGCTTTGATTCGGCAAATCTACATTGTCTCACCACAGCTCTTAGCTCTGTTTCAAATATTATTTTTTATTTTGTAGACATATTTAATTTAATTTAGTTTTAAGTATTTATTTCTGGAACTAAGCAGTCTACTCTATCCTAATCGTCCACACAGTTCGCTACATCAGTTTCATTTCACATTTAGATCGCCGTGAAAAAGGCTTCATTTGCGTTGTAATCATGTTACTGAATTTCATTATATTTAAGTTCATTTTTCAAACTCTTTCTCCGGCTTCAACTCAAATAATTACATTTTTGCTTTTGAACATGACATTTTAGAATTATTTTATCTGACATTTTAAAAGCATTACTTGGCTGGATATATACGTTTATTCTTTTATGACATTTATGTTTCTATAATGGACCGTCTTTAATGAGTACATAAAAGTTCCTATTAGAAATCTATCATCCTTGAAATGAAGTGGGTTATCGGAACACAACTGTTATAGGCTGCAGGTTATAGTCTCTTTGTAGGTTTGTTATCTCCAGTATGTCCCGTCCTCTCTCTCTAAAGTGGCACAAAACCATCGGTAAATTTAACACAAGACTACTTCCTGAATGTTTTTCTCATGGGACCAAGGCGTGGTATTTACTTACCATAGTATGTGTGAGGTGCGGATCTTGCCAGGACAGCACTGAATGGTATATTGTGTATTGTATACTTGCACCAATAAATCCAAAATTATAATTTTAAATCCGTCTATACACTAAACATAACTTTGGTCAACAGCTCACGTTCTCTGATGGAGAAGGCTCATGGTGAGTTTTTATATTCACTTTGGGCAGATTTTGGTCAAGAACTAACGTTTCCTGATGGAGAAGGCTCATGGTGAGTTGTAATATTCACTTTGGGCAGATTTTGGTCAAGAACTAACGTTTCCTGATGGAGAAGGCTCATGGTGAGTTGTAATATTCACTTTGGGCAGATTTTGGTCAAGAACTCATGGTGAGTTTTAGGCTTATATTCACTTTGGGCAGATTTTGGTCAAGAACTAACGTTTCCTGATGGAGAAGGCTCATGGTGAGTTGTAATATTCACTTTGGGCAGATTTTGGTCAAGAACTAACGTTTCCTGATGGAGAAGGCTCATGGTGAGTTGTAATATTCACTTTGGGCAGATTTTGGTCAAGAACTAACGTTTCCTGATGGAGAAGGCTCATGGTGAGTTGTAATATTCACTTTGGGCAGATTTTGGTCAAGAACTAACGTTTCCTGATGGAGAAGACTCGTGGTGAGTTGTAATATTCACTTTGGGCAGATTTTGGTCAAGAACTAACGTTTCCTGATGGAGAAGGCTCATGGTGAGTTGTAATATTCACTTTGGGCAGATTTTGGTCAAGAACTAACGTTGCCTGATGGAGAAGGCTCGTGGTGAGTTGTAATATTCACTTTGGGCAGATTTTGGTCAAGAACTAACGTTTCCTGATGGAGAAGGCTCATGGTGAGTTTTTATATTCACTTTGGGCAGATTTTGGTCAAGAACTAACGTTTCCTGATGGAGAAGGCTCGCGGTGAGTTTTTATATTCACTTTGGGCAGATTTTGGTCAAGAACTAACGTTTCCTGATGGAGAAGGCTCGCGGTGAGTTTTTATATTCACTTTGGGCAGATTTTGGTCAAGAACTAACGTTTCCTGATGGAGAAGGCTCGCGGTGAGTTTTTATATTCACTTTGGGCAGATTTTGGTCAAGAACTAACGTTTCCTGATGGAGAAGGCTCATGGTGAGTTGTTATATTCACTTTGGGCAGATTTTGGTCAAGAACTAACGTTTCCTGATGGAGAAGGCTCGCGGTGAGTTTTTATATTCACTTTGGGCAGATTTTGGTCAAGAACTAACGTTTCCTGATGGAGAAGGCTCGCGGTGAGTTTTTATATTCACTTTGGGCAGATTTTGGTCAAGAACTAACGTTTCCTGATGGAGAAGGCTCATGGAGAAGGTGAGTTTTTATATTCACTTTGGGCAGATTTTGGTCAAGAAGTAACGTTTCCTGATGGAGAAGGCTCGCGGTGAGTTTTATATTCACTTTGGGCAGATTTTGGTCAAGAACTAACGTTTCCTGATGGAGAAGGGCATGGTGAGTTATTCATATTCACTTTGGGCAGATTTTTGGTCAAGAACTAACGTTTCCTGATGGAGAAGGCTCATGGTGAGTTTTTATATTCACTTTGGGCAGATTTTGGTCAAGAACTAACGTTTCCTGATGGAGAAGGCTCATGGTGAGTTGATTATATTCACTTTGGGCAGATTTTTGGTCAAGAACTAACGTTTCCTGATGGAGAAGGCTCGCGGTGAGTTTTTATATTCACTTTGGGCAGATTTTGGTCAAGAACTAACGTTTCCTGATGGAGAAGGCTCATGGTGAGTTTTATATTCACTTTGGGCAGATATTCACTTTGGGCAGATTTTGGTCAAGAACTAACGTTTCCTGATGGTGAAGGCTCATGGTGAGTTTTGATATATTCACTTTGGGCAGATTTTGGTCAAGAACTAACGTTTCCTGATGGAGAAGGCTCATGGTGAGTTTTTATATTCACTTTGGGCAGATTTTGGTCAAGAACTAACGTTTCCTGATGGAGAAGGCTCATGGTGAGTTTTTATATTCACTTTGGGCAGATTTTGGTCAAGAACTAACGTTTCCTGATGGAGAAGGCTCATGGTGAGTTTTTATATATTCACTTTGGGCAGATTTTGGTCAAGAACTAACGTTTCCTGATGGAGAAGGCTCATGGTGAGTTTTAATATTCACTTTGGGCAGATTTTGGTCAAGAACTAACGTTTCCTGATGGAGAAGCTCATGGTGAGTTGCTCATTTGGTGAGTCTGATTTTAATATTCACTTTGGGCAGATTTTGGTCAAGAACTAACGTTGCCTGATGGAGAAGGCTCGTGGTGAGTTGTAATATTCACTTTGGGCAGATTTTTGGTCAAGAACCAACGTTTCCTGATGGAGAACTCATGGTGAGTTGTAATATTCACTTTGGGCAGATTTTGGTCAAGAACTAACGTTTCCTGATGGAGAAGGCTCATGGTGAGTTGTTATATTCACTTTGGGCAGATTTTGGTCAAGAACTAACGTTTCCTGATGGAGAAGGCTCATGGTGAGTTGTAATATTCACTTTGGGCAGATTTTTTGGTCAAGAACTAACGTTTCAAGAACTAACTGATGGAGAAGGCTCATGGTGAGTTTTATATTCACTTTGGGCAGATTTTTGGTCAAGAACTAACGTTTCCTGATGGAGAAGGCTCATGGTGAGTTTTATATTCACTTTGGGCAGATTTTGGTCAAGAACTAACGTTTCCTGATGGAGAAGGCTCATGGTGAGTTTTTATATTCACTTTGGGCAGATTTTGGTCAAGAACTAACGTTTCCTGATGGAGAAGGCTCATGGTGAGTTTTTATATTCACTTTGGGCAGATTTTGGTCAAGAACTAACGTTTCCTGATGGAGAAGGCTCGATGGTGAGTTGTATATTCACTTTGGGCAGATTTTGGTCAAGAACTAACGTTTCCTGATGGAGAAGGCTCATGGTGAGTTGTAATATTCACTTTGGGCAGATTTTGGTCAAGAACTAACGTTTCCTGATGGAGAAGGCTCATGGTGAGTTTTTATATTCACTTTGGGCAGATTTTGGTCAAGAACTAACGTTTCCTGATGGAGAAGGCTCATGGTGAGTTTTTATAATATTCACTTTGGGCAGATTTTGGTCAAGAACTAACGTTTCCTGATGGAGAAGGCTCATGGTGAGTTTTTATATTCACTTTGGGCAGATTTTGGTCAAGAACTAACGTTTCCTGATGGAGAAGGCTCATGGTGAGTTTTTATATTCACTTTGGGCAGATTTTGGTCAAGAACTAACGTTTCCTGATGGAGAAGGCTCATGGTGAGTTTTAATATTCACTTTGGGCAGATTTTGGTCAAGAACTAACGTTTCCTGATGGAGAAGGCTCATGGTGAGTTTTATATTCACTTTGGGCAGATTTTGGTCAAGAACTAACGTTTCCTGATGGAGAAGGCTCATGGTGAGTTTTATATTCACTTTGGGCAGATTTTGGTCAAGAACTAACGTTTCCTGATGGAGAAGGCTCATGGTGAGTTTTTATATTCACTTTGGGCAGATTTTGGTCAAGAACTAACGTTTCCTGATGGAGAAGGCTCATGGTGAGTTGTAATATTCACTTTGGGCAGATTTTGGTCAAGAACTAACGTTTCCTGATGGAGAAGGCTCATGGTGAGTTTTAATATTCACTTTGGGCAGATTTTGGTCAAGAACTAACGTTTCCTGATGGAGAAGGCTCATGGTGAGTTGTATATTCACTTTGGGCAGATTTTGGTCAAGAACTAACGTTTCCTGATGGAGAAGGCTCATGGTGACGTTTCCATGTAATATTCACTTTGGGCAGATTTTGGTCAAGAACTAACGTTTCCTGATGGAGAAGGCTCATGGTGAGTTGTAATATTCACTTTGGGCAGATTTTGGTCAAGAACTAACGTTTCCTGATGGAGAAGGCTCACTTTGGGCTCATTTTGGTCAAGCAACTAACGTTTCCTGGTGGAGAATGATTCACTCAAGAAGTGGGGCAGATCTGCAGCAAGAACTCTGAACGACTCACTGATGGAGAACACGTCATGGTGACGTTGCACCATTTACCTAGTTCTGTTACACACGTGAAGAGATGTCGTGGTTGTCTGAGTGTCAACATCGCATGCTTTGTTGTTTCGTTTGTCAAAAAGGTAAAAACAGGAAGGACAGACAGGTTCAGGCTCCAGGTGAGCACAAAGGGCAACAGACATTCTTATAATCACGTGAATACTTGTCAGAACTAGTCTATTGCCAGAACTTGTGCTCTGTGTTCCGATGTCCTGTCAGTGACCTGATTTCCATGTCCTGCCTTTTACGATATAAACAATATAAATATATATTGAACATCTCTTTTAGTTGGTTTGAATAGGATGCTTAAGTATTTTAAAGCCAAATATGTTTACTGTTCAGAAAGTGAACAGTGGCAGACGGGATGGGCTCATCACTCATCTAGACTGTCACGGACAGCAGCCTCAACCTACATCGTCATCACCTGCCTGCTGCCAACAAACATCTAGACTGTCACGGACAGTACCTCAACCTACATCGTCATCACCTGCCTGCTGCCAACAAACATCTCACAGTGCCCTGCTACCAACCAACATCTCACAGTGCCCTGCTACCAACACACATCTCACAGTGCCCTGCTACCAACACACATCTCACAGTGCCCAGCTACCAACACACATCTCACAGTGCCCTGCTACCAACACACATCTCACAGTGTGCCCAGCTACCAACACATCTCACATCTCATCTCACAGTGCCCTGCTACCAACACACATCTCACAGTGCCCAGCTACCAACACACATCTCACAGTGCCCTGCTAACAACACATCTCACAGTGCCCAGATACCAGCTACCAACACACATCTCACAGTGCCCTGCTACCAACACACATCTCACAGTGCCCTGCTACCAACACACATCTCACAGTGCCCAGCTACCAACCAACATCTCACAGTGCCCAGCTACCAACACACATCTCACAGTGCCCAGCTACCAACACACATCTCACAGTGCTGCCACAGCTGCCCTGCAACACACATCTCACAACAACACACATCTCACAGTGCCCTGCTACCAACACACATCTCACAGTGTGCCCTGCTACTACAACACACACATCTCACAGTGCCCTGCTACCAACACACATCTCACAGTGCCCTGCTACCAACACACATCTCACAGTGCCCAGCTACCAACACACATCTCACAGTGCCCAGCTACCAACACACATCTCACAGTGCCCTGCTACCAACACACATCTCACAGTGCCCTGCTACCTGCTACCAACACACATCTCACAGTGCCCTGCTACCAACACACATCTCACAGTGCCCAGCTACCAACACACATCTCACAGTGCCCAGCTACCAACACACATCTCACAGTGCCCTGCTACCAACACACATCTCACAGTGCCTAGCTACCAACACACATCTCACAGTGCCTAGCTACCAAACACACATCTCACAGTGCCCAGCTACCAACACACATCTCACAGTGCCCTGCTACCAACACACATCTCACAGTGCCCTGCTACCAACACACATCTCACAGTGCCCAGCTACCAACCAACATCTCACAGTGCCCTGCTACCAACACACATCTCACAGTGCCCTGCTACCAACACACATCTCACAGTGCCCTGCTACCAACACACATCTCACAGTGCCCAGCTACCAACACACATCTCACAGTGCCCACAGCTACCAACCAAACATCTCACAGTGCCTGCTACCAACACACATCTCACAGTGCCAGCTACCAACAGCTACCAACACACATCTCACAGTGCCCAGCTACCAACCACACATCTCACAGTGCCAGTGCTACCAACACACATCTCTCACAGTGCCCTGCTACCAACACACATCTCACAGTGCCCTGCTACCAACACACATCTCACAGTGCCCAGCTACCAACACACATCTGCCACAGTGCCCAGCTACCAACCAACATCTCACAGTGCCCTGCTACCAAACACACATCTCACAGTGCCAGTGCTACCAACACACACATCTCACAGTGCCCAGCTACCAACACACATCTCACAGTGCCCTGCTACCAACACACATCTCACAGTGCCCAGCTACTGCAACACACATCTCACAGTGCACAGTGCCCAGCTACCAACACACATCTCACAGTGCCCTGCTACCAACACACATCTCACAGTGCCCTGCTACACACACAACAACATCTCACACAGTGCCCTGCTACCAACACACATCTCACAGTGCCCTGCTACCAACACACATCTCACAGTGCCCTGCTACCAACACACATCTCACAGTGCCCAGCTACATCTCACAGTGCCCTGCTACCAACACACATCTCACAGTGCCCTGCTACCAACACACATCTCTCACAGTGCCCAGCTACCAACACACATCTCACAGTGCCCTGCTACCAACACACATCTCACAGTGCCCTGCTACCAACACACATCTCACAGTGCCCTGCTACCAACACACATCTCACAGTGCCTGCTACCAACACACATCTCACAGTGCCCAGCTACCAACACACATCTCACAGTGCCCTGCTACCAACACACATCTCACAGTGGCTGCTACCAACACACATCTCACAGTGCCCAGCTACCAACACACATCTCACAGTGCCCAGCACATCGAGCAACAGACCTCCGTGAATAGTATCGATCCCTGTCGTGGTTATTTCTGCAATTAATATGGTTTGCTGGTTAGATCTCTGCTGTCGAACCTTAAAGTTTGCAAAAATATTACATGACTTTAAATTGATAGACTGGATAGTTTCTCCCCCTTAAAAATAAGGTGAAGAACATTTCTGTAAGATGTCAACAAGATTGACTGTGCATCGTAACGAATGTAACCCGCCACATTTTCTGAGTGAGTGAGTGAGTGAGTTTAGTTTTACGCCGCACTCAGCAATATTCCAGCTATATGGCGGCGGTCTGTAGATAATCGAGTCTGGACCAGCCAATCCAGTGATCAACAGCATGAGCATCGATCTGAGCAATTAGGAACCGATGACATGTGTCAACCAAGTCAGCGAGCCTGACCACCCGATCCCGTTAGTCGCCTCTTACGACAAGCATGGGTTACTGAAGGCCAATATTCTAACCCGGACCTGAAGAACCAAACGCAATAAATCACACAGACTGAAAGAAAGGAGTGTGCGCGCGCGCGCACCCACACACACGCACGCACACGATTTGTTGCGTTCTCCATTAAAACTGTAGTGGGTTTTTATCCTTAGCACGCACACGTTATGGGGATTTTGTCTTGCTGGAATTTGTGTAGCTGTATCTATAAAGTGTGTACATAGCCCGCTTTCTGATCCCTAGTGTTTTCAGTCACCCAATGAAGAAGTAAGAGTATACTCCGAAACGTCAAAATAAAGAAGTTAACATCCATTAATTTTAGCATTCATATCCGGTTGCTCAAATACTGGTTTTCACTGGTAGAATAGTAGGCTAGACTAACAACTAGTCTCTGAAATGAACACATTTTACAGAAACAAAACAGTTCATAATAATGAAAAAATAAGATATAACAAAAAGGAGCCTTCAGACTCTCTTCATTTTCAGAAACTGTTGAAATCTAGACTTGCCACATATTCTAGACTGGCATGGGCTCTCTTAGCTATATTTGTTTCGGGGTCTGTATGACAGACTACTGGTAGGCCTGAGTATGTCAGCAGTGCTCTTGCATGTTATCACTATCCAGGTTTGTGTAGGCGCATACTTCTGGCGCGCACAAACGATTAACCAGTTTATGGAAATTATACATTTATGCTAGAATGGTAGTTGGCTGTATTTGCCCTGCGACTATTTATCAGCCTTAGAGACGGATCATAGTTTGCACTTAACGAAAGCCATGCATGTAAGGTACACTGCTGTTGGTGCACACATTCGCCCAAAGTTTTGTGTTTAGGGTCTTTAAATCTCTTTCACCACTTTATTGGCGGGAAATCGTTTGTGAGTTTACAAAACGTTTGAGAATCAACGCTTGACAAACTTAGTGAAAATAGCAACAAATGTACATGTATATAACTTTTAGAAAATAAGAACAAATGCACATAATTTTATAGTCTAGCTGAACAAAATACAGATTAGCCACTGTAATTCCTTGGCAGTAATTTGAAAACATAGATGATTTTGTAATGCAGTTCTTAATTATAACTGATTGCTGTTTGTTGGTTTAATTCTTTTAATTTTCTTTCGTACAGATTTCTGGGTTGACAAATTGTCTCAACGGGGAAATGGACACGAATATAACACTGTACATGGATATATGTTTTCTTCATCGGTATTTTTTTCATACTGTTTTACAAAGCACAACAAGAAACACAACAGCCTAGTCATATGGAATTTTTTCTTCTATAAGTGAGAAATCATAATTACAAATCATCCCTTAATAAAGCAAGACATTTAGGAGTATATTTCGACGCTGATTGACATTTGTGTCTTTACAGCGTGCGTGCCCTGCATTGTCCATTTGCAGTACAAAGAAACCCAAGTTGAAATAATTGCTTAAAGAAGCTTGAACTAAAACATGCATCGGACAGAAAGTTCATTAATGCCAGAGTGGTCTTTTAAACACTCGAGTCTTTTTTCAGCCCAAGAGTAGAAAACAGCCACGATTGAACATCTGCCCGTCTCCCAACGAAGCCACGACGCTCCCCAGTGTAAGGACTCCACACCTGCGTTATGAAACCTTCAAAAACATGAGTCCACATAGCAGCTTTGTAGCTGGTTTATACAGCGTAGTGTGTGTAAGAAAATGACACACGGAGATACATCGTAAGGGTAAATAGCTTCACACAAGTCCTCACACTAAATTTAATGGTTTACAGCGTGCTCCAAATCTATAACAACTAAACGACATGTTAATTGTTATTAATTGTTGTTTTTCGATCAAATCGATTTCTAATACGCATGTATCCTTAATGATAGACCCCAATCACAGCGGATTCTATTTCCAGTCGTCGTTTAGACGCTGCAGTTAGGTAGGTCTGTGAATTGAGGCTCTGGGTCTCTGTGTTTAAGGTAATCGCCTATTGCCAGACTGATCGATACGTGACACTTTCAGATAGCACAAGAGTAAATGGGGGGTTTAATTTCTTGAATTAAACTTGTCGGGGTTGTGTATCTGAGTGCGTGCGAGAGAGAGAGAGAAAGAGAGAGAGAGAGAGAAACATTATATTATTGTACATATGTACAGAAATTTATGACATGAAGAGAATTATTCTGTATAACAGTTCACAAGTTCACAACTAAGGCGGGTGGGGGGGTGTCGATGATTAATCGGATCTGGGGCAGACAAACGGGTGATTACTGTTAGGGGCAGAAATCCTCGCCTTCTGGCTACCATGTAATGACTGATCATTCGCTATGTATTTGATGGGGGCCGTCTGTGACCCTTGGGCTTTTACATATGTCACATCGCCCTTTTTAATGATTATGTACTTTTAAAACTAGAATAAGATTGATAAGCAATATTCACGATTATTTCTTTCTTTCCAGGCTTTTACACTTCTCATTCAACATCGTAACAAATATATTGTGATCACGTCCCAGACAGCAGCGACAGGTGACCACATCAGGGAAGATAGATCGGCTCCGTGATCTCATCGCAGTGATTATTTAAATGCCCATCACACTGTGGTAACAAGGATATATCTACACATCCTACTTCATATTCCGTTGAATCATTTAAAGGGAGAATGAACACCGTCACAATTGGCTAACCGGAGTTCTGTCCCTTCTTATGTGTACGTCAATCCGGGGTCTCCTCGTCTTGCCACCACCCTATTGTTAAGGGTGGCGAAGCAGTCATGCGTGTTGGTTGGAAGAACAATAGGAGGTGGCGGGGGTCATCTCATGTATTTAATGCATTTACACAAATTACATGAAATTTTGATACAGTACAAAATAAGAAAAATAAGAATATTAAAAAATATATTACACAGGTTACACACTTTCACAATTATAAACAATTAAAGTCCAATGAGGTGGGATACTTTGCACAATATTTACATTACAGTGTCAGAAGTATTATTAATGAAATTGCACAAGATTTGCACACGTTTTAATGCATTTACACAAATTACATAAACTATTAATACAGTACAAAATAAGAATATTAAGAAATTTATTACACAGATTACACACTTTCACAGTTATAAACAATTAAAGTCCAATGAGGTGAGATACCTAATCAGCATACTCCACTGGCGTCTTGATGTTGGCGATGAGGTTGTCTTTCTCACGTTAAAGGTGGTCTTCTAGTTGATCCACCTGACAGGATCTGGCTGATGGTGATTTCAGTGTGGGCTTGTTCTTTCTGCAGAATGTTAATGAACTTAAACAGGTTTGGATGAGGATGCCCACTCTTGTTCATCTTCGCATGCCAGCCTTCCACGTGGTACGTTATTCTGGCACCACTGGTGTTGAAGTGGTTCCATGTGGATCTGCCAGCATTCTCTACCCACTGTTCGGTCACATAGTCGGTGAAACGTAGAACTGCTGGATCAGCAAGGTCAGCTTCTTCGAGAGCATGAAGCCACACTTCATCAATGTCACAGAGTCTTACAAGGGGCAAGACAGAAGCTCGTCGAACTACCAGGTTTACAGCTGGATCAGATGCAAACCTGGACTTCAGTCCAAAACGCAGGGCACTTCGCCATATGGCTTGTCTGTAGTGAAACATACAACCCCTGAGTTCACACTGAAACACTTCAACAGCAGCTTGTCTGTAGTGAAACATACAACCCCTGAGTTCACATTGAAACACTTCAACAGCAGCTTGTTGACCAGCAACCTCAAAGTCGGAGGCGCTGTAGTCAGGTCTCAGGCAATGGTTGAGTTCTGAAGACTTGAGTTGCAGGGTCTGGAAAAGATTCTTATATGTAGATTGCTTCTTATCTGGGAGCAAGGCAAACACAAGAGGAAACATCTTCTGGCCCACAAAAGCACGTATGGAGTATAGCTGATGAAAGAGTTTAGGACAGATGTTAAATGATCCATCACAGAAGAAGATGTCAGCAGCAGCCAGATGTCGTAGACTGGACTCGGTGGTGAAGATGAGCATGTTGTCGTCAGAATGGAGAAGGAAGCTGTCGCCGGCAGATGTCTGTGTGTAGATCTGGGGAAGATCGATGTCTGATCGGTGTTGTTGACTTCGCTCTGGACCTGTAGAGGCTGGGACGCTGTAAAACGGAGGTGCTGCCTGTGTTGCATCTGCTTCAGCTGATCGTAGACCTAAAAAGAGGATGTATATGAGGTGCATAAAACAGAATGTCTGCAGGGGGCAGTATTGAGTTCATTGATAGATGGGGAAGGTCGTTAATAACACATATAAGTACCATTTAATTCTTCTTGGTAGATCGACGAAATCGGTCTACTGTCCTTCTTCACCAAGTCCTTCACTGTCCCCAGGAACTTGTCCACGATGATCTTGGCCTTGTTTGGAAGATGGTTGTGTCCATGGTTTTGGGTTGAGATGAGATCGTTCGAAGTGTTGATGGTGGCTGGGCATGTAGCAATACAGCATTTCCAGTGAATGCTGGTACCTCGCGTACTCTTAACTCTATACTTAAAACCTTGAAATACTAGACTACGGCTACCACGACTGTTAGGAATGAACTCGACATTTACGAGTGCATTTGCCATTTTGCAATGAAGCTGTTTGGTGTTCCCAATACTTATACACACCATCTCACTGATTATGTGTTAACCTGTCACTGCAAGTGTCTTAATTATTACATTGTTAAAATTGAGTGAACTGTGTTTACTCGCAAGTTTTCATATATATAGATATAGTGAACACTGTTAACATTATCGTGGATGCTGATTAAGCCTGAGTTAAGTTCACTCACTTGCTGCTATGAGTAATTTTGACATGACCCCTGTGCTTGTATAAACACAGTAGCTGTTAATCCTTTTCAGGGTGGTGGCAAAACGAGGATAATCCGGATCCGTAGTTCATTGGTTTGAAGCTCGGATTTGCCATGGTTATGCTTAATGATTTGTCAAAATCCTGCATTTGTTATTTGACGCCGATATATTGGCGTATCTGTCTTGTCAAGCTGAGCCTATGTGGTAGCTGAGTCTATGTGGTACCGTGTAACTTGTTATATTCAGGATTGTGCCGTTAGGGCTCGGTTGGTTTCCATGTGGATGTTGGTTGCCAGAACTACTTCATATCTGGAAACGTAAACCATCAGTCACTTTATGCTATTTATCATCTGGTTGCTAACGTAAACATTATCATGTCCTACCTAATGGTTTGGCTATAACACCACCTGTCACCATCTCCCACCACAGGACCATCGCCAGCAACTATCACCCACAAACACCACCCAGCACTCTCTATTCATAGGTTTAGAATAACTGTATTTTGTACATGTGCATAGTGGAAGATGTTTGCAACAATAATCGTTCAGAATGCGGGGGTTCCGGATTATGAAAGGGTTCACTGTAGGCATGTAGTAGACGTTTCATCAAACAGCTTCCACAGCCACACATTGTTCTGAGTCTTGTGACTGTTACATTCCAATATTTCAATGCATACAACTTTTTTAAGACTGAAATTCAGACATGAAGCGCTCATAAAATCCCAACACCGTAATAGCCACCCCAAGTGTGAAGCCCAGACAAATGTACCGACCCACTGGCTCCCACTGATTAAAACCTTTTGGTGCCGTAGAGTACTGAAAGGGATTCAACACATTCTCCTCGTTTAGAAAGTGGTTCGTCACAACGTTGACGTTAATATGGCCGATCACTTTCGCTGCGACACCGCTTGATTCTGACCATTCGTGTCTTTCTGTACTCGGCTTGTTACAGTGAGTGAGGGTGTTTAGTTTTACGCCCCTTTTAGCAATGTTCCATCAATATCACGGCAGGGGACACCAGAAATAGGCTTCACATATTGTACCCATGTGGGGAATCAAACCCGGGTCTTCGGTGTGACGAGCGAACTCTTTGACCACTAGGCTACCCCACCGCCCCGGCTTGTTACAGAACGTCGCGGGTGTTTTGTGGTTTCCTTCTTCGCTTGGGGATGATGATTGTGGTCATTACGACTTTAGACAGGACAGATCATATGAAAGGATTATGAACATGCTCTGCAACGTGTTAACATAAATGGAAACAATGAACATAATTTCGCCCGTTCAAACTCAAGGTCTTTCATGCATTAGGCAGTCCGCCATAGAGACCTCATTACATAGTCATTCTACCAGGAAAGTTGACAAATCCTGTGTGGACTTTCCGATCTGACACTGGTTGTATCTTTACAGATCCTGACAAACACTTGTCCAAGCATTAACGATTCTATATCAGTTATCTTTTCATTCACAAGGCCGTTTTCATTTACTAACACTATTACAATCAGCTAGACAATCAAGTCTGTTTAGATGTTCACATGCAGCTTGGAATCGTTCCACGGTTGATATAGGTCTTAATGTCAGCCTGAATAAGCTTTTACTGAAGCAGTACGATATTTCCAGCATCTCGTACTCTGTGACAGTTCACTGTCCCCCTACATTGCTTCCGTCAAACTGCAGTACTCGAACAGCTGATACTGGGGTCATTCAACCCTCCCACTTTTAAAGTCTTTTTACATGTTCGCATGCAGTTTGGTAGCGTTCCACGACTGTAATTCTGGTACTAAAGCACATTCCCGCATGCATTACATAATTTGTGTTTGGCAATGCGATAATTCCACAATTTTAAATATGCCTTGAATTCAGGCAATTAAGACGTTTCGACACAATAATCGGAGGGAGACATTTTCCTTGACAACTACCACTTATATGATATTTTACGTACGCTTCGCGGACTTAACGACTGTTTGTTCACACACACAGGGATTTTGTCATCACGTCGAGGTTTTCATGTTAAATTCTGCCAGGGAGACTATATAAGGGGGTGTTGAAGAGTATCCTGATTCTGCTTATCATATAAAGGCAGCTTATGGGACATGGCATAATTCCTTGAATTAATCTTTTATCAAATTAAAGATAGAATATTTTAAATTTAAAGAGTGTCTATGCCGATTTAGTTACACTTGTTATCCAGTTTTGTTACAGCAATCTCTCTTTCGTTTAATAATGATACTTTCAGACACCCAATTGGGGAAATAAATCACTCGTAGAGGTTCTAGTAACGTGTAATTAAATTACAATAATAAACTTCATTGTTGTGGATATCGAGGATATAAGTTACGTTTCTTGGTTGTACGTCAGCACACGGGCACAATGCCAAACTACCAACCCTGTCGAGGTACATTGACTATGCGTGGCCAACTGATATTTTGCACTTGTGCGCAGTATATTTGGAACGAAATGATCTCCTGGTCCTGGTTTAAGGCAAATGAATCACGAAGTCTTGGCATGGATCGCGAGATTAAAGGGCGGTAACTCTTATTCGAATCATGTTTGCAGCTGCCTTGGTACGCATTAGTCGACTGAGGCTAAGTACTACACAGACAACATGGCGTACGAAGTATGTTTTGTCAGAAACGACAAACAAGAATATTTTCTATTGTTTGACAGTAGTAGAATTTGCTGGCGTTAACGCATAATTTTTCAACTTCATCGTAAAGCTAATTGATGGAAGTGTATACTGTGTCCTTTTGGACCACAGTTTGTTCCTAAATTATATATTTATTCTTTTGTCATATTTTGAACATGGTTCAGAATATTGCTATTTTCTACTTGTATGTATACGTACCCGTTTAACCGTAAATATTTCAAGCCAATTCATTGACAGTTTTGGACGGGAGATTTTCAGTGATAGAGAATGAAAACTGTGATGTTTTTAGATGGGAGATGAGTTAATTTCATGAATGTTTTGTTTGAGAATCAAATGAAGTGGAATCCTACAAAATCAAAAGACGTTTCGTTTTGAACAGATTCATCGTGTGGAGCGATTCATCTATAAAATGTTAACTCTTTTACTCTGCTAACAAACTAATTGTAAAGAATTTGAACTCAAACAAGTTCAAAAGACACAGTGTGTTTTTACACTTGAACAATCTAATGTTTGGCCTGTAGCCATGTTGTAGCAAAGGTTTCTGAAATGTATATGTGTAAGTTTACAATCAGAATTTCTGTGATTGGTAACAGACATATCTGCAAAACGTTTTGAATGAGTTTGAGGAATATTCTCCAATTGAGGAATTGTCTCTTTTCTTTATAGTATTCACTCATATTATTCCAATTCTTTGTGGTGTACATTCAACACTTTGACCATAATATATATCTTCATGACTATGTTTCTTCCAGAAACCAATTCCAGACCACAGGAGGAAATGGGATCGAGATGAATACGAGAAGATTGCAGCAGAACGTCTTTTGGCAAAAGAGCTAGACGATGAAGATGACGAAGTGCCAGTCAAGAGGGAGCTTCTCAAGCCAAGAGAGTACAAGGTTTGTATTAATTCGAAATATTATAATATCTTCACACCCAACAATAAGTAAATGATTGTTCTGTCAACATGATCTAACTTCATTGGTGTGTGTACACTACGTTCCACCATCATGGAATATGTAATGAAGGTATTTGTAATATTTCTAGACAGCTGATGAAATGAGGCCATGCAGTACTCTATGAAGTAAATTAAGCCCTGCTCTGAACTAATGAACCCTACTAAGTTAATTAATGTTTTAGTGTACTATGCAATACATATTACATTACATAAATAATGTATAAATGTACATGTTCAGATAGTAACATTCTTCATGACTGATGAAATAATCCTTGTTGAACAAACAAAAACTCAAAACTGCTTCACTCAGTAATTCAGACTGCAGATTGTGAGATCAGTTATGGCAGTATGGATACACAAGACTATGTTATCAGTACTGAATGTTAATGCACACAGAACAGTCCATCCAAATGGCTTCATTCCTGTTATTTGTTGTGTATGGATGTCCTTTCATTACATGAAGATGTTATGTTCTGTTTAAGGTTGATCTTGATTCCAAACTTGGCAAGTCCACAGTCATCACAAAAACAACTCCAGCATCGCAACAAGGAGGGTAAGAGGTTCATTGTGTGGTTGTCAGATATTCTCAAATATCTTCAATACCTTGACAATGTTTTCGATGGATTTCAAGTCATTCTGTTGACACAACTCCTTACACTGTTAACATGAAATATCATGTGCCCATGGGTTATGCATGTTCTTCATGTGAAGATAGTACAGGTTACACCTGCAGGTTGCTAAATATTTGTATTTTCAGCATGTTGAAATCTACATGAGTTTTAGTCTTACAGTCAAAACGGTAAAAGAAGTGGTTTCTGTGCAGTATATTAAATTACCAGATTGCAGTCAACAACAGTTACAGTTGATGCTCAAGTCCAGTAAAACATTTATCTGTCATATAAGCACAAGTGATGAATGAATATTTATAACGTTGATATCTGTTGTACCCAATTCTTGGCTTGAAATATATAGTTAGTGTAACTTAAGTTGTATTAAGCTTACAATACAGTACACTTCACCATTACATTACTTTAGCCTCATATTTCAGCTTAGGATCCTTGAAATAAGTAATATGGGGCCCTCTGGACCCCTTGTCTTGAGGGTCTAGGTACAACCCTGTCAACCAGTAATAATCCTGGAATCCATGTACTAACACTCTCTTTACTGAAAATTATGGTCATAACCACGTTCAGACTGGTTTTCATATTTGAACTGAAGAAGGTATTCTGTCGTTTCAGGTACTACTGCAATGTATGTGATTGTGTTGTCAAAGATTCCATTAATTTCTTGGATCACATCAATGGAAAGAAACGTAAGTATTTCTTTTAAGTAACTATTTAATTATTTACTCATAATCATCAGAGCATGTTTTAGGGGAGGTGGGGCTTAATGTAGAGTACATTTTATAACTTGTTTTTATCTCATATTAAGTGAACTTCATGGATAACAGTGTCCCATCCCTGGAAGGACAAGTCAATTTCTTAAAGGTCACATGCAACCAAAAATACAAACATAATTGAAACACAATTATCACTAATTCATGACATATAATATACATTGCTGATTATGAAAAAACAAATAAACAAAATTATAAGCGTACAATCGCAAATCAAAAGTGCAATATTTTGTACTTGGGTTTACTTCCCTCGAAACGAAGCACCCGAGAGACCGAACCCAGTCAGAGCGTGTGGGTGTGCACTCAAGTGTAACGAAGACTTTCATTGGCTGGTTCATTTGTGTGTGTGTGTGTGTGTACATAGAGAGATGTTGGGTTTTGTAAATACATGCTCATTTTTTCTGCATTTGTGTTCGATCCAATCAACAAATACTGAGATGGTGAACTACTGCGTGGCTGGAAACTGTCGTTCGTCCAAGTACAAAGCAGGACTTGAAACTGACAATCTGAGTTTGCACTGGTTTCCGTCCGATCCAGTCATCTGAGAAAAATGGATGCAGTTTGTTTGCAACCCACTGACATAATAACATGTCATGTGTACAAGTATCACACCTGCCTGTCTGTGTAATTACATAATGTGACAGAGACAGAGCTCAGGTGCACGAGCCATAAATCAATGTATTTTGTGTATGGTGTATAGTATGATACGTTTCAAGTTCAAATCGCATGTGGTCAATGATTGAAGTTGTGTATTGCATATTGTCATTAGCAGACAGGCAGGCAGACACATAGGTGTCAATAAAACAGACACTGAGTTTTGTCTGTGACAGAGACTGCTTATCACAATCAACATATTTTGCTATGTTTCCATAGACATGTATTAAAGCATTTCAGTTTTCAAGCTGAGCAATTTTTACAAAGAAATTAGTATTTCTAATGCTACACTTTCTTGAAAACTTGGTTTGCAACTCTGCCAACCCCCCAAAAAGCAAGATGTGAAAACATATAAGAAAAAGTACGGGACCAGTGTATTTGTATTACTGCAGACCAAAGATGCTTGTAATCACAAGAAACATCTTTTGTTCTCAAACTTCGACCACAGCGATAATCCTTGCACGCATCACTTACTGTGTTTTTACGAGTTGCCTTCCCGGTTCAAGCCGCATGAACCTAATCACTGCGCATGCGCTATGGGCACAGCTAGCACAGCTGTTAAAACTACTTTTCACCCCAGCGCTGGGGTGAAATAAGTGAATCGTTTGAACTCCTATTTCGGGGGGTTTTTTCATCGCGTTATTTTTCAACTTTATAGGTTGAATTTGCATTTTTGATAATTTGTTACTGTAAGTCCATACTGAAAGGTATCAGAATCTTCAAAGTTGTGTTTTGCGTTGCATGTGACCTTTAAGGTAACACTTGTGGCTTTAGGACCCCTATGGTTGAAGCCCATTTCTGGTGTGACCCCCACCCCAGCCATGACATTGCTGTAATATTGTTAAAGGCTCAGTAATACTCAACTCCCTAACTCACACTCGTACCTCCGCAGATCAACGTAACTTGGGGATGTCCATGCGGATTGAAAGATCCTCCCTGGACCAAGTCAAGCAGAGGTTTGAGATGAATAAGAAGAAAAAAGAGGAAAAGAAGAAAGAATATGACTTTGAAGAGAGAATGAAGGAACTGAAAGAGGAGGTATAATTGTGCCCTACTGTTTGTTTTCTGGGATATTGACCAGAACATTTGGGCTGGTACATTGTAAGAGATTCTCTATATACTAAAACAATACCATACGACAGGAACTTCAATGTAATTCACAATACAAACAAAGCTGTATATCCATTAATTGGGTGTGATGTTCTTAATACAAAATACATGTTCCTTGTTTGGCCTTACCACTCCACTGTCTCATTATGTTTCACTATAGTATACGAGTATTAGGTATCAAATACCTACATACTTTCAGCATTCCTTTGACAGTAAACTGACACACAGTAATACAACTGAAAATGAAGAACTGTTCAAAGAGGCGTCAAATCCATATCATTAACCCATTCATTTAATGACCACATAGCCCTCCTCAGCTGACTCGGGACATGACCAGTTACTGTTGGCCTTTGAGTATATTATGCCTGTGAGGTATTAAGAATTTATGATGAAGGAAATGTTACACGGACATCAGATCGCCACTTTAAATCCGGCTTATTTTTAAATTTTGATGTCATCCGTGCCTGAAAATTGATGTTAAATGGAGAACAGTCATGGGTTTTGTCAAAAGTTAACTTTACCCTTATCATTTGACCCCAGGAGGAGAAGCAGAAAGCCTACCGCCGAGAAAAAAGTAAGAACAGGAAACGGAAGCTGGACCCTGAAGATGAGGAACTCAACACAAATATTGATCCAGATATGGCAGCAGTCATGGGCTTCTCAGGCTTCGGGACATCAAAGAAATGAGATAGAATACCACTATTAAGGACTTGTTTGCAGAATGCTAGACAGCATCACAGTGAGTGTGGAGACTGCACACTGGGACAATCTCGACAACTTATAAGTGCCACTACTATTCATCATCACAATTGTCACAGATGAATACAACATAACTGAATGACAGTATTTATTCAACATCTTGGTTTATGTTCCAAGTGCTGTATAAATGTTTCTTTTTGTATCCATCATCATTTGTAAATAACATTATCATGTGTTTGGTTGTACACACAGTTTCATGGACATTGATGTTTGTTGTGTCATTAAAGTAAAACATCTTTATGATAATGTTTCTTACAAAACATGTATTTCTATTTATCAGTCAGCATTTCCATTGATTTGTAGAAGTGTAACTAAGAATTTTTCAGGTGGGGAGCAGTTTGGTTTGTACTTAACTGTTATAACTACGTTTGTGTTAATTGAATACATTACTGATGAAACATTGATATTTGAGGATATGATAATGAATTGAAATTGGAAGTTTGTTAGCTTTAAGATTAGTGCAATACTGGTACGATATTGGTCCATTATGTCTATTATAGACACCCGAGGTACTCACATTATTTGTAATGGTATGTTTATGACATGGATGTATGGGCAATTTATGTCTGACAGTATCCTAGTCAGTGACTACATATACATCAGTAATACGTCACCATGCTATTCCATTGGCATGAGCATCTTTCTAGAGTGGGAGAGGAGATGGTTTAATACTATCTCAACTATAATCATGTGTCATGTGGCTGCCACATCAGTGTGTACATTGTATAACAGATTAAATCTAAGTTTCAAACTTGGCTTATTTCATTAGTTATGTTTTGTGAGTTGATCAAGGACTGACACTCCCACAAGGATTGATATTTATTTACTGCGGAGCCCTGTTCCTGCAGTCCTTATGCCAGTCCATGAGCCATGAGTTCTGCTGCCAGTCTGTCAACTCTCATGTGACACATGACACCATATCCAGCCTGCATCTCAGCAGAGCACTAAACTCCCATGTTCCATGTATCAGCTCGCTCTCTTTCTCTCACACACACACACTCTCTCTCTCTCTCACACACACACACACACACACACACACACACACACACACACATACACACACACACAAGGGATATAAATACTCTCTTTTTTTCTAAGTGTGCCAGGGCACCAGGCAAATATTTTAAGTGTGCCTATCAGAAATCAGGTGTGCCCACAAGGATGATGATCTTTTCAAATTTATTGTCAGAAAACAACAAATGTAACCAGTTATCACTGATATGACTTCTGTTTAAGATGGCTTTCTTATGTTTCATTTGTTCTGCTTTCCCAACACCTTTATTAGCTAAGAATTGTGTGAGAGGTTCCCTTTTTTCAATACATCTAGCATACACAATTTCCTCTTCAATAACTGAACTATCAGTACTCCCAACACTCTAATGAAAAAAACAACCAGATTTCTTTACATGAACCATCATAATTCCAGTGATTTCCGGGGCGATAAAGTCAATAAATGTTTTAGCTTGGTTGTCATTTGTAGAGGTGTTTTGTTTTGTTATTAAGTGACTAAAGGTGTGTTATGTCTCTAAAAAATTAGGAGTGCCATAAGGGCACCGAGAACATTATTTTCCGTGCCATGGCACGCTAATATATGGGGTATTTCAAACCCTGCACACACTTGTATTCAGTCTTGACAGGGAATTACCTAGTCAAGGCATAAACAAGGGCGCTATGGTAACACTTCGACCTACTGTTACATAACAGTATTTTGATAATTACCAAACATTCCGCTGATAGCATATGCATAACCAAATGTGCATTTATAAAATAAATAACACAGAATGAAATTACAATCATCTCTTCAACAATAAGTTTTATTTGTGTCGGTAATGCAATGAAACAACAGTTTCTAAAACCAATACTCAACAAACAAGTAATTCAACATTAGTAAGTCATTTAACATGATAACTTCACTTTCACCATGGAAGAAGGTTGTTATGACACATGGTCTCAGATTTGACAGCTTGATTTCAAGGTGTGAATACAGAGTAGCTATTTCTGTAAACTAAACAGAAATAGAATCTAGAAATATCCAACTAATGTTATATCTGACAAAACAGACCAACAGTTTATACCTAGAGATACGTAAATATATTACTGTGTACGAAATGAACATGTAAATGTGGCTTTTGATTGTATATACAAAACTATGTTAATGTAGAATTCTCTTGTCCTTGATAAGAAACAATATGCTTATTGGTATAATCAGTTTATCCTTTAGAGAAAGAGCAGCAATGTTCACATTGACCAATGAAAAATGTGTGTGAAGGGATTAGTAAAGATCAAATCAACTAAAACTGGTCGAGGACATGCAGCAAACCATAACAAATTTGCCAAATATATTTCATATTTTCTGAGTTATTGTACAGAGTGTGACAACAGAAATATCAAAGAGATGTTGGTTACCTTTATGCCAGAAAATAACCTTAGTAAATTCTAATTAACAGTGACAAAGAACACTGATGTCAGAGACAAAAACTGGAACAGAGAAAATATTCAAAACTTTCTTGACATAACTACAGATCATCTCATGATTTGTCAATATCAGACATGTAGATATATAGGTAATTATGTGATTCAGTATTCCTTGAAACTCATGGCAATGTGTTACATGATTAGACAGTTGACAAACAGTAGAGTGTCTACAGTTCAATGGAATATATCCTGGTCTTCAAACATGTCATCAAAGTTGCTTCTGCCTGGCATACAATTGCTCCTAACCAGTCTGAAACGAGTAAAAATATACATATTTTATTGTACTTGGTCAAGTAATCTGTCAGAATCAATTCATAGACACACCATATCTCAGTACTTCATTATGCAGCCATTTATGTGTAAAGACTGAGTTTGGACTTGAGGTACAATCTGCTTTGAAAACTACAGATATACAGAAATCTGAAGGGGGTCACAAATTCTATTTCTTTATAACTGTAATTTGTTATGTGCATTTCCATTTAATAATAGCAAGTGGCCAAAACAGGTCTGCGTAATCCATCAGTTCGTTACAAGCATGTTCGTTATAAAAGTAATTTACTGTAATCCACAAAATTATATATTTCACAAAACCTGCACACCTTCACAATAAAGGGCTTAACATAACATGTACTATACTAACACAAGCAATCGTTTAAATTTTCAGAATTGCATACAATTAAATGAACAATTGAATGACTTATTTTGTACAAATGTTACCAGTTTATAGATATTCCAATTTAGTTTTCTAAAGAGATAGATATTTTCCACAAACACCTCTCAGTCAGTATGGGATGTAAGGTATCTCTGTCGAGTCTTAAGACAATTCTAAAGTTGTGTTGGGTAGACATGCTGTCGATGTGTTCACATCACACTAGTGCTGGTTATCGATCACAATATGTAGATCGATAATCGGAGCTCAGTAATCGATTATAATGGTACACCCCACCACAAAACTCATGTCGGCAATAACTGGACACAGTCATAGTATCTTGCAAACAAAACAGGCACCAATTAATACCATGGTCAAGACGGCCAAGGGCACTTCCTGTTGAAACACTCATGCGAGTATGTTGTTTACATTACAGTTTTACGAGTTGGGGAAACTACATCAGTTCTTTATGTCATGGCTTAACAAACATAACAACAAGAAACATACTTTCTAAAGTTCAATTTGATGTTTTCATTTGTCTCCCGATCCCATCGATAATTGCTGATGTAAGCAAGATCAATCGACTGACCAATTATTCAATCAATTGCTCCAGCACTACTTGTCACACCAAAAACCTAGCTCACCACAATCTTAGAAGCCCATTATATTGTTTGGATAATTTTCAAAGCAAGGTGTACCAAAATTGAAATGTTTTTGATGATCATTAATTTTCACCACAAGACTATGAGGTTAAGGAGAAAAGGTATGTGATTTCAAAAATATAAAAAGATATCTGGAGATACAAGGAAGCATCACCTCCTTGCCGAAGACTTGTGAATGTCCTGTGTCGGCTGTAACGTATCCTTGAACATGCTGCACAGTGTGTATTCCTTGGCCCCCTTCTGTCCCTGCAAAAGACAATACAGCTCTTACCAATCTCTTCACAAGGCAAAACATACACTTGCGCTTACGTTTCTGTTCCTGAAGAGCCCATGCAATGCAGTGGGTCCAATATTTTTAGCATGTAGGGGAGCTATTAGTTTGTAACATTCATACTAATTGTTGAAAGTATGAGTTAATATGTTTTCGGATGTATGATTTTGGACCGCAGTCTTTGCTCTCTTTGATTTACAATTGTTCATGTGATAATCTAGAAAACAATGTTTTTAGCATCCGAAAAACCAATAACAAAGTCCAAATCAAAGGGAGATAACTCATTCATTTTCACCTGCAAAATGTGCTGTTTTGTATGTCACTTTTTCCAGTCTAATATTATGCTAAATGTATTGTGTACATACGCTACACATGTATTGCAGTGAACTATCGCATTGATGTGTTGTTGAGGGTGTCCTTGACAGTCTGCATTAATGTTATAACAAAGTTATCCCTTACAAAGTTATGTAAGTTTCATAAATCATCATCCATAACGACCATAACCCTTCACACTCACTACATTATATTTCCAGTTTGGGGCGGTGGGGTAGCCTGGCGGTTAAAGCGTTCGCTCGTCACACTGAAGGCCCAGGTTCGATTCCCCACATGGGTACAATGTGTGAAGCCCATTTCTGGTGTCCCCCGCCGTGATATTGCTGGAAGTTTGCTAAAAGCGGCATAAAACTAAACTCACTGACTCACTATTTCCAGTTTCAAACTCCTACTGCTGTGGGACACACACACAATATATTACTCAGAGACCCAAGCAAACGTACAGGCCAGGGCAAACTCCTGGATTTAGCTGATAACTTTCCAAACAATTTCTAAACATTCCACTTATTTCTTAAATTTGCACATCCAGACTAATAGTGCTAATACTGTACTGTTTAGCAAGAACACAGCTAACTTGCAGTTAATACCAATATATTGTTGACCTCTACACCAACCAACCAATATATGTTAATGGCAAGACAACTGAAACATGGGAAGTTAAATGTTTTATTGTCCTAAAAGAATTCTCCACTCACAAGATCAACATCTCTTCTCTGTTCAAAGATTTAAATCTACTTTTTGTAAAAGATGTTTTCCTTTCACAGCTGCATCTAAATGGAATAATACTGTCTTCCAGATATCATCAACACTGCTTCCACTTTCTCTTCTTTCAAATCACAGCAGAAGACTAACTTGTTTAATCAATACTACAATTTCAAGCATTAAACTCTCTGCTAGCACACAGGGCACATTGTGATTGTGAATTTCTGCTCTTTATAGATGGATGTATTATTATTATTAATTCAATAAAACATAATCTTGCTTTCTTGCTCTATGGCTCGAGTGACTCTACTAAACAGCAATTAAACTCCATGTAGCACACAATATTTCAAATGTCAATGCACAAGAAACATACTTATCTCAGTGCACAGTGCCATTCGGAAAGTGATAAAATGCAACAGATTTTATATTTGGGACTAAACTTTCTCTGTAAAGTACAGAAACACTTGGCAAAACCTATCGAGTCTGCTAGCTCAAACCTATCTCTTAAAGGAGCATTTCTTTGCCATAGAAGAATTATCAGATGATCTTACTATACGAAACAGACTGATATTAGACTCCGGCTTCCAACTGGTGGATTACAATGCAGACTGTTATAATGGTTAGTTTTACATATAAAACTACAGTATGTATTACAAGAAAGCCAAGACTGCCTACTTGGTTGCTGTGTCGGAGAGCTGACTTGGAGGTTGAAGGAAACGTCTCTGCCTCAAGAGGCTGTTTCACATCACTGGCTCTTCGAGTCCTTAATCGTGATTGGACAGGTTGATCACACTCTTTAACAGTTGATGCTGTAGACAGGCTTGACAGCTAAACAAATAAGGATTTACATGTTATGTTATGGAATTCTCTGCAAGACATTCTTACTAATACCACTAGGGCTGGCTAAAAAGATTGAAAAATTAGTAACTATCACTGATAAGAAAATTGTGTCATTGATAATATGTTACATATAAACTATTGTGAATACTGATGAAATAAAGTTTTGATCCTGTTAGAAAATCCTTACTATATTTTTACATGAATAATTAAATCTTCCTTGTGTAATAATTACAAAATGTTAGTCTTTATTCTAGAGCAATGTCTCAATTGTGTTCATAACGCTGGTTAGTTTCAGTAATCCATACATGTATGATCACTCACCAGTGACGTGAAATATTTGGATTTCTTTTGGACTTGTCTCTTACAATTTTGCTCCAAGTTCCTTCTGTGTGATTTAGCGATAATCATTTGATACTTATTCAGCAATTGCATGGACTGGCTAAAAAGACTGATAACTGGAAAAAAATCATCAATGGAAAGGATTCTTTTTATGGATTATCGAAATGAACATTGTTTCATCAATAATATCTTACATAAACTATTGTCATGAAATAAAGTTTTAATATACACACACACTAAATTATGTGTTTTTGTATGGTGGCTCATGCATAAACATACCAATAATTTTCTATTGCTGTGAAATATGTCTTCTTTCTTTGCATTTTTGCTCCAAGTTACTTCTCCAATACTTTTGGATAGCTGATCAATACTTAGTTCATGATTATTGACGTCCAAGATCTGTATCAATGTCCAGCGCTACATAATTATCACATATTTCAGAGAAAGTTTGTTGAAATGTTTTCGGTCCTCACTACATTGTGTAGTAAACTGATAATCATAGGCTTAAAGTAAAATATCAAAGCGATTGAATTAATCAATATCCACACAAAAGGGATTTACAAAAGGGTAAGAAAGATTAAGCTCATTAGATCAAAGGATTCAGCCAATACCACTATATCCTTTGTGTTCACATCAAAACCTAGCCTGTATTACTGAAATCTATTAGCATACTAATTAGCCGTTATTGTATATTCTAAATTTATAATGCTACAGAGTTCTCTCCCCTTGATCACATATACACACCCCACCCCCACCCCTACACAGAAATATCTTGAGCTATACAATTTGTGTCAAATGAGGCAGTGTATGTAAAGATATGGTATAGTGATGCTCTGTCCTAAACTGTTTTCTACAAAGTCTCTTTATCTTTGTCCAAACTGTATGTCTGTGAAGTTAATTTACCACTTGTACTGTTAAACATATTATGAACTATTATGTGAATCAATCAGGGATAGAAATATTGTTTTTTGTAAGTGTGCCTTAGGGGACCAGACAAATATTTTAAGCATGCCTTTCGGAAATCAAGTGTGCCCACTTGTGTTTAAAATATATGACAATGATGATGATCATTTTGGATTAATTGTTAAACATTGAAATGGGTTTATGAGCATTTAGATAAGTATGGTATTATTCAATTTGGGAAAAAATTATTGTTTGGGGGATTAAATGATTAAAGGTGAGTTACGTTTCCTAAAAAAAAGGCATGCCATAAGGGCACCGAGAACATTTTTAACCGTGCCATTTCAGTATTTACTGTGCCATGGTACACTAATATATGGGGTATGTCAAACCCTTTCAATCAACCCTTTTGATAATGTATACAAAAAAATATTAGGCACACATTGAAGACAATCATCCTCACGGCCAAAGTATACTTCAGTAAATGGAAATATGTACTTTGAAAAGTGTGCTTATGTGTCAGTGTCATTAGTTTTCTGTACATGATAGGAATAACTTGTTTGTGACAAGATCAACCCTAATTTAAAGTTCCCGACTCTTAACCTCAAGCTTTGGTTTTTTTTCTCCAATTTCAAATTTGTCTTTATGACTATCCTGGTAATGTCAAATATAAGTTATTTCTAATCTCACAGACACATCTCCCACAATGCAGGCTTCATCCTAACGTTAAAAGTTGTAGTGCACATGGAAATTTTCATTACAAGTTAAGGAATTTTACTCATCTTAGATTATTGAAGTTTTGTTAATTTCAAACATGTCCTCTGCTGTTATGCCCTAATTCAAATTGTATATTTTTTACCTTTCCAAATCGATAAACCAGTCATTTTAAGAAAAAGAAGTTAAAAACTACCTACCTCCCCTATTTTGTGATGTGCTAAAATGTGGATAAATATATTATCTTACCTCAGTAATGCCTGAGAGAGTTGGAGACAGCAGTTTGGGAGATGTGTCTCCCATGTCAAGAATACTGGGCGAAGTAATCTGTTTCATCTTTCGTAGAAATTTCATGAGTGTTGGGTTTCCATCCATATTTGCAGTGGTGCCTTGGAAGGACAGATTGTCGGTTCCACAGGCACTGAGGCTGCTGTCACCTTCAGAAATAATAGGGGACACAGGTTTCTGTACAACAAAGTCATTACACAACGACAACATCTCATGCTTCAACTGAGATTCTGAATTAAACATGTCTTCTGCTGTTTTTGAGTTCTTCTTTGATTCTTTCTTCTGCTGTTTCTCATTTTCCTTTTGGATGGATTTAATATCGTCACCATCATCAAAGTCACTGCAATACCTCATTTTCATTACTTTCTTTGTCGACTTCTTCATCTTAAAACCTAGTTGCCGTTCCTTGGACGGACAGTCTCCTGATGTTTGGTTTGATGTTCGGGTCAATTTGGAGACTTGTCTTTCATTGTCTTTGTGGTCAAGCACCTGGTCTATTTTCCCAAACTTTAAATCCTTCTCATCATACAAGTAACTTTCATTATTCTTAACAAAGTCATTCTCACTCTCATCAGACAACCCAGCTTCATCACCCATATCATCAAAATCACAGCCTACAGGTCCTACAATCAAACCTCTTTTATTCCTGATGAAATTCCCTGAAGCATTGTCATCTGAATCTTTCTTCACCGGGCCTACCAGACTTCCTCTTCTCCCACTGACAATACCACCATCAGCATCTTTGAGCCTTCTTCCTCTCGCTTCAGTTTTCTTGTCACTTGTCTTCTTGGGCATCTTTTTCCTCCCTCCAGATTGTTTAGAATAAGTTGTTGCTGCCCACACCTTATTTCCAAACACATCTGAGGATAACTTATTAGAGTTGCTTGAATTTTCCTTTGCAGTTTTGTTCAAGGTTTTCATTTTCGATCGTTTACCTGGTTTTGCAATCCTACTCCGGCTATCAAGTCTCTCTGTCCTTGTTTCAGATGACCTTCTCTTTCGTGGAGCTTTACCAATCTCTTGTAGAGGTATCTTTCCAATTTCTGGTGTTGTGAACAATTCATCTTCCATGTTTTCATGAAAAACTAGACCTCCTGCGTCGCTGGGCTGTAATTTTGTGTCAGAATTTGTCCCTGAATGACCGTGTTCACATTCACCATTCCTCTCATTAGTGTCTTCACAGTACAAGCTGCTTAAGTTGGTGTATTCTGAGCTCATAGTCTTCTTGACACTTTTCTTTGTCTTTCCTTCTCTTTCCTTTCCTTGGGAATCTGGACATGGTTTTGTGAGATTTTCGTTACTGTGTGAAAAACTGACATGTGAACCTCTTTTGCTTTTCTTTGGTTGTTTCTTCTTTTCGCTATAAAATAATAATTCACTTAGTAAAATATATGTTGAAATCAGCATTCAGAATTAAGAAACATAGAGGTTTTTATCACCCTGATGTTGAAAAATCATGAGGTCCCAGATTTACCAGTCTCCAACAGCAAATACTTTAGTTTTCAAGATCTGTTCCAAAAAAACAATATCTTTGAACAGACACATGCATGAATGGCATCCCCTGGAAAACAGGACAGCTGAAAAGCTGAATCCTTTCTATTCCTCAAAATGCAAACTTTTTCTCCTGTGTTAATGACCTGGATCCCCTGGCAACCTATAGCACTGAAAATAGCTTTATATCAATATGTGCACTAACTGTAAGGTATTCACATCATAATTTCACAGACTAGTCCATTAGTCAGAGGCTAGTGAAGATCTACATATATTTTACATAATGGTTAACTACTGAAATACAATGTGGACTATCTAGATATGGCCATTTTAGCTGTGTGTCTACCTCTGCTTCAGTTAATAGTTACCACCCCATCAATATGATCATTAGTATAAAAAAATACAGGTGACATTGCATACATACCTGCTTCCACATTTCAAAATGCCTGCTTGTTTGAAAGGTGTTGGATCAGTGACTGTAGGTATTCCACAAGACAGATTGTACCTTGTCCCTTCATAAGTTTTCTTTAGTCCAATTGGGTCTGAAAGTCTCCTCTGCTTAGGATTGTTTAGCCAATCCACAACTTTTGCCTTGCTTGCAACAGATTTGGATAACATATTTTTATTTCCACAAACATCATTTTCGTGCCCAGTTTGCTTCTTATCCTTTAACAATTTCAACTGTCCATCTTCCCTGGGCAGTACTGACTGTGATGACTTAGCTGGGGTTTTCTTACATGCATGTTGTTTAGTTGGTGTTGTATACAGAACAGCTTTGGTGTAGTTCTGTTTCATTTCTTGTTTCATGTGATTCCATCTGTCCTTGATTTTCAGATGGATTTGCTCCTGTGTTAAAAACGGATAAAGGGTACTAAGACGGACTTTCTCTTTCTGAGCATAAACTTGAAAACTGGCAACTCTTTGAAGTTTAAATGGTTTAGTATCTGGAGCAGCAAAAGAGTCAAGGGACTTGGATCTTTTTCTCAATGCTGACATTGTTGAAAGAAGTCTTTAAAAATCTGAAAATAAAGAGATCATCAATGCAGTCATACTACTGAATATTTATTTATCACTTTATTGTTACTTATTTTTGGACATGCCAATTCAGTTGTACCACCTTTCAGCAACAAGAACATTTCTTAGCTGCCATCTAGACTGATTAAATGTAAATGCTTCATTATTATATGATATTATTTGTTTCATACCATGAACTATCTTCTCTTATTATTTTCAGCAAGAACAGATCTTGCCTGAATGGGCGGACAATATCTGGAACAAGTTTTGATCATAAATCTGGTTTGTAGCTCTGGTTTCAAGTCATAAAGATGTTATTAACATGGCAAAACAAGATTACTAAACTTCACTAGCATCGCATAAAACTGAACACTCATCTAAAAGCAGAAAGGTTAACTTACATATTGTTAGACCATGATTTCAGTTACATTCTAAGTGGTGTACAAAACCTTACATACAGAACTTTGTTCATATGTCATGTATTGTATTTTTATGTATTGAGTATGTAATGAGCATTATCTTATCTTATCTAAGGTAGAACAAGGGGGCCCGTAATGGCCCTCATGATCTACATGATTTGAATTGTACAAAACTATATCATGTTTAATGTGTTCGTATGAATGAAAATAATGACAAAATTTGGATGTGCCTATGTCTCATAATTATAATACCAATAGACTTCAGTATTCAACAACTTTAAAAATCGAAATTTCCAGTAGGCCTGTAAACTGAAACAAGTAGATCTAAGTAATTACAGGCCTTGTAAGGTCCTTATCCTAAACGTCCTTTAGGGTTGATGTAACAGTGTTTAAAACTTCAAAATTTAAAATGTTCCTCAATTCTCGGACACATTTACAAATAGGGACATTCAGAGCAAACTATATCTGTACATACTAAATATTCTAATCCTAGTCAAATTTGCCGCCACTCTAAATTTTCTTAGCAGAAGGCATTTTTTACTTCTCGCAGGTTCCCTTCGTGTGCGAGATTTATCATTATACATATTATGTACGACTAATTACGTATATGAGGTCTTCAACCATTTAATTTATCATCAACCTTTTATCTCAAGTATTAAATGTATCTCAAACAATGTAATCACTATACAAAATATAACATAACAGCTTGAAAATGTACTATTTAAAAAAGATGAATGAATATCTAACGGCCTCACGTACGACTAAGAGTAGTTGCTACGAAATGTGTTTACACAATGCACTGAATAGTTGCTACAAAACAAGCGGGTTGACATGAAGTGCTGAGTCGGATACGTCAGGGCGGAGTTTACCATGCTGTTTTGATCTTGCTGCAACACACGTTGATATGGATATGGACCAGGATTTAGAAGAACTAAAGGGCGATGTTGATTTTGATTTTTTCGACTCACCGGGCAAAGATAGATCACGATCTCCAAGAGACAAGACGTCTTCGGAGAAAATAAGCTCAAAACCACCACCAGCACCGAAGTCTCCAAAACTCGACTCACCTGTAGATATTCAAGAATACGAATATAAACGAACATCAAACTCAAGGACTGGTGGTCCTCGAGAAGATAAGGTGCCATCTTCCAACTTCATGAATCAAGAGGATGAGGAGGAATATTCATCTGATTCTGATCACACCGATTCCGAGTCGGAAAGCGATTCTTCATTTAGTGATGTATCAAGTGTGAGATCTGGGGGTAGAGGAAGAAATCGTTCAAGATCATCAAGTAAGAGTCGTTCCCAGTCCACAAGCCCAGATCAACGATATACCAGGTCTGAAAAGACTAGTAAGGAACACTCACGTAGTGACAAAAGAAGAACAAGATCACGATCAGAAAGTCTGTCAGATAGTGAAAGTGGCAGTGAGAGTACATCAGACTTTTCAGATAGAAGTCCCAGTCCAACTCCAAGGAATAAACAAGAGAGAAAGTATAAAGACATTTCACAAAATCCTGTTCATAAAGTTGAAGGAAGACCACGAGAAGCAAGAGTGAGACCTGTTTCAGCACATCCTAGTAAAAAGCAAAGTGGTTCTAAGCATCAGGCATGGGGAGCTAGTGATAGAAATAACAGTTTCAGAAACAGTGATTCAAGCCGTAAGAATAAATCAAGATATGGAAATGATGACAGGTCAGGTTCTGATTCGGAAAGTGATATGACAGACGTTTCTCCATTGACGTCACCAAGGAACAGTCCTCACAAGAAGAGGTATGACTCAAATTTAAGGTCTGATCTCCGAAATGGATCTCATAAAAAAACTGTGCAATACCGTGGCATACCACCAAATCTGGAGAATGCCGGTTATTCTATAACTCCAGGTGAGGCTGAAACACTGGATCTAAATATTTTGATGAAAGCTGTTTCAGAATTGGAGAAAACGAAACGTGTTAAGGACAACACAAGACGTGTCATGTTTGCACCACCAAAGGCTCATGACAGTAGCAATTATACATTTACTGATGACAGAACTAAATTAATTGAAAAGGAAAATCAGAGGTTGTTGCGTGAAATAATGAAGCATGTAGCAGAACAGAGAGATCCTCATCAAATGAAACGGGCAGACCCAACACCAGTCAGAAGAGTGACAGCATCAGCCATTAACCGACAGAGACAACAGAAAAGAATAGAATCGGACAACTTGGTGAGGATCTTATTATTTTCACAAAATTAGTGAATCTGGTTGATAATGCTCCAGTTATATATGCTGAACAACATTAGAAATGCACCACCCATGTAATACGAAATATCCCCATCAGACTGAAATTTACCCACGATATCTGAGCATCATCGGTGCATTTTGGTGTGGTGCCTTTCTAATGTTTCTCAGTATATTTCACTGTTCAAAATTGGGAACATTGAAAATTGAGGTTTGGTCCTGTTGTCTAAACCTGCAGACCCCAGCATCCTTCACTTTTGACATGAGACTTAGGACAAGCAACCCTTGATTTTGTCAAATCTTTAACACTGCATGTATTTAAGCTGACTGAAGCTATACCATGTTGAAAACAGAAAGACATTAGAAGGTTTCAAGGCCTTTCGCTGTATGCCAGGTACATGGTTATTGCCCTAAACAGCATGGATTAGTGCTGATACTGTCAACCGCTGGCTTGCCAGCCAAACAGAGCTGCGTTACTGGCAGGCTGTCCTGACATGGCTAGAATAATGAAGAGGCTAAAATCACGTGCTCAATCATTCTGCCAGGCTCAAACTAGGCAGATTTACTATCAGCAAGTTTAGTTTCAAGTACAGCAGTAAAAATGTTACAATGTTTGTTTCTTCGCCAGTGGATAAATGCAAGAAACATGACTAATGTGTAGAGCAACTTGTGTTTAGTAAAAATTGAAATGGTGAAGCCAAAAAGACATAAGGCAGCACAGATACTTGCTTGTGTTTCCGGTTTTTACTGGCTTCATATAAATCTAAAGGAACATGGCACCGTGTTATTTTAAAAACTTCTTTGATTTATTTGTGTGCATTGTGTTGTTAAATCAACCAAATGCAGGAAACTTTCAAGATCTGAACTTTTGGATGTGGCGTTACATGTCTTCATCCTGATTGTCTTTCTAACACATTTGTAATTTACCTAATCTTTGCTGCATTGGGTAAGAAAAAAAAGAATAAGTTTCTAAACAACACAATGAAAAATATGTTAAGTTGTAACAGACAAGGTGTACATTTCATCGTGAAGTCAGCCATGCTTGCTAGCAGCCATCAATATGTACTGTTGTTCTAATCTTGAGGGAAAGCAATCTATTATTCATGATGACTTGATAGTGTCTGGGGATTCATTTCGCTTAACCACAGTCGTGCTTCAGCCACCTACCATCCATTGTCTGCAGCTAAGTTTTTGTCTTAGGTAACAGTACCATGGGGAGATATGTAAGGAATTTATCATCGTCTTGTTATCTTTGATGAATAGCAGTGAATGCTGGGAAAATACCATTCTTATTAGAATCTCTGCCAAAGCAGTCTGCGTTATCACAAATACAGGGGCGGTGGGGTAGCCTGGTGGTTAAAGCGTTCGCTCGTCACGTCGAAGGCCAGGGTTCGATTCCCCACATGGGCACATTGTGTGAAGCCCATTGCTGGTGCCCCCCGCCGTGATATTGCTGGAATATTACTAAAAGCGGCCTAAAACACAACTCACCCACTCACTATCACAAATACAAATTGGTCTGAAGTTACAGGTACCATGTAGGTATTGCTTGCTGATTACAATTGCTAAGATGATGGACCTTACTCAAATCTGCTTTTTCACAGAAAGTGTGTTTTAGCATATTATTACCGGTTTCACTAGAATTATTACTTTCGTACAGGGTAGAGCCACTATAGATATGTGTTAAGAGTACACTTCACCCCAAACAGGTTGCATTACGTCCGCTCGTGGCGCTGAAGACCCGGTTCCAATCTCCACATGGGTGCAATATGTGAACCATACTCACTCACTCAACACTCTCCCTTAAACCAAATACAATATCATAAAGAAATAATCATACCAATTTGTTCCAAATCCAAGAGCAGATTCTCACATTGTACAACTTTGTAACACTTTTTGTAATTACTTCTTCATTGTGTTCCTGTTCGTAGCATTTTTAAGACGTAAAATGTTGAAGGCAAGATCAAATTTATATACTTGCAATTAATTGGTGCATCAAGACATCTTTACGATACTATCCCGGGTATCCCCGAATATGTTCTGTTATATCTTCCATGCCTTGATGTACTTGTATAAGTGCTCTCTAAAACCAGATGTATCTCCATATATAGGCTGATATACTTCATTGTACGGGTATAAGTGCCCTGTAAAGTTTTGTATCACCAGATATTAACTTGTTATATCCTTCATGCCCTAAACCTCTGCCTTGCTGTACCTGCATAAGTTCCTTATAATGTATGGACCATGTTGTACATAGGGCTGATCGCCCACACCACACCGAAATAAAGAATTTCTGGCAACTGTGTAGAAATTTCCTGATGATATGTCAGGTTGTTGGTGTTACTGGCTGTACAACATGCTTGTGTCACATTAGTAACTCTGTTGCTTTCCATGGCAGTCTGTTTATAACTGGTCCAGGAACTCATGTTTATTGTACATGGCTTCTTGATCAACATGGTTCCTTAATCAAGTTAATGGATTGGATGGTCATGCGTGGTCACCCGGCTGGTAGTATGATGATGTGATCTTGCTAACAGTATCCATTACTGGGTTGTCTGGTCCCGACTCAATCATGTACAGTTTGCCAACAGATTGTTGAAATAGTGTTGCATATTGCTATGTTTAACAATAATCCATTCGATGGTTCAGCAATGGTGAAGAAGCACATTTTAGTCTTGAATAATGGCCGTCAGCTGAAAGCTAGCATGACTAGTGCAGTCATGTTTAATGAATGAGATGGCCACAAATTGCTGTATACCCTGTCTGAGGTGAAGGTGTGAGGTAACCCCAGTTTGGAGAGGTGTAGACATGCTGTGTGGGGATAGCACTGGCCCAGGGACCTGTGCACACAAACCTCATTAGGTGCTCATCAGTGTGGATCTTTAATGTGTTATTGGAAAGGTTTCATTCCACTGGAAAGTGAAGTAGAAAGACGAACATGTTGTTTACCTACACTCTGTTGTGTATACCATGTTAGCATGGTGTTCATTTGAAAGAGTGCGACAGTGAATGACCATGTGTATATTTATTTGTTGCTTGGGTAATGTTATGGTTGATTTGCATAGTAGGTCATGTTTGTTTAATGTACTGTTTATTTGTTCCGTAAATTGCAGCTCATATTGGTCCCTGTGATAATACTAAATGATGCTAAGATCCATGGTTAGACACAGTCACCAAACCCTTTGGCACATTTGGGTACACAGATGTCGTAGATGTCTAATGATGAATTGAGGATCAGCACAGACACTGGGTGACCATGGTAACAGGAACACGTTGGTTGTTGAGCGTGTTTCACACTATCTGTCTACTGACAGTTCTCAAATCAGTGACTCTAGTTATAATCCAAAACCTAGTAATTTATTTCAGTGTTGTTTGGCTGATGGATATGACTACTGGCATTAAGGAGACCTTGCCTAGCCCTGATTGCAGTGCTAGAGTTGCTCAGTTCCATTCATTCCAAGTCCAGTTCTTTGGTCTGCTTAATCTAATCTAGTTTTGAACTAATTATTTCTTAGATCTTCGTTTCATTTATGCATAAATACCTTTCACGTGTTTAAAATGAACTGAGATGTACTTTAGACATTGATATTACCCTGGTAATATAATAACCTGCTGGAGAAGCTGTAATGTCAAGGATAGAGTCGGAGCCAGTGCTTCAAGTGTTCACATGTCATGCCATAGGCCAGAGTTCAATCCCTGGCATGAGTAAAATTTCTGGTGTCCCCATGAACCTTGATATTTGGTGGAAATATGCTAAAAAGAAGCCCAGAAACCAAATGTGCTTGAATTTCAAAGCAAAAACCAGTGATAGTTTGTCCAGGGTTGTGTAAAATGTGTTTGACTTTCTGCATTAGCTAAGCTTGACATGACACATGCAAGACCCAACCTTGAAAGTTTAGACAGCCACCAACATGAAGGAACACTGCCGACTGTTGATAGTTTCTGTCTACCCTTGCTGGGCCTATTGTTGAAACCTCAAGTCCCGCTTGATCACTGCCTGTATTGAGCACTGACTGTATGGAGAGTATCACCTTACATATTGCATGGATTCCCACATATCTATGACCCCAGCACACAATAAGGCCAGTTCTTCTATTCTGTGGATTCTATGCCTGTAATTTCCTGGCACCTGTACACTTGTCTGTAAACTGTGTAAAATGACACAGACAGTAATCCAGGCCCTTTATGGCTATTGTGGGTCAGTATCTAGTCAGGCAATAACCCTAATATTGGTGCGTTCAGACGGTCCCCATTAGGACCCCCGGTACAATTTGGACATGATATTATTAATAGAGCCCAAGTATGCCTGTCAGTGGCTGACTGAAGAGAACTGGAGACTGTGACATGGTCTTCCAATGGGTGCCCAAATTCCCTGTTTTAGGAAATAGTGATGATCAGCATAAAACAGCATTCATCCACATACAACTAATACTGGAGTTGCTCCAATTATTTGAGGTAAACAGATTGTTCAAAACAATCGTCAGTCAAACATCATTTTCAGGATTGAACACACAAAAATTTGCTACCTCTCACAAGTTCTCAACTTCTTTGAGTGGCATTGTTTAGAAGATGGAGAGTAATATACAGACAAACTTTATGGATAAACAACTTCTTTATTGGGATGATGCAACGTCTTGATACAGATTCTTGTATCGTTGTCAAGTATCCCAACAACTTCTTTATTGGGATGATGCGCGACATCTTGAAAACGTTACATCGTCCCAATAAAGAAATTGTTTATCCATAACATTAGTCTGTATAGTTCTCAACTATTTTAATCTCTTGTATAGGTTTATTCACAATGTAATATTTATTATTTGGAGAAAAAGTGAGGAAATATGAAACCAATGTCTTGAAAAATATTGTGCTGAGGTAATGGGTTTTTGTTTGGTGTCAGCAAGATTTAGTGAAGAGAACACTGGAAATCAGCAACTTGGCGCTAACTAGTAATTTCGATGTCTGATGGGTGAGAATGAGCCAATCACCAATCATGATTATTACCAATTCCCATCACCAACTGCAGCCAGCTTGAAATGTTTCCATAAACCTTGTCCTCCCACATTCACATTCTGCAGTAAATAAAAGATATCCCCGGCTTGAAAAATATCGCTAGAGACAAATGACAGTAGGACCTTTTTTTCTTAATAAGGCACACTTGTTTCCTTCAGAATTTGAAAAAGATGTTCAGCTCATTTTGGATGACAGTCATATTTCAACAGTGGACTTTTGTTCTACAGTAATATTTGCTATCAAGGATGACTTTTCAGTAGTTTTAATGACTTCTTTGGGTGTTGTTTAGAGGTCAGTGGTGAACAAGCTCTTATGGGTAAACAACTTCTTTTTAACAATTGAGGCAATGTTTGCTTTATAAAGATGTTATATTCTACACTAACATGTCCCCTCCAGTTTTATACATTCAGTCAATCAAGTATAAATTTTATCAGGGCATTACTGCAAAATTCACTTCACATTAACTTACCCATATCACAAATTAGTGTGAAATCCATCGATAGATCTATACACTAACTCTCAGATTTAATCATAAACATGTTAGGAAATCTTCGTCAGATGTGCTCATTGATTCAGACCAAGGGGGAGGAGACATTAAGAAATTTATTGCTTTCTGTCGTATGATGTTGTTTGCAAAAGAATTTATAGAACAATATGAAGTTTGGTGACAGCAGACTTGAATGGAGCGTAGGTGGACTGCATGATTCTGTGTGTATGTGGCCAGTCAATATGCATGATTTATGTGTTTGAATTACCAAAATACTACTTTCTGAGACAAGTACATTGCTGACGAGTATATCACTAGACAGCCAGAAATATACAATGAAATACCAATAAACACAGAAAGGTGTGGTGTAATTAAGTGTTAATCTCTTCCTCTAATGATAAACAAGTCCTGGTTTTACCTTAGTAAGTCAAGGTGGAGCCAATAAACTCTGATTACATTCGTCAGGATTGTTAAGGTGCTGATCCTCGTAATACCCAGCTTAGTAGATTATGAACATAGTGACACAGGTCTTGGAAAAGACTTTTCCCTGTGTATCAGCTGCGTGTTAGTGCAGGGCAGCACACTGCCAGGGCCTAATGAGGCATATAAATCTCCTATTGTTATACAGGTGGCAACTGTGGTGGAGTTGGACCAGATAATGCCCTGTTAATTGGTTGATGCAGGAATCTCTTTGGGTGCTTTACGTCAGTGGAGATTCAGAAGATTAAGAGATATATCATATTGTTGTATCACACGACAAATTGAGCTGAATGAAGTACAGCATCTGTCCTGAAGGCCTGTGAGACACAATATGGGCAATATATAATGTGTCATAAAATATAAAAGCACTAAAAAACATCTTTAAATTTAGATTCAGGCAGGCGCAGTGGGGTAGCCTAGTGGTCTTAGCATTCACTCATCACACGAAAGACCTGAGTTCGATTCCCCACATGGGTTCAATGTGTGAAGCCTAATTTCTTGTGTCCCCTGCAATGATATTGCTGGAATATTGCTAAAAGCGGCATAAACCCATACTCACTCACTCACTTCATTCAGGCATTATCATTAGGGCTGCGCAATATAACCGGTTTACCAGTATTTACCGGTTCAGACATGAAAACGATACGTATTGCGATACGCTGATCGAAAACCGGTATTTTGACTTGCATTCGGAAAACTTTGTAACACTCGGAAATGTTCGGATATGTCCTTGTTTCATTTGTGCCAAATATTATTCACATTTTTATTTTATCATGATTAAAAGTTGTTATTAAAGCTTTAATCAAGCCTAGTGATTTTGTTGTGTTTTTGCTCTATAAATCAAGAAGTAACTAGATTATAAGTAGTTTTTGTTTAAAAATACTTCATGCAATATATTGCAATACATATCGCAATACATGCTTTCGCATTGCAATATATCGCAATATGAAAATTCTCTGCAATACCCACCCCTAATTATCATTAAAGAAAGCGTTACAGTATTGCAATCATGTAAGCAAATCTGTTACTTAAGTGTATCATGTTATTATTGTAAACTTCTTTTTTAAGTTAAATTTCTACTAATGGTGATAGTTTTGCTCCTTATGCATTAATTCATGGATTAAGGGGAATGATACACATGCATCATGTGTGTTAAGTATATAGTATGTACTGAGGATGTTAGCATTAACCAGCACATCCATGCATTGATAATATTCTCAAACAGTATGATACAAGATACTCACTTGCTTGTATTGTTTCATATAGTCCAATGTCATTTCACATATGGACCCTTTGATTCATATTTAATGTAATTATATCAAAGATATTTCATGGACAGGGAATTCACCACAATTTATCATATCATGACATATATCATATTATGAGATTGTCATATCGTGACGTCCCTTGTGGTGGGGTCTGATGTAGGGCTCCCACAGTTACCTGAGAACTCCTGTTTACAATAACAAAGAAAACATTACGTATTTGTGAAGCATTTCTCTGTTTATGGATAGCCATTTCTTTGTAACCCACCTAGGCATTGTATAACAATGGGTAAGAGAGAGTAAAAGTTTATGTGCATGCTGCCATGGTTACAACTGAAGGAATCGGTTTTAATGATTCACACTGCCATACTTTTTGTTCTCACATGGGACAAGTTGTGACAGTTGTGTGCATCCTTTCTGCTACTACACATACAGTAATTTTGTCTTGTTTTTCATTTTGTCTTAAATAATATACTGAGTTAATTTAGTCACAGTTAATGAGTTTCTACTGAATACTGGACTGACAACCAGCAAAGGGAACTGAGTATTGTATGCTGACTAAGCTACCTTATAGCATGTAGTTTTTGTATGTGTGTTCCAAATTAAGCCTGAATTTGTGTATGTCATCAGCTGGTATTCAGCAACATATCTGTAGTATTGCTCCGAACATAAACCACTCTTGAACCCCCACCCCACCCCCTTCAGTCAGCTCTGAAACTTGATTTTTTTTTTTTTTAATTTTGTTTGTTCTTTTTGAGGACATGTATGGATTTTGGGTCCAAAAGTTCAAGATTGTAGGTCAAGACTCAAAACTTAATAAATTTTCATCAGGTTTTAATTAAAGCAACAGTGAAAAAGATGTGCTTTCTTAACATTGTTCTGGTAGACGAAATGAAATAGTTCATCCTTTATCTTCATTTTTGTCATCTTCATTTTTTACACTTCTGGTTTTTTTAGTCCCGTGCTGGTGACCTATAGAGACCTATAGTGACCCAGAAACAAATACAGGACGAAAGTCAAAGAGGGATAAGCCAATATAATTAAACTTCAAGATGCTCACTCCTTATATAAAGACTCTCAAGTTATGAAAAACCTCAAGGACTCCCTTTAATTCTGTTTTGTTTTGGGGTTTTTTTTCATTGCAGCCATGGTCACAGTGGTTTGTTGGAAACTGTTGCACGACCAGCTCATCTGTCATATCATTTAAAAATTACATTGTCACCACTAGGGTGTCGTACAGGGTAGTTTCCATGCCCCAGACATGAAAGCTGGCTACTTAGGCCACTCTCTGTACATGTGTTTGGGGTGGTACGACCAACCCATCGTTTCACTTTCAACCCTATGCTATTATTACAGTAGATAAGTACCATAAAGAAACCACTATTTCATATCTCAACATTGTTTGTGTGGATTGTTCTTGTTGTCACTTCTATTTTACCTACAGTTAGAAAACAGTGCACCCAACATCATTTCTAAACCAAATATGTGTTTATGTCAAAAATAATTTATTTATAATGTACCAGTATATTTCAACTAAACCTAACTACTTACCAACTTATGTGACTCCTTTATTACCTAACTACCCACCCACCTACCTACCAACCCACATACCCACCTACCCACCCACCTACCAACCCAGGTACCCACCCATGTCTGTTGAGCTGAAACACAGGCCTTTACTTTGGCCTGAGGCCTGTCAGCAACTACAGCCATGGTTGACAACAAGTGTTTGTTTTGCCACACTGTTATCATGTTGCTGCCTCTGTCAGAAAAAGGTTTTGATACCATGTATAAATTCATCCGATCAATCAAATTTCAAAATCTTGTGTATCTATGAACACAACCTGTAGAGCAAGTTCTACAGCTCGTCCTGAAATAGTTAAACACTTGGTTCAAACATAGGGCTTAATACGTCCCAGTAGCGACCCGAGCCAAGGTTGAAGTACTTACAAGTTGCTTTGAGAGCCTAGTGACTGTCAATATTAGGCTTGCAGTGCCATATGGGATATGCATACATAATGAATTCATTGTACTTATTGTTGGTATGGTTTGTTTAAGTCATTTGTATGTTTGGTCTCACATTTGAACAAGGAGAAAGGGGGGGTGTGGTTAAAGCATTCGCTCATCATGCCTAAGACCTGGGCTAATTCCCCAGATGGGTACAATGTGTGAAGTCCATTTCTGATGTCTCCCACTCTGATGTTTGCTGCAAATTTATGCATTATTGCTAAAAGCAGCGTAAAACCAAACTCACTCACTCAGTGAACAAGGGGGACATACAAGGTGACTTGCTGTGAGGCTGAATATTTTTTTCAGATATATAATTTGTAATTAACTGTTATAGGTTTGTTTATTCAGGAATAATTATTATTGATCAAGATTTTGGGTAAAAGTTAGTGATGAGACCTTAAACTTTTATGCATTTGACAGAAAATATGCTTGTGTCAGAATGTGAGTTAACACTGAGCATGCTGAATTTCTTGCTAAACTCAATACATGATTTATCAGTCCCTATGTTTCTGTGAAGTTAATAATAAATATATATATATAAAAATAAATGTTTTTTGGACATGGTTTGAAGTTTCTGGGATATTTTATTAGTGCCTCGGGTCACTCCAGTTTTAACACCAGTTCCTTGTGATGATATATATTACACCAGGGTTTCAGATTGTCATCGGCCTTCGGTCATAGTCCGACAACATTTTCAAATGACCGACTACTTTCTTACTAATTAGGACACTCGGGCCGATCGATAATTTCGATGTTATTTTCACATATTGGACCTAATAAATTATGAACATTATCATTTACAAATTCATCAAAAACTAACCACGAAATCTTGATCATGTTTCCGCGGCGTGTATGTATTTACGCATCCATTTTTATCACACTAAGCCACCAAATGTACATGTAATGGATTGCGCGATTGGCTGCTATTTTAAGCATTGGACAATCAGAAACGGGGTTTCCCGACCCCACCCGTATGTAACAATGTTTCAAGGAAATCATTAAATAAATTGAATAAACTAATGAATAAAATCAACAATAGCATTCATAAAAGTTGTCAAACGTACATATAAAATTACTATTTCCATCTTTTTGTGCGATCTGTAATGCTAGTCAGTCACTGACAAGTGACATCTCAGCTTTCGCCGCCTCAATCTTCACACTTGGACACGATGTTTAATGCGAAAATATATGCATGAAGCATATTTGTCATAGGTCATAACCTAGCACGATACGTCCAATAAGTTCCATAATTTACGTATAGATAGCGAGTTCGTGCTTAATATGTTCCGAATAGCATTATTTTACCCAAAACTTTCGTCTAAATATAAAAGTTTTCGTTTATGAGGACGGTATTTATTGCCGTAATATGATTGGCTGCCTCATGTCACGTGTCTGATTTTGACCAATCACGACCCTTATAGCAGACTGTGGCGAAAAAGCGTCATTAGCAACCAATCTTTATCCAATAAAATCGCTTCTTACAACTGTGAAAATACTCTCGGCAAGGGTATAGTGATATTGTTGATGTTCAGAGCTTTCGAACATTACCCGCCATCAAACGATTCGTCTCGCATGTTATTCATACGAAGCTTCGAAAACGGAGGTATTTTCCGTTGTTGTGTCATGTTACCGAGCGGAAAGCCACTGATATCGGGAAATAGGCGACCATACATATTATTTAAGAAATCTTTATATGATAATTTTCTGATTACGTAAAAATGAAAATATAAAAGAAAAAGGCATGGGGATGTTGTGACGTGTCACAAATGGAAAAAAATCGCCATAGTTTTTGCTTCTTTTGTGATATTTCTGGACATTATAAATGCTTGCATTTTCATGAAAAAATCAATTTATTTAAATTGTAGTTGTATTATTTGAAAAATATTAGAAAAATAAATTTCATATTTATTAACAGTGGGATTAGATCTTTTAATTTTGCTGTATATCTAGAATCCAAGTTGCAACATTAAATGTCATTAACAATTTAGTTATATGATGGCATTGGGATTTAAAACATGTCAAAAAGAGCTTTAAGTCAATGGCCTATCACCAGACACCCACTCAGGACATTTGTCCTACTGATTTTTATAGGCTTCAAAATCACTGTACACAAAACACCTTTTAAACATGGAAATCACATGGAAAATGGCGAAATATGTGTCTACACAGAATCTAAATTGATGGTATGATTCACAGTGTTTATTACGATCTTCAGATGCCATTATTTAACTCAATTAAAATAGAAAATAAACTTTAATAATTGAAACTGCTTATTGTCTAACTTTGGTGAAATGGCATTTACTGAATATAAGTATCCACCGATTTCTTGACTTATACTTAGAACCAACAGTGCCTGTTGAATAAAATACATATTTAGTATTCATATCACAATCCTTCCAATGCCGGTCACTGTTCCTGTTCTACTGTTGTGCCCCGGTGTACAGCTGTTCAACAGCGTTACAGCCATGGTTGTGTATTGTCTTCACTTGTGTCACCGTGTGTGTGAACGACCACCATTACACAAAGGAGCCAGTCCACCCGGATTAATCTCATATTAGCTGCTGTGTGTGGCTTGCAAGCACCCAGAGGCATTGATGAAAACCCTTCTGCAAACACAGAATCGATCAGTGAATATTTTACCTTTGTGTTGGTGTTGAACATACCTGACTACAACTACGTCCTTCCATGTCCCAAAAATATCATTTGGAGTCGATGATTACTCAGCAACTTGTTCAAAGCCTGGACTAAGAATGTTCAGCTGGAACAAGTGAAAATCTTCTGAAAACTATGCCGAGAAACAATGTCAAGCAAGAGGCCTCAGATTTTCTTTTCACTTTATTACTTGTTTGTTGTATATGTTTGGAACGGGGAGGTCGTGATGGTAATGTTTGGAACGGGGAGGTCATGATGGTGATCTTTAGAGTTGGGAGGTCATATTGGTGATGTTTGGCACTGGGAGGTCATGATCTTTGGAACTGAAAGATCATGATGGAGGTCAGTGATCATTGATGGTGATGTATGGAACAGGAAGATTGTGATGGTGATGTTTGGAACAGGGAGGTCGTGATGGTAATGATGGTGGTGATGTTTGGAACAGAATGAGTCATGTCATGATGGTAATGTTTGGAATGGGGAGGTCATGATGGTGATGTTTGGAACAGGGATGAGGTAATGTGATGGGGAGGTCGTGATGGTGATGTTTTGTGATGTTGATGTTTGGAATGGGAGGTCATGATGGTAATGTTTGGAATGGGGAGGTCATGATGGTGATGTTTGGAACAGGGAGGTCATGATGGTGATGTTTGGAATAGGAGGTTGTGATGGTGATGTTTGGAACAGGGAGGTCATGATGGTAATGTTTGGAATGGGGAGGTCATGATGGTAATGTTTGGAACAGGGGGAGGTCAGGGAGAGTTGTGATGGTGATGTTTGGAACAGGAGGTCATGATAGTAATGTTTGGAATGATGGTGGATGAGGTCGTGATGGTGATGTTTTAGAGCGGGAATGATGTTGATGTTTGGAATGGGAGGTCATGATGGTAATGTTTGGAATCGGGGAGGTCATGATGGTGATGTTTGGAACAGGGAGGTCATGATGGTGATGTTTGGAATAGGGGAGGTGATGGTGATGTTTGGGAACATGATGGTAATGTTTGGGAGGTCGTGATGGTTTGATGTCATTGGAATGTTTGGGCAGAGGGAGGTTGTGATGGTGGGAATGTTTGGAACAGGGAGGTCATGATGGTGATGTTTGGAATGTTTAGGGAGGTCATGATGGTGATGTTTGGAACAGGGGAGGTCATGATGGATGTTTGGAACAGGTTGTGGGGAGGGGAGGTCATGATGGTAATGTTTGGAATAGGGAGGTCATGATGGTGATGTTTTGGAACAGGGAATGTTTAGAAGCGGGAAGGTTGTGATGGTGATGTTTGGAACAGAGGGAGGTCATGATGGAGGTGGGGAGGTCATGATGGTGATGTTTGGAACAGGGAGGTGATGGTGATGTTTGGAACAGGGATGGTGGTGATGTTTGGAATGGGGAGGTCATGATGGGAGGTCATGATGGTGATGTTTGGGAAGGAATGGGGGGAGGTCATGATAGGGGTAATGTTTGGAACTGGGGAGGTCATGATGGTGATGTTTGGAATGGTAATGTTTGGGAGGTCATGATGGTGGTCATGATGGAATGTTTTGGAGGTAAGGAAGGTCATGATGGTGATGGTGATGTCATGATGGTGATGTTTGGAGGGAGGTCATGATGGTGATGTTTGGAACTAGAATAGGGAGGTCATGATGGTAATGTTTGTTGGAGGTCATGATGGTGTCATAATGTTTGGAGCGATGTTTGGGAGGTCATGATTGTGAAGTTTGGAACAGGGAGGTCGGATGGTAATGTTTGGAACTCTTAGGTTGTGATGGTAATGTTTGGAGCGAGGAGGTTGTGATGGTGATGTTTGGAACAGGAGGCGTGATGGTAATGTTTGGAATAGGAGGATCATTGATGGTAATGTTTGGAACAGCGAGGTCATGATTGTGATCTTTAGAGTTGGGAGGTCATATTCGTGATGTTTGGCACTGATCTTTGGAACTGAAAGATCATGATGGTAATGTTTGGAACAGTGCTGTCGTGATGGTGATGTTTGGAACAGGGAGGTCGTGATGGTAATGTTTAGTATGGGGAGGTCATGATGGTAATGTTTGGAATGGGGAGGACGTGATGGTGATGTTTGGAACAGGGAGGTCCTGATGGTGATGTTTGGAACAGGGAGGTCATGATGGTGTCATAATGTTTGGAGCTGGGGAGGTCATGATTGTGAAGTTTGGAACAGGGAGGTCGTGATGGTAATGTTTGGAACTCTTAGGTTGTGATGGTAATGTTTGGAACGAGGAGGTTGTGATTGTGATGTTTGGAACGGGGAGGTCGTGATGGTAATGTTTGGAATAGGGAGGTTGTGATGGTAATGTTTGGAACAGCGAGGTCATGATTGTGATCTTTAGAGTTGGGAGGTCATATTCGTGATGTTTGGCACTGATCTTTGGAACTGAAAGATCATGATGGTAATGTTTGGAACAGTGCTGTCGTGATGGTGATGTTTGGAACAGGGAGGTCGTGATGGTAATGTTTAGAATGGGGAGGTCATGATGGTAATGTTTGGAATGGGGAGGCCGTGATGGTGATGTTTGGAACAGGGAGGTCCTGATGGTGATGTTTGGAACAGGGGAGGTCATGATGGTAATGTTTGGAACAGGGGAGGTCATGATGGTGATGTTTGGAACAGGGAGGTCATGATGGTGATGTTTGGAATGGGGAGGTCATGATGGTAATGTTTGGAATGGGGAGGTCATGATGGTGATGTTTGGAACGGGGAGGTCGTGATGGTAATGTTTGGAATAGGGAGGTCCTGATGGTAATGTTCTGAACAGGGAGGTCATGATGGTAATGTTTGGAACGGGGAGGTCGTGATGGTGATGTTTGGAACGGGGAGGACGTGATGGTAATGTTTGGAACAGAGAAGTCGTGATGGTAATGTTTGGAACAGGGAGGTCATGATGGTAATGTTTGGAACTCAGGTTGTAATGGTGATGTTTGGAATGGTTAGGTCATGATGTGTGGAATGGGGAGGTCATGATGTTTGAAAGTGGGAGGTTATGATGGTGATGTTTGGGGCTGCATGAAATGGATTGGTGAGTCACGAATGCTGTCAGTGTAAAAGTCTGTTGTACTTGATATGGAAGCCTCATTGCAGACATTGCAGAGTTAATTAACTGAACCAGTACAAGGGCAGGGTTGTGCTAATATTAGCATTTGCTGATGAGTTGCCCACTACTGAAGCTAGTGGAATAATTGATTGTTATCTGATGTCATCACCTATTTACGTTTGTCTACACTGTTTTTCAGCACTTGTGACTAGGTACAGCTGATACTGTGTGTTATAGTGATGTGTTGTTGAATTTGAGATCATTGGACTGAGAGTGTAAGTCACGCTGGTCAAAACAGCAAGACTCCATACATGTACATAAACATAAAATGCAAGGTGTGCTAGGTAGCCTGGTGATGGAAGCTAGTGCTCCATACATGGGTACAATGTGTGAAACCCCCTTTTGGTGTCTCATACAGGAATATTACTGGAATAGTCCTAGTAATAATAATAATAATATCATATTCTCCGGAAAGTTCTTGGTGGGTTCGACTAGGCAGCGTTTCCTGGGAGAAGTCCCATTCGCTGTCTGGGCTGCGTGTAGAGGGGGCAAGGGCCCTGAGCTGATGATGAGCCTTACCAGCCTGACTGTGCCAGGATCACCCAAACCCTCTCTGCTGCATATTATCTTTAATCTGTAAAACATAATAATAATAATATATAGAGATTTATATAGAGCCAATGTCCAGATGAGTCCTGCTCAAAGGCGCTTTCGTATGAGTCTGACAAGGAAAGAGTCACTCGGAACTGTAACATGATTTGAAAAAGAATGTTTTCAACATTCTCTTAAATGCACAGATTTTCTCTGCACTTTTAATGCCCAATGGGATGTTGTTCCAAAGCATAGGACCTGCTTTTGAGAAACATCTGTCTCCAAATGTCTTTGTCCTCGTACGTGGCACAACTAGTAACTGGGCACTACTAGAACGTAGGGAACGGGAGGGTTGATGGCACTGGATCAGTTCATTGATGTATGATGGGCCAATACCGTGAAAAGCTTTGTATTCTAGCACATGAATCTTAAATTCTATCCGTTTGACTATTGGGAGCCAATGCAGATGCATCAGAACTGGAGTTATGTGCTCATATTTGCCGGTTCAGGAGATAACTCTAGCAGCTCAATTTTGTACCCGCTGTAACTTTGCAATTCGTTGTTTTGGTAGCCCAACCAAGAGAGCATTGCAATAATCCAGACGGGATAAAACGTATGCCTGGATGAGTGATGCAGCCACACGTGTGTTTATTCCTTATAATGTAATATCAACTATGAAGCAGTGTGCAGAGCTTATGTTTCAAGCATATTCTGCAAACAATAAATGAACCCCCATCAACATAATTGGATTTTGGCCAGTAGTCGATTTACATGAAGGCCATGTCAGGTTTTACCGAATTAAAGCTTTTCTTATTATCATCATTATCATACTAAAACTCAGTACATTTTCTCGTGTCCATGTGGGATGGGGACTCTATCCTGTTGCTCTTTGTTTTGGGTAGGTCTGGAGACTGACACTGGAAATTGATCATTATCTCATGGCAAATGTGTTTCTCCAATCCCAACAATGAGTTAGATTTCCACCAGGTTAGATACCAGGCTCAGTGTGTGAAGCCCACCTTTGTTTTACCTGCAGGGATATTGCAGCCTGTGACAAACATGGTTATATCTAACAGACTGAACCTGTATTTCTGATGTGTATTGGGTTTCATTTAAATGATGTAGAACATGGTTGTAGCTGAGCTTGCTTGAGATCTGTGTAATGTGGCAACAGTTGCAGCTGTGACAGGACCATGTACACCCATTGATTCAATCAAGTGAAAGATGCATTGTCAGCATGAGTATAAAACAATGATCACATTCTGTTCGTATCCATAGGGCTGTGTGGCACATCTACACTGATTGTCAACAGAGAAAATTACAACCTACATTGCCTAGTTACTATCATGTTTTACGATATTGTTTACACGTTTACTGTCCCGTATCAGTCTTTTAAGTGTGTAAGTGCAAACACTTTCATTTTTCACTTGGGGCAAATTCACCTCTGAGCTCTGTTTGTCACTTATGACCATGATGACAGTAAATCTGTTACACAGACTGAGTGACCTGGGTCATAGTGGGTCGTCATGACCCTGTGTAGTAGATTGTTGCTCATGCTTTCTGTCACTGGATCAGACTTGGTTCAGACTTGACTCTTCACAAATCATCATGATGCTGGAATATTGCTAACAACAATGGTATCAATTACACAACTTGAATGATGGATGTGGAAGCAGGTGTAAACTCCGCATCAGACAATAAGGTCAGGGCTGTTCCTGGTCGAACAGTTCTCAGCACTGTACCTGCTACCAATAAATGTCAGGTTGTAAACATGGCAAATCTCAGAGCAGTGCAAAGCTACAATTCTACTGCTATTTTGAAAAAAAAATAGAAGCTGAAAGGACTGACTGACTGACTGAGTTTAGTTTTACGCCGCTTTTTGCAATATTCCAGCAATATCACGGCGGGGGACACCAGAAATGGGCTTAACACATTGTGCCCATGTGGGGAAGAAGCTGAAAGGAATAACTGTCCCAAGTGAACTAAGTTTGAATGTTCCAAGTCTTTGCGAGGAACAGATCTTTGTAAGTCCAAGTTGAGACCTATGTTCTGTATGTGTGGTTGTCAACATGGACTTCTCCCAATACTGCTTCAGTTATTTGCTGGAATATTGACAAGTGAAGTTTTAAACGACAAATAAACAACAGTGTTGTCTTAGTGTTGGGACAGACTCACATGAACTGGATTGATGTCACAAGCAAAGAAAGATATCATATCAGGGATTTACAGGACGCGAATTCCTGCGTCCTATACGCATAAAAATTGACAATGGACACAACAAAATTTATTAGCGCATCCAGAGGGACGCAGAAAAAAGTCCAAATACTTTTTGTATAAATTCCAAATTTGCAACTAGCTGGGTTATGGTATCATTTGCAATTTAATTACTGTAACAATGTGATGATCATGATACACAATACAATAACAGTATTAATAATAATATTTAAGTGTCTGGGACCCCATTTTGTAGTCCAGGACCCCTGAGAGTTAAGAATATGAGTCCCAGGGACCCTCAAATACAGGACACGAGGTAAATCCTTGCATATATTTTCAAAAGTGTGTTCAAATTACGTCACATTGACATAGGCCTTGCTCCAAACAATGGAACAGTTAGCACGCGATCCTCAATGACACAAACTCTTAACATTCTCTATGGGGTATATTATAAACTTTAAAAACTGTTTACTCACATAATGCTATTATACTCAATATAAATATCAGCATGTAATGAAACTATCTGAACTGAACTTGTACAAATGTTTGTATTTCAGCAATTTTTGCGCCGTCTTCAAAAAGTGAAGCCAACACGAGGAATGTCCCGCGATGATCAGATCAACCACTACCAGCACACCATGCTGTACGGAGTCCCCATCGCTGCAGGAGACAACCTACTCAAGTCAGGTCGCAGGTCACGACCTGGTTCAGCAGGGTCGATTCTGAGCCAGAGGTCACGGAGCATGTGCAGTGTGACCAGTGCATCAACCAATGCCTCTGCTGCATCTACTATGCGATCTGCAACTTCAACAAGATCAGGTCGATTACCTAAAAGTGCTAAAAGATTTACCGATGCTCGTCCCGAATGGTCAGACCGATGGTAAAGGGGTCACATGATCATGTACATGTTGTATGGTTCTCAGTACTTTTGTAAAGAATCTAGTTTATTTTGAACATTTTAGGTCTGGCCTCAATTTACATGCCAAGTGTAGTTTTGACATATGGCATTTAGTTGCCAAAGGATATGGGTTTTTTTTTCATTATTTTATATTTTTTATAAAACGTCAAAGTAAGGCAGCCCACAATGTTTTATTATTAAATTTGGGGACCATTTTGTCTTATCCTGTTAAGATTAGGAGTATGCCAAGAACACCATGACATTTGTGCTGTATGTTTTTATATATATTTTTTCAAAACATGTCATCTCATCAGATTCGTAAACAAATACAGCTGAGATTCTGACAAAATTGATTTGCTAGAAAAATCATGTGCAGACAAGTAGTCTCATAAGAAATTATGAGATGTAAGATGTAGGATATTTTGTTTGTAGCTTGTCTACATTATCATTCGTTAACGTTGATCATTTTATGTTTTCTACATATGAAACATGTGGTAGTTAACATGGAGGTACATTTGTAGAAGAAACAAACACACAGTACCTCTCTATACAGCTACAAATTTGAAGCCAGTGTTTCCTCTGCTATTAGAAGTTTTCATGGGGATTACAAAGGTAGGTTTTAGGATCATGACAAATATATTTATTCTTTTGTTATCATAATTAAACTTAATAATTCTTATTGTAGTGATCACCTGTATTGATAGAGAGTTATGTCACATGGGTGGGACAGGTTCTTAAGTCAAATGGGTACAATGTGTGAAGCCCATTTCTGGTGTCCCCTGCCGTGATGTTGCTGGAATATTGCTAAAAGCGGCGTAAAACCAAACTCAGTCAGTCAGTCGTAAGTCAAAGGAGTTAGTACATCATGTGAGGTATTTTCTCAACCAGTCGGTTTATTAATGTCTCACCTTCAACTGTTATACCAGGCTCCTGGAACACCCAAGGGTCGTAGACTTAATATGTGTCATTGTTAACCTGTGTTTTCTGTACATAGTATTTCTAATGGTAATAATAGCTATAATAATATTATAATAATAATACCCATCTTTAGTGCAGACTTTAATACTCTGCTAGATAGTTGAATAGTTTCAGTGATATTTTCATATCTTTGTTTCATATCCGTCCAGGTGAAATCAGGTTGAATTCTAGGATTGCAATGTCTGGAAAATTATTTTTCATTTGATTGATATTTATGGTCCACAACTGTGGAACAAACATATCATTTAAGCAATGGCTGTGTACTAGTTATAGACTTCATCGTCACCAGACACATGGTTCTCTAAGTACATCTACGTGAGTTGAGGTCACATCAAGTGTTTTCAGTATGTTGTTATTTCCCTCAGTCAAGCTTACCTGTGGAAAATAAGAATAAGAGGAGTTATAATTGATTTCTTGCAACATTTTTAATATCTCAGAAATTTTGATATCTTCTAATCCAGTTTCTGGTAATTTGTCCTGGCCTGTCGTATATACTGATACCATCTGTTATTGTTCCCATGGTTACTGAATCTAAAGACTCATTTGTGCCAAGTACATTTGTCACGGCATTAGAAATTAACACATGCTTTCCTAAGTACTACAAACCCTGCTGGATGGTTGTATCTCAGTGGAAAGTTACCTGAGCAACCCAGCCATTTTGTTTCTAATTCCTTGATTAAACATCATCCAAGCCAAAAGTTGACAAATGTGGAATTCAATGTATATATGTTGGATGCAGTCTAATTTCTTGCCTCTAACTCAGAAATAGTTTTTGCCACTGATTACAAATGAAATACACAATGCCATTTAGAAAGTGGGCAAATGTAACATATGTTATATTTGGGATTACACTTTCTTAGTAAAGTACAGATTCTAGTACTTTTGTTAGGCTGAGTTCCATCCGGGATTCGAACCCACACCCTCAGAGTCAGGCACCTAATTGCCAGCACACAAAGTCAGACGCCTAGACCGCAAAAATCTACAAAAATTGAAGTCGGACAACTGGTAGTCTGGATTGCAGACTTTTGTGTACCCCTCTTATATTGTGTATTTCATAGCTTTCGGCCATGGGAGCCGGGCCAATTAACACTTATCAGAGGGGTACACAAAGTCCGCAGTCTAGACTACCAGTTGTCCGACTTTCATTTTTGTGGAAGCCACGGTGGCTGAGCGGTCTAGGCGTCTGACTTTGTGTGCTGGCGATTAGGTGCCTGGGTTCGAATCCCGGATGGGACTCAACCAAACAAAAGTACTAGAATCTGTACTTTACTAAGAAAGTGTAATCCCAAATATAACATGTTACACTGACTACAAAATCTAAAAAAACAACTTTATACCAAGTAATTAAATAGAAGGAAGTCATTACAGAAAAGATATTTTTGGCTTTGACATTTGTCACCACCAAGCAGAAAACATAAAATAAATGGAAGAGTAGCTTTATGTACATCCAGGCAGATGACAGAATCAGACACATGGCTGTTGGAGTGTTAATTTCCTAGGCTGGGATCACATGTTGTATGTATGTAGACATTCACATGATGACTAGTGCTGTTTAGGCTAATCATGCATGGATCATTGCATTATCTGGAAATAAACCGAGGATGTACAGTGGATGTAATACCTGGTCTATTTCAGTATTATTGGCTTGTCGTGTTTGGTGGCCAGGGTTTTACCATTACAGGGCTTTCTGAATATATTCTCCATATTTCAACACAGTGTTAATCACCTGATCAATAGTGTTATTTCCAGGAGTCAATATCGGGGAATAAGTTTGTGGCATTGTGACATTAGCGAGGGTGCACATGGGAGGGCTTTGTCAGGAGGTCTTAGTCAAGGAGGGCTTAACAGATACAACATAGAAACTTTTAGGGGGTCAATATCTGTTTTTATGGACTAATAAAAGACAGTATTGATCAAAACAAATGTTCAATAAAAACATTTTGTCATGTTCTTAACTACAAGATTGACCTTATAAAGAATCTATATCTTATTGGTTATATTGAACTAAGACATATCCAATAGTTTTGTTCTGCAGATTTGCAGATCTGCATTGAAAGAACAGGATATTTTTCCTTTGTATTCCTGTTGCTTTGTAGTGACATTATTGATAGTGCCTGTATATATTTCATGGACTGCCATCATGTAATTGATTGTCAGCCAATAGAATAATTACATTACTCCATGTCAGTATAATCTTACCTCATTTGGGCCACTAGTTTAACATTTGGATTCTTAAAAGGTTCAAATTCCTTCTTTTTTTCAAAATTGAAATCAAAATGATGACTATCAACTATATTTTCATGATATACAAGCCAATTTATGAACTAAATAGGCGAGATGAAATCACAAGAGGTTTAATGAGGTATGACCACAGGTGTCTGACAAGTCCTCAGGAAGCCAGCACTCTCCACCCTCGTTAATGAAGGTATATATCAGCTGATCAATATCACTGATTAGCTATTGATTATGCATTCTCTCCAGGTATTGTGAAACATTATGTCACACTACACAGGCACATCGATATGATCGAGTACCAGCCACAAGTGAAGCTTTTCAATTCCAATGACCCGTTCCTCCACGCTGCTGCAGATGTTTGAATAATGTCCACTGTCAAGTTGTACTTGCTTGAGTCAGCTTGTGTTGGTTACCTCAGTGTTTACTGATCAACAACATTGTTGTGTGGATATAGAATGACATTCAGGCTGAAGCAATACAGTTATTGTTTACAGCATTTTCACTGTATAAGCAGTTTTATGTAAAAAGTTGAAAACATGACAAATCTTTTGTTTGCCTCACTTTAAACAGATCATTCAAATTTCAGAATGATTTATGGAAAAGTAAACCTGAAACTGAAATACACTTTCTGCATGTGTGTTTTAAGCAATTTTAATCGGTTTCTAGTCTGTAGCAAGGGTTTTGGACGTAACACTGTTCATTACAGCAATAGCGATACCATTGACTTCGTGATTTACTGAAGGATATACGGTAAATTGTGGATCTGTACAGGTGACATGTAAAACAAAGTTAATCTTGCAAAGAGATGATAAGGTTAAGTTGTAAATATGAAATTCCATAATTATGTTTATTAAGTAATCGGCCAGTTTGTGAGATTTTTCAGAGTATATTGAGAACGAATGATCCATACTGATGGCGAGACCATCATGCTTGTGTTATTGTATGGTTGACGTACACATGAATAATTTATTGAAAGTGTTTGGTAAAGTGGTAAGATTCTGTGCATGTGTAAACACATGCATTTTATCTTTTGAATATCTGAGGGAGCTCTTTTCACAAGACATGGCCTGCAAGGAATCAATTCTGGGGAACTTGAACATAAAGCGAAATACATTGTGTTGCCAACTAGACAAATGTGTAATGTTATAAAAACTAAGACTTCAAACAGAAACATAGACTGATTCACATTCTTTCCATACATTTTGCACATAAAGATAACAATACGTTGTTTTAGAAAGTCCAGGAGGCTTAGGTTTCATACAGTATGTACTTAGAACTAGAACCTTAAAGCCCAAGGTGGAGCATCTATAGTGTCTAGTTAAACTGGGTTGATATCGTGCAGAAAATTGTTGAAAAATGTATCTCAAATGTCAGATGGATAGATGGTCTTTGTTGCAAAAATTATTTTCCATCGAACTGTACAGTGTATTTTTTTTATATGTACATTTTTTTCAAACTTCAAAATATATAGCTTATAACAGTAAATAATTCAGAATGGCCTGATTAGTACATTTGTATCGGTTGTTGTCCATGGCTCATTACTAGGGGATGCTGGTAGTTTCAGTCATTTGGTGACATTTGTAGAGCAAGCAGATCTAGCATGCAAACTGTGTTTGAAGGCAAGGTTATATTGTTTCTAGTTGGTCCATGTATAATCAGAGAACTTTGCCTCATGGTGGTATATTTGCAATTTTATTTTGTCAGCTTACCTCATTTTGTATTATATAGACAGTTTCTCCTGCTATTGTTATACTGTAAACTGTCAGCGATGTAAATATTGTGTGTAAATATATATACATATGTGTATAGTAATATGAGTCGTGAAGCTTGAAGTATCATGTGTTGCAAGTCTCCAAGAGGAACTGGATCCATATAGCAACATCCAGCAATGGATCATTCAACAATGGTGTCACTCTCTCTCTCAAGACATAATAAGTATGGGGATGCACATAATCACTGATGGATGTTGAAAAGAAACATTGTTACTCCAGAGCTTGTTAGTGTGTAAAAAACATCAGGTAGACAATTATCTGTTGCCAGGCCAATTTTATTTGTGTTGTGGTTAAAGAAAATGAAACCCTCTATTCCCATTGCTATTTGCTAGTAGCTTGTCGGGACCTGTTGTCTTGTTGTCAGATGTATTTTTATGTATATTGCCTCCTCTACACTTCCCTTGTCTCAAGGTTGTGAAGTAGTGTCTAAGTGGGACCTGATAGTTAGCAACTGTCGACTCAAACCACTCCAAGATATTTGTTAAATCAATGAGAGGTCCTGTGGTTTGATGTCGCATGTTGTGTTAGTCCTGTAGGTGTTGAAGCCCAGAGCACCTGTCTGTTAGCCTGTGCCTTACTCCATGTGAGTCAACCGTTCATCTTACGTGTATCTAGGACAGTGCCTGTAATGTGTTATGGCAGAATAAACCAGGACAGTACAAGGTGTGTTTGTGTCTTCAGTCAGCCAGTGGGGTCAGGTTAGATCCTCAGTTTACAAATGTGGATCAGGTGGTTACAGATGGTCACCTGGCTCCTACTGTATTATCCAGTGATTGACATCATGAACACCACCTGTTCCCTTTAGTCAGATCTTGTGAGGAACTAGTGTTAACATGGATCTTCACACGGCCCAGTAAGTACATCCCTGGCCGAGGGGGCGGTGGGTAAAGCGTCCGCTCGTCACGCTGAAGACCCAGGTTCTTTCCCCAAAATAGGTACAATGTGTGAAGCCCATTTCTGGTGTCCCCGACCGCCTCCGTGGTGTAATGGTTAGAGCATCCGCCCGGAGAGCGGAAGGTCGCTGGTTCGATCCCCGGCCGCGTCATACCAAAAGACGTTAACATATGGTACTTGTTGGTCCCTGCCTGGCGCTCGGCATTAATGGGTACAAACAAGGACTAGTCGGCTCGGGAGTCAGTATAATGTGTCTGATTGGGGTATTCATGCTTCACTGCGGCATGGTATCTCAGTGGGCTAGCACTATAAAACCAGCTTAGATCTGGACTAGTACAAGCAGCCGCACATGCACATACACATACACACGCATGCACGTCGTCATATGAGCGAAATATTCTCAAGCATGACGTTAAACCCAATTTCACCTCACCTCACCTCTGGTGTCCCCGCCATGATATTGCTAAAAGCGGCGTACTCACTCTTTTGCCTGAGTGAGTGTCATGCGGAAGGTACATGCATAACATCAGGACCACTGGTCATGGGTGTACTAACAAGCCATCAAGACCAACACATTGGGGACACAACACTTCACAGCAAGTTCTTGCACCTGCACTGACTGGTCAAACTTACCCTCACAATGCACATGCTCTGACCAAGACAACCCTTGCCCCAAACCCTTTGCAGATCGGACCTACACCATCCTTGATCCTTGACTACAACATAATCTGACCGAGATGACCCTTGTCTCCACTGTAATTCAGACCCACACCACCCTTTATCCCAGATCCGACATATTCTGACCGAGATGACCCTTGTCTCCACTGTAATTCAGACCCACACCACCCCGACATATTCTGACCGAGATGACCCTTGTCTCCACTGTAATTCAGACCCACACCACCCGGACATATTCTGACCGAGATGACCCTTGTCTCCACTGTAATTCAGACCCACACCACCCGACATATTCTGACCGAGATGACCCTTGTCTCCACTGTAATTCAGACCCACACCACCCCGACATATTCTGACCGAGATGACCCTTGTCTCCACTGTAATTCAGACCCACACCACCCCGACATATTCTGACCGAGATATTCTGTCTCCCTGTAGATCAGACCCTTGTCTCGACATATTCTGACTGTATGATTGTCTCACTGTAATTCAGACCCACACCACCCCGACATATTCTGACCGAGATGACCCTTGTCTCCACTGTAATTCAGACCACACCATCCCAGATCCGACATATTCTGACCGAGATGACCCTTGTCTCCACTGTAATTCAGACCCACACCTTTATCCCCCGACATATTCTGACCGAGATGACCCTTGTCTCCACTGTAATTCAGACCCACACCGCCCGACATATTCTGACCGAGATGACCCTTGTCTCCACTGTAATTCAGACCCACACCCATTCCCGAGATTTATCCCACTGTAACATATTCTGACCGAGATGACCCTCCACTGTAATTCAGACCCACACCGCCCGACATATTCTCCACTTGTCTCCACTGTAATTCAGACCCACACCGCCCGACATATTCTGACCGAGATGACCCTTGTCTCCACTGTAATTCAGACCCACACCACCCGACATATTCTGACCGAGATGACCCTTGTCTCCACTGTAATTCAGACCCACACCACCCCGACATATTCTGACCGAGATGACCCTTGTCTCCACTGTAATTCAGACCCACACCACCCTTGTCTCCACTGTATCAGACCCACACCACCCTTTATCCCACATCCGACATATTCTGATCCCAACACTGTCTGCACCCACATACAGGAGACCTATCCTGACCCAGACAAGAAGGTGAATAATGGGGTGTTACTGTTCAGTTGTTGACAGATCATGAATGTCTGTAATCTGTGTGGGAAGGTTAGGATCAGCAACAAGAAAGGTGACCTCACTAACCCAGTCAGGTGGCGTAATCCATCAAACACTATCAGTGTTCACTGGCTTGCCACATTATAAAAACAATAGTGACAGGCTTTAGTGCATCAGATTCACACTGGTCAACTGGAGGTATTGGATCAGGACCTGTGAATGGTTAGAATATTGATCTTAAGTAACCCATGCTTGTCATAAGAGGCGACTAATAGGATCGGGTGGTCAGGCTTGCTGACTTGGTTGACACATGTCATCAGTTCCCAATTGCGCAGATCGGTGCTCATGCTGTTGATCCCTGGATTGTCTGGTCCAGACTCGATTATTTACAGACCGCCACCATACAGCTGGAATATTGCTGAGTGCGAGGTAAAACTAAACTCACTCACTCACTCTTGGACCAGGTCCACATAGATCATCAACACTCAACTGTAGATCCTGGATCAGGAGGTCAGTGTAAATCCTCAACAATAAGCTGTTGGTCCTGGATCAGGAGGTCAGTGTAAATCCTCAACAATAAGCTGTTGGTCCTGGATTAGGAGGTCAGTGTAAATCCTCAACAATAAGCTGTTGGTCCTGGATTAGGAGGGTAGTGATTACTTAATTCATGCTGCCTTGTAGCAGGACTTGCTGCAGGGAGATTACATTGTGCTAATATTGGACCAAAGACATGGCCTGTTTTACATTGTACACATTACAGAAGACAGAGAATATGATACTAGACTTAGGTTTGTGTCTGATTAATCAAATCTGGACCAGTAATTAATATAATCAGCAACAATCCATCTGCATTTACAGACTGCCATCTTATGGTTGGAAAACTGTGAAGCATTACACAAACCAGTGACAAGGACCCTCACATGAACTGCCGTCTGTACACAATGGTGGTGTCCTGAAGTGTTTTGTCACACGTCGCGAAGATGACAGTAAAGTGAATCTGGCTGAAAGTCAAGGAGTGTTTGTTTCTTGTCCACATTTGCACACAGCAATATTGAAGCTTTATAATATATTTATGGATTTCTATGTTGCAACATCACCTGCTGAAATTGTACTGGTCTATTCAACAATAACAACAATCAATAAAATCAAAACAAAGACAAGAATTACATCTGTATGCACTGTAAAGTAAGCTATCGATTGATGTCACCAGATGCCTTAGGCCATAACAGATCAATTATTATCAAACTTTCATCCACCTTGCTGTACTCTGGAACAGGTTATGGATGGAGAAACTTGTGCCTTCTTTCATTACTTGATGAAATAAAGATCCAGGTTAGAATTGGTCTTCAGCAACCAATGCTTGTAAAACAAGAGTCATCAGAAGATGACATATCCCCCGGCCTCCACATCTTTGAAAGAACAAATCATCTGACAGTTACTTAAAGTCCAGCTTGATTTTAGACTAAGTGCAAATCGTTTCCATGGAAATCATGAAAAAAATAAATGACAAAAATCTGCAAATAGCAAAAGGCACCACTTTGGGATCTGCCTCACATATCTGCCAAGTTTTGCAGAAAGATATTAAGAAGTTTTCGCATTGTGCTCCGGAAACAAAACCTACCCCTCCCTTTTGAGACTAAGTCCAAATTGTTTCCATGGAAACTGAGAAAATAATAAATCACAAATATCTGCAAATAGCAAAAGGCACAACTTTAGGATGTGTTTGCTATATCTACCAAGTTTTGTTAAAAAATATTATACGGTTTTTGAGTTGTGCTCTGGAAAAGAAAGCAATCGTTTCTTTTTGAGACTAAGTCCAAAATGTTTCCATGGAAAACAAGAAAAATATAAATGACAAAAATCTGCAAATAGCAAAAGGCACCACTTAAGGTTCTGTTTCATACATCTACCAAGTTTTGTTGAAAAATATTGAACGGTTCTTGAGTTATGCTCCGGAAACGAAGCCCACCCCTCACTTTTTGGACTAAGTCCGAATCGTTTCCATGGAAACCGGGAAAAGTAAAAATGCTAAAAATCTGTAAATAGCAAAAGGCACCACTTAAGGTTCTGTTTGATATATCTACCAAGTCTTGTTGAAAAATATTGAATGGTTCTTGAGTTATGCTCCGGAAACGAAACCCACCCCTTCCTTTTGAGACTAAGTCTGAATCATTTCCATGGAAACCTATCTGCCAAGTTTTGCTGAAAGACATTGAGAAGTTTTCGAGTTGTGCTCCGGAAACGAAGCCCACCCCTCACTTTTGGGACTAAGTCCGAATCGTTTCCATGGAAACCGGGAAAAATAAAAATGACAAAAATCTGCAAATACCAAAAAAGGCACCACTCAAGGTTCTGTTTCATATATCTACCAAGTTTTGTTGAAAAATATTGAACGGTTCTTGAGTTATGCTCCGGAAACGAAGCCCACCCTTCTTTAAGACTAAGTCCAAAACGTTTCCATGGAAACCGAGAAAAATAAAAATGACAATAATCTGTAAATAGCAAAAGGCACCACCTTAGGTTATGTTTGACATATCTACCAATTTTGGTTAAAAAATATCGAACGGTCTTTGAGTTATGCTCCAGAAACAAAATGATTACGGACGGACGGACGGACGAGGCGACGACTATATCCCACCGCATTACATGCCGGTGGGATAAAAAAGAATGAAGTCAAGAAAAAAGTCCATGAAAAGGCAACAGTTTTCTTGCACAAATTGGTGCGTTATCACAGGTTGAAAAACGCAGATGAAGTTTCTGATCCATCTTTGTATCAGATATGGTGATGTTGATTCGCATACAACACACATCTCAGCAAAACAGAACTCAATACAAGCTAGCTAATATCTGAACTTTCCAATATCTCACAATCTTGGTTCATGTAAAACCTGCCTGGCTTAAAAGGAACAGTATTCAAGTGGGACAGGCTCTCTCAAATTGGAAGTACCACATTCAAGTGTCATAACATTTGTTTGTTAGTTCAAATGTAAAGTGATGCAGATCAATCTCACACTTATTGATCGTTCTAACATCTTGACAACACTTTATCAAAAGCAGGACAAGAGTTGCCCCCCTTGACAAGCGCAACATCCTGGTTGTCTGGACAACAAAACAAAGCATGATGAGAGGGTCTCTTTTATTGCTGTATATATTACTCCAATACAATAATATACAAATATTTAGATTTCTCTCACAAAATATGACTAAATCCAGATCAGCTAGAAAAATACATCTAGCTCTGCAAACATTTAAACACAGTCAGACATGGTGCACAGCTTACACCACGTCCATCAGGTCCAGTCTCACAGCAGAACATCCGAACATATGTTCAGTGCCAATACTTCACTGGGGTGCATACACTACATTCCTCCCAGGAATACATACTTCCACTAGCAATGCTGAATCCTACAGCCTTTCTGTGGTGTAGTTCCTGCAAGGACCCACAGACAGAGATGCCAACCCTAATTTAGCCCAATTAGTATTTTGGCCAAAAACTGATGCCAAAATTTGTATTTTGGGGAAAAATCAGTATTAACCTTTCCAAAGAAGTTTCATATTTAATACAAAATATATAGATATTCTAAGAACTTGTTATTAACATTGTACTCACCTAAATCAGTAAGTATCCACGTATTGCTTGATACTGAATAAAATGTGGTTGCAATTTATTGTGTATAGTACATATGCTATTGATAATTCAATTTAATGTATTTTTATCCCCCTGGCATGTAATGTGGGGGGATATAGTCGATGCCTCGTCCGTCTGTCCGTCCATCCGTCCGTTATTCATTTTGTTTCCGGAGCATAACGCAAAAACCGTTCAATATTTTTCAGCAAAACTTGGTAGATATATCAAACATAAGCTAAAGTGGTGCCTTTTGCTATTTACAGATTTTTGTCATTTTTATTTTTCATGGTTTCCATGGAAACAAGTTGAACATAATCTCAAAAGGGAGGGGTGGACTTCGTTTCCGGAGCACAACTTGAAAACTTCTAAATATCTTTCTGCAAAACTTGGCAGATACGTGAGGCAGATCCCAAAGTGGTGCCTTTTGCTATTTGCAGATTTTTGGCATTTTTATTTTTCATGATTTCAATGGAAACAATCTGGACCTAGTCCAAAAAAAATCAAGTTGGACTTTAAGTAATTGTCAGTTGATTTGTTCTTTCAAATTTATGGGGGCCGGGGGGATTTGTCATCTTCTTGACTCTTGTTTTTCAAAATTGAATATTCTTGCTGCTATCATAGTCATGTATTTTGAGTAGTTTATTTCTTTAGGAATACAATAAAATCGTATGAGTTGGCATCTCTGCATAGACCAATGAGTGGTCAGGTTACATAGGCAATATTGTGGTGTTCCTTGAAGCTCACCTGAATTTGTTAAAACTTCCTTCTGACTAGATAGCAGATATACTCACAATAGAAACTATGGACAACATGTTGATGCCTTGACACAGACTGCACATGCATTTGCATGCATGATTTGCATACATAGTGGTGTCAGGGATCATACTGACATCGTCAACACACTGGCTACCAAGGGACATCGTCAACACACTGGCAACCAAGGGGCCCCGAAGATGTGTTGGAGAAAGTTTTACTTGACACAGAAAAGTGCATCCAGCATAGAATGGAACCAGAACAAGATTTAGTGTCCTTCAAGACGCACAGCAATATATTTATTGTCAAGTCCTTGACAAGAAGTACAGTAAGATAACGTTAGGATGAAGGCACCTCACCCAAGCCATCATATTAGATTTAACTGTTTTTACATAAACTGGGAAAAAATATATAAAACTATTCAACCAAGCAGAAAATGTAACAACTATTTTTCATACAATGATTTAGTAGGCGGGCCTTTCTTGTAAGCATTCTGAGGTTATGGTTAAACCAATCACCAGAGGTATAATCCCATGATCAACAGATCCTCACACAGCTAAGGGACACAACTCTACACAGTAAACTGCAGTATCCCTAACCACATAACCACCTATCTCTTTAGAGATCATTGGAGACTAAGGATGTAATAACACGATCTGTCCTGATACGACACGTATATCATGGCAAGGTTGCAATACACACTATGATACTTGAAACCTTGACTTGGAAGTTCATCTTCTTACATGTCTGCCATATATGACCTCTTGTTACAAGCAGGACACAGACATTTGTGATACTCCCAACGCTTAATCCCTGCAGTCTATCTTGTGTACATCGCCAATTAATACATAACATAAATACATTATCAGAGGCCCAGATAAACTGCATATCCGGGTAAAATACGCAGAGAAAATTTCAAATTACGCATTGAAAAAATAATTGTTGCGTACCAGTTACGCATTTAAAATGTTAGATACGCAAAAAGTTTAAAACAAATGCGTACAGTATATATTTATAAAAATTGCTTACGTAATGAAAAAGACATAGATTGCTATCAAGTTGTACTGTTAGTATAGGACAAGTGTTGTACTGTCAGTATAGGATGAGTGATTTGTTATGAAATCATTTCCATTATATTTAAGTTGGTTTTGATTAGGTATGACATAAGGCAGAACATACCTGCTTAGTAAACTTACTCAATGACATAATACTTGGGTGAGTAAAATGACTGAAATACGCACATATTTGTAAGCAGTGGGTAACAGAAAAAGAAATACCCACTCAACATTCATAATACCCACTCCAAAAATACAGTGGGTACAGTACCCACATGAGCTAAATCTTATCTGGAGCTCTGCATTATGTCATGACTTATGTCATACACTCTCTTGCAAGATCTACAACACTCAGTGCAAACTTATCAACACATTCAACATAATATATAGTCACAACAGATATGACTGGGAGAGGAATGAATACAAACACTAAAAGAACACTGTCTTTTGATTGTGTGATAATAGTACGCTGTGTCTGACTTTTGCACTGTTGTCAACATATTTGTGTGCTAATGATTATGTGAAGACCACATAAAATAGAATGGACACACAATACACTGGATAATCAAGGGGGGTATGGTGATGGGACAACAGATTATTTTGGTTTACAAGCTGTAGACAACTCACATCACGAGATGGATAATCAAGGGGTGTAAGGTGATGGGACAACAGATTATTTTGGTTTACAAGCTGTAGACAACTCACATCACGAGATGGATAATCAAGGGGGGTATGGTGATGGGACAACAGATTATTTTGGTTTACAAGCTGTAGACAACTCAAATCACGAGATGGATAATCAAGGGGTGTATGGTGATGGGACAACAGATTAGTTTTGAATACACAATGCCATTTTAGAAAGTGGTCAAATGTAACGAATGTTATATTTGGGATTTACTAAGAAAGCGTAATCCCAAATATAACATACGTTACAGATTATTTTTGCTTACAAGCTGTAGACAACTCAAATCACGAGATGTGGACCATTATGATCATACAAAACAGACACAGAATATTGAACAGGTGACTCTATGGAATATGAATGAGCAAATATACCATTCTTTTAACTTAATCACAGTCAAATTTGCACCAATCAGATATACTTCTACCATTTATACAAGGTGTGACAGAATTGAACAGTGTATTGACCATTGTGACAGCTCATTATTTGAAAGCTCAAAGTAATGCAGGAATTGTGAATCCAAAGATGTATACTGGGTCCCAGTCTCTTTGAACTGAGGCGTTTGTATATTGACTATTGTCCAAACCTAAGGATACTTCAGCCACTTTAGGCAAAGAACAAACTACCACAACTATAGAATTTGACAGAGGACACATTTTTTTAAATCAGTATATTTTGGTAAGGATATTATCTGATGTCATAAGGCTAGTTCATTCATAAATCATGTAACTCCTGGGCATACTGACCATGTTTTCAGATTGAGACTGTTCGAAATAGACAGAGGTAGATCTGATTGTGTTTATCTTCTGCTTCCATTGTGGATGTATTTGTAGGTGGACAAGTAGGTGTTCAAAACTCACATTTTAACTTTCAGTGTGAGTGTACGTCGAAGGGGGGTGGGGATGGGTGGAGGGAGTCTGTTTGACAAAATGACAGTTCATCCCTCTTTATTTCATCAGTTTCTATCAGTATGATATTTTCAAATGGGGGTAGTGTCCAACCCCCTGGAACCCCTACCCCATCCCACATCACCCTGCTTTTCCTGAACTATAACTGAAAGAAATCTTCAAGGTTCTCCGGAATCTCCTCACCAGAATCAGATGTCAAAACTTCAACATAAACAGGGCTTGATTAATAATGTTCAGGGGAGTGGTCAAATCTTCACAACACCAGGATAATCTGAGATCCAAATCCACTTCATGACATCTCCACATCAACGTACACATTTCCTCAGTCCGACTTGTCATCGTCAGAATCATCATCAGAAGTCAGAGTCCAGGACGAGGTTTTCCCATGATCCTGAAACAATCAATATGGCGTTATTGTTTTCACAGCAGGGATGCCCAATATTCTCAACTGAACAGTTTGGGGCAAGAAGACTCTCAGTTTATGGGCAACTAGACCAGATTTCACAAACACCAGCACTCACCAGAATTTGAACTTTGGCAGCTTTGAGATCATCCCTCACGACGTCACATGCTTGCAACAACGGTGACAGTACCTTGCGTCTCGCCTTCTTCTCTGTCAGACTTGGGTCAGCATCTACAAGGTTACAGGAGATAATTACTGGGGTGTGTTACTGGGGTGGGTTACCAGGAATGATTACTGGGGAGTTACTGGGGTGGGTTACTCAATGGGTTACTTTGGTAGATTAAAGGGGTGTATCATTTGTTACATATTTCTGAAAACCATAGCAAGAAATATCTGTCTGCCAGATGGACTAAAAGTTGTTCAGCCAAAAGGTGTGTGAGTGAGTTTAGTTTTATGCTGCTTTTAGCAATATTCCAGCAATATCACGTCGGGGGACACCAGAAATGGGCTTCACACACTGTACCCATGTGGGGAATTGAACCCAGGTCTTCGGCATGATCAGCGAACGCTTTAACCACTAGGCTACACTACCGCCTTCAGCCAAACAGAGTGATTTGAATGAAATATCATTTATGAAAACAATCATATGAACCTTTGACAAGAATTTCTTGTGGAGGGTCGATAGAGAAGTTGCGAACTTTGGCCCTAAAGTCAACAACACTGTCCATGATGTGCTGGAACCTTCTGGTTGTCAGGTCCTGTCCAGGAGGCTGGAACATGGCAACCAACTGTCCAGATAACCAACACACAGCTACAGGCAACTTGAGAAGAATATTTACTCCATGAGTTAAACAACACCACTTCTTTATGTCAGTACAGATCCCAAAAGGAGTAGACAAATTCATGTAAACACAGTTCCTGCTAATGTCGTGGCTTTGTACACTTAGTGAGCTAAAGGAGCCCCTATAAAGAGGAAGAGGCTACATGTGAAGTTTTACATACCTGCATAAAATGCATTGTTTCATAACAAGGTTAAATTACCTCAGATTACACAATATTTAAAGACGTCTGCTACTGAAATGAGTGGCCACATGTGTTGAACTGACTGACCTACCTCTGCCAGATGGAGGTTGACACCCAACTTGGCCATGACGTTCTGTAGGTACGTGCTGCAGTGTGAGACGACCGCCGGACTCCGAGCTCCCATCAGTGTCTGGAACAAACCCATACTGTATTACCTACAATCTTTACAATGATGCAAATTGAGTGTCCCTTGCTCATTTTGTGATGTCGTCTTGGCAGAACATGCTTGAGTTTTCTTGTCACAACAAAGATATACCACAAAAGGAATAGTAAACAGTAAACAAGAGTCATCAGAAGATGACATATCCCCCCGGCCCCCACATCTTTGAAAGAACAAATCATCTGACAGTTACTTAAAATCCAGCTTGATTTTAGACTACCTAAGTGCAAATCGTTTCCATGGAAATCGTGAAAAAAATAAATGACAAAAATCTGCAAATAGCAAAAGGCACCACTTCAAGATCTGACTCACATATCTGCCAAGTTTTGCTGAAAAATATTAAGAAGTTTTTGAGTTGTGCTCCGGAAACGAAACCCACCCCTCCTTCTGGGACTAAGTCCGAATCGTTTCCATGGAAACCGGAAAAAATAAAATGCCAAAAATCTGCAAATAGCATAAGGCACCACTTAAGGTTCTGTTTGATATATCTACCAAGTTTCATTGAAAAATATTGAACGGTTCTTGAGTTATGCTCCGGAAATGAAGCCCACCCCTCACTTTTGGGACTAAGTCCGAATCGTTTCCATGGAAACCGGGAAAAATAAAAATGCCAAAAATCTGCAAATAGGAAAAGGCACCACTTAAGGTTCTGTTTGATATATCTACCTAGTCTTGTTGAAAAATATTGAACGGTTCTTGAGTTATGCTCCGGAAACGAAGCCCACCCTTCTTTAAGACTAAGTCCAAAACGTTTCCATGGAAACCGAGAAAAATAAAAACGACAATAATCTGTAAATAGCAAAAGGCACCACCTTAGGTTATGTTTGACATATCTACCAATTTTTGTTGAAAAATATCGAACGGTCTTTGAGTTATGCTCCGGACATGCCGGTGGGATAAAAATGTATTGCATTTGCAATATCAAAATCCATACACAAAGAGTTAAATGTTGAAAATATATTCTCTTGGGATGAGATAGTCTCCGGGCAATGTCCAGATAAATATTGGGACCAAATGTACTGAGTGAGTGAGTGAGTTTAGTTTTACGCCGCACTCAGCAATATTCCAGCTATATGACAGCAGTCTGTAAATAATCGAGTCTGGACCAGATAATCCAGTGATCAACAGCATCGATCTACGCTTTTGGAATACAATGACATGTGTCAACCAAGTCAGAGAGCCTGACCACCCGATCCCATTAGTCGCCTCTTAAGGCAAGCCTGGGTTACTGAAGATCTTCATGGGTCCCAAATGTATTGGGGTCAGTTCAGAAAAATTTAATCCTTATAGAAAGACTTAGTTTTCCAAATGAGTTTCTGTTCTAACTGCTGCACCTACCTCCACCTTGGCGCCGAGAGCAATGTTGAGACATTTGACCAGTCCATGCACCTACCTCCACCTTGGTGCCGAGGGCAATGTTGAGACGTTTGACCAGTCCATGCACCTACCTCCACCTTGGCGCCTAGGGCAATGTTGAGACGTTTGACCAGTCCATGCACCTACCTCCACCTTGGCGCCTAGGGCAATGTTGAGACGTTTGACCAGTCCATGCACCTACCTCCACCTTGGCGCCTAGGGCAATGTTGAGACGTTTGACCAGTCCATGCACCTACCTCCACCTTGCCAGGGCAATGTTGAGACATTTGACCAGTCCATGCACCTACCTCCACCTTGGCGCCGAGGGCAATGTTGAGACGTTTGACCAGTCCATGCACCTACCTCCACCTTGGCGCCGAGGGCAATGTTGAGACGTTTGACCAGTCCATGCACCTACCTCCACCTTGGTGCCGAGGGCAATGTTGAGACGTTTGACCAGTCCATGCACCTACCTCCACCTTGGCGCCTAGGGCAATGTTGAGACGTTTGACCAGTCCATGCACCTACCTTCACCATGGTGAGGCAATGTTGAGACATTTGACCAGTCCATGCACCTACCTCCACCTTCGAGGGGCAATGTTGCGTTTGACCAGTCCATGCACCTACCCACCATGGCGCCTAGGGCAATGTTGAGACATTTGACCAGTCCATGCACCTACCTCCACCTTGGCCTAGGGCAATGTTAAGACGTTTGACCAGTCCATGCACCTACCTCCACCTTGGCGCCGAGGGCAATGTTGAGACATTTGACCAGTCCATGCACCTACCTCCACCTTGGCGCCTAGGGCAATGTTGAGACGTTTGACCAGTCCATGCACCTACCTCCAGCTAGGTGCCGAGGGCAATGTTGAGACATTTGACCAGTCCATGCACCTACCTCCACCTTGGCGCCGAGGGCAATGTTGAGACGTTTGACCAGTCCATGCACCTACCTTCACCATGGCGCCTAGGGCAATGTTGAGACATTTGACCAGTCCATGCACCTACCTCCACCTTGGCGCCGAGGGCAATGTTAAGACGTTTGACCAGTCAATGCACCTACCTCCACCTTGGTGCCGAGGGCAATGTTGAGACGTTTGACCAGTCCATGCACCTACCTTCACCATGGCGCCTAGGGCAATGTTAAGACGTTTGACCAGTCCATGCACCTACCTCCACCTTGGTGCCGAGGGCAATGTTGAGACGTTTGACCAGTCCATGCACCTACCTCCACCTTCGCGCCGAGGGCAATGTTGAGACGTTTGACCAGGTCCATGACACTCTCCATCATCAGGGCCGTGTTGAAGTCGTCCGCCATAGCTGCCTCAATGTTACTCCGAGCTCGAGACAAACTGCCACAGATCAGTATCAAAATAGACTTGAGACCCAAACGTATCTACTACAAACACCACAGGGAAGAACAATATGATCAACGTAAATTGCTTCATATAGCTCTGTGATCAGGCTGTCAACCACTGTCTTGTCTGGCTCAAACATGATTATTAAGATGCTGCCGCACAGAGCCGTAACAGAGCTGGAATGATGCTGACAGCCACACAAGAAACCAGACAGAAACAAGTTCAAAACAGACCAGATCAAATAATCGTTGACTGTTGACATTGAGTCACCTACAGTGAGGTGGCATTACATTACAAGGCTCGTCATGCTAATGATCTTTGTAGTAATGCCCTGTTTTTAACAAAATATCTGCAAGGTACTTACAAGACTGTTGCTAAATATGCAACTCACCAATAGAAGATGCTACATGTCAGCAGTCTTTGACATTAGAAACCAGAACAACCAGTGATAAATGTTAACAGCCATGATCCACACAGCACTACGGCCATAAACCAAGACACCAATCCAGACCATCCAATCCATTCATTAAATCGCCTTATATGACAAACAGGCGGCATGGGACCAATATATACCTAGAATTCCCTTGACAAATGAAGAGTAAGTAGTGAGTGAGTGAGTGAGTTTGGTTTTACGCCGCTTTTAGCAATATTCCAGCAATATCACGGCGGGGGACACCAGAAATGGGCTTCACACATTGTACCCATGTGGAGACTCGAACCCGGGTCTTTGGTGTGATGAGCAAACACATTAACCACTAGGCTACCCCATCGCCCCGACAAATGAAGAACGTAAAGGAATCACCGATGTTTGACCTTGGCGCTATGGAACATAAGTCAACACCATGCACCATGTCATCAAAAATATGTAATAGAATCCTTTCTTGTACCATGAGAACTTAAAAGTCTGATGAAGATAAGAAACATGAGTGAGATGTACTGTGGTAGTTTGAATAGTGCCAGCAATACTGGCAGAGATAGACTGTAAACTGACCTCTCATGTAGTTTGGCCTCGTTGATTGGCTGAGTCAGGAGTTGACCTCTGACATATGCGTCACACTGGTGGAGACAGCTCTGGATCTGCTTGGTCAGCTGCACTGCCTTCTGCATCTTCTCGTCCGTGTACTCAACGTCTGGCGGGACAAACACACCATCAGCACACCGACACTTGTAATACATTGACTGAAGGAGTGTGCTGGCTTATGTTGGATTTCCTCCAAGAGGTAAAAACTAACACTATATCCTAGCAATTTTCAAGAAATATGATATCCCCATAAAGAAAAAACATTCATGCCCAAGTTTCGTTTCCTCGGTTCATCGAGACAAATCGATTAAGGTCAAATTTATAACATTCAGAAAAAACCCGAAATACATAGATCATAGCGGACACAACTGATTTCAACTTCTTGAGCAAACTGAGGTACTATCTTCAAAGGGAAAAACGATGTGGACGACACAAAACAGACAGTAGTGGGCCAAAACATAAGGTCATGTGACTTACAGTCGGGTGAACTAAAAATGTGGAATAGAATCAAAATATGAAGAGCAGTGTTTTAGTCGTCCCCTCGTCACATCAAGGTCTGTTAACTACTGTCATTAACAAGAATAACTAAGTGTCTTGACTTGGAACACAACACAGATCTTCAACAAGGAAGAAGGAAACAGGGATCGTTGAAAGAGAATTACTGTATTTCCCGAGAAACAAGTGCACTCACTGTTCCGGTAGGGTGTGAGGAGGCAGAGAACACGGAACTGGTTGGCTGTGTATTTCTCAAGGAGTTCCGATATACTTATCACATTCTTCAGCGACTTCGACATTTTCTCCTTGTCATCCTTCAAAAACAGATGTCCTGGAAAGGAAATATGCATATTATACCACTGGGTCACATGACAACACATAAGTAGGTCACATGATAACACAGTAAGGAGGTCACATGATAACTCATGTCATCAGGGAGTTGCCCCACCTGTGTAGCCAGTAGTTGGCCCACCGGGTACAGCCCCACCCACCTGTGTGTAGCCAGTAGTTGGCCCACTGGGTACAGACCCACCCACCTGTGTGTAGCCAGTAGTTGGCCCACTGGGTACAGACCCACCCACCTGTGTGTAGCCAGTAGTTGGCCCACCGGTTCAGCCCCACCCACCTGTGTGTAGCCAGTAGTTGGCCCACTGGGTACAGCCCCACCCACCTGTGTGTAGCCAGTAGTTGGCCCACTGGGTACAGACCCACCCACCTGTGTGTATCCAGTAGTTGGCCCAGAAGTTACAGCCCCAACAACCTGTGTGTAGCTAGTAGTTGGCCCAGAAGTTACAGCCCCACCCACCTGTGTGTATCCAATAGTTGGCCCACTGGGTACAGCCCCACCCACCTGTGTGTAGCCAGTAGTTAACCACTGGATACAACCCCACCCACCTGTGTGTATCCAATAGTTGGCCCACTGGGTACAGCCCCACCCACCTGTGTGTAGCCAGTAGTCGGCCAACTCGGTACAGCCCCACCCACCTGTGTGTAGCCAGTAGTTGGCCCACTAAGTACAGCCCCACCCACCTGTGTGTAGCCAGTAGTTGGCCCACTAGGTACAGCCCCACCCACCTGTGTGTAGCCAGTAGTTGGCCCACAGGATACAGACCCACCCACCTGTGTGTAGCCAGTAGTTGGCCCAGAAGTTACAGCCCCACCCACCTGTGTGTAGCCAGTAGTTAACCACTGGATACAACCCCACCCACCTGTGTGTATCCAATAGTTGGCCCACTGGGTACAGCCCCACCCACCTGTGTGTAGCCAGTAGTTGGCCCACTAAGTACAGCCCCACCCACCTGTGTGTAGCCAGTAGTTGGCCCACTAAGTACAACCCCACCCACCTGTGTGTAGCCAGTAGTTGGCCCACTAAGTACAGCCCCACCCACCTGTGTGTAGCCAGTAGTTGGCCCACTAAGTACAGCCCCACCCACCTGTGTGTAGCCAGTAGTTGGCCCACTAAGTACAGCCCCACCCACCTGTGTGTAGCCAGTAGTTGGCCCACAGGATACAGACCCACCCACCTGTGTGTAGCCAGTAGTTGGCCCAGAAGTTACAGCCCCACCCACCTGTGTGTATCCAGTTGTTAACCACTGGATACAACCCCACCCACCTGTGTGTATCCAATAGTTGGCCCACTGGGTACAGCCATGATAGGCATGGGACTGGGCAAGTTCGTTTTCATGATGAGGAAAGATCAGGTCTGTCCCTCCTGAGTGAATATCCATCTTGTTGCCGAATATCTCACTGGAATCAAAACCAGGAAAGCCAATGTATCTACGTTAGTTACTTTCTGACAACATAGAATCATGTACCTTGTGAATACCTGTATTCCTTGATGTGTGTTTGATAGCATTATGTATAGCTCTGATGTACTGATAACTTGACTTACTTCCTCTCATGTTCTTGTGAGACATAAAGTTCACTCATACTGGGACCCGTGAATGTCCGGGATAGAATATTGATCTTCAGTAACCCATGCTTGTCGTAAGAGGCGACTAATAGGATCGGGTGGTCAGGCTCACTGACTTGGTTGACACATGTCATCGGTTCCCCATCGCGCAGATCGATGCGCATGCTGTTGATTACTAGATTGTCTGGTTCAGACTCGATTATTTTCAGACCGCCGCCATATAGCTGGAATATTGCTGAGTGCAGCGTAAAACTAAACTCACTCACTCACTCACTCACTCATACTGGGCCACATGTAAGTGAGTGAGTGTATTTTTACGCCGTATTCCAGTGATATCATGTTCGGGAACACCAGAAATGGGTTTTACACATTGTACCCATGACGGAAATCGAACCCGGGTCTTAAGCGTAACAACGAACGCTTTAACCACTAGGCTACCCCACCACCCCTACATTTATAAAAAGATCTGTATCAAACTCTGAGAAAAGTGATAGATGTTGATAGTTTCTTTTTATTTCATATGTCGCACTGGGCAATATTCCAGCTATATGATACTGGTCATATATGACCCACTGACTGACATCAACATCGACTGAATCAACATGAAGACTTCCAGATACTGTGAAATATAATATATAGGGTTACAGAAGATATGTCTATATTGATACAACAGCTTTCTACTGCCTCATGGTTATGAATCAAACAAGAGGACAGGTGTAGCATCTTACCTCGCCATTGTGGAGCACTCGATATGCCAGCCCGGGCCGCCCTTCCCCCACGGAGCCTCCCAGTGAGGCTCATCGGGTTTAGCTGCCTTCCACAGCACAAAGTCTGCTGCATTCTTCTTCTCCTGATTGTCTGTCAACATGGAAATTGTTTACCAACACTAAAAACAGAGAGCTGAGAGAGTGAGTTAGGGAGCTGGGTTTGATTCCATTTGAATGGTATTTCAGTCATATCAGCATGTCGGCATGAAAAATGAAAGTTTATAACTTTTGTGAAACTCTCGATCATTGGGATGGTGTGAAACACCAAAAATCGAGGGAATCTGGGACTTAAACCAATGATCTTCGGACCACTGGTGTTGTTAGATTTAGCATGATCGTGTATTGTGTATCATTCATGGAGATTCAGTAGCAGCTGGTCGGTCGGACTGGAACCACTTCCCACTGGGATAACACATAAAGTCAGCAGGGGTTTTACACCATTAACCAAAACATTCAGCAAACATCTTAATCATCTTTCAACATCTTTTATTTCTTTTAAGTATCAAATGAGTGTCAGGTATTCAGCATTCAAAACAACATGCACTTGGTAAGCAATATGCAAACAAATTCTAAAAGTTCTCATTTTCTTACGCTTGATAGATATCATAACATCAGATTTCAAACATAACATTTACTGCAGGGATCTTAAACAGAGTATCAATACTTTTTCCACATTAATAGTTCTGTTGAATAACAAGACACAACATTAATTGTAAGGTATATGACAGGATCTGGAATCAATATCCATTCCCACTTTGTAATCTTTCAAGCTTCTTTCTTGATCACTGAATTAACCAATACCGACTTACCTGACTGCCATTGGTCATGGCCCCAAGAAGGTGGGCACAGTATCCCGTAGCAGCAAAACTTACCTGACTGTCATCGGTCACGGCCCCCAGAAGGTCATCCTCGATAATCTCCAGGGTATACTTTCCGATAAGTCTCCACTATACCCTGGATGCATCTACGACTCAGCCCCATGATTTTATTACCTCCCTTGGCTGGCTTTTTATCCAATCAGGTGTCTATGCTGGGAAGTTCAGCATACCAATCACAAATCACTTTCGCTTCTTTTATGTAACCGATTATACTTGGCAACATAATTGTTGCAGAGGTACTCTGAAAGAGGTAAAAAGAGTTCTTGCATATATTTTTTAAGGGTTCAGATCTGTCAATTTGTCTGTATGATTTCCCCCCAAATCTGAGTTGCACTGTGAACAAACCTTCGCAGCTGCGGCCGCTATCTTTGTTGACACTGGCAAGCTGGGTTGTAACGGCGGCTAAGCTGATTGGCTACTGTGAAAATGCGGAGCCAGCAAATGGAGGGGCCGAGCCATGGATGCATCCAGGCTACTAGTGGAGATTTATCGTAACTTATACCCTGGAGATTATTGAGGATGCCAGAAGGTGGACACTGTATCCAGTAGTGGTCAAACTTACCTGCCTGGTCACAGCTCCCAGAAGGTGCACACAGTATCCCATATCGGCCAATCTTCTCGACATTGAAGTACACACTACCTGAAGGACCAATACAGAACACTTATTTATCAGTGGCAACTGGATTATCACATTTCATACAACTGAAACATTAATTATACACCCGAACGTCCCTGTTCAATAGTCATAAATTTACAGTTTTATACTGTTAATAAATATGTATTCATATTCATCTGAATTTCATTTTCAAAATAAAATATCCCGCTAGCTTAACAACGGTTTCGGAATTAAATGCTTGTGAACATATGCAGTCTTCTCACTGCCAAGCAAACTCCTCATCTACCAGAAGATATTTTCACCCTATAACTGAAATTTAGACAAACCTGTAGAGGTTTCCAATTCTTTGAAGAGAATCGTCCTTGGGGTACATATATGCATTTTCTGCAGCTGAAAATGTTATGTCACAGTTGTATCAATGTTTTAATAAAGATATTGTAAAATAAATAAAAGCCTTTTCTATTTATTATACGGCCCCCACCACATGGAGTTACCTCCCTGCCACGCCTGCGTGGCCAACCAGGTAAGCACCCAGGCCCATATCATCATTCCTTCTGCTGAAGAAATCAGTGAACAGAATTGCAGGGAGGTGGGCGGCCCTACCCCAAGGACGATTCTCTTCAAAGAATTGGAAACCTCTACAGGTTTATCTAATTCTTTTTCATAGAGATCGTCCTTGAGTATGCATTAACACAGACTCCCAAAGACCGGAAGCTAGGGAGGAGGGAATTCAGTCACAGTACAAATAAATAGCGATCACGTAAACAAAAAGTTACTTATGCCACAACACTCATCTGTCACATATCCCAAAGATTCCGTGAGAGGGATTATGGGAGGTGACCCGACAGGGAGGAAACGTACTGAGGACTGGCCTCAACTTGCTAAGCATTAAAACACAGCACAAAGTGTGTACATAAAACCCCGCCCACTTAGTGAAATCTCTAGAGAGCACCGTAAGGGGGAAACCACAACTCACAACCGAATATCTCAACTGAGAAAGTGAAAGTGAAAAATCAACAGCAGATATGTCAATTGAAACACCAACTGAACACAGCGTCTCTATAAAACCAAATAACCAAGACTCACTCGGTCATGGTGGCAGGACACTGTCCTCCGGAGAGAACAGAACGGCCAAAAGCCGCTCGATCACATGAATGTGTATCAAGCATATAGTGCCGTGTAAAAGTGCTAGGCCGGCTCCAAATAGCGGCAGAGCAAATCTCTTCGATGGGCAGTGCCGCTGCAAAAGCTTTTGAAGTGGCTAATGCCCTGACTGAGTGAGCCTTCAACCCCTCAGGGGGAGGCTTGCCCTTAGCCTGATAAGCAGCACAAATGACTGACACAAGCCAGCAAGAAAGTGTCTGTTTGCTGGCAGGAGCCCCAGCCTTCCCGCCACCGTAACAGCAGAACAGATTTGTACCCGTACGGATCCCTTGTGTTTGTTTGATATAGACCTTGAGGGTCTTACGGCCGTCCAACAGGTGAGTGCTCGTTGCAGAGGTCTGGGTAAGAGTAGGAAGTTCGATAGGAGCTGTCATTTGGAAAGCGTGATCGATCTTCGGACGGTAACTATCCGGGAGGGGAATACTGACGCGATCTGGATGGAACACAGTCAGTGCCGGGCCTGCAGATATGGCATGTAAATCACCGACCCTTCTCCCAGATGTCACCACCACCAGAAAAACGGCCTTCCTTGTAAACAGCTGAATGGAAATAGCCGATAGACGTGAGAAAGTAGGACCGGACAGCCAATCTAGCATGATTGACAAATCCCAAGGTGGGATGGTACGCCTGAGAGCAGGTTGAACCCGATCAAGGCCAGCTAGGAAGCGCAGGACAAGAGGGTGCTGCCCGAGAAGAGCACCATCGACAGGGGTGTGAAAGGTGGAAATAGCGGTGGAGTACCCACAAATGGTCGAAGCCGCCAAACCTTCTTCCAAACGAGACTACAGAAACACCAAAACTCGGACTAAATCCGCAGAAAAGGGATCTGCAATTCCCCTATCTGAACACCAGCGCGCATTGCGGGACCACCTATCCTCGTACTGAACATTTGTCGAATCCCGCCTCGAAGCCAGAATTGTGTCTGCAACTGCTGCAGGAATTCCGCGTGCCTCGAGGCTAGACCTGACAGAGGCCAAGCCACCCACTGAATCCGTGGATTGGGGTGTGGCGCCGTTCTGAGTGAGAATGTCCGGTCATAAGGATAATGGAACAGGAGGCTGAGCCAGAAACCTGAGAATTACCGGAAACCAGCTCTGTGACGGCCAAAGCGGTGCCAGAAGCACAAGTAGCTGAGCTGGGAATGAGTGTTAGTGGCGGGAACGCCCACAGCACCTTGCCCGTTCAATCCAGCAGGAAGGCGTCCGAAGCCAACGCCCTCTGGTTCGGTATTCAAGAGCAGAACACGGGTATCTGATTTGTCCTGCCGGACGCACACAGATCCACCTGGAACGATCCGTACAACTGGGAGATAACTCCGAATATCTGCCGATCGAGCATCCACTCATGCGGGGCCAGGATCCGCCGAGAGAGCCCGTCTGCTCGCACATTCTCTAGCCCAGAGGAGACTGACTGAGTTTGGTTTTAGGCCGCTTTTAGCAATATTCCAGCAACATCACGGCGGGGGACACCAGAAATGGGCTTCACACATTGTACCCATGTGGGGATTCGAACCCGGGTCTTTGGCGTGACGAGCCAACGCTTTAACCATTAGGCTACCCCACCGCCCTAGCCCAGAGGAGAAACTCCCATGTCTCCCGTCGGAGCACTAAGGACACCGTGCCGCCTTGCTTCAGGATGTATGTCATGGCCGTACGGTTGTCTAACTGAAGACAACCACCTGGCCCTGAACATGCTCCCAGAAGCGCTCAAAAACCAACCGCACAGCTCTCAGTTCTAAGACATTGATGTGAAGACTGGCTTCGGCTTCGGACCAGAGTTTGGACACTGACAGACTGCCCAGAACACCCCCCAGCCCAAGAGGGATGCATCCGTTTGAACTGTAAGAGCTGGCGTCAGAACCTCCAAAGGGACCCCTTTGGAGAGATTCCCGACATTGGTCCACCACTGAAGGTGAGGAGACAACCACCCGGGAACTGTGAGACACTTCTCCAGATCCTCTGAGTGAGCCCACAGACTCGCCAAAGCTTGCTGTATAGGGCGCATCCTCAACCGCACACGACAGAGACGGTCGCCTACATATTACCCAGCAGACGGAGCTGGGAGAGGAACGAAGACACCATCTCCCGTACTCTGGTGATCCGGTCGGGCGACAGAGACACAAGACCTTGTTGAGTTGTGAACCGTGCCCGGAGAAAAACCAAGTCCTGGGTGGGTACCAGGTCGGATTTCTTGAGGTTTATGATCCACCCCAGTCAAACTAGAATGTCTATCATCGTGTGAGTAGAATCTAGACTCGCTGGCTGAGTTAATGCGCATAGCAACCAGTCGTCCAGGTAAGGGTGACAATGCCTTCCTTGTGAATGAGCTTGGTGAACACCCTGGGGGCAGTAGATATGCCGAAGGGGAGCACCCTGAACTGATAATACATCCCGTCGTAAGAGATCGATGTGAGCCAATCGCTGGGCTGAACAGAGGAGATCACGAAGCAAAGTGTCTCCATCTTGCAGGATGGAACCTCAACATGCGATTCAACCCCTTTAGGTTGAGATTTGGACGGAACCCGCCGTCTTTCTTCGGTACAAGGAAGTACGTGGAATGAAACCCTGCCTGTTCCTCGCCCGGTGGTATGCGCTCTATTGCGGACTTGTGCACCTGACAGTCTGAACCTCGTCGCGCAGTATACCCGCCCTGACCGGACATGACGGCACCGGAGTGCGCCTTATGCCGGTAAACTCTGGCGGGCCTCACTTCCACAGCGGTAGATGGCTGACAGGTACGGTGGACAGCACCCAAGCCTTCTCCCACTCCGGAAGGAATAGAGAGAGGCGGCCTCCAACTGTGATATGTGGTAAGAGAGCATGAGTAGTCCCCTGGCTGGGACGTATCCGCTGGAGCAGCCTGCACGTCTAACGGGAGGTCGGGGCAGACCCCCCATGACTGCGAAAAGGCTGCTGGGAGCCAGACGAAAAAGACTTCTCCTTACCCTTACCCTTGGCGGGACGGCTCAACCTCCTACCCCCGCCAAGCGTCCGAAGCCAACCTGCAGACTCGGGCATAGACTGCGCCCCAGAGGAAGAGCTCGCCACGGGAGCACGTGGGCGAGAAACCTGCGGTTGTTCCAAGAAGGCCTTGGAATCCTTGAAGAAAGTAGCTGCAGCAGCAGCCTCCTATATTACCTGCTGAGCCCCCAGAAACAACGTCGCACCCAGCCGAAACAGAAGGGCCAGCAAGGTTTGCTGGGTCGCCGCCGAGTAGCCTGAGGTCGACAACCACAGCTTGCACATCCCCATGACTGCGCACATCACCATCGACGAGCGGACCTTAACGAGTCCCTGGTCAGATGATCTTGTACCTCGGTAAGTTGACGAAGGAGAACAACATGAGATGATACGTCACCCGTGCCTGCCTCCGCTTCCAGGGCCGACCTCTGAATCGAGGAGAGGTACGCCCCATGGACCACAACCCGTACCTGTTGCATAGCATTCCGATAAACCTCCTCGTAGGTTCGGTATGCTTGCCGCAGAGGGGCGCCCGACTGGGCAAAAGATGGAAAGAAACGCCCTTGTTTGGCAGCCGGAGCTGAACCTGAGGAAGCCGAGCCTCCCCCGAGGGCGACCGAGGTAAACACACATTCGTCCACCACCGGAACCAGGAACAGGGACTCATCACCCAGATGATACCGCTTCACAAGTTCGGGCAAATCGAACCGGAGCCTAGAGCCAGCTAGTAACGGATCCCCAACATCCTGAATCAGTGAGGGAAGAATGCGGAGCTGCGTCTGTGAAGGCTGCCGAGGAGCAAACGTCTCACCCGGCAGGCGGAACTCAGACGAGTCCTGACAGCTAATCGGCACCGCAGCTTGGGGTAACATCTGCGCAATGCGCTGACGCACCTCTCGCAAAGCTGACGCGAAGCAGAAAGCGCCCTCGGACTCCTCAACCTCCCCAACATCCATCGACTCGGCTCCCGAGCCTGAGCCAGAATCCGGATCCTCCAAAAGAGAGGACCCGAACCCCGACCTGGTGGAAGGCCGAGCCACAGACGACAAAGGGAAAGAAGAGCCCGAGACACTCTCCGCTCCGGACACCGACCGCATCCCAGAAACCCAGTCCCGAGACGCAGGAGGTAGCCCAGACAGAACTGGCTCCTCTGCTCTCAAGGGGAAAGGGTGCGCAGGGACCGGAACACCAGGAATACTCAACGGTCCCTCCCTGGGGTGGCCGAAGCTTCCGGACCCGAAGCCAGCGGCAACGGATCGACAGAAGCCCCCGAACTCTCCGCCCCCTGTCCAGTGCCAGCAAGAAACTCCTGCCGGAGTCCTCCAACCGACTCGTGCACGAGGGACTTCACCGAGTCCATATGCTGTTGGAATAATTGTTGAATGAATGACATATCAAATTGTGGTGATTCTTTCGAACCTTTGGTTTTAGAAGGCTTTTTAGCCTTTTCAGACTTGGATGGGAGTATTTACTCGGCCGGGTCCCCTCCCGCCTCCTTCAATTGTCTGTAGAAGAGGAAATCAGCAGCCCTTCTCTTCTGGGCACGGGGGAGAAACCGATGCAAAGCTCGCATACATCAGGGTTATGCCCAGCCTTTTCAAGACAACATAAGCACTTTTAATGCTTATCTTGCGGCGGCAGCATTAGCCCACAGGCAACTGATGCTGTAAACGCCTGAAAGCAAACGCGCAACGCATGTAGCTAACGGCAAAATAAAACAGCAAAATACACGTAGAAAACATTGAAAATACGTGAATGCGACGTGACATGAAATAATTGTATAACAAGCAATATTTCACCACGTGGCACGCTAAACTTCCCGCCATGGAATAGCAACACGTGCGTAAACCACGGGAAAGCAAGCGTAAATTTTGTAATACAAAAGTCACATAATGAGAAATAACTAACTGCAAAGTCAAAAGAGCGTTGTAAAGAACGAATAAAGACCATGCATACAGTAGTTGAAGACTCAGACATAGACGTAGTATCGAATACTCTTTGTCAGCACTAGTCAAGCACGTGTACACACGATGCGTGACAGCAGAAGGAATGATGATATGGGCCTGGGTGCTTACCTGGTTGGCCACGCATGCGTGGCAGGGAGGTAACTCCACGTGGTGGGGGCTGTATAATAAATAAAAAAGGCTTATATTTATTGTACTATATCTTTATTAAAACATTGATACAGCTGTCACATGACGTTTTCAGCCGCAGAAAATGCATATATGCACCCAAGGACGATCTCTATGAAAAAGAATTGAGTAATGTTTAACTAATCATTGTCTAATTACATACAGCAAACTGTGAATTAAGCAGCAATAGTGCATGTACGGTACTCTCACTCACTCACTCACTCCCAAATGACAGGTGATACAGTCACAGTACACTCATCAAGAGTTTCCATGGCTACAGTCATCCCCCACATTGAAACACAAGCTACATGTGGCGTCTCCCGAGGCAAGAAATATGCCTCTGTTCACCCAGCAGTTAATAGGTACCCAACAGGAACAGACAGCTACCACCTTGGATTGTTCTTGTTTAAATATAGTCACATTGAAATGTATTCATTCAACCCTATTTATTCTTGGAAGAAGCAGAGGAAGAAGTATGGGTAGCTCTCTGGTTACCATCAATACACATTGATTGGTTGATTGCTTGTTGTTCACAACAAGAAGCAGGAAGCGTTTCCATCAAGTCAACTAACTGGCAGGATATAGTATATGACTCTATTTGATAGGACTCAGGACTCAAAAATACATTACTACAAACCTGATGACTGGGTGTGGCCTCTATACAGTTTGATCTTAAAGGGACTCACCACTGGGTGTGATGTAGGCAGTTTGTGGCCCTCTTATTAATGTTGTATTGATATTACCCTGATTACAGATGTAGCATAGCCTCTATACAGTTTGATCTTAAAGGGACTCACCACTGGGTGTGATGTAGGCGTGGCCCTTATTAATGTTGTGGTGTGATATTACCCTGATTACAGACACTCAATAATGTAGCATAGCCTCTATACAGTTTGATCTTAAAGTGACCCCTCACCACATAGCCTCTATACAGTTTGATCTTAAAGGGACTCACCACTGGGCGTGATGTAGGCGTGGCCCTTATTAATGTTGTGGTGTGATATTACCCTGATTACAGACACTCAATAATGTAGCATAGCCTCTATACAGTTTGATCTTAAAGGGACTCACCACTGGGTGTGGTAGTAGCCCCTAATATTAAGTGTAGACCCTATGATCTTAAAGGGGACTCACCGTTGGGTGTGGTAGAAGTGTAGACCCTATCAATGATGAAGCATGGCCTCTATACGGTTTGATCTTAAAGGTTACATGCAACGTAAAACACAACTTTGCAGATTCTGATACCTTTCGGTATGGACTTACAGATACAAATCATCAAAAATGCAAATTCAACTTATAAAGTTGAAAAATAACACGATGAAAACAGCCCCGCTAAACGATTGGCTAAATTCACCCCAGCGCGTGGGGTGAAAAGTGTGCTGCGCTCATAGCACATGCCGCAGTGAAATAGGTTCGCGCAGCTTGGAAGCAGGATGTCCGGATCATAAGTTCGTGAACAGGAGTAGTCTAATCAAAACAAATAGTGAATAATCTACTCATTACATAAAAGAACCTTGTAAGGATCTAGATCTACTCAGCTATATGTCAACCAGTGAGGCGTTCAACCTTTCAAGATGGAAAACCTTCGCTGGCAGTGAATACTCGGCGAAGGCTTTGATGTGAATTATTTTTCTAATGTTTTCTTGATATTTCACAGGCGCGAGCTTTTATGTTATGACAGTAGATTACCGATTTAACTGTTTATATAATTTCATATGTCTATTTCACCACACATTCTTCTTACCGAGTCACATTCTCAGTTCCATACTTAAAAGCAATGTCATTATTTAGCGTTGACAGAATTTCTCACTGTGATATAGAGATGTCGTTGTCACAGACAAAACTCAATGTCTGTTTTATTGACACCTATGTGTCTGCCTGCCTGTCTGCTAATAACAATATTCAATACACAACTTTGATTACTGACCACATGCAATTTGAACTTAACACCTATCAGGCTATACATCATAAACCAAACGCATTGATTTATGGCCCGAGTTCGGTCTCTGTCACATTATGTAACAAGTGTTTGCCACTGATGTGGCAATATCCCCCGCCGCTAAAGAATGGAATATCTATATTTACTACTTTTTATTTTTGGGTCACATACAAGATGCCTGAAATGACTGGTGTCTGCATAATCACCCGATGTAGGCTGTCAACATACTTGAAAACATTGGGTGCAATGTTTTATGAGATATCGCCTTTAAAAAGCGGTCAAAGTGTCGTGGTGACCTTGAAGATAAGGTCAAGGTCACCCAAAATCAACTGATGTCTGCGTAATCCCCAATGTATGCTGTCACCAAATTTGAAGACATTGGGTATAATAGTTCATGAGATGTCGTGTTAAGAAGAGTTTGAAAGTCTTCAGTGTCATGGTGACCTTGAAAATAAGGTCAAGGTCACCTAAATAAACTGGTGTCTGCGTAATCCCCTAATGTAGGCTGTCACCAAATTTCAAGACATTGGGTACAACAGTTCATGAGATATCACGCTAACAAGAGTTTGAAAAGTGGTCTAAGTGTCATGGTGACCTTGAAAATAAGGTCAAGGTCACCCAAATCGTCTGGTGTCTTTGTAATCCCCTAATGTAGGCTGTCACCAAATTTCAAGACATTGGGTACAACAGTTCATGAGATATCACGCTAACAAGCGTTTGAAAAGTGGTCAAAGTGTCGTGGTGACCTTGAAAATAAGGTCAAGGTCACCCAAATCAACTGGTGTCTGCGTAATCACCCAATGTAGGCTGTCACCAAATTTGAAGATATTGGGTACAACATTTCATGAGATATCACGGTAACAAGAGTTTGAAAAGTGGTCAAAGTGTCGTGGTGACCTTGAAAATAAGGTCAAGGTCACCCAAATCGACTGGTGTCTGCATAATCTCCCAATGTAGGCTGTCACTAAATTTGAAGACATTGGGTACAACAGTTCATGAGATATCACGTTAACAAGAATCGGGACGTACGTACGTACGACGGACGGACGTGTGGACGCCGCTGAATACATAGTCCCCATTCCGCGTTGTGGCGAGGGACAATTACACAGACAGGCAGGTGTGATACTTGTACACATGACATGTTATGATGTCTGTTGATTGCAAAATGTTCTACATAAAAAATGAACATGTATTTACAAAACCCAACATCTCTATATACACACACACAATGAGCCGTGAGGACATCGGCAAATGAACCAGCCGTTACACTTGAGTGCACACCCACCCGTTCTGACTGGGTTGGTATCCCGGGTGCTTCGTTTCAAGGGAAGTAAACCTAAGTACAAAATATTGCACTTTTGATTTGCAATTGTACGCTTATAATTTTGTTGTTTATGTTTTTTTCATAATCAGCAATGTATATTATATGTCATGAATAAGTGATAATTGTGTTTTAATTATGTTTGATTTTTTGGTTGCATGTGACCTTTAAAGGGACTCACCGCTGGGTGTGGTGTAGGCATAGACCCTATCAATGATGAAGCATGGCCTCTATTCAGTTTGATCTTAAAGGGACTCACCGCTGGGTGTGGTGTAGGCATAGACCCTATCAATGATGAAGCATGGCCTCTATTCAGTTTGATCTTAAAGGGACTCACCACTGGGTGTGATGTAGGCATAGTCCTTTATAATGATGAGGCATGGCCTCTATAAAGTTTGATCTTAAAGGGACTCACCACTGGGTGTGATGTAGGCATAGTCCTTTTTAATGATGAGGCATGGCCTCTATACAGTTTGATCTTAAAGGGACTCACCACTGGGTGTGGTATAGGCGTAGCCCTTATTAATGATTACATTCACAAAGTCGATGATCTCCGGGACATACTCTGTGACCTGCATTGACCTGCTGGGAGGGAGGATGTTCAGGGCCTCCATATCCTCGAAGAACTCAATCTTGTGTTGCCAGGTGATCTGTGAGAAGGGGATGCCAGTCTGGAAGCAACACCCAACTTTGTCAATGTTGCCATAAAATTTACACCAAACTGTTCAAACTGAATAATGCTCGAGTCTGGTAAGCAAAACAAGTGATTGATATAATGAGCAACATTCTCTTCTTGAGATTACAAGCATCAACCAAGTCACTAAGAATCTTAAGAGAGTGGTCAGTAGTGTGTAAAGTGAACAAAGATAGTTTGGTCAATTTATAGCACATCACATTACAAAATGAGTTACGGTACACTGTGACAAACAGACTTTTTCCTTCAGCTTTTGAATGTTATGACCAAACAGAATTATTTTGGCACCATTCAGCTTCATTCCAGGATTTCAGAGAGGGGGACAACAGAAATGAGCTCCCCACTGTACAGATAAGGAAACAAAGCAATGTTTTCTAACCAATATGAATCCCCATGCTAAGACTTCATCACTACTGAACTACCTCGTTGGATCTGTCGATGATTTTGTCATCGATGTCAGTGATTCCCAGGACCACCATAAGATTGATGTCAAAGAAGTTTTCCATGATCCTTCGGATGATGTCGAATCTCATATATGTGCTGGCATGTCCAATATGAGCCGAGTCGTACACTGTTGGGCCACACATATACCTGCAACATATACCTCCATACCTGTTGATTGTCGACTGACCAAATTGTCAACATGTCAATAAAACCTGGGTTAGGTGAGCTACAGATCATTCCCTGCACTGTTACTATGGTTACAGACTTCTGTTTGGTTGTCTCGACTCATCTAAAGTACATGTGTTTCGGATCTCCTATTATTTCTGTCTATGGTTGAGTGAGTAGATATTGTTTTATGTCAGCAATATTCCAGCCAGAGGTAGATAGCATCAGTAATAGTGAGTGGCTAGATGATAGCGGTCTGTAAACATTCAAGTCTTGATCGGTAAGTGAGTGAGTTTAGTTTTACGCCGCACTCAGCAATATTCCAGCTATATCATGGCGGAGGTCAGTAAATAATTGAGTCTGGACCAGACAATCCAGTGATAAACAGCATGAGCATTGATCTATGCAATTCGAATTCAATGACATGTGTCAACCAAGTCAGCGAGCCTGACCACCTGATCCTGTTAGTCGCCTCTTACGACAAGCATGGGTTACTGAAGATCATTCTAACCCAGATCTTCACGAGTCAAGTCTGGGTCAGACAATCCAGTAACTGATATATACCTGAAGGTAACAATCATAACACCTGTCATCAAGCTGAGTTATCTTGATGGACTGATATCTCAAATCTGTTCATTGTAGTAACTTAGTTACTATGCTTTATATCATAAAAATAACTCTTTATCTGAGGTTTGAGATAAACAAATACAGTCTGTTTGGTATTGACATCTTGCAGACGATTATTTTAACTCATGCTAGATAATCTAAATTCTGCTGATGACTTGCAGTGTAAAATATAGACAACATTTTATAGGTTAGGTTCAACTTTGCTTCCAAATAATACATAGCAGGTTAACTCACTCCCGTCTTAATCACATACACTCATCAATCAACTCTAATTGCTTGTTTAAACAGTTCTACTACGTCGTCTGTCTGTCTGTCCCAATGGCTTCTATAAATGTCCCTTGTCATCACAATACTGTTTTTCTCCATTACCTTCTTGTTGTTTTTGTTAATTATATACTATATATAACCCTGTTTCCTACCCATTTCCTACCTGCTTGACAACGATACAAAAATGTTTATCAAAACGTTGCATCACCTGAATAAAGAAGTTCATCCATAAAGTTTGTCGATATCTGACTCTCCAACTTCTAGAAAAGCCACTCAAAGAAGTAATCTTAATCTGCTTTATAATCAAGGTGAATAATATCTCCTTAATGTTATTACCATGTTCCCATTCTGTCATTCCTCAGAATTAACGGCTCTTTAGTCTTTGTTAAAGTGTTCCACACTTTAATTCCAGTGTCATATCCCTGAGGCTTCTCCCAATTTGTATAACGCTGGGACGTCGAAATGCCACTGCTTAAGATTGTACGATTTCTGAGAGTCCATGATCTAACTTGACAATTTCCGTTTGCAAATCGTAAATGACGGGAGTTGAAGTACTGATGCCATCCTCGCGAAAATCTGGGAAATATTTTAGCTGACATTTCGATCCAAATGTCATAACAGCATTCCCAACTTAAGATTTACTGTCTTTCACTTGACAGAACGAGCTCTTCGGACACTTGAAGGTTTCCCATAGGTCGTTTGAATATTATCATTTGTGACCTCAAATCTGGCTGTACTAAGTGAGGGGGTTTCCCAGCTAACAATGCCGTTTATTTTTAGATTTCATTTCAACATTAACTTGATTTGAAATAATGTCCGATCGTTGCCATGTGAGCTTTATCAGCAATGTGAAATAACAACAGGCTAATACCACCAACGCTATTTGTGTAAACACGTGTTTCGGTTTGTCATCACAAGCTGTGTCACTGTCAAGGTCGAACGAGTTCCCGGAAGCAAGTTCTCGATTTCATAGAAAATTAAACTATGGGTTCTGAAACGGAAAGAGATGAACAGATGAAGCAGACAGTCTTCTTTATTTCCAGTTCTTATAATCGTTAAATGACAGACAACCGTATTTGAAGACGAATATCTCAACACATTAATTTCTTCAGCAGATTCGGATCTAGTTTGAAGATGATGAGATTATTCTTTTCGTTCACATTAATTTCGCTCGCATCATTTACACTCAACCGGTTTCATTCACCAGCGGGAGGGAAACTCGATGCGTAGGCCCAGTCAAATTTTCATGTCACACCGTTATGATTTGATTCAACATACTGAAGTTACCAGACTTTAACTTTTATTTCAGTTTTGCGGTGAGTTCACGTGACATCTATCCAGGTATGAACATGCTCAACCAAGCCGCCGTAGAGGCCTTATGCTCTGGAACGTATCTCGAAAATTATTTGGAAACGATGGAGAATCTGCCTAACGATTTACAACGAAGTGTTTCCCAACTGCGAGAGTTAGATATTCAGTGTAGAGGTAAGAATTAATTCATATCTAATTCCTTAGTTTACACAGAAACCGTTTTTATACGAGTCGGAAGTGCCAGGTCTCATCGGTGATGTTAGTTTGAAAACCAAACGTGACAAATGTGAACCGTTTGTTTGTGTCGACCGAATTTGTACCCCGTGATAAAAGATCCGGTGTAATGTTTATAGTGTACCTCTTTCAAGTACGACTATATTTTGTTGATATTTTATATCTTTGAATTGCTAGTTATAGTTAGGTCGACATTGTTTGCAAGATGTCACAGATTTCTAACATGTCAGTTTGATTAGAGACATACAAATGCAAATCATTGTGTTAAAGGGAGTGTACACGAAAAGAAATCACTTCTTCTGTTTTGTGAAAAAACCCGGAATGTTTTAATTAGTTAATATCAGTTGCAAATATACACTCAGTTTTCTCACAATGAAGTAGAACACTTAATATAATTGTTGAAATGTTATGCCATTATGAACCATTGTTTTCCGAGGAACACAGGCCAAAAGTATCCAATATACCAACTCCTTGACAGTGTATGAAATAAGCCAAAAACCCAGCCAGACATTAGGGCTGGTAACTTCAAAATGTTACCATCCCAAAATGGATTTAACCAGACCAAATATGGTGATTTTACTCAGATATATGGAACTTCTACAATATTTGCCAGACCATCGGACTGGCTAGCTGTAAATTTAGACCGTTCGTCAGAAATCTAGACCGTCTCGGGCTGTCTGACGAGCCTTATTTCATATACTGTCATTGACATGCATCTATTTTTCTTTCCCTCATTTTTGCCGATACTCTCCCCTTCCATTTTCTAAAAATACTAAGTAAGTATATGAAACATGTAAGTCAGGGGTGGAAATAACCCATTGCCCGACATCCTTGTCCAGTGGGGTTTTTTCTGTCTGGCAAGCAAACTTGTATATCCCGCTGTACCAGTGTACAAGGTTAATTATATTTTATGTTTATAAAATCAACAAGAAAATTATCAGGGCAAGTGATTTTACACGTGCCACTGTACCGGAGTACACTAGCAATTTTAAAGATATTTCCACCCCTGAGGTGCACTGATTTCTCTCAATATTAGAAAAGGATACAGAGTGTTAAGTCTTAACTTTAATCATCAAATGTAGACACCCATTTCCACATAGGGTTGTGCTTTCGGATTTCCAACCTCATATTTAATAATTGCTCACGTAAAATATATTTCATTCAACATTTTAAGCACCAGTCGTGAAATATCAAATTGTTCTTCGTCTCCATTACCTCTGGCAGCTTCCAGTTCAACAGAAGGATACACTAGGGAATAAAATATTTTTGTGTTTCCATGGCAACATATTTGACTGAAATTGGTCTTGGTGCTCTTTCCTGGAGCAGAAATTTAAAACTGTTTATTGTTTCTTCATCAAACTTGGCAGATAGATAGGTCTGGTTGTGAACTGGTGCCTTTTAGTAGTTTGGGATTTCTGAATAAAATATTATTTGTGTTTCCATGGCAACAAGTTTGACATTGACTGAAATTGGTGTTGGTGTTCTTTTCCGGAGCAAAACTTTAAAAATGTTCAATGTTTTTTCACCAAATTTGGCACATAGATAGGTCTGGTTGTGAACTGGTGCCTTTTAGTAGTTTGGGATTTCTGAATAAAATATTATTTGTGTTTCCATGGCAACATGTTTGACTTTGACTGAAATTGGTGTTGGTGCTCTTTTCCGGAACAGAAATTAAAAACCTTTCAGCATGTTCAATACACGTTTCCATGTTGTGGGTATTCAAGAACCTAATGACATAAATCAACAGTACCACTCTGTATCAGCATTACTGAGGTACATCAAACCATACATTTGTAGTTTAACTATTCATGAAGAGTATTTTACCATTGTGGGGATATTCATGGCTTTGTCTTGTTACGGTTAATAAGTGCCGTAGCCAAAAGGTTTAAGAATCCCCTTTGAACCAGCAAAATAAAACAATGAACAAGCTACAATGAATCACAATACAGATATCTAGTACACTGCAATTGAGTCACAAATCTAACGTAATGGGTCACATATAAAATATCAACTCACCACGAGCCTTGATATTTAGTTAGAGCAGATATTCTAAATGAAGCTTGTTTATAATGAGAGCAGTAGTCAGGCAGTCACTCTTGAATGTAGGTCAGCTAGACGAGGCAGACAGATGTAATGGTAGGCACAACTCCAGTGATATGAAATGTCCCGTGTAATTCTGTGTGTAATTCCGTGTCGCACAACACAACAACCAGCCTTTATATAAACTGACACAGATTCTAGACCCGCCGTGATGTTGCTGGAATATTGCTCAAAGCGGCATAAAACCAAACTCAGTCAGTCAGATTCTAGAACTTTCGAGCAAACTGTGGCTGTATCATTATTCTATTAGAACTTTCGGGATTGGCCTCGTGTTTACAACATGATGAAAGTCGGAAATAAGATAATCAAGGGCAGGTAACTCTGGAGCACTTTCTCAAAAGGCGTGTCGCTAAAATACTATTACCATTGAACATACATGATGCGAAAGGTCACCCACAACCCTCACTGAAAACTCTAAACATTGTGACCCAATAACAACTATCACTTAATCAATGTTAATACAAATTACATAAAACAGACTCTCCTAACAGTCTTCTTCTTTTCTTTTTCTCTTCAGTCAAATAACACTCAAGGAAATACATTTGAATTAGTTTTATTTCACTTTAGGACCATAAGCCATGTGGCATTGTTTGATGTTGGTTGAATAGGAAACAAACCAAAAATATATATGGTGTCTAGTCTCATAGAAACTAATAATCATTGTGATGTTAAAGTGTCTTTTCATGTATGGTATAACTTGTGTATTGTAGACATTATGCAAGACATGGACTATCAACAAGAAGTGTACAAGCAACAAGGCCCTATGAAGAAGAAGGCATTTTTTGCCATCCAACGAGCTCTGATACGATGTCAGGAGATTGGAGATGAGAAACTTGTATTGCTGTCTGTCATCATTGACTTCATTGAGAACCGAGCCAGACAGCTGGAACAAGACAGAGAGAATTTAGGTGGGCTATGCGCCATTAATCCTTCCTGTCTGGGCTAGAGTTGGGTTTCTAAATTACCGTAGTTTATTTGGTCAGTCACAGGTAGGTAGTGTGCCAAATTTGGAGCCTTTAATGAAGCAGGCAGTATGTTTTCAGCTTGGTATAAGAATACTATGCAAATATCAGACAAAGCTGTCAAGTTGAATATAGACTCTGAAATCTCCATATGAATTGGCAGAAATAAGAAACAGATGTTTAGGGTTCTGTGATGATTTTGTATCAGTATAGGTTCACTACTGTTGCTTCCCAAACCCATGACCCCTCTGTGATGTAGAGGATAGACTTGCCTTTTGAGAGGGGTTTGATCACCCTCCCTAGCACTCTACATTAAGGCCGAAAGACTGGTTGGCTCAAAGTCAGTATACTCAGTTTGAGTGGAGCGTCAGTGTTATGTTCAGTGAGCTAGCCAAGTACACTCATGCATGCCACGTCATTAGTGCAGGAATCTGGAATGTAGTGTTATAAAAAACATTGCAAACAATTTTTGGTGTTGCAGATCCTGGATCCACAAAGGAGCCAGAGCCTGTAAAGGATCCACCCAAGAAGGAAACAAAAGCTGCAGAGACAGAGCGGTCTGAAAAGCCGGTCGCTAAGAGACAACGACGACAGAAGAATCATGATGTCAGCCAAGATGATGTCAAGGTACAACTTATCTCAGTTTCTCTGTGCAACAGGAATCAGTATTCCTTGTGTAGGTCAACAGGGATACGCTTCAAGTTTATATACAGGGTGATATACACAATGAAATGTTTGATAACAGCCATTTGGTCCTTTTGTGTGTATTTTGGCAAGTTGTATTGTCCCCTTTTGGAGTGTTGGGGTCTATTAAGTTTAGCATGTACTTTTTCATCACTTTTTCCTTAATCTTTAAGGAATTATTCCTGTGATTCGGATCTTTAGATATTTGCTATTTAACACTGTTGTCTTTGTTCACTGTGAGCTATTTCTTGCTGTTTTCAGGAGGAGAAAGAAAAGGTTCCTAAAAAGAAAAAGAAGCGAAAAGTGAAGAAGGAGCGAGAAGACTCCCCCATTGATCCCCCCATTGATCCCGATGAACCCACATACTGTTTATGCAACCAAGTCTCCTATGGTGAGATGATAGGATGTGACAATGACAAGTGTGTGATTGAGTGGTTTCATTTTAACTGTGTTGGACTTACCACGAAGCCAAAAGGAAAATGGTATTGCCCTAAGTGTCGGGGAGACAAACCTACAGTGAAGCGGCCTGACAAGTAGAAGACTTCCTCCTATCTCGGTGCTACACAAAAGACGAGTCTTGTACAAGGGCCTGTTGTCATGTCATTTCTGCAAAGAAATTTGTACCTGTATTGTACATTTATTGTGGCGTGTCTGATGTGGAATGTGCTGTTGATCATCGACTTGGTATCAAATTGGTGACGATCAGACAGCCCAATAATGCTGCCTGGCTTTGTAAAGCAGATTGTCTGATGTTTTGAGAAAATTGCAGATAAGCCAACGAAAAGGAGTCATTTTAACTCACAGTTTAAGTTTTATTCAGAAGAATTTTCAGAATTTAAGATCCAGGGTCTAGTTTTTAGAAATGTATGATTTGATAAACAATTTAGACAAGTATTGAACACATTCATCAACATGATGCAGTAACTCAAGTATTTTAATTCATTGTCGTACATGGAATGAGATTCTTAAAATGTCAAACAATGATTGAGACATGTTCTGTTGCAAACTGTAAAATAACTAAGGCTGCAACGATTCACCCAGACCTTGATTCTTCATACAAGTAAAAACATCGGATTTCATTTAACTCTCAGAATTCAAGTGAGTCGGCTTTTTAGCGTGAAATCTATTGTCAACTTGGCAATGTCTACTAAGAACAATTCTCATTGGATAATTAGCCCGGTGTCAACCAATGACGTATCGTCTTATTTCAGCGCTCAAAACTGCTCGAGTTGGAGTCAAAATTACCTTCTCGCTGTGTTGAAATAATTTGAATAAATATTCAAATATCAAATCGAAATAGTGATAATGGTTATCGAAAATTGAACCGAATCGCTGCCAGCCCTAAAAATAACTGGAAAATGAATCAAATAGGAGTCGATTATAACTGTGATTTATGAGTTGGAACAAGCCGATCAATGATAGATGATAATAGCTACCGGACTGTCACATTGGGGGAGTATAAACAATGGAGTGCGGCACCACCTCGGCAACTACGGGAAGTACCAGTGAACCTGATGAAGAAGTTGGAGTTGCCATGGTTACCAATAACTTGAACAGTCACCCAGTGATCTAATTCTAATCATTATTTATGAGTGGTCAACTTTATTTTTATTAGTGTAAAGAAGGACGTATTAAATCTAAGCGAAACTGTCACAAACTCAGGGTGGAGATGTGGTGAAATGTGATTCTGAAGCTCATGGGGTTGTCGAAATTGCCCTTGCACACAGATTCTTACCATCCGGTGTAATGACATGTTTCAGACATGTTAATTAAGTATCAATCGTCTCCATAGCCGGCCTATCCCATATTTCACCTTTCATCATATTTATTGTGATACGTCACCATGGTTACTTGAATATGGCTGATGCAGCCTTTTGCAATAATTACTTACTTACTCACTCACTCACTCACAGCGATGTTGGTAGGATGAGGGTCAAGGTAAGGAGTAACCACGGTAACTGTAATCGGACCAATGTTCTGTGTTGATGTCATGGCATGTCTAGATACCACATTACACAAAGTGTTTGTTTTCTTGTTGATGAAGGAAGTTTTGCTGTGTATCCTGGCTATCTTCGTGCCAAGCATCAACATTAACATGCGATAATGTGTCATATGATTGAATTAAATGTATCTGGAATACCTCAACTGTATGGTTGCTTGCATGACTTGATTTCCACTTTGACAGAAGCATGTATCAACAACTGATCACAGGGTAGTCACACGTTATATAATATGATTACTCAATGTTGTAAATACAACAATTAAGGTGATGGAAATTAGCAAAAGCCTACTACCAAGAACAGTTTGGGTAATGTTAAGTGTGTGCAAAGATCTAGTAGAATTTCTAACTGTTAGGGGTATTGCTATATTTTATCACATTTCGAGCTTGTCAGCAGTCCAGGGTATTTTCCATCCCAGTATTTGTCGGGTGTTTCGGCATGGGCGACCCACCGGTACCTTCATGGGGATTTTGTTGATCACAGTATTCATGACGCATGTTAAGTTTTATGACCCTTTGTACTTCCATTGAAATTTTGTATGTTTGCTATGTTTTATATTTTCTAACGTCTTGGAAGTTTTGGCTTAGGTCAACAATGGAAGAGTGCTTGTATGAAATGATATTCATATTGGTGGTTGTGACCAAAACTATTGTTGTTTACAGGGCCAATTTTATTGTCATGATAATCATGATTATATGAAACCAGGTTCTTATTGCTGTCAGGATGTTAAATAATGAATAGAGAATGAATCTTTGAATCTCGAAGTTAGAACTGGCATTTTACTTTAAATTTTCTTCTGGTGTTTACAAAGAACACAACTCCTTCTAAAGTTGAGAGAAACATTACTTGTGAGTATGGCTTCAGTGGATGTTTGGAAACCATGGGCAGTTTCTCTTTGTGTCCATTTTTTCGTCACAAACTGATAGTTTTGAATGAGCATTTTGATTTGTTTTTTCACAGTTTACATCTGCAATACAAAATGTGAATGCCATTCTGATCTGTGATTAGATGTAATTGTCATGGAGAAACAAGAATGCAAAGCTTTTGAAAGTATGCAATTCCACTGTCTGTATGGAGCTGACTCAATGAGTAGTTTTCAAAACTTGTGGACCTTAATTATCCCTTGATAAAAGCCCAAGCTGGGCTCATGAAAACATTACCCCTTGGGCCTCACCTCTTGGTGTAGGTCTTCCTGAATGTTAAAAAATACATTCACTTTAGTGAGATGTTCTTTGTTACAATTTGGGTGTTGGGGTAGCCTGGTGGTTTATGTGTTCGCTTGTCACGCTGTAGAGCCGGGTTTGATTCCCCACATGGTTACAATGTGTGACGCCCATATCTGGTGTCCCCCGCCGTGATATTGCTGGAATATTGCTAGTAGCGGCATAAAACTAAACTCATTCACTCACTTTACAGCAATTGATTAGTTTGATGCCTGATCATTGTGTTTACTTCTTGTTGCCTGGTAACCAGTACAGGTAGATCAGGAAGGTTTTCTCCTTTGTTTAAATAATGAAAGTCGACATGATTAACAACATTGCCACAACAGAAACATCTTTGCCAGAAATGATTTGAGATATGGTCAACTGACAATGTGTCGTCTTTGTGTGTGGAGCAAGCATCATCCATTGTACATTGTGTACATTATACTCATATTCACTCATCTCTCCATGTTAGTGTCTCGTCTATTTATTAGTCTCTTCTCTCCATCTCGGTCCAGAGCGGAGGGTACACAATCAACATCCATTAGTGGAAGTCTGGGGGACGTGGTTCACCCATTGTCTCGGCAGACAAACAAATAAATCATTTTAAATATGACTGGCCTGTTGTGTTGTTTGTTGGGATTAAAGAGCCATAGGTGGTGCTGTTGTCTCAGCAGGTCATGGAGATGCAGCCATTTGTTGTGCAAGAACCACATGATCATGGATTCGTATTCCAGAATTGGCCCTCATGTTTCATACTTCTGCAAGTAGTACACGTCACTGAACTGTGTTGTCTTTCGTCTTCATGGAGCTGCCGGGCTCGGATATAACACAAATACTCAACACTTTCTCCAGGTCTGTTGGTCAGTGATGACATTATCGTGTATTATTAATTACTATGGGTTATGTATGTGATTGAGTTTAGTTTTACGCTGCACTCAGCAATATTCCAGCTATATGGCAGCGGTCTGTAAATAATCGAGTCTGGACCAGACAATCCTGTGATCAACAGCATGAGCATCGATCTGCGCATTTGGGAACCGATGACGTGTCAACCAAGTCAGCAACCCTGACCACTAGATCCCGCTAGTCGCCTCTTACGACAAGCATGGGTTACTGAAGATCAATATTCTAACCCAGACCTTGACGGGTCGTGTAATGTGTGTACAATGGAGAGTGCAACAGATACTGGAAATGAATGTCAAAACTATGTTCCATGATACGATCAAAGTTGACCTTGACCTTTGCCACAATTTGTGGTTGAAAATATACCACTTGTGCTGATGTTCTAACCTCCACTATCCTTGTGTTTCACAAGGTAAGTGAGTACATGCAAACCGTGTTCCAAAACTCAAAGCTTGAATATTTTTATACTACCAGGTAAATCATAAACAACCTCAACACTAAAATGGGTAAGTAAGGTATCAGTGTTTTTGGTTAATCAAGTTCTCCGCATACAAACTGGTGAGACTGACATTCTTTGAGTGAAGTGTGGCCAAATGCATTCTGGATGAAGCTTGACAACATGTGGCCTTTAAAATTCTTGAGATTATCATGTATTATTAACAATGAAATGCAATAAAAATTGATCCCTCAAAATCTGAACCCTTTATGGTTACAACCTTCACCTTTCATAATCAGCGACCTTGACATTGATAACCAGCAAACTATGTCCAAAAATTACAAAGTGTAGCACATTCAGCAACCTTAATCCCAGAGTTGGCACCATTTTAATGGTATTAATCCAGTATTAATTTGCACCACCTTAAAAATCTTCCAGCAATATCATGGCAGAGTACAACAGAAATCAAACAATAGTTGTTCTATGATTAGTCCCTCTATATCATTGTAGCCATTAACTTAATCTTGAGATGTAATCACATAAAAAAACATTTATATTTTACCCCTGTAGGAAATCGAATCCCAACCTTCAGCATGATGAACAAACACTTCAGACACTTTGCAATCCCACAGCAACATTTTCATGGTGTGTTGTAGAAATGTACAAAAGACTGAAACAGTTATGAAATACCACAAAACACTGATCTCAGAAAATACAACAATTTTAATTTCAATTTCTTCACATCCATTAATAAAATCTTGTAGAAGTATTAACAAATGAAGACCTGGAGACAACGATGTAAACCTTGTCGGCAGTCGTACGACACCGCAGAGGGTGCCCACAATGTCCCTGCTGGGAACATTCACCTGCTCATGGTACAGTTGGTGCTATTCCTAGAGAGACTCACTTAGACATGGACTTTATGTAGTTGTCATCAGAGAGAACACAACTTCTGTGTACTGAGGGCAATTTACCAACTGTCTGTCCTTATCTGTTTGAATTTCATTTTAGAAGTTGATGAATGATAGGAAAGGTATGATACTTTATGGATGACAACTTTATGATATATATAAGAACCAGAACGTCGCATCATAATATAATAAAGAAGTTGTCATTCAATAAAGTATCATACCTTTCTTGCCTGTTCTTATTTGGATTGGATTTCCAAGGCACATAAGATGGAGTCAATTTGTTTTGTAATGGATTGAATAGAGGCAAGTGTGAAACAATTTCTTCCTTCTTTCTACTAAGGGACCGTTCATAATTTATGGCTCGGGAGGTGATGATGATTGGGGGTGTCATCCATATTGTTCTGGGGAGGTAGGGGGCTAAGGGGAAGTCATCTATTTGGTACACATGTACTAGGGGTGGGGTCAGCAATTTTGTCCATGACATGCAGGGCTGGTCACTTACTTTGTGGTCACCCATTTTGTTCTGGGGAGGTACTTTGTACATAAATTTTAAGGGGGTCATTCACACTGTACATGTTTCTCCATAAAAGATCATCATTAACTCTTAACCATAAATTATTAACAGAATGTTTTGTATTCTTTCGTTTTAGGAAAATAATCCACATGCTGATCCATAATATACAGGGAAATTGTCAGCAACTCACAATAAAGATGAAATTCATCAGTTAAAACTTGAAAGCATGGATGATGACAACATTACTGAACTTACAGGTTCAATATTGTGTGTAAAGCATAGGTTCATTGTCTCCCAGCAGGTCAGAGTATTGGCTGTAACCTAATATTTCCATCAAGCAAATCAAAGTTACAAGATCAGTCACTCACACTAAAACATACAAGCTTGGATGAAGCATTCACAAACACAATGTACAGTTGAAGGCATATCCACTGCAACACAATCAGCATCAGTCTACAACAACCACATAAAAACACCATAAAACATCAATAGATTGTTGAATACCCGCTTGGTAGTGTCATCATTTCAAATCTTTACACAAATCCACTCAAAATTTGAACATGGAAAAACATGACCTGAATATTTACATATATAATGATTGTTTATGTTAAAGTTTTACCTTTAACACTATGTAACTAAACAGCACTAACAAATGCCAATTATTTCAGAATCAAATAATTTACAAAATGACGTATCATTCAATAAAAACAATATGAGGGAATAACTGATTATTCCAGAAACTCAAACTGTTTCAATCAGTTCAAATGTACTACAACTAGGAGATTTTTTTTCTTTAAACAAACTTCCAGTGTATATGGTAAGAAACAACTTCATAATTTCCCCTGAAACTATTTAAACAAGTATATCCATGAAAAAAGAAATTTTAGTTCTTGAAAAAATATAACTAAGGTAATGATCCACAACCAGAGCAAAAATTTGCAGGATATAAGAGCCTTTTGAAGGCGTTATTGTCAATCTACAATAGCAAAATATGTATGGTACTTTCTCGGCTTCACTCATACAAACATCAACAGTGACCCTCGTCAAAGTCAGTAGAATCTACTCTCCATGAGAAGCATGTAAACAATGACAGCCATCCACATCCGCCCACTCAGCAGAATCTCAACAGCATCTTACAGTGCACCGGTGTGTCACCAAGGCAGGTATATTGTGTAATACTCTCCTACAATCCAGGATCTACAACAACATACACGTCTCATTTGTACATCCACAAACATCCACAACACATGTGTCCTTCACTACTTGAATGGGAGTTCACCTTCTCTATGCAGCATTAATGAGTTTGGTTAATGATGCTTTGAATTGTATTTCAGTTTTGAAAGAGAATACACTGTATTTGGAAGAAGCGTGCAGTGGCAGAGCTTGGAGACATTACCGGACAGGTATTTGTATGGTACCAACTGATCAACTTGAGCAAATCAGGGATTCAAACTCATCTCATCAAATCCTGACAGCAACGGGACACAACTCTCCACACTTTGACCAACACATTAAACAGGACAATAGGTACTTGTGTTTGCATCCCTACACACTGAAACACACTGTACAAAATACATCAGTATCAATACAGGTACATGAAACAATACATGGGACTAGGAGGGTAAGTACTGTATTATCCAGGTGTGATGTATATGGCACCTCTACAGTTAATCCACACCTGAATAACATGATTAATAGTAACCGTTTTTCCATAACATACATACATGATTCCAAACATACAGGATCAAATTCATCAAAGTTGGAATCACTTCTCACATGCTACTAATTCACATTTCTGTGCTATTTTGAGAGATGGTCATTAACAGGCTTAAAATGCCAGTCTGTTACAAAATTACCCAATTGTGTAAATTCCATCCTGTCACAGTGTTGAAAAAAGAAACCTGGCATACTTCTAAATGTCTTTTGATGGTTAAATCATTCCTTAATCTATGGCAATGCAGTTATACAAAAATGTACATGGCACTTTTGCATTCTCACTTTTCATTTCACAAAAAAGCAACAACAAAAATATCTCAACCAGGTTTTCATGTTTTCAGACAAATAATCAATTTCTAGAAGTATTACTTTCAAAGAACTCAGACCAATCATAAACAAAATACTTGACGTCTTGAACCCGTACTATACTGAAAATATATGAAGAGATCGTCATGAACAAACATCTTACTGCAATTAAATAAGTGGTCACCTCAGTAATTATATTTTTTTTATATCCTGAGATAAAAGTATTTGTATTGGTACATGTAACTGCATACATTAAAATTGTACTGAGTGATAATACACAATTAAGTTATCTTCAAATGTCACCAGTCAGAACAATCCTCACCATTGAGATTATATAACCAATTATTAGCTGCAAATGACCTAGCTCAGTTCAGCCCAGTCTACATCTGGTGCAAGCAAGAAAACCATGACAAACAGGGAAACAACCATATAACTCCATTAACAGTTGAAAAACAGAGAAAGAACTGACAGGAAGTGAGAAGGGAAGTTGGTAATTCAGCCATCTTGGATTTAACTAACAGCCATCTTGATTTCAGCTGATAAATGGAAATGAAAAATGCAGTACAGGTTTAGCAAACAGACATCAAGGCATGATATAGAACTTGTAGACACTACAGGAAACAAAGATTTTATCAAAATATATTGTGCATAGCATATTTGTGTAGTTAATACTGACATTGTAGACTCTGAGATAAAGAAACTGAGATGCTCCTACAACAATGTAAACAACATCCTGTAGATGGCCGCATAGCTTGACCTTCTTATAGACATGCTTGGCACTGAGTGAGTGAGTGAGTGAGTTTAGGTGTATGTCGCTTTCAGCAATATTCCAGCAATGTCAGGCAGGGACACCAGAAAGCTTGCCACTGAAAAACATAACAGAAATATGTGCCAGAAGCAACACACAGCACTCACCTGAACACAGCATCCATGTAAGTTCAACAGTGCATAACATGGTGTCTTATCCTTCTAACAGAAACTTGTAAACACCAACTTCAAATATTTAATATGTACCAATTAACCATGGTGAACTGAATAAAATAGAAATTAGTACTAACACAAAATGTGTACAGCTGATTGCTATTTCCGGCTAAGATACACAAGGTAATCTTAATCCCTGAAATAATACAATGCCCAGCAAAAACAACTACGAACTTAAAGGTAAATAATCTTGTCTAGTGATGTGTAATTGCAAATTTGACGTCTCTACTGACAAAGTCTTCTTCTGTTGTTTGTTCACGCGAAGTGATATGATGTTGTTTTCTTATCCCTGGAAATTTTTTTGACAAAAGCGTAACCCATGGATAAGACGACCCCCTTCTACAGACTTCTTTTTTTGGTCCTCAAAATTCGGCTTATAGAGGGTAATATACGGTATAACTAATCAGTGTGCTGCAAATTAACACCAGTTGTGAAGGTCATTATGAATGGCATCCCTCACGCTTGTACTCAGCAAGACATTCTACATCACATTTGTTCCTAGATTTCCATGAGGTTACAGATTCCTGGAAGTGAGCATCTGTTTGGAAGTTATGCTTGTCGTTGTTCAGCAATTTCCTTCATTTAGCTATGCCCTATCAGCACTTTGAAGAAAATAATAAATTATCAAAAAATAGATTTATTCTTTAGTTCAGGAGTTCAACATGTTCAACACATTTTGATCCTCCATTACTGGTAAGAGTCTAACCAAATAGGTCAGCTCCCCATCAGATGCCAGTATACATTGTTTGTTCAAGCATAACATGTATACACAAGGAAACCAACTACAACCATGAACATTCTGCTATAACTCTATCAAGTTCCACTTATTGAGTGATTCAACACCAATTTGAAATGGATCAGAGTTACACCAAGGTTTGTCACGTGGGAGGAAAGCCTGGAGTGATGCAGGAAATGTTGAACACTTTGGTCACTATATGACATTTGGCTATAACTAGCTGGATTCCTACCTATGACAGCAGCTCCTACAAAAGCTTATTCATCTGCACTTAACCTCACAGTCAAACACATGCAATACAATAACAGGTACATATCAGACCATGAGACACAAACCAACTGTTTCAGTTAACAGTCAAAAGCAGTCAAAAGCATCTGTGGCAGTGAGATTAGTGATTTGATTTTGACATCACAGTAACCAATGATATTACAATGGTCTGCCAAGCAATGTATTCTGTTTCATACCAGCAATATCTTCTAGGTGATATCACTTGATATCACCCCAGCGATATATATATATCTAATGTACAGGTCAGTTCTAGAAGGACAAAGGTCTTTATACATTCTTCTCTTGGAGTCTGGAGGACTGACAGTACCAACTGGAATGTGTGGAATGGCAAGTGTATGGCAAGTCACATTGTTGCGGTGTTTCTATCTCAAGTATCCGTCATACATTATAGGTTGTGGGCTTGTGGAGAGTTGATGGACACTTCATGATGGTTAGAGAAAACATTATCGTGAAATACTGATTGATAAAATGCTTTGTTCATAACTTCCTTGACATACAATGAGGCCCTGTCACTCTATAACCTGTGCAATATGGACACCTTGCCTTCCAAACAATTACTGTTACATCAGGACATAGCTATGGTAACATACTCCTATAATTTATTAATTCGTAAACATTCACAAGGAACTGCACTGTCTGGATTAACAGGCCTTCCCTGAGTTCCTTCATGGGACAGTCTTGAAAATTAACACTCTGGTGTGGCTACATACATTTGGGGTCCCTCCCTGTTCCCACCATGCCCTTACAATCCATTGTGTAGAGAGACCAAACCTTCAGGTGTTGAACAGCCTACATGTACAAATGCCACTAGTATTCACTACACTCTTCATGGTGAAGTCAAAGATGTCACACAAACTGAGTCATTACATAATGAAATGGGATGAACTGAATTGGGATCTTACAACACAGCAATATATCAGTGACCAGCTGTCTGGTATGTCATGGATCAGTGAGTGAGTGAGGTTAGTTTTACGCCACTTTTAACAATATTCCAGCAATATCACAGCTACTCCACCGGCCCCCATCAAGTGAGTGAGTGAGTTGGGTTTAATGCCAATGTGAATATTATTCCAGTTATATCACAGTGTCAGGTAGCCCGGTGTTTCACTGTTGTATAAGCCAATCAATACCCTAAAATCCCCTGACAGGTAGAAACACTCTTCCTCTGACAACTACTGTGTAGGTATTGGAGATGATACGTTACACAACTTGGTACAATCTGTTTGTATTCTGACAAAAAATCAGTATTAAGTGATTCTGTTTAATGCCATGATAAGTAAACAAAGCCAGGTCATACAACTGCAGTCATTTTTGCTATCACTGAGAAAGGTTTTTCAGTTATAGCACAGTTTTGTGTGGAGGAAAAGCACATGCAGAGTGTTGACCAGCCAAAGATCAGATGATCCTGTCACGACAAAGGGAGATAACAAAGCATATGCTTAGCAAACTGGGTCAACATGACCCTGATCTTCATTAGAATGAGCAGAATAAAGTATTGACAACCCAGCTGAAATGTTGTTCGTTCTTTTAAGTTTATCTTTATGCCAGTCAGCAATATTCTAGCCAAGTAACCGAAGCCTGTGAAGTCTGGACTAGACAATCCAGTGATTGATAACAAGATGAACTCAGCCAAGTAATCTGTCCACACAATCAGCTGGCCCACGCAACCAGGTTAATGTGGACCTGTGAGAGTTGGCTGTATCAAGCAGAATATGCATGGAATCATATTTTACAGATTATCAGACGTAACTAAAATTTCCTGAATGACAATATTTGGATTATGCATTGTTCATTCTCAAAGAAACACAATTCATACCTTGACTACTTATGACAAAACTCTAAGATGACAAACCTTAATTCTTCAGATTTTGTAAATTCCAGTCTGATCATACACACACAATTCAATATTCACACATGGGAATGTATTCAAAAGTAATTGTTGAATTCATAATTAGAACCATTATTGAAGCTTTAAGTACTAAATAGATTGTGGTTTATAGAGATATGTACATATGGAGGACATGGTCCCAGACAATAAACTATAGAAACAAGCAGGTCACCACGCTGAGTACAACAGAAGTAGCGAGACAACAGCTGACATCTCTTCAGTCATCAGTTCAAGTTTGAGTACCATTAAGTTTGGCAACAATCATAACATGACCTCAGAAAGTTTTATATTGCCAAAACTGGTGATGATCAATCTTGTCCTGTGTTAGTTTAAGGCTTTTCTACAATCTTACTTGCTTTAATCCACTAATTTACATTAAAGCAACCGAAATCCCATACAAGGATTAGTCACAGCTGTGTGACATTTACCTAACTACTGAAGATATGTCAAAGAACAAATAATGACAGTAATATGAAACAATCAGGTTTTTCTTAACTTCTTTTGAGAAGCATATCTTGACAATTTTCAAAGTGTTTTCAAAGTGTCTTCAAGAAAGGACAGTCAAGTCTATATCATCATCTTAGAAAACAGAAGGATATACATGACAATATGAGCAAGGTCCCATCGGTTTATAAAATAGAACAGTCAAACAACAGGACCCCCTTATGACAAGTATAAGTTGATGGGGACTTAGCATATGGCTTCTTTGGGGGTTGTTAGAGAGTTCAGGGAGGTAACTCTGATTATGGTCTAACCAAAGAACATATTCCAAAGGGATACTTCTTCAAACAAAAGTTATATTTGGCTAAAACTAACAGTAAATTCTTTTAGTTTTCATTACAGGGTATCTATGACAGCCACTTATACGGTAGCTAGTCGTCAATGTATCAGGCTTTAGACAATTAACCTATCATCTATTGAGTGGTTTATTGCAATGCTTTACATGAAATTTGGCTGAACGGTGTTACCAGTAGTTATATGCTTGTGACTAATGAGTCATGAAATGAGAGGAGTTAAAAAACAAAAAATATTGCAAGCACTCTTATCACAAATAGATAAAGTACATCTTCAACAACGGAAACATGAATTATGATGATGATAGATTATTAAAACTGTTTATTTAATAACAATGTCTATAAATCATTTGAACACACAATAACATCCCACACAAGAGGAATTCATAGCCATCATGGAAGTGATTACAGTGCTAAGATGATCGTAACATTCTTTAACACTGATAAACGACAGTCGCTAACATCTCTTAACGTTACAAGACCCAGAACCATTAGGTTTCAAAACATACATATCTTCAAACACAGGCAAACTTTTGACATCAATGGGGTCTCAGGGACGCTCATGTTTCCATGACTAAAATAATGCAGGAACAGTTTTGTCTCGTTGTAAACACTAGGGTAATCACCCTTGACCTTCTTGGTTCATCACAGGTGGTCGTAAATACTGCAACTTGGACTTCTATGAAATATATCAATTTTTATCACCAATGTATTTCCTGGCCATGAATTCCTGTTGGCTGAAAGATCACTAACATCAACAGCAGTATCATCCCTCACAGAGGACCCAACATGACATCGGCAACACCACAGGGTATATACATGTATATGTGGTTAGGACTTGAGACAGGAAAGCTACACAACACAGAGAGACAGGGACACACACAATGGAAATCTGCTTACAAGCAACCTCCCAGAATTCCCTCTATAATGCCATCCATCTAGTACCCCATCCAACTGCATGTATATTTTCTCAACAAAGGCTCTCAGATAATGACTTGATAAGACTGACTGACTGAGTTTAGTTTTACGCCGCTTTTAGCAATATTCCAGCAACATCACGGAAGGGGACACCAGAAATGGGCTTCACACATTGTACCCATGTGGGGATTCGAACCGGGTCTTCAGCGTGACGAGCCAACGCTTTAACCACTAGGCTACCCCACCGCCCCGACTTTATAAGAACAGTGTGGGCTGGGTAAATGATTTTTAAAGAATTATTGTCAAAAGTGTGGTGCTGGAAGCCAGATACCTTTTATGGATAACACCCAACATTTGACATGGCATTGGGATAGCCAAGTGGTTAAGGGTCCACTCTGCAATAGGCCCAGGCTCAATTCCCCACATGGGTACAATGTTAGAAACCATTGATGGATGTCCTCCACAGTGGTGAAGCTGACACAAGGGATAAAACAACACTCACTCACTTGAGTGAGTTTAGTTTTATGCTGCACTCAGCAATATTCCAGCTATACGGCGACGGTCTGTATATAATTGAGGCTGGACCAGACAATGCACTGGTCAACAGCATGAGCATCAATCTACACAGATGGGATACGATGACATGTGTCAACCAAGTCAGTGAGTGTAACCACCCGATCCCTTTAGTCACATCTTATGACAAGCATGGTTACTGAAGATCAATTCTAACCCAGATTTTGAGTGAGCAGCTGGTTGTAGCTTTAAGCAATATCACAACATGGGACACCAAGTATGAGATCATCGTTACAAAGGACCATTGCCCAAACGTCTTAAAGAGATATTCATACAGAAACATATATGTGTAGACAGCATGAAACATCTATTCCCCTAACAATGGTTGAGTAGTATATATTGAGTAGTGTCTGCCAATACAGGGAGTGTGAGATCCATAATGTACAGGTTAACTGTACCAGGACGTACAACCTGTTACAGCTTTATAAAAACCAAACATATTTATAATGTATCCTCCACGGGTTCAAGTGGACCAACAGCTAAGGATTGCAGGGCTCGATTCAAGAGATGTTAACCTACTTGCACCAGGTGCAACCTGTGATAAAAACCTAGTTGCACCAGACAAATTCCAGTTGCACTGCTTTAATTGCAATATGTAATGAAAGAAATATGCTATTGATTCAGTTAGATGTTTTATTCAGAAGTTTACCCACTCAAAAATTGACTTGCACCTGGTGCAAGTTAGACTAATAACTAGGTTGCACTTTGTAAAACTGGGTTGCACCAGTGCAAGTTTTAAAGCAGTAAATACAGCCCTGGATTGTGATCAGTACAACCTCAGTAAGTTTGTTCATTAAACACATCTATACAGAGACTCAATCACGAGGTCAAGCAGAAACAACATAAGAATATCTGCTGATTACTAAAGGAGTAAAAATTCAGCTGTTCTCCTGAAATCTTCCAACCTGAGGACTACTTTCCTAAACTTGCAGTAGGCAAGCACTGAAATACTGAAATAACAACGTTTTTTAAGAATAAATTCAGCTGTTCAAAAGTCAATTAATATCACAATTTCATCAACATGTAACATAAAATTCCTCTCTTAACCAATTTGAAAAATATCTACAGGACACTTACGATGGTAATCCTAGAAAACAAACCAATTGCAAAGCCTGACATAAACACAGTTGTAAACTCATTGTTCCTTACTTCTATATGTACACTGTATTGTAAAGTCACTGTCTCTTCCTTGTCCAGAACCTTGCTGGTGTTTCAGTACACATGCAATCATTTACATATCTGAACTCTGTTCAGTGCTACTGCAGCCGTGAACACAGAGGATGTACAAGCCTGATACTTGATAGGGATGCCACGATACATTGATGCATCCATACTGTTTCTAAGATGATACAATTATCGGTACATTCAAAACTGTATTGATATTTGGTTTTGAAAGTATTGGTTTAAATACGTTTATGTGTCGTTTACATTTTGAAATTGTATCATACTTTTGTTAGGAGAGTTATAAATGATTATTTTTCATGCACAAAGATGGGAAATTAGAAAAAAAAAGGTTGATCTTTTCATGGACAATTATAAAATATGTAATATTAATGTTCAAAATGTAACTAAATTTACTCAATAATGCAATAATAAATAGGTATCATGATATGTATCCAATCGTGACATGGGCATCGTGATACGTATCGATTCATAAAACTTTTGTATTGTGACATCCCTAATACTTGATATGTGTCTAAATTACAACCCTTTCACATCTGCACGTCTGCTCACCACACATACAACGATACAGCCATGGTGAGTACAGGGCAGTACAGTGTTCCACAATGGACAGATACAGATGTCCACTGTCTAGCTTGGAGCATTTATCACAATAATGTCCCTCCTCTTGTAATAGTGATTGTTGGTCCACATCTGTAGCAGTGACCCCGAGATCAGAGAGGTCGAGGAATGTGCAGGGCCTCGACGGGAGGAATGAGGCTTGGTTCATGCTGACTGTGAGGGGTGGGACCCCAGTCTCCCAGTCCAAAACTGGGGTTTGTCATGCGATGTTTGAGACATCTGGACAGGTGATACATCTGGGACCTCTCCAGGTGGGACAACACCATCAACAATTGTCTGTAACAGAGGCAACAGAACACTGTCTACAGATACAAAACTCACATCCAAATTCATCATTTCCCCTGCGTTCACACGAAAACACAAAATCCTGACATTTACATTCATAATCAGACATATTCTTTAAATAATCAGTAAATAATCTATAAATACTGCATCCTAACCAGTCGAGAATCTCGAATGAGCGTGTAAAATGTGATTACTAAATACATCACCAGAACTGGATCAAAGTAAGAACATTTTTCAAGGCTTCTCTAGACAATCGAAGATGATTATAACATCAGGACTGTAAACATTTATGTATTCCTCTCACATCCTTCCTAGTGTGGGTGTACTTGGTTAATGCCACTCAGCAATATTCCAGCTATATACTGACAACCTGTGAACAATTGCGTCCGGAACACACAATCCAGTGATTGACATTGTGATGATCCAACCATCGGGGTACTACTATGAGATACAATCATAAGTCATCAAGTTGGACAACTTGATCCATTTAAACCCCGTTTGCAACTACAGGTTGATGTGCTATTGTAACCTTGAATCCCTTCTGGGTAGCATTCCAAGTACACACACAGAAGCCATTTTGGCCATCCAATCCACAAAGAAGTTGTACATGAAACTCCTGACTCTGGTACTGACCTATGAAGTGGAGGGATCACATCCTTGCTGATCAACGAACCCCTCGTGCTGACAACGTTAGAGCTCTCTGTGCAGTCACACCACATTACAACATTGTTGCCTGGCAACCGATTCTCAGCTACAAATATTCCCCCTGCCCATCCGTTGAGGAGACTGTATACCGTGACGCCTTTCCGAACCTGAAACAGCAGCAACTTCAGTGGATGAAAGGAACAGATGTGTCAGGTGACATGGGCTTTAAGATTACTACCCTTGCATTCAGACATGAGAGAGAGGTATGTATACATACATGTGTGCAGGCATGCTGACAGAATATGGACTGTCTGATACTTTTACAACCAACTTCAAACTAACATATTAAAAACAAATATCACCACAAGATAATACACACCTCCTCCTTTGTTCCCTTAGCAACAGCTAGTTGGATGAGGGCATCGGCAAGGACATTCTCGTACTGCCTGTTGCGGAATGTGTTGATCTGGTCGACCATGAGAGCCTTGGAACTGTGCACCGACAACACATAGCGGTGGCTCACCTTGGTCCCGGGAACTGGAACCAGGGCAGACAAAACATGAAAACATAGGATCAATCTGCATACATCAGTATGGACTTGTTAACATACTCTTTCCAGTGTCAAGTGGTCACAGTAACGTCTTGGCCTTAATCAAATATTTAACTTTATTGTCTATATGTATTATGAGCATTTCTCTTCACATGGCTGAAGGCCAGACAGAGGACCACATGGTCTCACTGCTACAACTATTGTCAATGTCCTAACCTTTCATTCAGTGACTGAAAGGCCAGACAGAGGACCACATAGTCTCACTGCTACAACTATTGTCAATGTCCTCAAGCCCAGTGACTATTCACTCAATGTCCTCACCTTTCATCCAGTGACTGAAGGCCAGACAGAGGACCACATGGTCTCACTGCTACAACTATTGTCAATGTCCTCACCTCTCATCCAGTGACTAAAGGCCAGACAGAGGACCACATACTCGCACTGCTACAACTATTGTCAATGTCCTCACCTGTCGTCCAGTGACTGAAGGCCAGACAGAGGACCACATAGTCTCACTGCTACAACTATTGTCAATGTCCTCACCTGTCGTCCAGTGACTAAAGGCCAGACAGAGGACCACATGGTCTCACTGCTACAACTACTCTCAATGTCCTCACCTGTCGTCCAGTGACTGAAGGTCAGACAGAGGACCACATACTCTCACTGCTACAACTATTGTCAATGTCCTCACCTGTCATCCAGTGACTGAAGGCCAGACAGAGGACCACATACTCTCGCTGCTACAACTATTGTCAATGTCCTCACCTGTCATCCAGTGACTGAAGGCCAGACAGAGGACCACATAGTCTCACTGCTACAACTATTGTCAATGTCCTCACCTCTCATCCAGTGACTGAAGGCCAGACAGAGGACCACATACTCGCACTGCTACAACTACTCTCAATGTCCTCACCTGTCGTCCAGTGACTGAAGGCCAGACAGAGGACCACATACTCTCCTGGTTCCAACATCAGGTTACATCCAATGAAACATCGCAGCTGTCTCTGGCTATGACCAACCAGCTTGCCCACAGAAAAGTTGGGATGTTTGGACTCTTGGAGGACCAGGATGAACAGGTCAAGAGGAGATTTTGCCGAATGGTCATTCCCTCTGAAACATTGCATGTACAAACATATATCAACTGATCAAACACAGGTTTCAAATTTCTTAATATGATAATTCAATAACTGAACATATTAATACAGCTATTGTTATAATTTTGAGTCAATCTTGTTACTGGTGACTGACCTGACTCCTTCCTGGAACAGCCCCAATTCCACCTCCGTCGTGTGGAACACTGTCAACTTCACAACACTCATGGGCTGCGACGCGTCACTGGGGAACTCCGCTGCCAGACGAGACTCGCGCCAGTTGGGACGGATCTTGCACACATCAACACTGTCAAAGTACCTGGAAACAACAGGACAAATATATATAAAACAAAGATGTAATTATACAAAATATTTCAATACCTTACCTGAAAACAAGGTATCTACTAAATACATCAACCTTATCTAACTTCAAGGCTGTTCTAATGGAGGCAGCATCCAATATTGGCCACACCATTTCAGCATATTGCATCATGAGCCTAGTGACACACTCTGACTTTCTGATCCTGTTTCAGGTGTGTCCTCACGACACAGTATGTCAGGGGTTTGCTCTCAACAGCTTCCAGGACCGCAAGGACAAGAACAGTGTAAGCATTCTTCAGCTTCCAACATTCTTAACAATAGTTGGTTGGTTGGGTTGTTGTTTAACGCCGCACTCAGCAATATTCCAGCTATATGGTGGCGGTCTGTAAATAATCGAGTCTGGACCAGACAATCCAGTGATCAACAGCATGAGCATTGATCTATGCAATTGGGATACGATGACATGTGTCAACCAAGTAAGCGAGCCTGACCACCCAATCCAGATAGTCACCTCTCACAACAAGCATAGGTTACTGAAGATCAATTCTAACCCGAATCTTCACAGGACCCCTTAACAATAACAAGTGAGGCAATAAACAGATAATCCACCACAATATGTTTTTGATATGGGAAATATCCACTAAGTCTTAGTTGATTAGGATTTGCTGAGCCCTATTTATTGCATTTATTTATTACTTATTGTATTTAATCTTTTTATTAATCATTAACACACGTTGTTTATTCTCATATTAAAAACAAGAGTCATCAGAAGATGACAAATCCCCCCGGCCCCCATAAATTTGAAAGAACAAATCAACTGACAGTTACTTAAAGTCCAACTTGATATTTTTCAACTAGGTCCAAATTGTTTCCATGTAAAGCAATAAAAATAAAAATGGCAAAAATCTGCAAACAGCAAAAGGCACCACTTCAAGATCTGTCTGATATATCTGCCAAGTTCTGTTGAATGATATTGAACGGTTTTCTGCTCCGGAATGAAGCCCACCCCTCCCTTTTGAGACTAAGTCCGAATCGTTTCCATGGAAACCACAAAAAAATAAAAACGACAAAAATCTGTAAATAGCAAAAGGCACCACTTTAGCTTATGTCTGATACATCTACCAAGTCTTGAAGAAAGATATTGATCGGTTTTCGAGTTGTGCTTTGGCAACGAAGGCCATCTCTCCCTTTTCAGACTAAGTCTGAATCGTTTCCATGGAAAAAATGTAATTTTCTGAATAAAATTGATATTTTATACTTATCCTGACTCATGCTCTTTTGCTTGTCTTCTTCTTCTTGCGAACATAGTGGAACACTTGTATCTCCCTAATTGAAGCTCCCTTCAATGTAAAATCACTAATTAGTACTCACCAAGAGTTGCCTCCCTCTTCCAAAATGCGCGGGAAAGGAGGCGCCACCTCTTCCCTCATGCTTCACTCTCTCCTGTTTTAATGAGCCCAACACTTGAATTTACAGGGAAATCCAAAGTGTTATGTGGGGAGGATGGGAGGGCTTACCTCATGAGTCAGGATAAGTATAAAATATCAATTTTATTCAGAAAATTACATATTTATCCGGTCTTATGCTCTTTTGCTTGCAGAATCCTACGGAAACGGACGTGGGAAACAGAATACTTTGGATTTAAATAATTAGTGATTTATATATATATATGTAATAACCCCCTACGGGAACTTCATAATGGCACTGTAATTAAGATAATTCCTGCTGCTATAAAACATAAGTTCTACCAGCTGCCATAGATGGGGGAACTACAATAATTAGAAACTATGAAAATAGTAATAATGATATAAAATGCGACCCCAAAGTGGAGAAGCGACCCAATGTACATTTAACATCAGTACTGGGCTTAAGATTAATGTAGACTTAAGATATGTATATAAATAGCACAAAACTCCGTAGAGTTATAAGCTAGATGATACTGGTATGATATATACATAATAATCTCGTGAGACTATGTCTCATCGTCTACGAGGGACTGTCAACTGCTGTGCAAGGACCATGGGACCGAAATGGTGAATACCTGAGACGTCTTCGGTGGTGATATCTCTCAGATAGTGGTTAGCAAACACCATGTCGGATTTCCAAAAGCAGCCCTCCATAATGGTATTCAACGAGCAATTTCCGTGTAGAGCGAGTGTGGAAGCCAGTGCTCTGATTTCATGGGGATTAGATGCTCTTGGAGGGTCGAGTCCTGCAGCCTTGTAGGCGCGAAGTATGACAGTTCTGATCCATATCGATATGGTGGTACGAGAGACTTCGGTCTGAGTCGCTGTCGATAGAGGGATGAATAACCGCTTGAGTTGTCGTCGCTTTGTTTTGGATCGTTGTAGATAGATTTTGAGTGCTCTCACTGGGCATAAAGATAGGTCAAGCGTATCTTGAGGTCCGAGAATTGAGGAAAGTGCAGGGACATGGAATAATCTGTCTGGTTGACCTGGCAATTGATTCTTGGCGATAAAGTCCCATCGCAGTCCCATATGCACTATGTTTTGATTGTCGTCGAAATGTATTCTCTCATAATCTAGTGCGTGAATTTCTGACATCCTGGCTGCCGTTGCTAGGGATAACAGTGAAATGTTTTCTGTGACAGAAATTCAAAGGATGTTGATTCCAGTGGTTCATAGGCCTCACTTGTGAGGTGTTGGAGCACTATATTTAGATCCCATGCTGGAGCGCGAAATCTCTGTTTCTGATCCTCCAATCGGAATGAACGTAGTAAGGCCAGTAACTCTGGCGTTTTCGTTAGCTTGATACCCGTTCTCATAGTTATCACTGAACTTAGAGCTGCGAGATATGTTGACAATGTCGAGCCTTTTGAAGTTTAGTTTGTCGTAGGTAACACAGATAGTCAGCCACTTGTGGATGTGTAGCATTTCTCGCTGTAAATCCCTTTTTAGCAGCGTATGTTTCAAAACTGTGCCACTTGTCGTCATACAAGTAGCTCGTAGAATTGCTTAAAGCAAGGGTGACTGCTTTCGCCGCTCTGGCTGAATAACCTCTCTTGTTTAGACACACTTTAATACAGTCCATACGTGAAGTTGGAATGCTTCTGGGTTTCCGTGCGCTTGTTTGGTGTGAGGATGTACTAGTAGATTCGAGCGCTTTGGTAGTTGTAGTGTTGGTTGTCCGATTTCTTGAATTAGAATGGGAAAGGTTGGAGGCTCTGCGTTTGTCTGATTTTCTGTAACACCTTTGGAATTAGCGCTGGCGGCGGAAACGCGTACGCGTTGAGGCCTTCCCAGGATATGCTTAGTGCGTCCGTTGCCCACGCTTGTGGATCCGGGACTGGTGATACGAATGTTGTTAGCTGATTGTTGAAGCGAGTGGCGAATAGGTCTACTAGTGGAGCTCCTATTTCCTTGATAATCTGTGCAAAGATTTCTGTATGGAGCATCCATTCTGTCGGTGACGGTAGATGTGGCCGAGAGAGTGCGTCTGCTAGTACATTCTTGGCTCCAGGAATGTGACATGCTCTGACATGTATGTTGAGATAGTCGATTAGATCGAACAGTTGAAAGCATAGAGTCAATAGGTTCAATGATCTCGTTGAGCCTTGTTTGTTTACATAAAACTCCACTGTTGAGTTGTCGGTGTGAATCATCAGATGCGCATTCTGTAGAATGGTGCTCCAATGTAGTAGGGCATTGATTACTGCTTTCATTTCTAGCATGTTTATGTGCGAGATGAGCTCTCCAACCTTGGAGCGACACGCCTACATAGAGATGGGTTTTGAATTCCGGCTCTGTTAAATAGATGCCTTCGCAGACATTCGACCTCCTGGTCCACCATAGTAGATGAGGTCTGATGTGTTTCGGTAGACTGAATGGTTGTAGGTCGTCGAGATGAGCGTTGATGAGGACCTGTAACGGACATAACTGTAGTCTGCCTGTCATGTCTTGGGCTGACGTGAGGAGACCCAACAGACTCTGCCATTGTCGTAGTGGTAGCGGGAGAGAGTAAGGCTTGTGGGATGGTCTGTTGGATCTTGAGCCATCGGTCCTCTGGTACGACAATACGGTTCAGTGTCGTGATAAATCGAATGCCTAGAAATTGCAGATCTTGCGTAGGTTCTAGGTCCGACTTGAGTAGATTTACTAACCATCCTAGCTGTGTTAGTAGCTTGATGATGAAGTTTAACTGTAGTTTGAGACGCTGTAGATCTTGATCTTCTTGAATCCCGTCGTCGAGGTAGAACGCACTGCGTAGCCCTAGACGCTGTAGGTAAGTGACGATAGGTTTCGTTACTCTTGTGAATAACCAGGGGGCCGATGATATTCCAAATGGGAGTACTCTCCATTGATAATGCAGCCCGTCTAGTGTAAACCGTAGGTATTTCCTGGATTCGGGATGTATCGGGATATGTAGATAAGCATCCTGCAGATCTATACTGGCCATGTAGTCCATGGGACGAATTAGGTGCCGTAGTTGAGGTAGATGTATCATGCAAAACGTTGGCGGTTTGCGTAGATAATCTCTGTTGAACGTGCTCATGTTGTAAATGAGTCTGAACTTTTCCTTGGAGTTTTTCTTGGGCACTAGGAAAACTGGGGAGTAGAAGCCTGGTTCGTTGTTTACTTGATACAGTACTTCTATGGCCTGCTTGGTTAGGAGAGATGAAACAGCCTCTCTTAACTTTGGTAGTTGTTGCGCCTGGAAGTCGAACTTGTGAGGGTTGACTGTAAGCGGAGGCGTGGCCTGTAGTTGGATTCGATATCCGTGTTGAAGGATGTTGGAGACATATGGGTCTTGAAGAATTCCCCAGTTCTCCCAGTGCAGTTGAAGGCGTCCACCCACTTGTGATGGTTGTACTGGAACGGCTGGGGGTGGAAGACTCCAGTCGTTCCGAACCCGTCTTTCATCGTTTATAGTTGCGGGAGCCTCTGGGTGCCCTGCCTCTTCCAGATCCTCCTCTGTAGTTGCCATATGGGCGACGAAAAGAATCTTTTCCTCTTGAACTGGCCATCTTCCTGTCCCGTGCTTTCTGTAAGCCAGTAAACTTTGATCTTCCTGAATATCTCTGTGATGTCTGCCTGATGACGCTAGCTAGCGTGTCCATCAACTTTATCATAAGGACTTCCCTTGAATCCTTGGTGACTTCTTTAGAGACTTTATCTATTCCTCCATCGAAGATAGATGGCGTAGACCACGGGGCTGTGTAGTGTGGAGATGTAAACTGTTCACCCCAACTACAGGAAGCGAGGAGACCTTGACGACGAGCCAGAGTTAGCGCTGCGGAGACTGATGTAAGATGATCCGTTAGAAACTGCTGGTCCTTCTTCTGCATAAGGAGGGCCGAGTATATCATTCTGTCATCTTCTGATGTAGAATCTCGAAATCTGGTGATGAGAGTTTCATTAATCGTTCTTGATCTGTTAAGGCCGAAGAACATTCTCCTTGTCATGGTTTCGATCTGAACCAGCTTGTGGTCGTCTATCTTGTAGGCCTTATTCTTGGCATCGTTGATTACTTTGAAGTTATCGTCGATTTCTTGTGCCTTGAAAAATGGGTCCATATTATGGGTTGAGAACTTTTTTGGCGTTGAACTGTGGTAAGTGCGGCGCCTGGGCTTTAGTGGCTTTATGGAAGGCTGTGTCCAGATTCTGGGGGACCGCTGCTATCGGGTCGATCGGAGGTAGAGTGATGGTGTCTGCATCATCCTCCCTCATGAGGTAAGTGTGGGCTAGGTTACCGTTCTTGGAAGGTGAAGATAGGTCCAGGTTGTTAACCATCCAGTAGCGTATTTCTGCGTCGGAGAATATGATGCTTCCATCATCTTCTGTAACGGGATCGCTAATAAGAGGTTGATGCTCTTCCGATGGTGACTGAGGTGGAGACCTGTATACTTTTACCGCTGTGCAGGGTGACGTCAACGGAGACCTGTCTGGGGACTTCCGTGAAGACTTGTGAGGCGAACGGTGTGGAGAACGGCGAGGAGATCGTCGTGGAGAACGGCCTGACGAGATGCGTCTATATGGTGACCTTCGCGGAGATCTATGTGGAGAACGTTGATAGCTTCGCGAAGCTCTTGGGGAATCCCTCAATGACCTTCTAGACGAAGATGACTTGGAGCCTGTAACTGGTGCCCTTCGCGAAGACCTTCGCGAAGCTTCATCTGAGTCTGGTCCTGGGGAGTGACGACTTGACCTTCGCGAAGGCTGGGGGTCCGAGTCAGAGTCCGGGGATGAGAGGATCTTCCTTCGCGAACCTCTTCGTGAGTGTTGATCATCGGAGTCCCGAGGTAGGTGACGATCTAGATGTCCTTTGCGAAGGCCTTCGCGAACGCTGAACATCTGGGTCCTTCGCAGAGGTGGGCTGTGTCGTCCTTCGCGCAGGTGGCTTCCCAAGCGATGACTTGGTAGCGGCCGCTACGTTGACAGGGGGTCCCTCTGGGGTGACGTCTACGTTGGAGCCTTCGTGAAGGCTCAGGCTCTGGCTGGTTGTCTCTCCAGTCCATAGCGATCTTCCATCATCTTCATAATCTGAAGAACCAGGTCGTCTGGGACGGTCTGCGAAGATGTAGTTGGTGCCCTCTCTGCGTTGGTAGTGACGGGACCCTCAGGAAGATCGTCAGACATCAGCGTTGGTACATCAGGCTGCGTGTAGATCTGCGCTGACGTCACTGTTGCCGACACCCGGTCGTTTCTTGTGGCGTAGATCAGGTATGATGATCGGCTGATCATCATACAGGCCCAGTTCTGCGGCGGGAACAATCTCGGCTGAGAAGGTTCTAGTAGACTTCATCGATTTCCCCTTGGAGGTAGACGCTGCTCTGGGGGTACGGAGTCTGCATTGAGTTGATGTAGAAGCCCTCTTAGTCTTTGGCTGCGACGACGGGATGTCTGGGGATGCAGGACGCTTCTTGGAGACGGCGGACTGCGTCCCACGCCCCTCCTCCGAGGGTAACTGTAGCGGAACACCAGACGGGAGGGGGTCGTCCGACAGCAGTTGACTGGCGAGGGGTTCCGATGTATCAGCCATGGCTAAACTCTGTTTAAGTGACCTATCTGCTGCGCGTCTCAAGACGCAAAGATAATATTTGTTAAAAGCAGAATTAGACAAATCATTACAGTAACTGCAACGTGAAGAAAATGCACATGGTGCAGTACAGCTAGGGCATATTAAATGCGGATCAGCAGCAGAAAAAACGTAACCTACAAACAGTACAGATTTTCATCAACGTAAACTGCTGAACAATCACGGTGTCCCGTGAATAAACAGCAGAAATATGAATAAATATCAATACATAATTGTTGAAGGATACTAGCTAAACCTCTATTGATGACTATAAGAGGTAACTAACTAAGAATAATCAAAGGATATAGTGTGTAGGGAGACACAGGCTCTCACATCCTGCTCACTGGGCGAAGAATGAGAGAGTGAAGCATGAGGGAAGAGGTGGCGCCTCCTTTCCCGCGCATTTTGGAAGAGGGAGGCAACTCTTGGTGAGTACTAATTAGTGATTTTACATTGAAGGGAGCTTCAATTAGGGAGATACAAGTGTTCCACTATGTTCGCAAGAAGAAGAAGACAAGCAAAAGAGCATGAGTCAGGATAAGGAAAAATATAAAGATGCCAAAAATCTGCAAATAGCAAAAGGCACCACTTAGGGATCTGCCTCACATATCTGCCAAGTTTTGCTGAAAGATATTAAGAGGTTTTCGAGTTGTGCTACGGAAACGAAGCCCACCCCTCCCTTTTGAGAGTCTGAATCGTTTCCATGGACACCGAGAAAATAATACCTCACACACAAATCTGCAAATAGCAAAAGGCACCACGTTAGGTTCTGTTTGATATAACTACCAAGTTTTGTTGAAAAATAAACGGTTTTGAGTTGTGCTCCGGAAACGAAACCAATCCCTCCTCCTTTTTGAGACTAAGTCCGAAACGTTTCCATGGAAACCATGAAAAATAAATGACAAAAATCTGTAAATAACACAATAGTCATCAGAAGATGACATATCCCCCCAGGCCCCACATATTTGAAAGAACAAATCATCTGACAGTGAGCTTGACTTTTTTTTAAACTAAGTCCAAATCGTTTCCATGGAAATCATGAGAATAATAATGCCAAATATCTGTAAATAGCAAAAGGCACCATTTCAAAATTTGCCTAATATATCTGTCAAGTTCTGTTGAAAGATACTGAACGGTTTTCTAGTTGTGCACCGGAAACAAAACCCACCCCTCCCTTTTGAGACTAAGTCCGAATCTTTTTCATGGAAACCGGGAAAAATAAAAATGCCAAAAATCTGTAAATAGCAAAAGGCATCACTTAAGGTTCTGTTTAATATATCTATTAAGTTCTGTTGAAAAATATCGAACGGTTTTTGAGTTATGGAAACAAAATGACTACAGACGGACGGACGGACAAACGGACGGACGGACGAGTTGTGCTCCGGAAACTAAGGGCACCCCTCCTTTTGAGACTAAGTTATAAATAGCAAAAGGCACATCCAAGTTTTGTTGAAACATATTGAACGGTTTTGGAGTTATGCTCCGGAAACAAAAAGATTACGGATGGACGGAACGGATGGACGAGGCGTCGACTATATCCATATCGCATTACATGCCGGGGGGATAAAAAGGAGTGATGAATTCTATTTATCATGTTCACATTACTGTTTCCCTTAAAAGATACCTTAATGAACGATTGCTATGTCAGAATGAAACCTGTTAGACTCTGAGCTGTCCATACCTGAGTAGATCTTCAAACGACATCCAGAAGACTCCCTCCGTTTCACCATGGACCATCAGCTCCTGACGGACCGAGCTGCCGATTGTGTTCCATTTGGGTGAGCTGTCCGACCAGTCCCCCTTCCACGAAAACCGACCCCAGGGGTTCCGAAGCCGAATCAGCCTATCAGCAAAAGAGTTTATTGTAGTTGAAAGTTTGGACACAAGATGCTTAAGTTGATACTGTACTGGGCACTGACAACATAAAACAAATGTTTGACAGACCATTTCATTTTCAGGGGACAGGACAATATTTGTAGTAAGCAATACAATTTGTTTTCAACTAAATTAAAGAGGCAGACACACATAATTTCCAAGAACCACCCATTTGACCAGTGAATGTTATTCTGGGTTAAAATCTGGAGACAAGTGGTTTGAAGATCTGATTTCACTTGGGGTCCTACAAAGACGAATTTCCCACCCTTCCAAGAATGTCACAGGTATATCTGCTCTCTTTGTACTGTGTTTATGATGTTATTCTCAGTCTCTCCCAAAGTAGTAATAATTCCAGGACAAAAACATATTAGTGGTTGAGGTTTGTAAACTCTTGCATGTACAGTGACAACGGCAGCATACGCTACTGGAGTAATCATGCCCAGGGAATGGCCACACTCGAGTAATGAACTCACTTATTTTCCTTGACCACCTTCACGTCCAGTATGGAGTAAGCATGTCTGGGGCGGAGGCCCTTGTTCTCGTACTCCGCATGATCTATTTTCATGTTCCCTCCCCCACACGATGCACCCATCAAGAATCTGAAATGTACATGAAGGTGAAGGTCACAAGACAACCACAGATAACCTTCAGATATATTACATGCCTTCCCCACGCTCTTAGAACTGCACCATCATACTCAGCATTCAGATCAAATCTGAAAACTTATCTGTTTCAAAAAGCCTACCCTACATGCTGAAGTGTATGAAATGAACTTATTTCAATCCTGTGCTGTGTACTTTGAACATTGGGTGCTTCGAGCATGCATTATGCGTGGAGAAATGCGCATTACAAATGGACTATTATTATTATTATTATTATTATTATATCATACAGTTTACAGAAGCACTGATACCTGAAGCACTGATACTTGTTTTGAATGCAAAGCAGTAGTTTATCACACACAATTAGGCATCACAACGATGTTTAGAGCAGAGTGAAAGTAGTAGTAGAAGACCTCATCTTCAAAATGTTTAGATCGTAATACGATGTACAAGTGTATCAGTTTGATTCCTCACACCAACTCAATCAAACTCATGACAAAAAAAAAATACCCTAGATCTCGACAGCTCAGCAGTTTAGCCCAGATGAGGTCCGGTTCAACCAGCTTGTTCCGTATTGGGTTTGCTGAAACATGAATGACAATGAATGACAACAGATTTGTTTAGCACCTAATATCCAAGTTATTGCCTGCTCAGTGGCGCTTGACATACAACACTTTAACATCAGGCTCATACCACAGAGACAGTAGGCAGCATTAAGACAAATTTACTGAGAGACTCCAATACCAGCCTGTTTAACCCTACCAGGAGTAGCAGAAACTGAGCAACTCAGCTACTGAGCAACTGCTACTCATGCGGCAGACATACTAGGTGCCCTTAGAAGAAATATGTAATTTTTTAAGTAAAATTGATATTTAATACTTATCCTAACTCATGATAAATTGCTTATCTCCTTCTATGCGAATGTTAGTGGAACACTTGAATCCTTTGTAGTTCCCTAAAGCGGACATAAAAGTTCACTCAGCCATGAGTTACCTCCCTTTTCCCGCACAAACAGTCATGTGACCAGCCATACTTGCCACTCTCACCTGAATATAGCCCATGCACTTGGATCTACTGTGAAATCCGAAGTGTCTTTAGCAGGAAGGTTGGGAGGGCTTGACCTCATGAGTCAGGATAAGTGTAAAATTATCAATTTTACTTTAAAAATTACATATTTTTCCTTACCTGACTCATGATCTTTTGCTTATAGAATCGGACGGATTGGTGGTGGGTCAAGCCACTTCATGGATTAATCAGCTGTCCTTAGATACATCCTGTATCCCCCCCCATGGGAACTGTGAAACGGCATTTCCTAGATCCTATTCTTCCAACATCCGTTATAACTCCGGGGGACCACAATCTTATCCTACTTCTCTCTCAGACAAGTGAATCTTCTAGATTCATGTGGATTTTAGATATACTAGTATCTTATTTTCACTAGTTATCTATAACAACCCATAGATTATGATAAGATCGTTATCATAAATGAGTTGCGACCCCTTAACGTACAGGTAAGATCGTTACCCATACAGAGTCTTAATCAATCATGCTAGACTAGTCTAGACTGTGCGCATGGACTTTCAAACTAATACTTTTTCCTAGTAAAAGTTATCAACAAGTCAACGTGATAAAGGGTGAGATTTCCAACTCAGCCTTTGTGGAACTGTTAGTTGTGCTACAACAAGTGGCCAAACTGGTGAATGCCTGGAGACGTCTTCAGTGGCTATGTCTCTGAGGTAGTGGTTGGCAAACACCGTATCCGACTTCCAAAAGCAGCCCTCCATTATTGATGATATTGAGGAATTTCCTTGCAGAGCGAGTGTTGACACCAGTGCTCTGACTTCGTGTGGGTTGGAAGTTCTTGGAGGCTCTAATCCTGCTGCTTTATAGGCTCGTAGTATAACGGCTCTAATCCAAAATGATATTGTCGTTCTTGAGACCTCCACCAATGTCTCCGTCGACAAGGGGATGAAAAGGCGCTTGAATTTTCTTCTCCTTGTTTTAGTCTTTTGAAGATATATCTTCAAGGCTCTGACAGGACACAAGGATAAGTCCTGGGTGTCCTCTGGACCGAGGATCATAGATAGCGCTGGTACATGGAACTGTCTATCTGGTTGACCATACAAGCTTCATCAATCTCCCCTCCGAAGATAGTAGGCGCCGCCCAAGGAGCTCTTAGTAGCGGTTGGGTAAATCTGTCACTCCAGGAACAAGATGCTAGTAGACCCTGTCCCCGTAATAAGGTGAGACCCACCGACATGAAGTGATCCGAAATGAAGTGTTGGTCCTTTTTCTGAGGAAGTAGAGCTGATAGTATCAACCTATCCTCTTCCGACTTAGGGTTCTTGAATCAATTCGTTATCAATGCCTCATTGATCGCTCTAGACCTTGCTAACCCAAAGAAAGTTCTCGGTGTCAAGTTGAGCCAACTTTTTATCCTCCACCTTATAGGTTTTGTTCCGTGAGTCATTAACCAACTTCATGTTGACATCTAAGTCCGGCGCTCTCATGAAGGGAACCATATGATGTAGAGGAAACCTCCTCGCGTTGAATGATGGTAGATGTTGATTCTGATAACGTGTTGCTTTCTCAAAAGCTGTGCGTAGGTTCGTAGCCACCTTGGATATCGGTTCAATTGGTGGAATCGTAAGAGAGTCGAAGTCGTCCTTCCACATCGCATATGTGCATGTTTCATCCAATTCCTTGGAGAGGGACTCTAAGTCCAATCCATTAGCTATCCAAGATGTGACCTCCGCTTCTGAGAAGACATAGTCACCCTGTTCATCAGATAGTTCTTGGTCAGTTGAACTATGTCTTCGCGAACCCTCCTTTTCCGAACCTTCCTTTCGCGAACCTACAAATAATTTCTTCAAAATATGTACATATAATGCAAGCTAGTTATAACCGAAAACCATACACAGCGTAATTTGGATAAAAGGATCTTGATGTAAAGGATATAATGCCGTATACGGGACTCCAATGAAGGATGAAGGAGAGAGTGCCAAGTATGGCTGGTCACATGACCGCTATCACGGGAAAAGGGAGGTAACCGTGGGTGAGTGAACTTTGATGTCCGCTTTAGGGAACTACAAGGGATTCAAGTGTTCCACTAACATTCTCATAGAAGGAGATAAGCAAAAGATCATGAGTCAGGATAAGGAAAAATTAAGAAATTACTACTCACGTTGCAGACATATACTCTCGCAAGGTGCCCCTGTGAGTGTGGCTAGTCCCTCGATACATTTCCCTGCCACCATGGCCTCATAGCTGCCATGCAACTTCGCCATTGCCTTCTCGATTAGAGGAACCCAGAGTTGTCTTCTCTTGGCCTGAAAATCACAAGTTGGAGGGCTGGGTGAAATTTACACAAAATAGATTTTGATTATATTGATAAATAATGGCTGTCTGTTATTTCTAAATAGTACAGATTAGTAGTGATTGGGTAGAGGTACTTTTTCAGTACATATTTCAGTAATATCCCTGCATGTCAGTTTTAAGTTTATAAAAGTCCTCAGCAATTCTGTGAAATATGGAGCTGACAGCTCACCAGGGCTTTTGATCAGCGCTAAACAAAACTTCGAAACAAAGTGCCCAAAAAGTATTTTCAGCTCTTTCATGCCACTCTCATGTGTGCAACTGGAACAGAAGTAACTGTTGGGTGCAGAAGGCTTACCTGAGAGAATATAAGCATTCCGTGCATATTGCAGGGTAGCAAATCATCAATGAGCACAATCTGCCAGGTCCCATCTTTACACAGGCGCACTTGATATGCTCCCTCCTCACAGTATTTCTTTGTCAGAATTATCTTCTCCACAAGCTCAGGTCTCTCAGCCAGCACAGCCAGGGAACTTAAAAACCTGAAAATATTTGGATCATCTTTCAAATTATAGCCAAATTTGACATGCTCACATGTGGACTGGCTTTTGACTGCTGCTCAACAGTAATGGCGTCTTCCCAATCGGTCGGTTTTGTTTCAGTATTCCAGTTATATCATGACAGATCAAGAATGAATACAAATAACCACAGATTCGGATGTGTGATCATTCAATTCTCTCTACACTTATATTAGTCATAACCTTCTCGATGCTTTCCAGATATGGAAATTGTCACAGGACCTGTACGCACCAGCAATTTCCCAGAATTCCCTGAGAGATATCCTCAGGCATCGGAGTCCTATAAACCACCCAGGGCTGTTTCATCTCAGCTCGGCTAGATGGTGCAATCTTGTCTGGCCGCAGCCACTGAATCTCCATATTAGCAAAAGGTTTGGGGGGTTCAATATACAGAGACTTTGGGGCAGGCAGAAAGGAGTCATCAACGAATGGCGTCTTGTTCTGAAACAAGCACATGGACATCAACATCAGTGATATTCTTCGCATGAAGGAGGATAGTGATCAAGTTAAAATTGGTGTAAACAATGCTGACCTGAACATGTCATCATGGAATGTGGGGCTACACCTGGAGTGTTGGGTTACAACCTTATGACTGTAACCTTCCTTACATTTCACCTGGAACCATGGCTCCATGTGGGCTCCATTCCACAGAGCGATCTTAGTACTAAGGTGATCATAACTCCCAAACATTAACACTGGCTCTTAGTAATTGTAATGTAGCAATGCTTCGTGGACTTTCATCCTGATGAAATAAGTAGAGGGTGCAGCCATTCAAGCTTTACCACTCAATAACCATTGCTACATGTATAATCTCAGGCTGTAATGATCATAACAACCTTGTGTAGAACACAATTATCATGATTAAGAGGACTGTTGCACTTCCTAGCATAAACTAAAAGAGTAAAGACTTGAAATCTGTAGGTCGTTTGGACCCTGTAATGATTGAGTGCTTTGAGTGGGACTTGAAAGCCCATGTATATTAATACACTGAAGACTTGAAATAGTTTAGCTGATGAAATCTGTGAGTGCATCTAGGCAACATAGGTCTGTTACTGTCAAGGCCTGATCGTCACGCCGAAGACCCGGGTTCGATTCCCCACATGGGCATAATGTGTGAAGCCCATTTCTGGTGTCCCCCGCCGTGATATTGCTGGAATATTGCTAAAAGCGGCTAAAACTAAACTCAGTCAGTCAGTCAGGCAAGGCCTGATGAACATGATGAAGCCTAAAGACACTTGTTCCACCTGACAGCAGCAATCAAATCTTCACTCATTTATTAACCTAATGTTATGGGCTTTTCTGAGACTTAAGAAACATTCATTGTTATCTTGCTAATCACATGAACAACTGTAAAAGAACTCACTAATTTATGATTGATGTGTGATGCAACAAGTATATCCAAATTAAATACTGCCATCCAGTATTATGATCATTTTTATTATGCATATTTATATACTTGACATACAGTGATCATACAGATTCAGTGACAAAGAGGAACCCACCTGCTTGCAGAACAGAACTATAGTTTCCCATAATTCCAGAGCTTCATGTTCTTCAGATTTCCTCATTTCTTCCATCAAGGAGCTTTCCTGTCTCGTTAGTGTTCCGGGGCCAGCAGGAACAAGAGCCTTAGAACGTTTATTTCTCGCCGACTTACACATATTACACTTCACAGCAGCAGCAGTGTTTCGATATGTGCACATGGAACATTGCCAGTTTGTGGGAGTCGATCCTGACCCTACCCCAACTTCACGTCTGCCCGACCCAGGTTCATGCCGAGCATGTCCACAAGCCCCACACTCGGCCAGCTCATTGCTGTTCAGTAGAGTACACTGCAGACACTGCCATTTAGACTTACTGTTCTGTGCAGCAGTCTTGGCACAACCACACATAAAACACAGATGATGCTGGTCTGTATTGTCATACGTACACCTCATACAAGACCACACCTCCGTGCCTAAACTCGGAGATGGCCCTGGCTCTGGTGAGAGAGGTCCACGGGGAGATCGGTGGAAATATCTCACTGAATCTTGTTTAAATTCTATAGGAGTCTTTGGAGCTGTGTCAGTTTGATCTCTTGGGCAGCTGCAATGATCACACTGTTTGGCCCAGGAAGGGTTGCATGAAAAGCTGCATCGTCTGCAAGTCCAATCACTATCAGCATCAAGCTGTCCACTTGTAGAGGGTTTCAGGACCTGTTTAGATCCGCTTGGCTTGGGGGTAGTTGTTGCTGCTGCAGTCTTATTAATCGCCTTCATTACTTCCTCACCATCTGGCTCGCCTCGAGGAGCAGACGGCACAAAGTCTGTCAAGTCAATGACATCTGGGACTGAGGTCGGGACTCTAGATACACGTGGAGCTCCACACATGCTACATCTTTTATCAGGAGCACTGTTCAACAGTGTGCACTTACTACAACTCCACTCCTTGTCACCATTTTGTTTGCCACCAGATGCTCCATTTACCTGAGACTGATTTTCTTCACCAACCAAAATGCTTTCTCTCTCCTGATTTTGGATGTCAAGCTTCATTTTGGGTCTTGTAACAGGAGAGGAAACAGACCCTGTTGATGAGCTTGTAGACTTTTTTCCATCCTTTGAATTATTCTGTTTCAAAGGTTTTTTCCCCTTGGCTGTCTGTTCCCCATCTTCAAAGACATCATCTGAAGTTGAGGATATTCTTGAGTCTTTCTTCTTGCTTGATGTGGCCACTCCATTTAACTTTGATTTTTCTGTTGGTTGGTCTTCCCCATTGGTAGAGTTTGAAAATGATGTCCCACAAGCTGAACACTCAATAGTGTTTATATCATTGATGAGAGTACAAGTGTCACACTTCCAGTCTTGGAGGGTCTCATAGTCCATAGGTTCTCCCATGCTTGAATAACTCCAACAGCAGTGCTACTTCAACTATAATAAACACCCATTCTGACCTTTTTGAAACAGGGAACATCAATTCTGGAAAAGCAATAACCATATTTTTAGTGAGTGAGTTTTTGAGATCATGTGTCAGATTAATGAAGTGAGTGAGTGAGTGAGTTTAGTTTTACGCCGCTCTCAGCAATATTGCAGCTATATGGCAGCGGTCTGTAAATAATCAAGTCTGGACCAGGCACTCCAATGATCAACAGCATGAGCATCGATCTACGCAAGTGGGATATGATGACATGTGTCAACCAAGTCAACGAACCTGACCACCCAATCCCGGTAGTCGCCTTTTATGACAAGCATGGGTTACTGAAGATCAATTCTAACCTGGATCTTCACAGGTACAGATTAATTAATGAAGGAAAAGGTGAGGTTCAAATAAACATTCTGAACAACATTGCGGGACTTTTTCAGGTGTCAGCTAATGGAAGAAAAATACACAAGAGTGAGTGAGGAGTGAGTGAGTGAGTGAGTGAGTGAGTGAGTGAGTGAGTGAGTGAGTGAGTGAGTGAGTGAGTGAGTGAGTGAGTGAGTGAGTGAGTGAGTCTACTCTGAACCACAGATATGGGACAAACACTCATACACCCAATCAGCACAACCTGGTATTTGAGTCAATCAGTGAGTTGCCTTGAAAGTATTTCAATCAGGCTAGACTGAATAACAACAATAAAGTGACAACGCTTTTATCAAAGTACTAGTACTTGGCATGTTTAAATTTTTGCTGAAAATACTAGCTGCAAAATACTGCAATAGAAATAAAAGTTAAGTTCAGATGTATACTGAAATAAGAGCATTTACCTGAAAAGTCCCTGGACAGACCTACAGGTAAACGTAGGCCTGAGAAAGTGCAGTCATAAATTAATCCTGAGTGAGCAGTGATTGAGTAAATAACATTGTGCAATGTCAGTCAGTACACATTATACCATATCTCATGTTGGTAATGCATTGCACATTGAAGGAGATATACTGAATAAAAGCCTTTTGAAAAATGTCACACAAAGTACACATTTACACACATCCAAAAAATTTATAGCTGATTTCATTGTTATCTAAAAAGCAACAAACAGCTTCCCTGATCCTACAACCAGTGCTTTTATATTTATATAGAAATCCCAGCTTCGGATGACACTCTGACAATAGTGACATTAGTGAAGTGACACACCATTTTCTTTTATATACTGTACATTAATCTACATGACAATGAAGTGATGTTCTAATATTCTCTGTATAAACAAGGGCTAAACGTGGTATTATGTTGTGGGAGATAAAAAATTCATCAAACATAAGCACCAAGCATTATTTCTTTAGGTTTCCAAGTGCAAAGACCGATTCAGCTGGGAGGAAAGTTTGGAAACAGTGATGTCAGCATGGAGAAAAACGCAAAGTAGTTTTCTCTCTGATCACACGAGCAACTATAAAACATGTCATTAACTTAAAAAAGGACAACTTTATCTTCAACACAAGCCATCAACTAAGTATTTACAGGGCACCTCCTTATAGCATTATTACAGATGTCTGAAAACATATGATGCCCATAAACATATAAACAAGCTAGTCATATTGAAATTAGGATAATAGTAATTTGTGCTCTCTACTAGATTATGTAGACACAATTATAAATCATAATTTACCTATTTCTTGAGGTTTTGTATGAAGGTCAAAAGAAGGTTGATTGACCACACTTGTAGAATTACCAAATATATGCTGACTTATTTTCCCTTGAAAGGTAAACGTTTTCTCGGAAATTCATATGTCAAGAACTATGTCGGACAGAGCACTTTGAATGTTATCAACATTCACAAATTCCGTGTATAACTTTAATTATCTCGTTTCCGAGTGAACATTGAAAAACGCTGCCGGAATTTGACTAAAAAATACTTGAAAATAGTATTGCTTTGATCTTAAGGTGTTTTATAGTTGGTGTTAGAATTTAAGATTTTAGTATCGTGATACGTATGGTATTGCCACCATTATAGCGGGATTCGTATCGTATCGCAGCTTCAGTGCACAATACTTTGGCAATATATCGTCGTGACGAACATTTTAGTATTGTGATGTATCGTATCGCAGGTTGTATGCCAATACCAGCACTATTAAAGACACAACAATGCAAAGAAAATTTGTTATAATAATAATTATGATAATAGTAATCATTATCATTTACTAAAGCTACCAGTTTGGGAATATTTTCTTGTCCCAGTTAAAAGAATATATTTTCATTGTTATCACGTAATTTTGAGGCCACTGACATGTCACTGTGGTGGGGTGTGTGTGTGTGTGTGTTTTAAGAACGTTCAGTTTTACACATGTCTTAATAACGTGTCAAAATTGCTTGCTGTAGGCATGACCCAAGGCCTACCTACTATCTAGTCTAATGATAGATAATGTCTTAATGATAGGTAAAACAAATGAAAATTTGTTTTCAAATGAACTATGATTTCAACTACCTTAGTATATTAAAACTTAATACTATCCTAATTATTTTTATCAGAACACCTGTTTAGCTGACATTTAAGAAATTATGTCAGCTGTGCAGTCATCCGAAAAATTGACATCAGTATCATTGTTTGCAGAGTATTTAAATGAAAAATGGCAATTGGATGATATTTCTGATACCCCACCTGTCTGTCTAGCTTTGCCATCTAGAGATTCAAGATAGCCCCTTTTAGTTTGTTATCTGCAGGTTTTAAATCCTGATCAGGGGAGATAATTTGGAATAAAGTTTGTCCATGTTGTATGCATCTCCTTAAAGAACAAATAAACTTTGGTTTTTGTACTCTTTTAACTATTACACATGAAAGATTTGTGGTTAGTCTTATGCGGAACACCAATTTCATTCTTAAAAAACTTGTGGTTAATTAATACCGAGCGACTAAAAGTTGCCTGCTTCACTCTCGCCCGCCAACGAAACCACAGACAGGTTACGTAACTCTGTCGCCAGAGCACTGCAGTGACGTCATATGAGGAAGGATTTTCATTTAGTTATATAGAAGGTGTGTAGCAAGCTCGTCATTTTGATGATTTCTCGACATCAACAAAGACATGCCGAATCGTTGCGTTGTCGTCAATTGCTCCTGGTGTCACCATGCACAGATTTCCACAGGAACCCGCAGTTCGTGCTAAATGGGTTATGTTTGTGAGTGCGAAGCGAGCGTTGTGGAAGCCTGAAATGATATCTTACTTGTGTTCAGATTGCTTCACGGAAGTTAAAAAATCAAAACTACTTACTAGTTGTAGTAAAATATGTATATGATTGATGACCATAAAGATGACACAACTTGTAACATAACGATTTCTGCCTCAGAAGCAAGGTTGTGGTCGAAGTAACAATAATACTGTACGGTTAATCCTTTGAAAGAAGGACGTTGTTTTTACGCAGACACAGACACGACAGAGTGTATTCAGTATAGATTAGTAAATCTACATACATAAACACTACCCTTTGACAAATCCGCTGTGTAAGATAAAAGTAAATAATCAATCAGCGTGTTATCGGTTAATCCTTTGATCGATGTTTCTGATGTTGAGTATTTACTCCAAACACAAGAAATGCCAAATGGGAACCTTTGTCAGGTAATCTAAGTGGTGTTACCACTAATTATACCTGTTATAAATTCATTAACTGACCATCAAGTGAATGATGACAAATAACGTGTAGGTTTATCGTTTATACCCCCTAACACGGATTACAACAAGGGAATATTAATTGCTGTATTGCATGCAATTTTAGTTAAGTTAATATTTAAGTTAATTAAAGATCGAAATAAGTAGTTTTAATGATGGGGGCTTCATTTATAAAGATGCTAATTAGTGATTTATGTATTTGTACCCCCCTAGAGTATATGTGATCTTTAACATATCTGAAGTTACATGTACATTAAAAGTGTTTCTCTCTTGATGTCTTTCAGTGGCATTTAGAAGTTGTACATTGATGTCCAAGATATTTTTATGGATTAAACTTCTTTGTAATTTCTCTCTTGACGTTTCGAGACCATTCCAGGTCCCTTCATCCAGTGAACTCTCTTATTTATATATTTTTTTAAATACACCATTCAAGTATATTGTTAACCTTTGCTATATTTAGAAATGATCTTTTCAGACAACACTACAATGATTCATCCATGTTGGTGTTGGCAGCAGTTTCCGGGATCTACTGTTATGTGGGTTAATGTAAACAGATGTACTCTCTCCCTCTCTTTCTCTTTCTCTCTCAACCCAACCCATATATGAGAGCACACGCCAAGACGCACACACCACAAAGTCATGTAAAGGTGGTTCCTGCCTTTATGTGGTTTATGTTATGGTAATCAAGGCCTCACTGGTTCATTTTTCAGGAAAATAACTCTTCAGGGTGTCCAACATATACAACATGACTCTTACTACGCTCATTCCAAGCAAAGGTGCAGACTAGATTGGTCTACAAATTACATGGTCAAGCAGTCATCATTTCAAATCAAATTTACCTAGAGCACATTTAGCAGAGTTTTGCCATCTGGCTTTTGAAAAATTCTGTACGTAGTCAATGTAGCATTCATGACATAACAAGTTGTAATACACCAGTACGAAAAGTACATTTACAAAATTCAATTTTGCCTGTAAATTTGAAATAATCATTCTGAATGTGCTTTGAGGGCTATTTTTTACCATGATGATCATTTTCGTTTCCCATGCATGTTTCTGTTTGCACTTCTAACTAGACAGTGACATCAAAATATGGCTGATGTGTATGAGGTATGCTATATGCATATTGACATTTTCATGATATTTTTTCTACTTTAGACAAGACCTCTTTATATCTTACTAAATGTGAAAAATATATTCAGTACATTTGGATAATAACTTGCTGTTCAGCATGTGAAAAGTTTGGGAGAAAATCATGACCAAGGGTGCCAACAGACCAAGGATAGGGTAAATATGAAATTCAAACCTCAACCATGGATCCTCAGTACAGAATAGCCTCGACTGACAAATTGACAAACATCCTGTATAATTTATGGACATTCATCTTTTACTGAAACGATTGTAACGTGTCGGTTAGAGATTATAGTAGAGATCCTTTATTTATGTCTTGTTTCAAAATCTTACTGAAATTTCCCGAGCTCATAACGAGAAGCAACCGAATACGGGGAATACTCATTGTGTACCAATAACTATTAACCAGCATTTGTTTATGTTTATATTCTTCACAACTCACCGGAAATCAGAAACATCTGACAAAACAAACAGTAAAAATATAAGATTTCACTTTCTCCTTCGTTTGCCTTCGCTGACAGCTTTCTTGACAAGCTGGATATATTACTGAGGGCACTGCGTCGATGTACAACAACTATCGTGACAACGTCGAAAGGAAAACGAGAGAAATGGCCTAAACGTCAACAAACAACCATTTAGAATACAAAAACTTACAGAGTTCGACGGTATCCTTCACGAATTTATGTTCCGATTGCACTTATCTACCCAAAACATATACGCAATTGTAATATCGGTTGTCATTGGTTTACTACCTACATAACAGCCAATCAAATGACACATAACATATCAGGCTGATATGTATACTGTCTGCCTAAAAACTAATTTAGCATCATTTGTATTTGAGGAGACGCCTTCAATTTATCTAAAGCCGACAGCTTATACGTTTTAAGTTGATACCAAGTAAACACGCCATTATTGTTCGTCCTTGTTCGCAGTTATTCCTCTAAATATAACAAGCATGAAAGGGAGGCAGGAACAAATGTGCTGGAAATATTCTGCCATCTTCTAAATCTGCCTGGAAAAGAACGAATCTCCCTTACTTTGTTGCTCATAGTGAGTGAGTGAATTTAGTTTTGCGCCGCTGTTAGCAATATTCCAGCAATATCACGGCGGGGACACCAGAAATGGGTTCATTGTTGCTCATAAATAAAATGTATCCGTTAATGGTCTAACCTGATCTCAACATAAAAGGATAGATACATTTCTGCTAACTGCTGCCATTACAATATATATTTCTTTAAACCAGGATACTATATCATATCCTACACAATTTTGCACTTTGTGTATAAGTTAAACAATATATTATGAAATATTCATAAAAATATGTGAATTTATTAAAAGTACATATAATATATAAATGTACATTTTTTCAGTGTTTAATTCATACATCAATTCAAATAGATTCACCGTTGTTACTGGTTACTATCTTCCAAGCCTAAATATGTTTGTCTACACGTACATAGTTGTTGTGACATGTCTAACTAACAACGCAGTACGCAACACATTTAACCCGCCACAACCAATCACATACTATTCAGAAATAATTCCACCCGGGTAGGAATTTGTCTTCAGCAATCCATGCTTGTCTTAGATGCTACCAGCGACCACTTATCAACGGGGTCAGGTCCTGGCTCGCTGTGCTTGAAGTAAGTTATGTGTCCTGATAGAGTAGAACGATGTTCATAATGTCAATCACTAGATTGTTTGGTCCAGACAGTGGTAGACACGATTATTTATCATCCAAAACTGTGTTCCACAGGAGATATCGCTTGTGTGAGATCATATGATATCTCCTAGGAGATATCGTTTTGACAGTAGATTTTGTACAATGCCCTGACAATGCTATGACGTCATCAACTTTGATGACGTCACAATGCTATGACATCACTGCACAGCAAGTCTAATGGTAGTACAGTGTTGAGAGATGTACATTTTTCATTGACAACTAATGAAGAATGATTTTTGATGATAAATAGAATCTCACCCTCGTGTCTACTGACATCAATTATACCAACATTCGTTGATAAAAGTGAAAATATCCTCGGCAAGCCTCGGATATTTGTAACTTTATCAACTCGTGTTGATATAATTGATATCAGTAGACACTTGGGTGAGATTCTCTATTTACTAACCACAGTCGATCATGTAGCTGGAATATTGCCCAGTGTAGCGTTGTAAAACAAATACCATTACAAATGCAAAACATTAATAAGTACATGTATATGATTTACTTTAAAATCAGGTCTCTTTGGCACAGGGGGCAGTGGGGTAGCCTATAGTGGTTAAAGCGTTCGTTCATCACGCAGAAGACCCGAGTTCGATTCCCCACATGGGCACAATGTGTGAAGCCCATTTCTGGTGTCCCCCGCCGTGATGTTGCTGGAATATTGCTAAAAGCGGCGTAAAACCAAACTCAGTCAGTCAGTCAGAAGACCCGAGTTCGATTCCCCACATGGGTACAATGTGTGAATACCGTATCTGGTGAAATTACTGGAATATTGCTGAGAGTGGCGTAAAACTAAACTCACTCACTAACTCACTCTTAGGCACAGACTGCTTTATTTCAAGTTGTATTTCATTGTTACGGAGTATAGCAGGAATTGGTTGCTGCGTAAATGATATTACCGACCTCCGCACATTGTGAGATATGAACGTACTGGGGGGGACAGTACCAGGAAGAGCTACTACCGTCGTTACGGATGCTATACAACGAGGAAGACATGTACTGTTGACGGGAACACTTACCCAGCCGATCCGGTACATACAGTCGGTGCCGTAGGTGCCCAGTAATATCGAGGAAAGGGTTAAGAGAAAATAGTCCCAACAGTTACAGGTGGATGCGTACCCTGGAGACACGTGCAGCGATATACGGATATTTTACGAGCGCTCCCAGCATTAAGTCACTGTAATCATCGAACACAACCCGCCATACGTGGTTTTGTCCTTCGATATCTGTCCTGTTCAAATATAGTCACAGTCCGAACTTCATGTAAGCACATGTTGTGCTTTGACTATCAATAGCACACGTTATTTGGGTAGTAGTTTGGTTTTAAAGTTAAACAAGACACTTATTGCGACGTATCCCGTACTGGAAGGAGGGCCTAATTATATAAAGGGATGCAAGTCTCAATTACCACTTGATGAAACCCACGTGTGATGGAGCAGACAAACACTTTCAATCAGAGAATCTAGGTTCGAACCTACAAAACAAAAATAAAAGTTACGTATAGTGTGGGTTGTTTTACCCCGATAATACATTGGCTGTTCTGTTCACAGTAAGATAGCAAGGATGTATTGCCACACTTGACACAGTTTTACCACAAGTGAGTGAAGAGGTCCACCTTGACAGCCACTCCTTGATATATCCCTCGGATCAGAGCTGGAATCTTCTATACCGTGTATCAATTACTTGTGACAATGATACACTGCTTGTATACACACACTGACAGTACTGGGTAAATGACATGCATATACAGATACTGACAATATTGGGTAAATGACATGTACATACATATACTGACAGTATTGGGTAAATAACATGTATATACAGACACTGACAGTACTGGGTAAATGACATGCATATACAGATACTGACAATATTGGGTAAATGACATGTATATACATATACTGACATATACATGACAGTATTGGGTAAATGACATGTATATACAGATACTGACAGTATTGGGTAAACAGTACTTGGTAAATAACATGTATATACAGATACTGACAGTATTGGGTAAATGACATGTATACATGTATACAGATACTGACAGTACTGAGTAAATGACATGCATATACAGATACTGACAGTATTGGGTAAATGACATGTATATACAGATACTGACAGTACTGAGTAAATGACATGTATATACAGATACTGACAGTACTGAGTAAATGACATGTATATACAGATACTGACAGTATTGGGTAAATGACATGTATATACAGATACTGACAGTATTGGGTAAATGACATGTATATGACAGTATACTGACAGTACTGACAGTACTGAGTAAATGACATGTACATACAGATACTGACAGTATTGGGTAAATGACATGTATATACAGATACTGACAGTACTGGGTAAATGACATGCATATACAAATACTGACAGTATTGGGTAAATGACATGTATATACAGATACTGACAGTATTGGGTAAATAACATGTATATACAGACACTGACAGTACTACAGTATTGGGTAAATGACATGTATATACAGACACTGACAGTATTGGGTAAATGACATGTATACATGTATACAGATACTGACAGTACTGAGTAAATGACATGTATATACAGATACTGACAGTATTGGGTAAATGACATGTATATACAGATACTGACAGTATTGAGTAAATGACATGTATACATGTATACAGATACTGACAGTACTGAGTAAAGGACATGCATATACAGATACTGACAGTATTGGGTAAATGACATGTATACATGTATACAGATACTGACAGTACTGAGTAAATGACATGCATATACAGATACTGACAGTATTGGGTAAATGACATGTATATATACAGATACTGACAGTACTGAGTAAATGACATACATATACATGTATATACAGATGACATACTGACAGTATACAGGAGTAAATGACATGTATATACAGATACTGACAGTATTGGGTAAATGACATGTATATACAGATACTGACAGTACTGAGTAAATGACATGTATATACAGATACTGACAGTATTGAGTAAATGACATGTATATACAGATACTGACAGTATTGGGTAAATGACATGTATATACAGATACTGACAGTACTGAGTAAATGACATGTATATACAGATACTGACAGTATTGGGTAAATGACATGTATATACAGATACTGACAGTATTGGGTAAATGACATGTATACATGGATACAGATACTGACAGTACTGACAGTATTAGTAAATGACATGTATATATATACAGATACTGACAGTATTGGGTAAATGACATGTATATACAGATACTGACAGTAGTAAATTGTATATACAGGACAAATGACATGACATGTATATACAGATGCTGACATTATTGACAGAATTGGGTAAATGACATGTATATACAGATACTGACAGTATTGTAAATGAATGTAAAATGACATGTATATACAGATACTGACAGTATTGGGTAAATGACATGTATATACAGATACTGACAGTATTGGGTAAATGACATGTATATACAGATACTGACAGTATTGGGTAAATGACATGTATATACAGATACTGACAGTATTGGGTAAATGACATGTATATACAGATACTGACAGTACTGAGTAAATGACATGTATACATGGATACAGATACTGACAGTACTGAGTAAATGACATGTATATACAGATACTGACAGTATTGGGTAAATGACATGCATATACAGAAACTGACAGTATTGGGTAAATAACATGTATATACAGATACTGACAGTATTGGGTAAATGACATATATATACAGATACTGACAGTATTGGGTAAATGATATGTATACAGATACTGACAGTATTGGGTAAATGACATGTTTATACAGATACTGACAGTACTGAGTAAATGACATTCAGATACATATAGTGACAGTATTGGGTAAATGACATGTATATACAGAAACTGACAGTATTGGGTAAATGACATGTATATACAGAACCTGACAGTATTGGGTAAATGACATGTATATACAGATACTGACAGTATTGGGTAAATGACATGTATATATACAGATACTGACAGTATTGGGTAAATGACATGTATATACAGATACTGACAGTATTGGGTAAATGACATGTATATACAGAAACTGACAGTAGTGGGTAAATGACATGTATATACAGATACTGGACAGTATTGGATTGACATGTATATAAAATGACATGTATATACAGATACTGACAGTATTGGGTAAATGACATGTATATACAGAACTGACAGTATTGGGTAAATGACATGTATATACAGAAACTGACAGTATTGGGTAAATGACATGTATATACAGAACCTGACAGTATTGGGTAAATAGACATGTATATACAGAACTGACAGTATTGGGTAAATGATATGTATATACAGATACTGACAGTATTGGGTAAATGACATGTTTATACAGATACTGACAGTATTGGGTAAATGACATGTATATACAGATACTGACAGTATTGGGTAAATGACATGTATACTGACAGTACATGACATGACTTTTACAGATACTGACAGTATTGGGTAAATGACATGTATATACAGATACTGACAGTATTGGGTAAATGACATGTATATACAGACACTGACAGTATTGGGTAAATGACATGTATATACAGATACTGACAGTATTGGGTAAATGACATGTATATACAGATACTGACAGTATTGGGTAAATGATATGTTTCAAGTTGTGCTCCGGAAACAAAGCCCATCCCTCCCTTTTGAGACTAAGGCCAAATCGTTTCCATAGAAACCAAGAAAAACAAAGAAAAACAGTTGTGCTCCGGAAAAAACAAAAATGCCAAAAATCTGCTAATAGCAAAAGGCACCACTTTAGCTTATGGTTGATATATCTACCAAGTCTTGAAGAAAGATATTGAACGGTTTTCGAGTTGTGCTCCGGAAACGAAGGTCACCCTCATTTTGAGACTAAGTTCAAATCGTTTCCATGGAAACCAAGAAAAATAAAATGACAAAAATCTGTAAATAGTAAAAGGCACCACTTTAATTTCTGTTTGATATATCTACCAATTGTTGTTGAAAAATATTGAACGGTTTTTGAGTTATGCTCCGGAAACAAAATGATTACGGACGGACGGACGGACGGACGAGCCGTCGACTATATCCCCCCGCATTACATGTCGGGGGGATAAAAAGGATGCCCACATTATTGGTAATATAACAGAGCCTTATAACGAAAAAAACTGGCTTCAAGGTATTTACTGTCACTGACAGGTTCTTGACACTATGTAAAAGGAACTATCCTGACACTGAATTTTCCTTTTATATAGTGTCAAGACTCCGTCAGTGACAGTATATACCTTGATTCTAGTTGTTGTTGTTTTGCGTTACAAGCCCGTGTGAGTGATAACCGACACTTTAGTGTCTTTGTGGTGCGGCGCTTGTGACATCACAGCAGGATGACGTACAAACCACGTTACGTCATCAACGCAACAGATGTATGGCTGGAACCTCTATTTGCAGATACCTACGTATTCGGAAGTATAATTCAAAATATCAATATATTTTCAATCCTGACGGTTGCTGATATCTAAAATCAGCTAAAGATATCATAAAACCAAAATAGCACATGTTTATATCAGTTGTTGACAACTTCAATATAAGTAACAGGAAGGAACGGCAAGCAAACTATTCCGGTGGAAAAATGATTAACAGCCATCTTCAATACTTCCGGCAACATATCATTATTTCTGTCCCCAAAACGGCAGCAAACGGTAACTATAGTGTGTAGTTGGCTTGGCTGTGTCTTTACACCTCACAAGTTGTCGCAGCGCACATTGAATCGGGAACCAGACCATTCGTAACTACTCGCCTCTTTCCGTGATCATCCGGCTTGCCGGAATGACACGAGTAGTTTCGAATGGGAACCAGACCAATTCAAAAGAGTTATCGCTCTCTATAACGCACAGGGTTTCATTAAATTAACCGATTTGGAAGGGTTTAGCCAAATGGTTGGGGAACATTTTGTGTGACTGTCGTATAGGGATGTGCTACTTCCATGCAGTATTGGGACCAAGGTCTGTCACCAGTCCCTCTGCTATTCATTCAAATGGTCATGAATTTACTTTGGAACATGACAACGCTACGACCCATGGTTCTGGGACCTGCAGACCAGGGTCCCGTTCCTCAAAGCGATTGTAGCGCTACGACAGTCGTAAGTCTATGTTAAAGTGTAGGAGTTACGATCATCGTAGCCCTACGATCGTTTTGAGGAACGGGACCCTGGTCTGACGTGCAACTTCTAACATAAAGCCGGTGCTGATGCCATGGACTGGTCTTCCCTGAACGCCATGCATTATTTTTCTAAGAACACGATGCCGCATTCCACTGTTCACCGTCTGCATCGTTGGCTGGTTTATATCAATATGATGCACATCTATATTTATAATAACACGCACAGAAGTTATCAGGCAATAATGGTAGACTGGAAACCGAAAGTACCTGGTGAGCTGGCTGAGACATCACACGTGAATTCGTTGTCTGCACGCGACAACAGTGTAAAATAGTTAAATGTATGTAAATTATCGCGAGACTAAATAATAGTAAGTCCTCGGCTAAAACAGCAGTTTGCAGAGAGCTTGGTGACTAGCTTTAACGAAAACAACAACTATAGCTGATTTCTCCTTATATTTGGGGCGGTGGGGTAGCCTAGTGGTTAAGGCGTTCGCTCGTCACGCCAAAGACCCGGGTTCGATTCCCCACATGGGTACAATGTGTTAAGCCCATTTCTGGTGTCTCCCGCCGTGATATTGCTGGAATATTGCTAAAAGCGGCGTAAAACCAAACTCACTCACTCTCCTTATATTTTGAGTGAGTGAGCGTCATTTTACGTAATCTTTGCCAGTCACGAAGGGCGGGGCCTAAAGTACCTTCATGCGTTAACCCATCTAGGATAAAAAAAGTACGGTACTTTATGGATAACAACTTCATGATGCAACGTTTCGGTATAGATTCTTTTACCGTTGTCAAGCAAGAGTGGGACATCGGTTCTCCATTGTGTCTAAAACACCTATTTATGCAGGAACGATACTTAAACATAAACGAAGTTTATTACCAGCAAGTCACTCTCCACGTCCACTGACCCCTAACTGAGAATTCACACCGAACGGTAATTCGTCGTCGCGAGCAGGTGCACACAGAAGGAAATACACATGTTAATGACGTCAATTAGCGCCGTCGGGCCCTCGTCACACGTGGCCAGACCGGTAATAACTCATGTGCGTTGCATGTAAATTACACGGGTGTCGATTATAAACATGCCAATCAATGATTTGTTTATTAGGTTGGTAGATGAGTGATCGATTTGACACGAATCAGAGAGAAAGGACACCATGGAGTATGTATAAAGTGTGTCTGAACGTATTCTAAAGGATTTTGAAATGTATTGGTAAACAAATGTTTCTGAAAAGCACTTCTGTGTGTCAGGTAGAATGAATGTACTTATAAGGAAGTTGAAGCATCCCTCACCAATATTATGTGTTAACACATACAACTGTGGCTGGGTTGTTTAACGCCGCACTCAGCAATATTTCAGCAATATTTCAGCTATATGGCGGCAGTCTGTAAACAGGGGCGGATACAGCTTTTTTTTAAAAAGAGGGGGTGCACAGTCTTGAGAAGGGGGGGGGTGCACACTTCATTTTCACCGAGTTTCAATGGTCATTTAATAAACTTTCAGGACAAAAAGGGGAGGAGTGCGTACCCCTGCACACCGCTCACCCACCACCCACCCACCCCTTTCTGGATCCGCCTATATGGTGAACAATCAAGTATGGACCAGACAATTCTGTGATGAACATCATGAGCATCGATCAACGCAAGTGGGATACGATGACATGTGTAGCAATACTGTGATGTGTTAAGTTGCTGTGTGTCATGTAGCTCAGCAGGCACAGGTATGGTACTGACACACCACGGATCTCGGATTCAAACACCCGTTTAATCATGTTTCAAAGTAGCTTCATATACAACTGATACAAATCAAACTCTGAAGTTGGAATGAAATGTAAACTTTACAAATGTGCACGAATCGTGTCCTCTAACCAACGCACGATTTATTTTACGTTCACAAGTTCTGAATGGGAGTGAGTGAGTGAGTGAGTGGATATCTCTATTATGGGATTTTGTCTGTGAGGCGATACACGATTCGGTTTAACGTTTTCTGGGAAACGATAGACAGAAGTTTGTGTTTCCTTATCAGAAATACAGATACAGATCAGTCATTTCACTGTGTGACCGGGCTGACGCAAAGTCGCCGGTGACATCATGAAAATAGATGACATTCAGGGAATGCGCTTTGATACGGCACATTGCTCTATATGGTGCCCTTCGCAAACAATAGAAACAATGGGATAATTGACATAACTGGACAATCAACATGAAGGGAAAACGATCACGTTCAGTGATATTGAACATAATTACAACCGTATCCGTCCATTTAAGGATCTAATCAGGTTCACGGCCTTGACTGCGCGTTTTAAAAAGTTGTTGTTATTGATGAAGAGACGGAACCCAGTGTCAACATTATCGTGAATGCGTACCGTTTGTTGTGACATCATTTACTCATCACAACTGACTCGGCTTGCACTCACTGTTGAGGTGAGGTGAAATTGGGTTTAACGTCGTGCTGGAGAATATTTCGCTCATATGACGACGTGCATGCGTGTGTATGCGTAGGTGCGGCTGCTTGTACTAGCCCAGACTGAAGCTGGTTTTGTAGTGCTAGCCCACTGAGATACCATGCCGCAGTGAAGCATGAATACCCCACTCAGACACATTATACTGACTCCGAGCCGACCAGTCCTTGTTGTACCCGTTAATGCCGAGCGTCAGGCAGGGACCAACAAGTACCTTATTTTAACGTCTTTTGGTATGATGCGGTCGGGGATCGAACCCGCGACCTTCCGCTCTCCGGGCGGACGCCCTAACCACTACACCACGGAGGCGGTCTGCACTCAGTCGAAGTGAAGGACAGGCGGATGCCACACGATATATTTCCACAATAATATATTCAGAGGGAATTTTCTGTACCCCTAAATGATATATGGACGACATGGTGTGTGGTTTTATATTGCTGAGCGTGACGTAACACAATAAACAAGATCACGTATGTAGAGACAATTCTCTCACTTCCTGTGGTGACGCATTATACACCGGAAGTCAAAACACAAAAGAAAGATAATTTCCATGTTAGTACTTGATCACAATACGAATTATGTGAGATCATCTGTCTGTGGTTTCGATATGAGCAGTGCGCCAATTCATTCATTTCCGCTTTGGAAACCCGAGTCTTTCAATTTCTTTGTTGTTTAGAACAGAGACCATGCCTCACATGTTTTCTGTCTTTAATTCCTGTAGTCCCAACCAGTCACAGGTGTTTGCCTTCCTTTAAACTCAACCTTGGTGTGGTATAGAGATGAATGTTCCTCTCCAATAATCCCAGTGGATGGACAGAGGGATTTGGGATGGATGGATGGTGGATGGATGGATGGTGGGATGGATGGATGGTGGGATGGATGGATGGATGGATGGATGGATGGATGTTCTACGTCACAGTTGGCCATAGTCCACGGCGCATGCATGTTAGTAAGTCTTCACCAGACAATTTAGTTCGTGATCATCCTCATTAACTGTTGCGACGGGGTGCCCGGCTCAGTTATGTCCAACAATCACCATGGAGGATATAAACCTAAACAAATCAGATATTTATCTCTGTCCAAGACGGAGGTAACGATATTCGTATAAATACAAGTATACCTACAGTCTTTATAAAAGTATGAACACACAATGCTTTTTAGAATGTGAGCGTAGTCTGGGTCTTGCAGTCTTTGTGTACCCCTTTGAAAAGAGTAAATTCTCAGGGTTCCCATTGCCGAAAGCTATGAACAGCGCCTTTTAGAAAGTGGCCATTTAACTCATGTTATATCAAAGATGACACTTCCTCTTATAGTAATAGGAGACCCTCGAAAATATTGTAGAGTTTATCAGAAAAGAGATTATTTCTAGTAATAGTTGCATGATAATATTAAAGGCGTTTGACAAGCGTTACAACTAGTAGCGAATCATGACGTTGCTGTTGTGACTGAAGGGAACTTGCGGGGATAAGATTGGACATTTCAAAGTTGATGTCTTGAGATAGAGTAATACGTTACAATTTGTCAAACATTCATTCACCCGACGAGCGGTACTGCGCATGGCGATTTGAGGTATTCTGTCTCACTCCTCTTGCAGTGCATGGCCAAGTTCAGCCAACGTGGTCGGCGGTCTGAGCGGTTGACGCACAGGTCTCCTTATCATGTCCCTGATGTGTTCAACAGAGAAAGACTCTGGTCTCATTACTGGGCGTGGCAGTCAGTGAACGTTTTGCTGCCAGTGTTCCGCACTTGCGATTCGTGCACGTGCACCAAACTCCTTGCAAACAGGAGAACAAAGAGTGCCAGCAAGTTGTCTGTTTAGTGACCCTTCTTTCCACAATATGTAGCGGGTTTTGCTCAATCATAGACACCCGAACCACCGCCAAATCTGGCATGATGTCTCAGGTTGACATTTATTGACTTCACGTTCATTTCGACGTCGCCAGACACTATATACCATGCCTATCAAGGAAGTTAAAACAAAATCGGGGCTCGTCTGAAAATCTCACACGTGACCAGAGACGATTAACCCACTTTCGACGTTAAAAACATCATTGAAGTCAACATGGCAGTTTGTAAAGGGAGGCACAATACGTGGTCGTGGAACATGGAGATAAGCTACTGTTAAACCCTGTATACTGGTACTCTAACAGACAGGTGGACGTTTGCAGCAATCTGTTTAGACGTTTGAGTTCGATTTCGTGGAGCCTGGTGTGGATCCATCGCATCCTGAATCCGAATGGGTTCGATCGTCACCAGTGTGGGTTTGTTAGTACTTTTCCGACAATATGTTAATCACAGAAACTTTACGTTTTGGCCACTGCACGCTGGCTTCTATAGTAGTTTCCCGACTTAAGCATGTAGTCTTGCGGTGTCCCACATCTTTAGATTACACACAATGAACAAGCAGACTAAAAACGTCTGACCACTGACAGAAATAAAGGTCCACAGATTAACCGACATTCATTGAAAGTGTCAAAATCCGGAATGACACCCAACGCACATATATTTGCGTGAGTCACGTGCAAGTCTTGGTATGTGTTTGGGCCATAGGCGGATCCAGGATTTTGGTGAAGGGAGGTGCATGTAAATCATAAGGTCCACAGAGGTTAGGGGGAAATGCTCCCCAGTGAAATTGTTTACGGGGGAGAAGGGGTGCACACACACACACGCACGCACGCGCACTGGATCCACCCCTGTTGGGTGTTTGTGTGTATAAACGTTCTTGCGATGGATATTTGTCATCATATCGTTGTTCTAATACTTGATTGTTACATTGATATTTCATAGTCCCCTGTTACATTTGGGATTACACTTTCTCAGTAAAGTACAGAGTCTTGTACTTTTTACTGGGTTGAGTCTCAACAGACGGGTAAGACGTTTTGTATTTCTGTGATGGCGATTAGGTGCCTGACTCTGAGGGTGTGGGTTCGAATGCCGGATGGCACCCAACCCAAAAAACGTACTTGAATCTGTTTATTACTGAGTGAGTAAGTTTCATTTTACGCTGCTTTTAGCAATATTCCAGCAATATTATGGTCGGGGACAACAGAAATGGACTTCACACATTGTACCATGTGGGGAATCGAAAGCGGGTGTCCTTTACTGAGAAAGTGTCATCCCAAATATAACGTGTTACATTTGACCACTTTCTAAATGGCATTGTGTATATATCAGAGTCCCTTGCTTTGCAGGACAACAATCAATATACTACAGCAGAAGCAAAACATTCTGAAATTAATATATAATGAATCAATACTTAAATCTTTATGTTTCTAAAACTAAGCTTGGTGCTCCGAAAAGTAGATAACGAATCCTCTGTAGGTAGTCACACATTACTCAGCGTCGACTAGTTGTGTCGGATATACATTATCTAACACCACTGTATACTTCCGGGTATTGGACATATAAATACACCGTGTTAGTCACGCATTTCATTGTCAGGGTATAAAAATGGACGTACAAGTCACGCATGTCACGCAATTCATCATCACGCATCTTTACCTGACCAAAACCGGTCAAATGGCGTAGAATTTGTAACAAATAACGTATCAATACACTTGTAGATTTAGTTTGATCTTGGTCTTCATCAGTATGAATCAGGCAAAATCGAGGAATTCCGTATTTGTGCAGCTGTCGGTTAATCGGCATGAACTCTGACAAAACATTGTACTAATTGTCTATTAACTATGCATATATCCTGACCATGCAGTGTCGACAAGATGTCAAACAATAAAATCATGGTGCGGTTACTTGATATGCACCGACAAAAGTGGGCGTTGACACTTCCGATTGTTGATAGGTGGGCCTTGATAGGTGGAATTATAATTCCTAAATTGGTGATTATTTAGTCACTTGAGGCACTGAAACTCTTTCGGGATACTATTGAATTGTTCGAATCACTGTAATCCTAAAATATATGGATTTCGGTACGTGAATATGGATGTAGAGAAGTGCAATTCGTTTCATCTGAAATCGGGCACTGGTTTAGCGTGTTCTGACTAGTTGTTAGGGGAGTAGTACGGTCAATCGGAAAAGGTCTCGTTTACGTTTCCCGAGTTGTCAGAAACTTCCTGCATCGATGTGAAAAGAACCGAACATGTTGACAGTGTCAAACTTGAGTAACATTAATCTGAAGACTTCGTCGACATGATTTTCTGAACGGATTTTACAGTGCCTCGGATATTATGGGGCAAGCGAAAATGAACAAAATAGGAAATGTGGTTTACTCAGGGTGGCTGATCAAGTCGCCCCCAGAGAGAAAAACAACTTGGAAAATCTTTCGAGCGGTAAGTTGTTGTGAGACAATTTAACATAACAAGTTATCAACCATCTTCAAACTCTCGCACTTTGATCGGAACTTAACGAATAGGAATGGAACATCTTTCATGTGTTCGTTCTGTATATCGTGCATGGAGGATTTTCCAAAATGACCCATTTTATAGAGCAAATTCATGACCCCCGTAACCGTTTACAAACTTGACCTACATTCCATTCATCAAGTCATGCACAGACAGAAAGAATGGCTTGTGGAATTCATACTCTTACATGCATACCGACCTGAATAATTATACCCGTTTGCACTTTAGGCCTATCTCACTCCAACAATGTTACAGTCGGTCCTTACATTGCAAGGTGAAAGTCCAAGAGCAAAAGTTGCAAAGGAATCATTCTCACCATTCTTCCATACTGCAGTATGAAGTTATGTTGGCAATATTTTGTTAATTGATGCATTGCCAACATATCTTCATTAAGGTGGAGGATTTTAAAATTATTCCCTCATCACATGCATGTTTGACTAGTTATCTGTCAACACGTACCCTTTCAGTATAAAGAACAGCACACGTTAAATTACCAACTATTAGTCTATTACACGTTTTATTTATGGTCCACTTCAAACTAGTCCAGCTTCCAGTTACTAATAATGCCATCTTTGAAGAAATCACCATTGCTCTGTCTTGCTGTGTTTTTATGCTATCAGTGAGGTAAACATAAAGATATACATACATTCATATTATCTGATGCTATATCTTCGTATTATGTGCTTTTAGATGCTGAAAAACATTCATTCATTTCTGGCTAACTGCAGTACCACATCTCACTAACTTATAATGACAGCTTTGTCTTAAACACAATCCATCATGCAAGTCCTTACAAAGTCTGTGTGAAGCAACACACCTCGTTCAGATGGTTCTAGTATGAGTTGACACTGCTGCCCACAAACAAATGACATGTATGGCAACAGATTATCTGATGATATTATCATGTATATGTTATCATGGTATCCGAAAATCTCGTATTCCAGGCTCCATGTTTGCTGTTTATCTATACAAATCTAAGTACAATATTTCATCACTTTGTGGCATACAGGAGTAACTTCTGATTGTCACAGCTACTCATTGGTAAACATATTAACCTATTACTTAATTTGTCAGGAATATTTTTGTGTGGCCTCCATTCAAAATTGGAACTGATATATTTTTATGATGTCCATTGACCAAAATCTATCTTAGAACGTATCAAGACCATGTGTACAATGTTAGTTGATGCATTCTTTCAAACTACATTTATTTAGTTTCTATTAATGTAAACTAATTATTTCTTGCTAAGCTTATATCCAAAATGGTTCTTTCTTTTCTATGAATCGACTGGGTCTCTGGTTCATATCAATTTAAGACATGATTATTTGATGTTTTTGACTTTAGCCGGTTTTAGTAAGTCAGTTTACTTCTACCTGTATTAGTAAGTCTCTTTTCTTTACATATATAGGAACTGTCTTCACTTTCTATGTTGTCTGTTGCCAGGCTGGGTCTAGACGCTTTAGTGCTCAGATTAAGATATCATATCTGTGCAATTAAGGTAATCGTTAACTTCCAGACTGATAAACAGAATGTATGCAGACATACAAACTGGTATTTGTCTATTCGAATGAAATTTAAGCTATCTAAGACTGTTAAGACACAGATCTAGTTTCTTCAGAAGTGTTTTGGAGTCCTTTCCAGTTTTAATGGGCTTGTCTCTCCTTGGAATCACTGACCAAGTGGGCTGCACATTCATTCTAGTTTCAGATTTTTTCTCATGACCTGACAGACTCTAAATTGTGCTGGCTGTAATATTTTGTTTGCTTTAAATTTTTTTTAGAAAACAACAGCTTTGTTTCCAATTTATTGTGACACTAGATTCAGATTTGTCTGAAGTTGTGACAGTACAATCGTACATTCCTGAATTGACTTGATTTGACAGACAGGGGCATGCCATTCTGACTAACATGTGTATGTATGTATGAGACCAAGGTCATTTACACCTGTTGTAAGTCACTGCTTCATTCATACTATTGATCATTTGTTCAGAACTTGAAGCCATCAACAAAAGTTAACAATTTGGTTCAATTTTGTAATCCTGTCCAGGTGTTTTGTATGTGTGAGAAAAATGGGAATACAGTGAAACACAAAATGTGAACACAATGCAACTGTAGTCAGGATTACTAACAGTTCCACTGTAGTGATATCATGCCAATATCTCTATCAGTTCAGGAAACATTTCATCATTAACCCTTGGGATTGTATATTTAGCAGGGGCGGTGGGGTAGCCTAATGGTTAAAGCGTTGGCTCGTCACACCGAAGACCCGGGTGTTCGAATCCCCACATGGACACAATTTGTGAAGCCCATTTCTGGTGTCCCCTGCCGTGATGTTGCTGGAATATTGCTAAAAGCTGCGTAAAACCAAACCAAACTCAGTCAGTCAGTCAGTCAGTATATTTAGCAAGTTTACTAAACACTTCATTCTTGAAAAGGCAAACCTCATATCTTGTGTAGAAATTTGTTTATGACAGCCATTACAATTTCTCCTGTTAGCTAGAGTAAATCCCTTTCCAAGGACCAGAAGTATATTAATTGTTACATGATACTTTAACAGTGATAAGCATAGCCTTAGCCGTTGGGAATTTAATTAACACAGAAGGTTTTGATATCCACTTACGATAATTACTTTGTCCAACTGTATTTTATCCACCTGTATGTCATACAGTGTAAGACCAGACTGGTTATCTATACCGGATTAATGAAATAAATATACCTTATATATACCTTATATATAGTTCATTATTCCTTATGGGGTACAACATATAACTAATGGCATATCAGACTTACTGAATATTCGAGATGGTTTTGAAACATAAAGAAACAGTGACAATATTCTATAAGCTACATAAACAAGATATATAATGAAGCAAAGGAACAAATATATAATAATACAAATGTGTTTAATAATGGCCTTAGACAATCTACAGATTATTTCTATACTATTTTGTTCATTATTTCTAAACAGGAGGTTAAATTTTTCTGTGGTAGTAAGGCTTTGGAAGTTATTAATTTGAGGGGAAAGGGAGTTAAATAAGGACTAGATGATGGTGAATGGGGAATATGCGTTACCGACCCTCAGGGAACTCTATTTTTGCTTCTGTTACAAATTCAACCTACTTGAGCCAAAGGGCATACGGTTGTACATGAAATAAACATAGCACAAGTTAATAACATTATTGCCCCTCAGCTGTATCTTTGACGGATTAAAAAACTAGAAGGATAGGGCAATGACTGTAGTATTTATAGTTGCTATCACAATTTACTAATTCTTACAAGGCCTTGTCTCACTACAGACGATACATGTTTCAATCCTGAAAATAGTAAACACCCTAAACTTCAGACAGAAGTAGTATTTAGTTCCCCAACAGGTAAGCCCCAAACCAACTTTCTGACAAGTAAACTGAAACACCAGTTGTACCACTTAATTATGATTTCACAGAGCTGTAATGTACCCGAGTAAGTGACAGTGCTAGTGGTTGATTATTGGACATTGTCTCGTTTAGTTTGCTTGTATGAGTGTGACACATGCCATGCCAATATATTCCATAGATTGAGGAGGTCTTTAGAAAAGAATACACATAACTTTAGGTGAAACCTTCACTAACTGTGGGAACCTCCTCGACCTCTATGCTGTATGTACCGGGTATTGTTTGTACACAGCATGATGTATCTATGTATCAACTCTGTAGGGTACAAATTCTTTCAATTTTCCTAGGGCAATTTTAGATTTTGTATTGCAATGCCACTCCGCAACCAGTCATTGGTCAATGAGTGCTCTTTTAACCTGGTTCTGTAAAGTTGATTCAGTGAAAATTGGAAAAGAAGTATGTCAAACCATTTAGAATATGACCATCATGAAGTTTTCTTTGAATCGAATTTGAGTGAGTGACTGAGTGAGTTTAGTTTTATGTTGCTTTTAACAATGTTCCAGCAGTGTCATAGCGAGGTTGGGCGGTGGGGTAGCCTAGTGGTTAAAGCGTTGGCTCGTCACGCCGAAGACCCGGGTTCGAATCCCCACATGGGTACAATGTGTGAAGCCCATTCTGGTGTCCCCTGCCGTGATGTTGCTGGAATATTGCTAAAAGCGGCGTAAAACCAAACTCAGTCAGTCAGTCAGTCACAGCGAGGGACACAAGAAATGTGAATTTGAACTTTTTGAGATCTGTGATGTCTGACATGTGTTGCTGGACACAGCTTGTGGGCAGTGGTACATGTAGACCAGGAATGGACACCTTATGATGATGATGATGATGAGTCCGGCACCAGGACTGGGTGTATGTATTGTATTACAGCATGCCGGGCCTGATTATACAAGAGCAGGTCGTGCCATCTCTTAACATAATAACAGAATGTGGAAAAAAATCAATTCAGGAAGAGAGAAAAATATTGTGAATTAAAACATTTCCTAAACTATGTGTTTGTCTCTATATTGCTAGTACTAGTGGTTTGTGTCGATTACATTTTGTGAAAAGACCCGATTTGAATCCCGTTGTCTAGCCCTGCCTGGTCACTGTCTTCAGGAATCCCCGTGGAAAGTGGAAAAGTGTCTTATGCCAGGTTAAACTTGAAAACTTCTTCATTGTAACTTGTGTGTATTCCATCAGATCGACAGTTAGTCACTAAAATGACAATTTTTCTGAGTTCTTTACTTATGTACTGGTCCTAGTATCATGGACCATCTTGGAAATTGTCATATATTTTTGTTTCAGGGATTTTGTAAGTAGGAGTATTGAGTATTATATATGGCCCAGTGAAACTTGAAACCTTCGTCCTGTTTGATTGTGAGCCCTGCTGCATGTCTTGCAGTGAATGCAGGTTGGGTGTGACCTGTGTCAGAGAGGCTATACAGCCCAGATCAGTTCGGACCTCCAGGAGCTGCAGTTGTTTGACGCTATCATCTTCCTTGATGCATTGCTGCAGGCTATAGGTCACACCATTTGCTATCAATATTTGTATTAGCTGGAGCTGTCATGTCTATATTAGACATGGACATTTATGGACACTTCACTGCATGCATATGTTATTATGGGACATACCTATGTGGTGTAGGTATCTTTACACAGGCTTGATACTGTGTGTTATCTCATACCTTGATATCTAATGAACAACAGCTTATACAGGTATAGACTGGTGAGGGGCTGGATTATGGCTTATAACTCCCTGTTGTTATCAATCTGTGGATTAAAAAAAACACATGGAAGGTGAATTTGTTACAATGATCCCTTGAAGTTGTTGACTGCAAACCGAACAATGTGATGCTATGTTGTTTAGATTTGCCTCCCTTTGCTGTACCAGGATCCACTGATTATTTTTAATTTTAATCCCATATACTGATCCTTGAACACCCAACATCAAACACATTTCATGCATTACTTTCAATTACTCAAACTTGCTGGGACACTACTGAAATATTGTTCAGAGGTTTGTTGCGCCGAGCTCACTTGATCCAGCGTGACATGGGGAAAAGGACATAGGTTACGCCTTCATATTGTCATTTTATTATGTCAAGGAAAAGCCCAACAGAATAAGGATGGTTTCAGAAAACTTACAAAACTAGCAACCCTTCAATATTTGACCCCTTCAAAAGTATGAGGGAATATGATTTGACCCATATGATATTGAATTTGACTCATGAAGATTTGCTTCATCCTAAATGTTACTGACACCGAATGTTGAATGTTGTACATATGTTGAAACTGATAGTGTCCGAGGTCTCTCCCGCTGAAAGCAACAGTGTGGATGTTTAAATTTCAGTTTACAGTACATGCTATATTTAACTGATCATTGTTTCCAAAAATAAATACAATCAAAGTGAGGGCAGTATATTTTTAAATAAGGAACTTGTCTCTTTCTATATTAGGCATAAGAGAGCGGAAGGTCTTGATACGTTCTGGACCGCCTCCGTGGTGTAGTGGTTAGAGCGTCCGCCCAGAGCGGAAGGTCGCGGGTTCGATCCCCGACCGCATCATACCAAAAGACGTTAAAATATGGTACTTGTTGGTCCCTGCATGGCGTTCGGCATTAATGGGTGCAACAAGGACTGGTCGGCTCGGAGTCAGTATAATGTGTCTGAGTGGGGTATTCATGCTTCACTGCGGCATGGTATCTCAGTGGGCTAGCACTATAAAACCAGCTTAAGTCTGGGCTAGTACAAGCAGCCACACATACACATGCATGCACGTCGTCATATGAGCGAAATATTCTCCAGCGCGACATTAAACCCCATTTCACCTCACCTCACCTATATTAGGCATAAGTCTCATCTATGATTTATATTCTGTTGGGACAATGGTCACTCTAGGACCAGCATTTTGTTGGACTCCAAATGTAACATTTAAATCCCACTGTACCATGCCTTGTAATGTATGGACAGGTAAATCCCTGTATACCAGATAGCCTGACCTGACAGGCAGTTATAACAACCTTGACCCCATGTCCTTTGGAAGGCCATTGTCAGGCTGTAGTTTGTCAATGTCACCATGTCAGAGTAACAGAATAAAGGAAAGTTTTAGTCTTTCAATTGAACCGTGTTTCCACCACTAGTAGTGAGGCCTGGTGCACAATTGTTTGGTTATGCTTGTTGATGTGACAGGGTGGTGTCCTCAGCCAGTGTAAAGGTATCGGGCAGCGGCAACTCTCGACCAATAAAATATTACAATGTCAGTAGTCATTGAATCTCCTCAGCCAAGTAATATACATATTTCATAGAGTTTATTGCTACATTTATTCACAGCTTCACATACTAATGTAACTAAGTTGCAGGGGTGGAAATAACCCATTGCCCGACGTCCGAGTCCAGTGTTTTTTTCTGTCAGGCAAGCAAATTTGTATAGCACAATGTACCGGTGTCCAGTTGACTTTCCAATGTTAATTATGTTGTTTATTTAAAAAATCAGCAGGAAAACGGTTGGTATAGTGGAAAAATTATCAGGGCAAGTGACATTACATGTGCCACTGTACCGGAGTACACTATCAGTTTGAAAGTTATTTCCACTCCTGAGTTGTGGGATGGGTAGCCTAGTAGGTGAAGTATTGGATCACCTCCAAGAAGACCAGGTTTCAATTTCACCACAGGTATTTCCCACAATTTCTCAGGTACCCCAAGATGCTTGTCTCCGAAAATATTTTATATTTTGGTGGAAACAAATGTTCCCATTTAAATTGAAAAGGAGCCCCAGTGAGATTGGAGAACATCTTCAACTTGCGGAAATTCTAGACTGGCTTCATTTAGGCTTTTTGTGTTACAGTACGGGCTGGTGGGTGGAAATATGGTTCGGCAGTTATGAGGATTATCTAGTTTAGACACCCATAATTGTGAATCTTCGCACAATAACAGAATAAGACTTTAAAACAAAACTTTGAATACCGACAATTCTTGGACTTATCTCTTTGCCAGGGTTGTGCACCTAAGAACATTTCCATGAACGTCTGTTTATAGAAGTGGGCTCCCCACATTTCTGAGGTAGTGGCAGACCACCTGTGTGAGATCCAGTCTGTCTTTTATATATCATGTTTACACTGCAGAGCAAGAAAGTCGGATCATTTGATAGCGGGAGGGAATTCCACAGTTCCAAAGAGGGCTTCATCGCTTTGACCTTCAGCTAGAATACGTGTATAGGGGATAAAAACCTCCAATTATTCTGCAACATAAAAATTCCCAAATTTGCAGGTTTCTAACCTTTGTCATTTGCCATATAGCGGAGCTGTGTGTAGCATAAATAGTTCGGCTTTCTCACAAGAATTCAGCATCTGTTAACATCAACCATGTCTGCAGGCCTGGTGGATCACAGTAATGGCTGGTGCTAGCACCTCCCAGTTTAGGGAGGCTGTCCAAGAAAAGGAGGTTAATATTTCACACTTCAGTCTTGCAGAGCCAGAGCTAACTTTAACTGATGATAATTTGCTTGTATCTTAGAACAGAAATCTGGGGTAACATAAGGCATGGTTGAACTCGATTCTCTTTGAATGAATTTTTTGGGTATTTTCATGGTTGTGGTTTTGCAGGTGAGTAGACTTAATGGACATTTGGTAATGTTAAGGTTCATGGTCTGAATACAAAATACCATTTATGATAATATCAGCAGCAACAACAACTGGGTTTAATGATAATGCTCTGTCCATAACACAATATTCCACATCACTGAGTGACATGTAGACTAAAATCTAGTCTCTGAAATGAACATATTGTACAGAAACAGGGTTCATAAATAATAATAACATGAAAAGGTGCCCAGAGACTTCCTTTATTTTGTGGTAATGTAGACTTGCCACATATTCTTCTTGCAATGGCTTTCATGGATAAATTTGTTTCAGGGTCTGTATGAGTGAGTGAGTGAGTTTAGTTTTACGCTGCACTCAGCAATATTCCAGCTATATGGCAGCGGTCTGTAAATAATCGAGTCTGGACCAGACAATCCAGTGATCAACAGCATGAGCATCGATCTTCGCAATTGGGAACCGATGACATGTGTCAACCAAGTCAGCGAGCCTGACCACCTGATCCCATTAGTCGCCTCGTACGACAAGCATGGGTTACTAAAGGCTCATTCTAACCCGGATGTTCACGGGTCTGTATGACAGAGTAAGGGACATGCTCAGTGGTGTTTTTCAAGGTTTTGTTCTGAATTATTAGACAGAACCTTGTCCATGTAGCAGTCTGTATGTCTCCTTTGACTACTACAAGTATGATGATGTACTTGAGCTATGACACTAGTGTGATAAATTCTATTAGTGCTTTTCTGCAACAAAAGGCCTTAGCTTTATCCTCATCTGTATTTAGCAGCAAATTCTTCCTGAATATCCCCCTCAAATAAATCTGAAGGTTATTTTACAAATCCAATATTGACATGATATGTTGAAACATTGCTGCTCTCTGCACAGGGTCAGGTGTCCTCAGTTTGTATGTTTCCTGGGTACATGTTTACACAACCAAAACATGCTGAACCCAGATCAGGAAGTAGCTGCAAATAGTTTATGATGTATCTGTGTCCAGCTGCCTTCCCAGCTATTTTATGAATGATACAACTACTTTATGTAAACGAATCATAGTTACTTTGTGTCAAATGTTTAATTAACAGCACTTCATTGATTCTTTACTAACACCTGATTAAGAGAACTAGGTTTCTCTTACAGAAGTGTTTTACTAAATAAACACCTGACTCTTCATTCATATATCCTGACTTCCATGTGTCTTTTGGATATGAACACATGGTCTTGTTGTGATAAATGTCGGATACTGCAGATGCTTGTAGGTACAGAACACTGATGTTTCAGCAGATGCTGGTAATTTATGGATAATACAGAGATTAACCATGTAATGCAGACATGCATGCAATACAGACATTCTCCATGTAATACAGATATGTATGCAATACAGACATCCATGCAATACAGACATTCTCCATGTAATACAGTGATCATCCGTGTAATACAGACATCCATATAATTCAGAGATTATACATGTAATAGACATTATGCATGTAATACAGAGATTATACAGACATTATCCATATAATACAGATATTATCCATGTAATAGAGACATTATCCATGTAATACATACATTATCCATATAATACAGAGATTACCCATATGATACAGAGATTACCAATGTAATACAGACATTACCAATGTAATACAGACATTACCCATGTAATACAGACACTACCCATGTAATACAGACACTACCCATGTAATACAGACACTACCCATGTAATTCAGAGATTATCCATGTAATACAGACATGCATATAATTCAGAGTATACATGTAATACAGACATGCATATAATTTAGAGTATACATGTAATACAGACATGCATATAATTCAGAGTATACATGTGATACAGACATGCATATAATTCAGAGTATACATGTAATACAGACATGCATATAATTCAGAGATTATACATGTAATACAGACATGCATATAATTCAGAGTATACATGTAATACAGACATGCATATAATTCAGAGTATACATGTAATACAGACATGCATATAATTCAGAGTATACATGTAATACAGACATGCATATAATTCAGAGTATACATGTAATACAGAAATGCATATAATTCAGAGATTATACATGTAATACAGACATGCATATAATTCAGAGTATACATGTAATACAGACGTGCATATAATTCAGAGTATAGATGTAATACAGACATGCATATAATTCAGAGTATACATGTAATACAGACATTATCCATGTAATACAGAGAAGAAAAATAAGGTTTTGAAAGAGTACTTACATAACTTGTAACATGGCACAGTAAAAACACATGACCCATTTTGCTTTCTCTAATTCCTTATAAATTATTGTGTTGTAGTATTTTGTCAGAATACTGAACAAATATTGGACATCCTGCACTTTAAATATAATAAGAATTTTTTTTAATCACAAGACTTTGTGCCAAATAGAGTTTTTAGAATTAGGCTACACAATTTTTAAAATATTCTGTTTTGAGCTACTATACTTCAGTGTTACATCTGTAAACTGTATGATAAGTAGTCATTTGACCAGCTCATTTCACATGCACTAGTATTTGAGCAGATCTGGCATACACACTGATTAGGGAACAACCATTTGATATTCTGGGGGTGAGGAGGCTTTGTCCCAGAGGCTTTGTCCCAGAATGTGTTGGAAAAAATAATTATGCTTCAGAATGTTGAAAAGAAGACATTTCAATCACGTAAAGTACAATATTGCACAATGTTTTAAAACTGAACAGATATTTAGGCTTATAGTGTAAGTATAAGAACTATTCAGTGTTGCATCTGTAGCTGAAACAATATCCAGCCTCTATTCAATATCCTGTCTCCCTCTGGTTTCTCATCCCCACCCAGTATCCGGCCCCTTCCCCCTCAAAATATCACATGGTCTTTCCCTTACCATGAAGAGAAATCTGCTCTCCCTGGTATCATGGACTCAACATGAACTTGATGAAGGCCTCAAGGAAAGGTTTAGAGAGAGTCAGATCAGAGGCAATGTCACCTCTCAAACACTGGTGAGGATCGGACTGCTTTCAGATGCTGATAATACAGTCTTTGATGTCATTACCAAGTAATTGATGACATGAAGATTTGTAATTAATTTGGATGAAGACTGATATTGAACTGTAACCTTAGGCCCAGTTGGAGGTGTGGAGCCAATCTGTAATGTACTCTTCTTTCATGTGACTGAAATATTTGAACAAGTAACATAAACCTCACATGCTTGTCTAACTCGGCTTTGATCCAGGGTTTTTCTGGTCATGTCCAGAAGCATATGTTTGGTCTCTATTCTGCAGTTACTGATGATAAAGCTTCCCAAACTTCTTTCAAATATGTTAAAGATTTTCTGATTCAGGCTATGTACTATTATATACCATTGCATATGTGATTTGGTTGACATTATTGTATCGCTGTGGGCACATAGATAGATAAATCTTGCAATACTTATCTCTCTTATGTCACTTATGTCACAGTGTCATAATTCGATGTAACTGTAAGCTGAGAGTTTATACACATGGGTGTCAAAAAAGGTAATTATTAGGGCTGCAACGAATACACTATGTGGCGAATATGATACGTATCATGAATATTGGGTAACGAATACGAATAATTATTCACGAATACGATATTGTAGTTCAGTGATTGATGTACAATATGGAACGCCCATGTTGACAGTTTTGATTTGTCACAGCAATAACCAGTGATCTCATGACACTCAAATTTGGCATGTAATAGTTATAGTCGACTGTACCATGCGCTGCCTTGGCAAACTAACATGACTTGCACTACTGCAATGCTAGTACATGTTCCATTCTTGCATATCTCACTTTGGAAAAGGACATAAGGGTTCAAGTAAAACATGCTCCCTTAAAAGAATCATCTTCGTTAATATTTGGTTCTGGTGAACACGAATAACGAATTGAATTCATCAGAGACCATAGATTATTATATGGTCTCTGAATTCATGAAGGGCTACGGTTCGATTCACCGAATATGAGAGTGAATCATTACAGCCTTAGTAATTGTCCATGTCAAAATGAGAGATTTCATAACAGTTTTTGTCAAGGTTTTTATCTTGATGATCAGTGCTAAAGGAGGTTCTTGGTCTTGGTGTTTGAAAATAGTCCAACTTAAATTGACACAACCAAACAGCACAAAGCACCACTAATAAGCACACAATAGAGCACTTCTGCACAGTACTGTATAAAACCATGCTAAAATAACATTTCACTGATAGATATGCAAGAAGGTGTCAACAAATTTGAAGGCAGACAAAGAGACAAAGACTATAGATCTGAGAGAATGTGTGAACCAAGCATGCTGGTCTGTGTTGGTATTTGATAGAGTCTCCAAGAACAAAGAAACTGTGTTGCCAGAGTGGCGTCTTGACTGGCTGGTGTACTCAGTGATGCCTAGTTGACACAAGTGGAGCTCTTGACCACAGCAGCTTACCGGATGTCCATTATACAATTTCCAGTGTTTGAAAGACATATTGTTACTGCCGTATACTTGTTACAACTGCTGTACAGTAAACTGTTCTGTGGACTGACTGACTGAGTTTGGTTTTACGCCGCTTTTAGAAATATTCCAGCAACATCACGGCGGGGGACACCAGAAATGGGCTTCACACATTGTACCCATGTGGGGATTCGAACCCTGGTCTTCAGCGTGACAAGCCAACGCTTTAACCACTAGGCTACCACCCCCTGTTATGTGGAATAGATCAGAACATTTCCAAAGTGTCACCATCACGTTAAGTCATTTTGAAAAATAAATTCTGTATTTAGTTAATGTGAGCAAAGACGACTTGAACTTTTCATGTTTAATTCCTTCTCACATGAATTTCAAGATTTGCAATGGATACAATAATAGATCTGAACTCATTCTGCTCTTTGGATGATTTTGTGTCAGATTAACAATTCTCCATGATTATCATGAGCAGTCTGAAAGGTAAGTTTGGTTGTCATGTTGTGTAACTTTGTTGTGACATCATACCCAACAGTAGGAGTGGTCGCTCATACTATTATCCACTAGTTTGACCAAGGCTTCCATTATATGGCATACTACTCCTACCCACTCAAGTTGATCATACCTGTGAAGATCCGTGTTAGAAATGATCTTCAGTAACCCATGCTTGTCTGAAGAGGCGACTAACGGGATTGGGTGGTCAGGCATGCTGACTTGGTTGACTCATCGTATCCCAATTTTGTAGATCGATGCTCATGCTGTTGATCACTGGATTGTCTGGTCCAGACACGATTATTTACAGGCCGCCGCCATATAGCTGGAATATTGCTAACTGCTGCATAAAACTAACCTCACTCACTCATTCCAGTTGATTAGAAATTAAGTCAGGACCTGGGGTCCTGGAATCGTTTAGGCACCTTCTGTAAGGGTTGTGAGTGAGTGAGTGAGTTCCAGTTGTACTGTGTCAACTCAAAGTAAAAAGAAAGCCTGAAGTGAAGTCCATCTCAAATGTTTACAAACTTAGATTTGTACCCATGATCATATATTTCTGGTATGTGGGTTATGACAAATACCTTTTACCATCATGTTTAACTTCCAACTCTGTAGGTTCAGCTCCTTGAATCTTTAACCTGGCAGGGAATCAAGAGAACCAATAAAAGAATCACATTCTTGACCTTTGACCTTATCTGCGGTGGCTGTTTCGAGTGGTGCTGCACCGTTAGTGATGAGACCGAAGCACGTGTCTGCACCCTCTGATGCCTTCTCCATCTTATCAGACTCTGTTAACACTGCACCACTGTTCCCCGAGAACAGAATGGTGGCAGATTGCACTTCCTTGTTTTTGCAAGTCTTTTATGCTGGGTTACCATAGTTACATGTAATTAGAAAATATAGTTCCAGGATTTTACTTTCATCTGGCATCGCTGGTAGCCATTTAATCTGTTACAAACACTCTGCCTGTTGGATATGGGATGTTCAGTGCTCGGGAAAAGTCGGTTTTTTAAAGTATTGTATTTGTAAGAGGTCTATACTCCACGTTTTGTCATATGATGTTATATGAGATAATATTTAAGTCACCATGCTGAATTCCTCATAACTGTGCGAGTGATTAATCATATAATTAGGGTTAATTGATTTATCAGAATGTAATTATTATCTGTCATGTATGACAACTAATCAATATTTTTAAGCAATGAATTTCGCAGGCATACTTAGAAATTAGCTTGTACTCGGCTATTTCACCTTGGAAGCTATGTTAATGCAGTACCTTTTTTGGAGATACTTTATGCAAGGCTAAAAAAAATCATGGTGTAAGAAACTCACTTGAGTAGGTCCTGTTCATAATAATCTGAAGGAAAAATCACAGTGACAACCAAGAGTGTGAACAGTATGTGATACCAACCACATGAACAAAGTCCTGATGTCATCATAATATTGGGAAATATACACAATGGTGTCTGCTCTATGGGAAGCTATATCTCACCAAATCTTTTATCACTGCTTTACAGATGTTCTTTAGAAAATCTTATGTCAGTAGCTTGGAAAATTTTGAGATTTCATTTTTGTTCTTCAAGAAATTATTTGAATATTTTGCCAGGTCAGATGTAACTATCTGCCGGATTTGTTGGTCCTGCAGAGTAATGTATGCACAATTGTTTGTGTTAAATATGTCAACTTTTAGCAAGTAGTAGAAGAAAAGTAGGGGTTTTGAGATTTATTGTTTTCAACTTGCTAGACCCCCAATATGTGTGGCTTATCAGGGTCTAAAGACAGGCACTGTAACGTAGTCTGACCCGCAAGATCTCTGTCTCCTCATTCACTAGGCTCAGTCTCTGTGATGTGGTCGGATCCCCAGGATCCCCCCTAATTCACTGCTACTAACGGAATCGGATGGTCAGGCTGACCCACTGACTGGGTTGACACATGTCATCGTATCTCATGCCTTCAGTCACTGGTTTCCTGCTACTAACGGAATCGGATGGTCAGGCTGACCCACTGACTGGGTTGACACATGTCATCGTATCTCATTTGCGTAGATTGATGTTCATACTGTTGATCCCTTGATTGTGTGGTCCAGATCCGATTATTTACAGACTGCCGCCATAAAGCTGGAATATTGCTGAGTGCTGCGTAAACTTAACTCACTCACTGCTCCTAGCTGGGTTATCCATACTGACCACAGTGACGTGTCTGCAGTATTGCGGACCACTGCACGACACAGAACCAGCCCACATCGTGTTTGTTTCCTCTCTCCTTCCATCATGATATCACAGTCAGCATGTGTAGAAAGGGCGTACAGACTTACTGACAGCTATACAAGACTGGGTCATCAAGGTTTGGGAGTGATATAAGGTATTGAAAACTCTTGACATGTCAACATCTTTCTTCAGTTTCCAGGCTTCTGTGCACATCAAGTGTTTACCTCATACCAAACACTACAGCTTTACTCTTCCAGAGGTTTTCTCATTCATTAATAAAAGTGGAAAAATGTTCTTCCTGAAATCTAAGCAAGATTTTCATCTGATTCAAACTTCACCGTCCACAATCAAAGTCTGTTCATTCAAGATTGCTGAGTAGGTAATTTTGATAAGAGCATGAAAAAAATATACATGAGCTTGTATTCTTATCCTGTTAATGTCTGCCCCTTTGATCTCAGCAAACCTTGTTGTGATGCCCCTTCAGATAACGCTAAGCTTGTTTATAATTATATGTCTCCTTTTTTCAAGACATGAACATATGTCAGTAAAAAATTCTGAAAAACATCACCATAAAAGTCCCCAAATTTCAATGGACCGTGTGGTTTATTTGGAGCATCAAGTCGCTTCCTTAACAGATGTTTTGAATGAATCTGTCCAGACTTCCGCTGAAAGAAGATTGAGGCCTTTGAAGTATGATTCAAGCATGATTAGTTTCCAGGGCATATGTATTTGACACAGCTTATTAGATGCAAGTAATCCATGTGGTTGCTGGAACACAATGAAGATGGAAGAAACACTGTTGGATAAATCTTAGTACTGACACAGAAGATCCTCAGGAATTATAGGTGGGTAATAGGGAATGTTGACTAGAAGCTGCTTCAGTAAACACTTAACATACTTTTACATGTAGAATATTATGTGATTGGATTAGTCAGAATGTGATATGACATGTTTAATGTATTTTTTATGAATATTTTACTTTGATTGGATATTATATTTTTTGTATTGTAATACTTTATGAAATCATGGAATTGTGCATTTATGAGTTTTACTGACGTTCATGTGAACAACGTTTTAATGATTATTCAGATTCATATGACTGGACTATTGCTTAGTATTTGGTTACCATGGTTACACTACAAACAAGCAAGCAAGTTTCTTAAACAGAGCATCCCAATGTTTAATATGTCCCAATACAATTGTCACTGGGCTATAAACAAATACATTGCCAGAAAACCTGTTTGTTTAGTTTGAAGCTTAAAGTGTTTTTATGTGAAGATGGTCAAGTTTGTGTTTTACAAAGTTTTTTTTAGATGTCTCAATTTAGCAGCTGGGGATATGACACAACAATGCGGGAGATCAGAAGCTGTGTCTGTTCACGGAGAGTGTAATGACGCCAGTATAAATAGTCAAGTCATTTTCGGGAATGTTTCACCTAAGGATTAAATGTATGTGTTGACCTCTAGCTTAATAGAATGATAATTGGAGGATTAAGAAATAAGACCATGGGCATATAACTGGAAAATACTGAAAGGTGTTTGGTTTTGGCTTTCAGAAGATGAAAACTAACTACCTGAGCTCCAGGTTAACACAAATGTACAGGATCAGAGGTTTACCTGTGTTGGTCTGTTTATTGTAATACAGGATCAGGGGTTTACCTGTGTTGGTCTGTTTATTGTAATACAGGATCAGGGGTTTACCTGTGTTGGTCTGTTTATTGTAATACAGGATCAGGGGTTTACCTGTGTTGGTCTGTTTATTGTAATACAGGATCAGGGGTTTACCTGTGTTGGTCTGTTTATTGTAATACAGGATCAGGGGTTTACCTGTGTTGGTCTGTTTATTGTAATACAGGATCAGGGGTTTACCTGTGTTGGTCTGTTTATTGTAATACAGGATCAGGGGTTTACCTGTGTTGGTCTGTTTATTGTAATACAGGATCAGGGGTTTACCTGTGTTGGTCTGTTTATTGTAATACAGGATCAGGGGTTTACCTGTGTTGGTCTGTTTATTGTAATACAGGATCAGGGGTTTACCTGTGTTGGTCTGTTTATTGTAATACAGGATCAGGGGTTTACCTGTGTTGGTCTGTTTATTGTAATACAGGATCAGGGGTTTACCTGTGTTGGTCTATTATTGTAATACAGGATCAGGGGTTTACCTGTGTTGGTCTGTTTATTGTAATACAGGATCAGGGGTTTACCTGTGTTGGTCTGTTATTGTAATACAGGATCAGGGGTTTACCTGTGTTGGTCTGTTTATTGTAATACAGGATCAGGGGTTTACCTGTGTTGGTCTGTTTATTGTAATACAGGATCAGGGGTTTACCTGTGTTGGTCTGTTATTGTAATACAGGATCAGGGGTTTACCTGTGTGGGTCTGTTATTGTAATACAGGATCAGGGGTTTACTTGTGTTGGTCTGTTTATTGTAATACAGGATCAGGGGTTTACCTGTGTTGGTCTGTTATTGTAATACAGGATCAGGGGTTTACCTGTGTTGGTCTGTTATTGTAATACAGGATCAGGGGTTTACTTGTGTTGGTCTGTTTATTGTAATACAGGATCAGGGGTTTACCTATGTAGGTCTGTTTATTGTAATACAGGATCAGGGGGTTACTTGTGTTGGTCTGTTTATTGTAATACAGGATCAGTGGTTTACCTGTGTAGGTCTGTTTATTGTATGTAATACAGGATCAGGGGTTTACCTGTGTTGGTCTGTTTATTGTAATACAGGATCAGGGGTTTACCTGTGTTGGTCTGTTTATTGTAATACAGGATCAGGGGTTTACCTGTGTTGGTCTGTTTATTGTAATACAGGATCAGGGGTTTACCTGTATTGGTCTGTTTATTGTAATACAGGATCAGGGGTTTACCTGTGTTGGTCTGTTTATTGTAATACAGGATCAGGGGTTTACCTGTGTTGGTCTGTTTATTGTAATACAGGATCAGGGGTTTACCTGTGTTGGTCTGTTTATTGTAATACAGGATCAGGGGTTTACCTGTGTTGGTCTGTTTATTGTAATACAGGATCAGGGGTTTACCTGTGTTGATCTGTTTATTGTAATACAGGATCAGGGGTTTACTTGTGTTGGTCTGTTTATTGTAATACAGGATCAGGGGTTTACCTGTGTTGGTCTGTTTATTGTAATACAGGATCAGGGGGTTACTTGTGTTGATCTGTTTATTGTAATACAGGATCAGGGGTTTACCTGTGTAGGTCTGTTTATTGTATGTAATACAGGATCAGGGGTTTACCTGTGTTGGTCTGTTTATTGTAATACAGGATCAGGGGTTTACCTCTGTTGATCTGTTTATTGTAATACAGGATCAGGGGTTTACCTGTGTTGATCTGTTTATTGTAATATTGGGGCCCAGGAATAAACCAGTGGTCCCATACTGGTGATGTTAACAACTTCATTAATAACTGTACTGACATGTTGAGAAGACCTCAGGTTGTTGTTGATGGTGATTGCAATATTAGATTGACCTGTACTGACATGTTGAGAAGACCTCAGGTTGTTGTTGATGGTGATTGCAATATTAGATTGACCGAAGTCCACCTCTGTCCATCTGTCAGCTACAACAACGGGTTATGTTTTGTTGTTGAGTGTCAATTCCCAGTCTTGACTTGCCTTGTGTTAACATGGTTAATGCATTTGATCAGCAGGAAATATTTCATGATTATCTGTTGCGATTTCCTGTTGACAGCTTTTGTCTTAACATTGGTATTTGTTCTAGGCAGTTTCTCGTTTGTAGTTGATATACAGAAGGCCGAGTCTTTAAATAACAGTGTTGTAAGTAACACATTTGTCACAGAACAAGACAATCCAGTGATTGACGTTATGAGCTTCAATCTTTGCAATTGGCACAAACTAAATTTAACTAAATCAGCAAGCCAGACCTCGCTATCTCATTGTCATTTCATAACACTAGTATGTGGTGACTGATAGGAACCTCTAGAGTTGGTTCTTTTCAACTAGACCAGGTTTTCCATGGATCTTCACACGTGGATCACCACGAATAGTTGTAGAATTGCTGATGTGGCATAATACAGTATTCATATACTTGGAAAAGATGTCTGGAATATAACCAAGAAGAACATAATTGCAGGGAATGAATTGTTGGGTTTTCAAAGCATCATCATAGACTTACAGGGCTCCAGATAATTTTTCAACATCAGGAGTACGTACTCCTTATTTTTTCAATATAGGAGTACTGGATAAACTTAAGAGTACATTTTGAGTACTGAATGGAATTTAATGGTGTATCAGTAATCATGTGTTTCGTTTCATATATGCACTACAACATTACTACTCTTGTGGTAACAGGTCAATAAACAATAAAACAACACTCTTTCAGATAAATACGTCTGTAAATGATTCCAAGACCGAACAGCATTGCTGTGGTGCGTATCTGCTACGTTTTCTAATTATTTCCTACCGTATCGTGCATATTTTTTATCCGTACATATGCCGATACGGCCCTTATCTGGAGCCCTGGACTTAGATACGCGGATACAGCCCTTATCTGGAGCCCTGGACTTAGATATTTAGTCATGCCATTTGTAATAAATATGTGTCTCACCTAGCAGAGTAACTTGATCCGTCATTGCAAACAGGAAATGCCATTTTACCAAGGCTAGGTAATATGAAGTTGTGGTTTTGAAATTGTCATCTTTGTTTTTGCTGAGGGTGATATAGCACCTTGTGTCTGTGTATGTACGATGTGTGTTGTGAATCATACAGTGAAGTCAGACTCACTGTGGTCATGTGGTTATCAGTTTCCACGTGTTTCAGGTTTCAGTGAGGTTTCCTATAGTAGACATTGTTACAAGGTATTGTTGTTAGAGTAAGAATTTATGTGTGCCTTCACCACAAATATGGGTTGTCTGTACCAGTTCAATTTTAGCCAATACATGCTCATAAAAACATAGGAATTCGAAGCCTGTATTGTGATGCCATGTTAGAAGACATGATCTCACGGACATGTTACTGTGTTATATTGAGGAAAAGGTGTGAGTAACTGCACATAGGAACAAATAATGTACCACCACAATGCTCATTACTTGTAAAGGGGGCGGTGGGGAAGTGTAGTGGTGAAGCGTTCGCTTGTCATGTCAGAGACCAGGGTTCGATTCCCCTCATGGGTACAGTGCGTGAAGCCCATTTCTGGTGCCCCCACTGTGATATTGCTGGAATATTGCGTAAAACCAGAGTAAAACCATACCACTCACTCACTCACTCCTTGTAACAATGGTCATGCTGTAAAACGCACTCATTGACTATGTGTCATTATGTGACTTCAAATACACCATGAAAGTAACAAATATTGCATGATCAGATACACACTACATGGGAATCTGTAGCTGTGAGCTTTGATATCTGTGCTACAACTGACATCAAAGTTGTATTCTTAGGCATCTTAAACATTACTGCTTGAAGTGTTGCTTGGAATGATGCCTTGAAGAGTTACTTCCCTTACAATGTCCTTCCACTTGAGGGGGTCTTGTATTGTAAATTGTCAGTGCTCTTGTGACGACATGAAGACTGCTGTTGTCTTATTTCATTTCCATAGTTTTTAACTTGAAACTAAATGATAATGTGTGTAGGCCTTGTCATTGTTCCAAATCTTTATGACCCTGCCATGATACAAATAATACAACAGAGGATAACACTGAGTGTTGACTGTTTCAGAAGGAAAGTCAAGTAAAATCAATACTGTAATGATATAAATCACAGCAATTGATAATCATTAATTACTTAGCAACTCATTATCAATAATTATCAAATAATTTACTTTAGTAAAATTGTCAGAAAGTCAAAATATAAAAAACGGCCCTCTAATAAACACAACTTTTTGTATAGTGTACTAAGTATAACTATTTTTGCCACAATAGTATATGTTACATATGGGGTAGCCTCGTGGTTAAAGTGTTTGCTCGTCACGCTTCAGATCCAGGCTCAATTCCCCACATGGGTACAATGTGTGAAGTCCATTTCTGGTGTTCCCTGCAGGAATATTTCTAAAATCGGTGTAAAACCATACTCACTCACTTATATCAGAATTCAGGTATTATCAATGACACAATTTTTCATATTGATAATCATTGTTATTTCTTCCCATCAATGTGATTTCCAATTGTCAATCTGTTAGCCAGCCCTACCTGGAAGATGAAATGGCTAACAAAATGCTACATAGTACATATTCATCTTTTAATTGTTTGGATACAAGGTCACCATCGTTTGGTGTGTTAAGTGATCCAGCAAAAGGTGTCAGACTCAAAACAGTTGAAGGGGTGTTTACTGCTTAGAGGAATTTATAGAATGACATATTCACAAAGTTAACTATGATACTATAAAGAAAAGGATGTGCTTAACTTCCTTTCAGTTGTATGATTGTGAAACTGTAGGACAATACTCACCCAAGAGGGTGTTCACAGAATGCAGTCCCGTCACCCAATATGTTATTGGTTCTCATCTAACATTGGACTTTTGGTAAAGATATTGCGGTTTCAACCCTCTTAATTCGTGAACATCATCATGTAGGTTTTATGAAAATCATAAAAAGAATTCCAATCGTGTTTCTGATGTTATGATACAAGGGAAGTAACTCTAGTCAGACTCATGCAGCAAAATTGATACCTGGTATTTGATTGGTACATTTTTATTTTTATCTTTAAATGGTTTAAATGAATTTTGATACTTCACACCTCCTTTTTACACTTTGAATGAATATGTTTCCAATTCACCCGAGTTATTGTTTTTTTACTTTTTGAAGGAGATTTTATGAAACTTCACTTAATTGCGAAAGGGGTAAATTTACTATGAAACAGCTAGATAGAGAAGCACACAGTCATTAGTCTCTGCCTGCAAACTATGTGTGTTCCAGCTGAAAGTTTACTTCTGTTATTGGTTTGACTGATTTTATTATTGCAATATGTGAACCGAATCATGCTAATGTCATCCAAGTTAAAAGACAAAGAAAAGAAATTTTAGAACATTGAACAGTTACATTCAGTTAGATTTCATTATTATCAGATACACAGATATCAATTTCAAATTTCAATGCAATATATGTCAGGTTCACCGGTATTCTGAGAAGGCCAAGTATTGGTAAGCATTGGAACTTGTGGACTGAGGGTATTTGGGGTCAGAATTGTCCTAGCCCTTTCATTCTTTTGTCTTCGGGGATTTGGGGTCAGAATTGTCCTAGCCCCTTCTTTCTTTTGTCTTTGGGGATTTGGGGTCAGAGTTGTCCTAGACCCTTCATTCTTTTGTCTTCGGGGATTTGGGGTCAGAATTGTCCTAGCCCCTTCATTCTTTTGTCTTCGGGGATTTGGGGTCAGAGTTGTCCTAGCCCCTTCATTCTTTTGTCTTTGGGGATTTGGGGTCAGAATTGTCCCAGCCCCTTCATTCTTTTGTCTTCGGGGATTTGGGGTCAGAATTGTCCTAGCCCCTTCATTCTTTTGTCTTCGGGGATTTGGGGTCAGAATTGTCCTAGGCCCTTCATTCTTTTGTCTTTGGGGATTTGGGGTCAGAATTGTCCTAGGCCCTTCATTCTTTTGTCTTTGGGGATTTGGGGTCAGAATTGTCCTAGCCCCTTCATTCTTTTGTCTTTGGGGATTTGGGGTCAGAATTGTCCTAGGCCCTTCATACTTTTGTCTTTGGGGATTTGGGGTCAGAATTGACCTAGCCCCTTCATTCTTTTGTCTTTGGGGATTTGGGGTCAGAATTGTCCTAGCCCCTTCATTCTTTTGTCTTCGAGGATTTGGGGTCAGAATTGTCGTAGACCCTTCATTCTTTTGGATTTGGGGTCAGAATTGTCCTAGCTCCTTCATTCTTTTGTCTTTGGGGATTTGGGGTCAGAATTGTCCTAGCCCCTTCAATCTTGTCTCTCTGTTTTGATTTGGGATCAGAATTTTCCCATCAATGCACACTTTTTTTTCCAACTAAAATTGGGAAGTTTATTCATTCTATCAGTCAGCAGTATTCATGATCCATGTGTTGTTGTTTACAGACAGCTGTGATATGGCTAGAATATTGATGACAGGGAGACTAACATCTTCCAGTCACTGGAGCAGATTGCTTCAATCATCAAGTCAGTTGAAAACTAAATGATGACATTGTTATGATGTTAAATGATTATACAAGGAAGCTATTTTGCCCAAGCCTGCTATATGTTTAAGTGAGCCAGGTTGTTTCATGGTCAAGATATCCTGGTCGAATTTCCTGTTTAGGGTGTGTCCTGTTTCATCACTGTGTTGTCGTGTGAGGGCTTGGGAGAGATCCTGGTTGTGTATGCTACTCAACATAAGTTAGAGATAACCAGATTTTTTCATTTAACTATGGTTAGTCTGTGATGTCATGGCTATAGTAATTATGGCAACCGGAGACAATTGGGGTTCTTTAATTTCCTTTGATGTGTAATGAATTGGAGACGACTCATCAGGGATGGAAATAACCCATTGCCCGACGTCCGAGTCCAGTGATTTTTTCTGTCGGGCAAGCAAATTTGTACATCTTGCTGTACCGGTGTCCAGTTGACTTTCCAACGTTAATTATGTTGTTTATTTTAAAAAATCAACAATAAAATCGGCCGGTATAGCAGAAAAATTATCAGGGCAAGTGCCACTGTACCGGAGTACACTAGCAATTTTAAAGTTATATCCACCCCTGCTTATGTGTCAACCTCATGCGTATTCAATCCTTATTCTATCAACAGAATGGCCCTAGGTAATTTCTTTACAAAGCAATATGTAAATACTGCCTTATCGTCTGAAGGAATCAACCACCGAAAGCATTTGTTTTGTTTTCAAAATGACTGTCTAGGTTGTAATGTACAGGAAGTAATGAAGCATACAGATTGCTTAAGGTCTCCATATAAATAATACATTTGTGAAGTTACAGTATCTGAACATAAACATTTGAATGACAGGATAATAAACTTCAAAGAGTATATTTCTTAACTTGATGGATTTATTTGCAACAAAGTTTCACAAAAATTCAACAAGAATTAGCTCATCTTTTTAAGAAACGTCTGATATTAGACTGAAAGTGACTTTAACATTTCATTAAGGCACATGTTCAGCTCATGTCAGATTATAGTAAGTTATTAGTTATTCAATATTGTTTTTTGCTCATACTATCAGCCACCAGTTTCCCTAAGCAATAATCGATAATAGCAGCACGAGAAAATAGAGGTCTGTCATAAAATAGAGATTTAGGTTTATCTTTCTGAATAGTCAAGATACATCCTCCTCTCACCCTACTGGGTAGGGGTTGGGTGTAAGCCATGATGTTCGGGCCAGACAATCTGGTGATTGATAGTCTGAGCAGCATCCCACATGTAATACCCTGCTTGGCTGACCCTTCACTAACACACTGTCTTGTCCTGCATATGGTGTGGTCTGCTTTGATGCTAAATCAAGTATTCTCCGTAAGAGAAACCTACCTACCTGAATATTATTCCAAATTGCTTCTTTTGATTGAAGTGAACAGTATTTTGTCAGGTTAGATAGATTGTTGTTGATTTTGTTCAGTTTGACCATGGTGACACTTGCTGATCATTACTTAGCTCCTACTGCCGACCTATCAATTGCTTTCTTATCAGTGCCCTCAAACTGAGTCAAAGTCCATTGACTGTGCCCTCAAAGTTCCCTCACAGTGCCCTCAAAGTTCCCTCACCATGCCCAGAATGTACCTTCACTGTGCCCTCAAAGTTCCCTCACCATGCCCTGAATGTACCTTCACTGTGCCCTCAAATTTCCCTCACCATGCCCTGAATGTACCTTCACTGTGCCCTGGAAGTTCCCTCACCGTGCCCTGAATGTACCTTCACCCGTGCCCTGAAAGTCCCTTCACTGTGCCCTGAATGTACCTTCACTGTGCCTTGAAAGTCCCTTCACCATGCCCTGAATGTACCTTCACTGTGCCCTCAAAGTTCCTTCACAGTGCCCTGAATGTACTTCACCATGCCCTGAAAGTCCCTTCGCCATGCCCTGAATTTACCTTCACCATGCCCTGAAAGTCCCTTCACTATGCCCTGAATGTACTTCACCATGCCCTGAAAGTCCCTTCACCATGCCCTCAAAGTTCCCTCACTGTGCCTTCAAAGTTCCCTCACCGTGCCCTCAAAGTTCCCTCATTCCCCTGACAGTGCCAGGACCAAACCCTGATGATACAGTTTGCTTTTCCTGCTTTTGCTACTGTTTGCGTGCCCCCCAGACTTGCTTATAGCTATACCACTATGATGTAGATACACTGTGGAATAAATGAAATACTATCCAAATGGGCATTATCCCATACTCTAAGAAAACACTTTAGGCACAACCTACCATACATTTTTATTTAAGATAAGCAGTACCATATTTTGTACCCTTAATTGTGTTTTTTAGATTTTCTGACATCTTGAGTTCCTGGACACTTAATTTGCTATTTACTCATGTTTATGAGGCTTTGCAACCGTTCCTCAGTACTGACTCTTTGACTGATTCTGCTGAACCTGTTTCAAAACAATCTGCTACCCTTCACTACCCCCTTCCCCCAAATACCTCATCCTTCTCCCGTTCCCCCTCCTCAATGTGAAATGACGGGAGCCTTACCGTTGAATCACCTGTTCACTTTTCTATAGATTATGGCCAATTATTTCCTCAACAGAACAGTTAAAGCATCCCAACAATTAGATCCAGCAGGCACACCCCATGAGAGGAGGTAAAGAGAACCTCCTTGAAATATTTTTCCTTCTAGAAATAAAGTCCTGAGCTTTCATGTAAATGACATATGTATTTTTAATAGAAATATATTATGTGGTTTATGAAAAGTGCAGAAAACAAAACTGAAAAAAGTTATAAGTTAGCAACAGATTGTGGATAGCACCACTCCTGATAAATACCAAACTTCTTGTAGAAAGTAGCAATTTACATAATTTGTTTCAATATCTAGTCTGACCTCCGTGGAGAGAAAACATCAGGTGTGGATATTATGGATGGAACAGGTAATAATATTGGATTCAGTATAGACAATCAGTGCTCAGTTGTATGCAAGGCTACCTGGCACGTGGCGCGTACACCATATGGTAGGCGAGGTGACGCTGCGCTTCACTGACCCTAAACCCACATATCTTCACAGCCCTGTACACAATGCCGAGCAGGTGCCCTGGATCATTACTCCAAACTTTATCTCATGTTTGTTTTTTTTAGGCTATATGTATTCATCATATTAAACTTTTTAATTTAAAGAAATTTAAATACGCTTACCACTGAAGCAAGGGAGGTGTTTGAGATGAGGTTGCGATACCTGATTTAGGAGAAGTCTCTTGGGTCTATTGTATTGAAAGCTCGCCTGCAATCTGGTGTCTGTCTGTCCTGGTTGTCTATGGAGGACTGCATGTGTGTAGAGTATTGTGTGGTTGGGTTAGTGTTGCTTTGATCAGATATTTTGGTTTTCGTGTTGACAGTAGTTGTACCAGTTTGAAATGTTTTGTAAGTTGTAGGTAATTTATGTCCTTAAGGCTTGGATCTAGTTTGGGGACAGATTTGAATTAATGGTGCAGATAGTCTTTATTTATAAAATTTTGATTGTGTTATATATAGATGTTTGATGTATTGTGTGTACTCGGGGAAATATTTATTTTTCTGTTGATGATGTGAGTTGGATATAAGTTCTTTAAAGTCTTTAGATGACCAGTGACAATGAAAGAAGAATGTGTATGTTATGAAATGTAGTGACAAAACTACCCTGATCAACATGACTAGGACATCTGCCACCTGTCAAGGTGACATCAACCTCTCATCAACATGACATACACCTCCCATCAACATGACATACACCTCTCATCAACATGACATACACCTCCCATCAACATGACATACACCTCCCATCAACATGACACCTCTCCCATCAACATGACATACACCTCCCATCAACATGACATCAACACCTACACTCTCATCAACATACACCTCCCATCAACATGACATACACCTCCCATCAACATGACATACACCTCCCATCAACATGACATACACCTCCCATCAACATGACATACACCTCCCATCAACATGACATACACCTCCCATCAACATGACATACACCTCTCATCAACATGACATACACCTCCCATCAACATGACATACACCTCCCATCAACATCACATCCCATCAACATGACATACACCTCCCATCAACATGACATACACCTGACCCATCAACATGACATACACCTCCATCAACATGACATACATCATCAACATGACATACACCTCCCATCAACATGACATCAACCTCTCATCAACATGACATACACCTCCCATCAACATGACATACACCTCCCATCAACATGACATACACCTCCCATCAACATGACATCAACACATCACACCTCTCATCAACATGACATACACCCCTCCCATCAACATGACATACACCTCTCATCAACATGACACCTCATCATCAACATGACATACACCTCTCCATCAACATGACATACACCTCTCCATCAACATGACATCAACATGACATACCTCCCATCAACATGACATACATACACCTCCCATCAACATGACATACACCTCCTCATCAACATGACATACACCTCTCATCAACATGATCAACATGACATACACCTCCCATCAACATGACATACACCTCCCATCAACATGACATACACCTCTCATCAACATGACATACACCACCTCTGACATCAACTCCATCAACGATTGATGACATACACCTCCCATCAACATGACATACACCTCATCAACATGACATCAACATGACATACACCTCTCATCCCATCAACATGACATACACCTCCATCAACCTCCCATCAACATGACATCCCATCACCTGACATACACCCTCATCAACATGACACCTCCCATCAACACCTCCCATCAACATGACATACACCTCCATCAACATGACATACACCTCCCATCAACATGACATCACACATCCACCTCATCAACATGACATACACCTCTCATCAACATGACATCATCAACATGACATACATCATCAACATGACATCTTCCCATCAGCAGGATATCTTCCCATCAACATGACACTCACCAATATGACACCAATCATCATCATCACAACGATCCCTATCAACTCGACACCCATCTCTCAGCAATATCACACCCATCTCCCATCAACATGACACCCATCTCTCATCAACATGACACCCATCTCCCATCGACATGACAACCATCTCTCATCAGCATGACATCCATCTCTCATCAGCATGACACCCATCTCCCATCAACATGACACCCATCTCCCATCTTCAATATGACACCCATCTCCCATCGATATGACACCCATCTCCCATCAACATGACACCCATCTCCCATCAATATGACACCCATCTCTCATCAACATGACACCCATCTCTCATCAACATGACACCCATCGACATGACACCCATCTCTCATCAGCATGACACCCATCTCCCATCGGCATGACACCCATCTCCCATCAACATGACACCCATCTCCCATCAATATGACACCCATCTCTCATCAACATGACACCCATCTCCCATCAATATGACACCCATCTCCCATCGATATGACACCCATCTCTCATCAACATGACACCAATCAATATCACACCCATCAATATGACACCAATCTCCCATCAACATGGCACTCATCAACATGACACCGATCTCCCAATCAATCTCCCATCAACATGACACCCACCTCCCATCAACATGACACCCACCTCCCATCAACATGACACCCATGTCTCATCAACATGACACCCACCTCCCATCAACATGACACCCATCTCTCTTCAACATGACACCCATCTCCTATCAGCATGACACCCATCTCCCATCAACCTGACACCCATCTCCCATCAACATGACACCCATCTCCCATCAACATGACACCCATCTCTCTTCAATATGACGCTCATCAATAGACACCCATCTCTCATCAACATGACAACCACCTCCCAACAACATGACACCCATTTTATAAACATGACATCTCCCATCAACATGACACCCATCTCTCTTCAATATGACGCCCATCAACATGACACCCATCTCTCATCAACATGACACCCATCTCCCATCTACATGACATCCACCTCCCAACAACATGACAACCACCTCCCAACAACATGACACCCATTTTATAAACATGACATCTCCCATCAGCATGACACGGATTGAGGAGGTGATCTGTATAGAGTGGCCTGTATAGAGGCCTGAATACAGGTGGCCTGTACCCTGTATAGAGGTGGCCTATATAGAGGTGGCCTGTACCCTGTATAGAGGTGGCCTATATAGAGGTGGCCTGTACCCTGTATAGAGGTGGCCTATATAGAGGTGGTCTGTACCCTGTATACAGGTGGCCTGTATAGAGGCCTGAATACAGGTGGCCTGTACTCTGTAGAGGTGGCCCATGATACAGGTGGTCTGTACCCTGTATAGAGGTGGCCTGTATATAGAGGTGGCCTGCACCCTGTATAGAGGTGGCCTATATAGAGGTGGTCTGTACCCTGTATACAGGTGGCCTGTATAGAGGCCTGAATACAGGTGGCCTGTACTCTGTATAGAGGTGGCCTATATAGAGGTGGTCTGTACCCTGTATACAGGTGGCCTGTATAGAGGTGGCCTGAATACAGGTGGCCTGTAGAGATGGCTGTATAGAGGTGGCCTGTACCCTGTATAGAGGTGGCCTATATAGAGGTGGTCTGTACCCTGTATACAGGTGGCCTGTATAGAGGCCTGAATACAGGTGGCCTGTACCCTGTATAGAGGTGGCCTATATAGAGGTGGCCTGTACCCTGTATAGAGGTGGCCTATATAGAGGTGGTCTGTACCCTGTATACAGGTGGCCTGTATAGAGGCCTGAATACAGGTGGCCTGTACCCTGTATAGAGGTGGCCTATATAGAGGTGGTCTGTACCCTGTATACAGGTGGCCTGTATAGAGGCCTGAATACAGGTGGCCTGTACCCTGTATAGAGGTGGCCTATATAGAGGTGGCCTGTACCCTGTATACAGGTGGCCTATATAGAGGTGTTCTGTATACAGGTGGTCCGTATAGAGGTGGCCTGTATTGAGGTGGTCCTTGTAGAGGTGGCCCATGTAGAGGTGGTCCCTATAGAGGTGGTCCAGATATGTGATGGAGGTGGCCCATATGGAGGTGGCCTCCTTATGGAGGTGGCCCCGTATACAGGTGGCCCATTATAGAGGTGGCCAGGTGGCCCGTGATACAGGTGGCCTCAGATACAGGTGGCCAGATACAGGTGGCCTGTATAGAGGTGGCCTGTATAGAGGTGGCCCGTGATACAGGTGTGCATGGAGGTGGCCCGTGTATAGGTGGCCTGTGATGGCCAGGTGGGCCCCCAGGTGGAGGTATACAGGTGGGCCTGTATGGAGGTGGCCAGGTATACAGGTGGCCCTGTAGAGGTGGGAGGTGGCCCGTATGGAGGGTGTCCTTATGGAGGTGGCTCGTATAGAGGTGGCCCGTATAGAGGTGGCCAATCGCGTGGCTGAATGTATGTCAGCCTACTATGACCATGTTGGACGTAACTGCCGTGACTGGTCCAGAATCTCCATTTACAGACAGGTTCACACTTTCATTGTGGACAGTGAACCAGCTTATGTTATATTTCCACTGACTGAAAGTTTCCTTCGTGAAAACAGTACAGGGTTAAGGTCATCATAAGACTTGAGCAATACAGACAATTGTGTGTGCTCAGACTCTGTAATGAGACAAGCATCACGAGACAGTTCTACTTAATGCAGTGACACATCGTGACCTTCCATGCAGGAGGCATTGGGATGACACAAGCCACTGTAGGCAACCGAACTGGACCAGAGCTGACTATTGGACTGTAAGTGTTTCCAAGTACACTTAGAATATTCTCAGAATAGCAGAGAAACAAAACAGATCATCTGTAGGATAAAGCAGGGAATATGGGTGCAGTCACAAGAAAATGGTTGCCTTCAGTTTGCCTGGACTCTTATGTTTTCCAACAAGATAAAAATGTTCTTGATTGAAGCAATCGACCGGCATTACAACATTGGGGTGTTTTCATTAGGGTTTCATTGTACATCTTGCACACTTCAAATATTATTTTGGTTCTATTTTTCAATGTATGATTATCCTATGTTATTATGTAATAGTATATATTATCTTCAGGTAAAACCGTTATCTAATTGTGTGCTTGAATGAAATTTCAGATTACTGCAGTCAAATGGTGTTCTGTGCATGGGTATTTACTTGTCAACACTAATTTCTCTAAGATGTACCATGATGCATTTCAGAGTGTATATTCAACACATTATGTTGACTTCATGCTAGCCAATTATTTTCTTGTCCTCGTGATTATGAACATTAGGCAAGGTAACATGAAGTACCATGTTTTACGTTATTTACAAGTATGACAAAGGATCAGTCACCGACCTCTACCCTCAAACATCAAGCAAGGTTCCATGAAGTACCATGTTTGACGTTATTTGTTTGACAAAGGATCAGTCACCGACCTCTACCTTCAAACATCAAGCAAGGTTCCATGAAGTACCATGTTTGACGTTATTTGTTTGACAAAGGATCAGTCACCGACCTCTACCTTCAAACATCAAGCAAGGTTCCATGAAGTACCATGTTTGATGTTATTTCTATGACAAAGGATCAGTCACTGACCTCTACCCTCAAACATCAGGCAAGGTAACAACAAGTACCATGTTTGACGTTATTTCTATGACAAAGGATCAGTCACCGACCTCTACCCTCAAACATCAGACAAGGTTCCATGAAGTACCATGTTTGACGTTATTTGTTTGACAAAGGATCAGTCACTGACCTCAAACATCAGGCAAGGTTCCATGAAGTACCATGTTTGACGTTATTTGTTTGACAAAGGATCAGTCACCGACCTCTACCCTCAAACATCAGACAAGGTTCCTTGAAGTACCATGTTTGGCGTTATTTGACAAAGGATCAGTCACCGACCTCTACCCTCAAACATCAGACAAGGTTCCATGAAGTACCATGTTTGACGTTATTTGTTTGACAAAGGATCAGTCACTGACCTCAAACATCAAGCAAGGTTCCATGAAGTACCATGTTTGACGTTATTTGTTTGACAAAGGATCAGTCACCGACCTCTACCCTCAAACATCAGACAAGGTTCCATGAAGTACCATGTTTGGCGTTATTTGACAAAGGATCAGTCACCGACCTCTACCCTCAAACATCAGACAAGGTTCCATGAAGTACCATGTTTGACGTTATTTGTTTGACAAAGGATCAGTCACTGACCTCAAACATCAAGCAAGGTTCCATGAAGTACCATGTTTGGCGTTATTTGACAAAGGATCAGTCACCGACCTTTACCCTCAAACATCAGACAAGGTTCCATGAAGTACCATGTTTGACGTTATTTGTTTGACAAAGGATCAGTCACTGACCTCTACCCTCAAACATCAGACAAGGTTCCATGAAGTACCATGTTTGACGTTATTTCTATGACAAAGGATCAGTCACTGACCTCAAACATCAGGCAAGGTAACAACAAGTACCATGTTTGATGTTATTTGCAGAGGTTCACATTTTTTTTTTTTATAAAAAGCCACTTGCCACAGGGCATGTGACTTTAAGAAAGTAACTTGTCCTGACTAATTTTCCACTTGCCCTGATTTTTATGACATAATCATGATGATGTAATTATGAAAGAATAAATCAACATGGTATTTGATGTTAATGTTCATCGAGAAGTGATAAATAACAAAGGACGATAACTCTCGTTAATTATCATTGCGAAAATTACTTCATTTCGTTCTTGTATCGTGTCAAATTTTAATAGTTACATTTTCTGCAGATATGAAATGAAATCCAAGTTTATTTGCAGTTTGAAACAGTATGCAGAAATTATCTAGTGGCCCACGGACAAGTAAAATGCCATTATTTGATCACCCGAAATGAAAACTGACTTGTCCCATGTATAGAGGTGACAAAGGATCAATCACTGACCTCTGCAGTCAAAAGACGTATCCACTACACCATGTTTTTGGTGGCTATTTCACTCTCACTTTGATATATTTGATTACAAGATGATGATTTCTATGCATGTACTGACTGAGCTATTAATTTATATGTACAGTGATGGTTTTGTGTCGTGAAGGTAAAATATGATCTTTTCGTCTCTGAAGTAATGTTTAGCTTATGTTCATGGGGCATTACTGAAATAAAGGGGTTTCTCCGTGTAACCGTGGCACGGCACTGGCTCAGATCAACATTAAGAATGAAATAAAATCAGTTCAGTTTTCTCTTTTGATATTTAACTTTAATCTGGGTCGTTAAAGAGATGATCATTCAGATTCTGATAAAGCAGTGTTTGATGAGAAGTAGAATGGCGGGACGCACGAGCGGCTTGTTTTCAATAAAGTTCCATGCAAAGATGATTTTCCAGTGAAATCTGAATAGTGGAGAGAGCAGGACAATGATGTGGTCGTTATGGTTACTGATGTGTGAACTGTAGCACCTGCTGGTGACGCTGTCTGAAGTGAAGGAGGCACGAGGAAGTGGTGGTTGCTGGACATGGGACAAGACTTGATCACGCGAGTTACCGTGGCACGGCGTGATGGTGGGGATGGAATGGACTTGGACGGTGGGGTTGGCTGCAAGAGCTAGGTGACATGTAATGAGAGTGGGGATTGGATGGACGTGGGACAGTGGGCTTGTTTAAAGAGGGTGGGGTCAGGTTTGATGTGAAACGGTCAGGTTGACTGCAAAGAGGTAAGGTGGCATGTAGTGAGGGTGGGGAGGGATGGACTTGGGATGGTGGACTTGTAAGGTGGCATGTAGTGAGGGTGGGGAGGGATGGACTTGGGATGGTGGACTTGTAAGGTGGCATGTAGTGAGGGTTGGGATGGGATGGCCTTGGGATAGTGGACTTGTAAGGTGGCATGTAGTGAAGGTGGGGATGGGATGGACTTGGAATGGTGGACTTGTTAGGTGGCATGTAGTGAGGGTGGGGATGGGATGGACTTGGAATGGTGGACTTGTAAGGTGGCATGTAGTGAGGGTGGGGATGGGATGGACTTGGGACGGTGGACTTGTAAGGTGGCATGTAGTGAGGGTGGGGATGGGATGGACTTGGGATGGTGGACTTGTAAGGTGGCATGTAGTGAGGGTGAGGATGGGATGGACTTGGGATGGTGGACTTGTAAGGTGGCATGTAGTGGGGATGGGATTGACTTGGGATGGTGGACATGTAAGGTGGCATATAGTGAGGGTGGGGATGGGATGGACTTGGGAAGGTGGACTTGTAAGGTGGCATGTAGTGAGGGTGGGGATGGGATGGACTTGGGATGGATTTCCAAGAACATCGATCATTAAGTGTTAAATAGCCTCAAAGACCCCAATACTGTTTTGATTTCTGTTATGGGAATGCTAAGCATCCATACTGGCTCTTGGTTGGTTATGTTTGGTATTTAACGCCTTGTTCAAAGTGTTGGCGCTCTATGGTGATGTCCAGTAAATACTAAAGTCTGGACCAGATAATCCAGTGATTGACATACTGAGCATCAGTGTATGCAGTTGATATATTACATGTATCTGCCAAGTCAGCATGCCTGGGCACCCAATCCTGCCTCTTATGCCAAGCGGGACAGTGGGCTAATGTAGTATTTAGAGTGTTCTCTCATCCCACTAAAGTCCCAGGTTTGATTCCCTGTTATGTGTGAAGCTCATTTCCAGTGTCCCCTGCCATGATATTGCTGGAATATTGCTAAAGTCAGTGTAAAACCATACTCACGCATTCATTCTTACAGCAAGCATGTACTAGAGCAGAAATAAAGTTGTACAATATATATGCCAGTTTATTTGAATGCATGAAAACAAACATTAAAAGCGTAATAATATCATTTTTTCAATTTCTGTCCTTAATTACATGAATTTTTGATTGAAATGAGCCTGAGCTAAAATATGATAAAGAGTGTCTGATGCAGTATTACCCAGTTAAAAAATGAAATTCACAAACAGCTTGAGCATTTAACCTAATTTAAACCCTTCCCTTAATGCCTGCGTTGTGAGGCTCAACACTAATAGTTCACACAGTAACACACCGTGCAATACAATAGGCCACAGTGACGTTCAGGCCCACTGCTCAGGAGCCCTGTGTGTAAGGCAGCTGATTGGCTGAACTCTGATGTCATGTTGGGAGTATAAATACTGTGATATTTTTGCGTAGACCATGCATTTGTTCAAGCAGAGAAACAAGCCAGTTACCAGCTTGAGGTCCGGCTCATGCTCACACACATATACACATTGTTAATTTTATAGAAGTTGTACAGAAGACAATATCTAAATGACCTCAGGATCTAGCCCTTGGCCTGCAATGTGTAAAACAAGATTACACCTGAGGAATTAGTTTCAATTGTGATCAGTGGAACAGACTGCCAGAGATTGCAAGTCATTTCTTGGAATGACAGCGTAATCTGAAGTTGAGGAATTTTACAGTGCCATTCGGGTGTTTGTCAACCACCTCTTCCCTTCAAGCTCTTCCATATAAGTTGAATGTGTTTTGGGTCGAGAATCACACGTTCCAAGTGGTATAAGGTGAGATAAATATTTACTAACTCTGAAACCGCTCCTCCTGAGCTCACTCTCCCATCATCCCAAACTTTGTTGATGTATTTTACATAAGTTGTTACAGGAATACAGCATTTCATCATATGACCATTATTTGATAACTGTCGTATGACAAATGATGTAATTATGTAACACTTTTGCTTTGTGAGATTGGAATGGTTTTAATTATGATTTTACTGTTGACAGTAATCATGTTAAGTGTTACAGTTTTGACATACAGACAGATGTAAGTTTGAATCAGTTGTAATTTTTCTGAGTAGTTGCACCTTTTTTAATGAATTTCAAAATTTAATATTATGTGAATCAAATAAATGGTATCATCTGTGTATGACAAATTGCAAAATCTTAAAAAATGTGTAACTTTTATGAATTATATTGTGAGATAATTTTAGAAATATTGTGATGGTGTGAAATAGTTTGGTTTCTGACAAGTACCTTGCTGCTGATCTTATGCAGCGATCTTGAAATAGATCTGTGAAAAAAAAGATGTGGAATGCTAGAAATCTCAGTTGAGATTTGAAAAACAATATTCCCAGTCAACTCTTGTTTGATACAGAGAAACAGAACTCTTGTTAAATTCATCAGGAAAATGGAAAAGATTGTTGTGACCTTGTCGTAGTAATTATGTAAATTTTAATCACTGATGTATGGAGAAACAGTGTAGAACAATGACAATGGTTGCTAAATTGACATGTCTCTATTGCTTAATTAAGGAAATACTTGAGTTGTTAAAACTGAAAATCCTTTTCTGCTTGGAATTGTCAAGACTTTGTCAAGTATAACATGTCAACAGAAAGCACGGCAGGATTTGAGGAGTTAAACCTTCGGAGGGTAAAGACATGGTCACAACCTTCCACAAACATGGCTTCTCAGTCTGAGAGACTTATCCTGTTGTTGAACTTTTTAGGCATTTTTGATGAATGTTTTTTAGGAAAAAGCATGATATTCAGTTAGATGTAGTTGTTACTTGTGACAGTGTTTCACCTTGAACAGTAGAGACAGGAAAATAAAAGTCTCTTTAGATATTGGAAACAACATGTGACAGAACCCAGCGGTGTCCAAGTCGAGTAGGAAAGAAAGGTTTTTATGGTTTAGTTCCTATTTTGGAATATATTTATTTTGGCAACATCATATATCAGCTCTGTATAAATTAATTACCTGATTGTCACACATTCTTCAAGAACTGGCTGAACCAGACAAACCCGTGGTTGACAGAATGAGCATTGTCCCTACTTAGGATAAGATGGCATAAATTCTGTCGAGCAGATCTTGATTAAGTCAATTAGATCAGAATTTGAGATAATTGTTTGTGTACAGGGGACTTTGTCACAGTAATGAGCCCGAGAAAACTGTTCCCACGTGTACCGCCTGTACTTCAATCCCCATTAATACATCTTTGTGAACATGTATGACTGGATCATAAGCAGTCATAGATTTATATTTTATCCTTTTAATTGTGAAATTATCAAACCATCAATTAACGTAAACCCACATACTTCTTCAAAATAACATAACTGATCCTTTTTATCTGAAACTCTCAAATCGTCCATTGAATAATAACAATGGTTTAAACTAGCTGCTTCTGAAAAATGGTATAATCGATACCTTTTAACCTGAAACAATCAGATTATGATATAACAGCACCTGTTAGCCAGCCATCTTCTTTAAAACTATTTCCACTTTTGTATGGCTAAATCAGGTGATTCTGCCTGTGGTATGTTCGACAACCTGTGGGTCAGTGTTGGTGATAATGACTACAATATACACCACTCCAGTGTGTGTTCACTGAACCCCTCCCTCACCCACACAGAGGCCCCCATACGCTGCTGTCAACTTCAATAGCCACCATGTCAGTGCTTTATCATGTGGGTTCACTTCATCATACAGATTTGTAGGACATGCTAGGAGTGTGCTCTCTTCTCTCACTTTAAGGTGGGTCTACTGCTCTGCTGTTTCATATCCGTGTATTTCTTGGTTTTGTTTGTTTAATGTCACTGTCAACTGAAGTATGGGCTTGAAAGTTTAGGAGTGTATTTGTGAGATGTGGCTATGCAGCTGTCTTTTCATTGGTTTGAGTTATTTCAATATTGTATTCAGTTGACCAATTTGTTGTAAGTCAGAATTCAGAAAAAATATAACAACAGAGATAAAGAGGTGATTTGGAAAATTGTCAAAACTGTTTTGGTTAAACAGGCTTAAATGACCTGACTTCCTGGGGTCATGCATACCTTAAAACTGACAATTCAAGCTAAACTGTGAAAAGTATTTGAAATATTTACAGCAATTGGAACGTAATAACAGTGACAGAAAAATTCATTAATGAAAAAAACAGATACATAACCTTTTGACAAGTTAAATACCCGTCCTTGTTCAAAGCAAACTCAAACAAAGTAAGTTCATGGATGCGACTTTCTGTTGGATTGTACAATGACAAGTTGGCCATTATTATTCATTATCACAGCACTACGGGTCAAGCAGAATTATTGGAAAATGAGCCTCAGTTGATACCTTATTACTGAGGAGAGGGAAAGGTTAGATGCTACTTTGACACTTAAAATAAATTACCATTTGAAATACATCCTGAAATAAGGCATCACTATCTAGCTTCTCTATAGTGGGGGCGGTGGAGTAGCCTAGTGGTTAAAGCAATCGCTAGTCATGCTGAAGACCTGGGTTCGATTCCCTACATGGGTACAATGTGTGAAGCCAATTTCTGGTGTCCCCCGCAGTGATATTGCTGGAAGTGGAATGCTGCTAAAAGCAGCATAAAACTGAACTTTCGCTTGCTTGCTCGCTCGCTCACTCACTCACTCACTCACTCACTCACTCACTCACTCACTCACTCACTCACTCACTCACTCACTCACTCACTCACTCACTCACTCACTACTCACTCACTCACTCACTCACTCAAAGACATTGAGTCCAAGGTGCTAAATCCAACATACCAGCAGTATTCCACTGTAGTGTTATCAAGGCATTTGTGATTTGTTGTTACATATGTTTGTTTTCATGATGTATAGGTGCCCTGTAGGATGTTACAACTTACATGATGACATCAACCAGGGTGGAGTGATTGCTTTACGGTTGTGTGTGTCAACACTGTTATCAAGGTGGTATGTGTTTGTTCTAAGGCCCTTTACACTCCGCTGACACCATTTGAAGTTGTGTCTTTGTTTTGTTTATAGTAGCGACACAAACAACAACAGTCCCGCTGCCCTTGAGCTCACGAGTTGTTACATCTGTTAGCAGGACCCAGGGGTTGCATACTTGAAATTCATGCATACCTACGTGACTAAATAGTTCATTAGAAACATTTAACAGTGCTGGATATGCTGTTGTATGTGCAGGTGTGGTAGGGAAGTGTCTGATAGCTCAAGAGGAATGTTGCATAAGCAACTGATACGGAACAGGAGAACGACAGGGTAAATAGCGGTCACCTTCCTTTTTCAGGATTTTAGCTGAGTTTTTTATTCGTTGAAGGTTTGATGGAGGGATACTTAATCGACATATTTCTCTGTTTCATTCATTTTTTCTTTTTTGTCCAACTTTTACTATTATTTTCAAAATGTTGATAAGATGATTCCATTATCATGATTATAAGTATAAATCCATTCCTCCGTGGAGGTATGGTTGTATTGTGTTAATGCTAAAGTTGAATGGTATTTCAGTTTGTTGCGTACTGTTGATATGGTTTCTTTTTTAAAATCGTTTAAAGTTCTTCAGCAGCTACAGTAAACATTACAGTAATACAGAATTATATTCCACAGTTCATAGTCCAATCTCAGCTGTTATTCTAGATGGCATACATTATTTGTTTCAAAGGCTGTTCTATTCTTAAAGTACATACCCCTCAAATTTGTTCAGTTCAGAAAGTCCTACAGAGATCCTGTGGTAAAAAACCTACACATCCTGTATTTGCGTCATGTTATTACGCAAGCTGTATTTGCATTATGTCGCTGTCAGCAGTATTCATGCACAAGCCTGAAAAACGATGTATGTTTATTGAGTAAGCATTTTAGCCATAAAATTCAACACTTGTGACTTTAGTTGACCATTGAAGTCTTCTGCAGTATTTGAAGTTTGGCATGTTTTTTTTCTCAATATATTTTATTATTTCAGCTATTTGAACAGTTTACATATAAATTCCACTGTATTTCGAGACAATAAGGGACCGTTCATAATTTATTGTAGGGAGTCCATATAAAACCTGGTGATGTACTGTGAAACGGGGTGAAGTCTGGACTAATACAGGGCAGTGAGGTAGCCTAGTGGTTAAAGCGTTCGCTCGTCACACCGAAGACCCGGGTTCCATTCCCCACATGGGTACAATGTGTGAAGCCCATTTGTGGTGTCCCCCGCCGTGATATTGCTGGAATATTGCAAAAATCGGCGTAAAACCAAACTCACTCACTGGACTAATACAAGCAGTTACATGCATACATCACTTGTGTTACTATATAACTTCAGTGATCTCCGACGCAACATTAAACCTCACCTCTTGTCACCATTCCCTAAAAACCTCATTCTTCATGTTCTCCATGAAAGCAAAAATATTGTAGAAGAACTATCCCTGTAAGAATCATCAACTGAAAAATATTTCGGCCCCAGTTCAGTCAAGCATTTCAGAGCAAAAGGAAATACTCATTCTTCATGCTCTCAATGATGAATCTGAAGTGATATAGGGTAAACTGTGTGCTCACACTGCTCACTCGTCTCTGAGCATCCCTTTAAGAATGAACAATTAGACTATCATTTGACCCATCCTCCATCATGTCACAGCAAAGAGAAAGTGTTCTCCCTGTATGTATATATATATAGCACGTACTTGCCTACCTGCTTGTCACTGTTTGGACAGGGGTGGAGCGGAGCTGACAACTGAGAAGTACGCCTCATTACAAAGGCAATTACAACCTTTGTACATATACTCACAGCCATTGTGTGGATCAGTGCTGTGATTGTAGTGCTTTCCTTACACCTGACCACTGGTCAAGGGACATTAGCATGAAAATGGTTACACGTGTTTGTTATGAAGGCAAGGTTGTGGGAGTAATGAGTTCATTCATAGCGTGAGAGACACGACAAACGGACTGATATTTGAAGAGCTTTAGACGGAGATTGGGAGTGAGGGACTGCAGTCTTAAAGGGACGTTCTCACCAACTAAAGTTGGATACAGCAGCCTTGGTTAGTAAAACTGTTTTCACTGTTGACTGAATGATGAAACTTGACTTGTTTACCTCTAGAACCCAGTTGTTGTTTCAGCAGTAATCCAGAAGCCTGTCAGTAATTGCATCTGGATTAGACAATCCAGTGATTGTTATTAAGGATAATGGTTGTGTGCAGGTTTGATGTTGCTATGGACCAATGAGAATGCTGAAGTTTTAAATGTCATGGTAGAAGTACTTTGTACACTCATACATCATCATCATCGTTAACAAGCATCATCATTATCACTTTTGGATATCTATGGAACAAGAAATACCAGAAATATTGGGTTGTATTCGTCAGATCATGTCCTATAGGTCAGGAATGTGATGTCATATTGTTGAGGAAGATAGGTCCATTTTGTCGAAAAACATGTTCTAATAGTCTTCAGAGTCTGTGGTCCTATAGGTCAGGAATGTGATGTCATATTGTTGAGAAATATAGGGTCAAGTTGTTTTAGTCTGAATCTCTGCAAAACCTCAGAAAAATGCAGTAAAATGTAAAATTATCAGTTTTTAAACCATCAGAGTTGTCCTCCATGTTGTCATTAAAAACCCAGTCTCTGGTAACATTTATGTCTACCTTCCCACAGTCATCAAAATACCAACTGTCATGAATGTCAACATAGGCGACAGCTACAATTTGCTTTGTCAGCTTTGTGTACATTCACCTCGACTCGGCAACTGCAGGTTACATCGTGTGCACATCTATAACTACCCTCTTACGTAAGCTGCATCAGGGATATCAAGAACCAGAGCAAAGTATTATCAAATATTGAATTGCAAGAATCTATACCAACTGCTTTAATAAGAGCTCCTTGTTGTCTATTTTTGTGGTAAATGTGAAGAATATATAAATTACAAGTGATTTCATGGTATTTGATTGACTGACCCAGCCAGTTTGTGTGTGGTTATGTTCCCATGGATACAAATAAAAAGGCCATGCCCTCTAGTGGAGCACTAATGCACTTACAATATATATGGCAAATGGAGGGCAACAAGAGTGAAAGGGAAAATAAATCATGTTATTTAGGTTGATGAGAAGTTGATTTTAAGGAGGAGTGCCCTTGAAATAAAAGAATTTGACTAAAATGGAAAGTGTGGATATTTACAATCAAGCACTGTATTTTATTATTATTTTTGGGGGGGCATAGGCTCTATGTTAATAGTACAGAAAAATAAACAAAACATTTTGGCAAAGTAAAAACATGATCTAATACAGCCATTGTATAAATTCTTTTCTTTTGCTTTATGAATCAGGCGACAAAGACTCACTATGAAGAAAAGGAAATAGAACATAGAAAGTCTGAAATAAGGAATAGTTTTTATGCCTTTTTTATGTTCCTAACATGAAATAGAATAAAGTTGTACACTAACCTTGTTATTTGCCTGACATGATCGTGACTCAGCTATCAGCTAGAGTTTTGTTAATGTGTGGAAAAGGATCATTTTCCAATTTACACATGTGTTTGTTCATGTAAGATTTGAAAGTTATCACGCTTGGTCAGCACCTGAAGGAAACAGTAACCCGTTTAGTCAGAATCTAAATTTGGGCATGTCAGCAATTTGTATAAACAAATATAAAGCAATACACATCCAATAGTCTGTAGTCAAACAAACAGTAGATTATTGGGTCCAATAAATCTCATGATACAGTTCACTTTTTGTATGGGCTTGAGTCGTCAGAAGCAATAACACATGATCAATCAATACCAACCCTGATCCCAGCCTTACGTAATTAAACTAGGTTATGAATGGAATCGTGTGAGATGAGCGTGTGAGTGGACGGAAGTTTGATGATAGCCACAGGTTATCTACACTCACTTCATATGACATCTTTTTAGGGGAGCAAGAACATGGAAGTGAGTCATTCATCAGATTGAAAGGAATATGTGTGACTTGTAACTAGAGGAAATGCCTGGCCACCTACTCCCTGATGTGGGGGGATTCTGATGTAGATGGAGATCTTTCTGGTGGTGTGCTGTACAGGAGACAGTGTCTGTGAAGTATAGAAGACTGGTATGTGAAGTATAGGAGACTAGGTATGTGAAGTATAGGAGACAGGTATGTGAAGTATAGAAGACTGGTATGTGAAGTATAGGAGACTGGGTATGTGAAGTATAGGAGACAGGTATGTGAAGTATAGAAGACTGGTATGTGAAGTATAGGAGACTGGGTATGTGAAGTATAGGAGACTGGTATGTGAAGTATAGGAGACTGGGGTATGTGAGTATAGAGACTGGTATGTGAAAGTATAGGAGACAGGTATGTGAGTATAGAGAGACTGGTATGTGAAGTATAGGAGACAGGTATGTGAAGTATAGAGACTTGTGTGTGAAGTATAGGAGACTGGGTATGTGAAGTATAGGAGACAGGTATGTGAAGTATAGAAGACTGGTATGTGAAGTATAGGAGACTGGGTATGTGAAGTATAGGAGACTGGGTATGTGAGTATAGGAGACAGGTATGTGGAATATAGAAGACTGGTATGTGAAGTATAGGAGACTGGGTATGTAGTATAGGAGACAGGTATGTGAGTATAGGAGACTTGTATGTGAGTATAGGAGACTGAGGTATGTGAGTATATAGAGACTGGTATGTGAAGTATAGGAGACTATAGGGAGACAAGGTATGTGAGTATAGAGACTGGTGAAGTATAGGAGACAGGTATGTGAAGTATAGGAGACAGGTATGTGAAGTATAGAGACTTGGTATGTGAAGTATAGGAGACTGGGTATGTGAAGTATAGGAGACTGGGTATGTGAGTATAGAGACTGGTATGTGAAGTATAGGAGACAGGTATGTGAAATTATAGGAGACAGGTATGTAGTATAGAGACTGGTATGTGAGAGTATAGGAGACTGGGTATGTGAGTATAGAAGACTGGTATGTGAGTATAGGAGACTGGGTATGTGAAGTATAGAGACTGGTATGTGAGTATAGGAGACTGGGTATGTATGAGAGTATAGGAGACAGGTATGTGAAGTATAGAAGACTGGTATGTGAGAAGTATAGGAGACTGGGTATGTGAGTATAGGGACAGGTATGTGAAGTATAGAAGACTTGTATGTGAAAGTATAGGAGACTGGGTATGTGAAGTATAGAGACTGGTATGTGAAGTATAGGAGACTGGGGAGTATGTGGTATGTGAAGTATAGGAGACTGGGTATATGTAGTATAGGAGACTAGGTATGTGAGTATAGGAGACAGGTATGTGAAGTATAGTAGACTGGTATGTGAGTATATAGGAGACTGGGTATGTGAAAGTATAGGAGACAGGTATGTGAAGTATAGAAGACTTGTATGTAAGTATAGAGACTGGGTATGTGAGAGTATAGGGAGACAGGTATGTGAAGTATAGGAGACTGTGGTATGTGAAGTATAGGAGACAGGTATATGTGAAGTATAGAGAGACTGGTATGTGAAGTATAGGAGACTGGGTATGTGAAAGTATAGGAGACAGGTATGTAAAATTATAGGAGACAGGTATGTGAGTATAGGAGACAAGTAGTATAGGAGACTGGGTATGTGAAGTATAGGAGACAGGTATGTGAAGTATAGAAGACTGGTATGTGAAGTATAGGAGACTGGGTATGTGAAGTATAGGAGACAGGTATGTGAAGTATAGAAGACTGGTATGTGAAGTATAGGAGACTGGGTATGTGAAGTATAGGAGACAGGTATGTGAAGTATAGAAGACTGGTATGTGAAGTATAGGAGACTGGGTATGTGAAGTATAGGAGACTGGTATGTGAAGTATAGGAGACTGTGGTATGTGAAGTATAGAGACTGGGGTATGTGAAAGTATAGGAGACTGTGGTATGTGAAGTATAGGAGACTGGGGTATGTGAAGTATAGGAGACTGTGGTATGTGAAGTATAGAAGACAGGTATGTGAAGTATAGAGAGACAGTGGTATGTGAAGGACAGGATACAGTGTTATGTGAAGTATAGAACACTGGTATGCGAAGTATAGAAGACTGATATGTGAAGGACAGGAGATGGTGGTATGTGAAGTACAGGAGACAGTGGTATGTGAAGTATAGAAGACTGGTATGTGAAGGAAGGAGACCGTGGTATGTGAATCTGTGAAGTATAGATGACTGTGTCTTTAAAGTATAGAAGACTGGTGTGTGAAGGACAGGAGACAGTGGTATGTGAAGGACAGGAGACAGTGGTATGTGAAGGACAGGAGACAGTGGTATGTGAATCTGTGAAGTATAGATGACTGTGTCTCTGAAGTACAGGAGACTGTGGTATCTGAAGTAAGAAGATTGTGGCATTGATGTATTGGAAACAGTGTTTGTGGTATTTGAAGTGTTGAAGACACTGTCCATTTGTGGTATTGGAGAAATTGTAATGTATAGAAAGCAGTGCCTGTGGTATGTGAAGTATAGGAGACTGGTATGTGAAGTATAGGAGACTGGTATGTAAAGAAGTATAGGAGACTGTGGTATGTAAAGAAGTATAGGAGACTGTGGTATGTGAAGTATAGGAGACAGTGGTATGTCAAGGAAAGTATAGGAGACTGGTATGTAAAGAAGTATAGGAGACTGTGGTATGTGAAGTATAGGGAGACTGTGGTATGTAAGGAAATTAGTATAGGAGACTGGTATGTGAAGTATAGGAGACTGGTATGTAAAGAAGTATAGGAGACTGTGGTATGTAAAGAAGTATAGGAGACTGTGGTATGTGAAGTATAGGAGACTGGTATGTAAAGAAGTATAGGAGACTGGTATGTAAAGAAGTATAGGAGACTGGTATGTAAAGAAGTATAGGAGACTGTGGTATGTGAGAGTATAGGAGACTGGTATGTAAAGAAGTATAGGAGACTGTGGTATGTAAAGAAGTATAGGAGACTGTGGTATGTAAAGAAGTATAGGAGACTGTGGTATGTGAAGTATAGGAGACTGGTATGTAAAGAAGTATAGGAGACTGGTATGTGAAGTATAGGAGACTGGTATGTAAAAGAATAATAGGAGACTGTGGTATGTAAAGAAGTATAGGAGACTGTGGTATGTAAGGAAGTATAGGAGACTGTGGTATGTGAAGTATAGGAGACTGGTATGTAAGGAAGTATAGGAGACAGTGGTATGTAAAGAAGTATAGGAGACTGTGGTATGTATGTAAGGATGTATAGGAGACTAAAGAAGTATGTATGTAAAGTATAGGAGACTGGTGTAAAGAAGTATAGGGAAGAAGTATAGGAGACTGTGGTATGTGAAGTATAGGAGACTGTGGTATGTAAAGAAGTATAGGAGACTGTGGTATGTAAAGAAGTATAGGAGACTGTGGTATGTAAAGAAGTATAGGAGACTGTGGTATGTAAAGAAGTATAGGAGATTGTGGTATGTAAAGAAGTATAGGAGACTGTGGTATGTAAGGAAGTAAAAGAGACCTGATGACAAGCACCTGTTTGAGAAGACCTCCATGAGGAGCATGACTTCCATCTGTCTCAGTTCCCGTCATGAAAGGCCTGTCAGAATGATGGCACTCGGGTGCACCAGCTCCTCGTGTTTATAGTCAGGCCAGAACATGGCATCTCATTTCGAAGCATGTGGCATGGTAGGTAAAGCCACCAGTGCAAGGTGGGTTATATTACTCGTGACTGATGCCATTTCCACCCATCTCGCGGTGATCACAGCGCAGGTACGAGGAAGTGGTTGGCAAAATACCACAGATACTGGAGAAGAAATGGATAGGTCATAGCTGGTTGGGAATGAAAATTATGTGGAAATGTGAAGCGATTATTGTGACTTGTATGCGGATTGTATATTGTGGATTTCATCAGTTTTGGATGTTTTCCCCAATATCGAGGTGAGAGCTGTACTTAGGTAGGTGTGTGAGGGTGGTTAGTACTTGGGACAGTTTCAGTGTAAACCACTGGCTTTAATGTGTGTGGTCACATGGTGATGGGTGTTTGTTGTAGAATTTCAGTTGCTATGGAAATGTGAAGTGGTTATTTGGATGAGTGTGGTAGCAATATTTCTTAAAACTGAAGCTATGTTGCCTACAACATCAGCATGGAAACTGTTACATTAGACATTCCTAGGCTGGTTCATAGACTGATGGGTGCACGTGACCAGATACACTGTGCCACATAACACCTCCATTGTGTTGCCATCTAAGAGGATGTGTTGTTTACATTTGAACAGATGGTAGCAATTTTCAACACCAGGGCAAGTTCTGTTTGACGTAACTAAAATTGTTTCAGTGAAGGAATATGTAAATTCTGAATCCGGTGCACGTATATGCTTGATAAGATGAATAATTGTAAAGATTACAGTCGTCTAAGGATTAACCACACTTTAGAGCTTTTGTTTCCTGGTGAAGGGACTGGCCACGTGTTGCTAAAGTACTGTCGGAAATAGAAAAAAAACTGTATTTTCTCATTTCTCTCTACAATCTATGTAGTTGATATGTGCAAGTGTGAAATATCTGTTAAACTAAGTTTGACCTAACTACAAATCTCAGTGGTAGGACATAAGAAACGTAGAAAAAGGACTTTACTGAGGAGAGATTACTGCAGAAATGAGCAAAGCGATTTATTTGGAACAGACCATGGCTTTATGCAAATTAGTGTGCGATGATTGTATTACAAAGGACACTTTTTAAATGCCCAATTTGAAATTAGATGTAGCTTCATTATAAACGATAGCTGGTGTGAAAAATAATAACTTTCATGCTGAAGCTATTAAGGATGTAGCTACCATGGAGTCTCACTGTCACTATAAAAAGAAACAGATAGGAGGGTTTGTCTCGCTTGGGGATAGAGATATCAGCTTAGATACGATAATCCTTTAGGGCAATTATACTGGGGAAGTACACGGCATGTCATAACAATTTATAAATAATATCCAGTCCTGTCGATCTTCGCGATCAGGTGGTCATGCCACCTAATACATTCAATACAATGTGTCTCTATGGTTATCAGGTATCATACTCTTTTACATATCTCAACATAAACTTCATGAAAGAAAGACACGTAAGATGTTTATCAATAGATGAGGCATAGTCAACACACATGAGAAGCACAAAATATCTTTGAGATGACCCCTTGTGCCTGTAGGCAGCACGTGCATTTCATGCCAGGTGAGTCGACGGTCCGTCGTCATACCTGGCTGAGCGACCTATATTGTTTTCAGCAGCTATTGGTATTTTTTCTTCTTTTTTTTCTAAGTTTTGCCCGATTTTACGAGTAAACATGCTTTTCTGGATATTCTATTACGCATCCCACTGAATGCCAAGTTAGGCCGATATGGGTTATTTCGACATATGTTATTTGCAGTTGTGTCAATTTTAGGGATACAGGGTAACAGCCTAAAAACAGTTTTTTTCTATTTCCGACAGTACTTTAGTGGTAACAACATCGTTACAGAATGTGGAGAAGAATAACAGTAAAGTGTTAGTGAACAGGACGTATCTAACCCGCTCCCAGGAGTCCAACGGTACACACTATCGAGGGGGGTGGGGATGGGGTTTAAAAGTAAGTCTCACTCATGTTATAATGAAAATATTTAGGGAGTCAGTATCCAGTAGCCCTGAAGGGCCCAGTTGACTGTCAGGGGAAGACTGTGGTTATGCAACACAAGTTATCTCAGGTAGGCAAGGTATGGTATGTCCTGAATGCTGGGCGGTACCACTGGCAAGGGAGGGACTTCACGGGTATTTCCTGTTATTTTGTGAATGTGCCTACCTACCCACCACTTGTTAATGTGTGTATATATACATATAACATGATTGTAGACCTGACTCCAGAGTTATAAGGCTCATGGTGAACTTAGTTATTTCATATTTCTTTCAAATGGATGTTGAAATAGGATTAATATTAGGATTTCTTACATTTATTGACAAAAAGGAATGTAATGCTGTGTTTCTGTTAATGACAGAGTTACTTCCCTTTACATTTGAACTCATTCTCTTGGAATTATTCCTCTGTTGGGATTCCAGGGCAGACTATCCCCCAGTACGATTTGCTTGTAAAAGCTGACAGGAACTGTGGGTGGATGGTTATAGTGTTACTGGCATGGCTGATCATGTTGATTGGTGTTTACGCTATCAACCACTAGTTTGCCAAGATTATCAACAAGTTATCTCATCTAGTGCTAAATGGCAACCTATTTGTTTTTAAAGGTTGCTGAATCAAGAGTGCCTGATTTATGTACACCGTAACCAGTCCAGGTTAGACATGCGTATGACATGTTTAATTACGTATCAACATGGCAGACACTTGATTATTTACAGACTATTGTCATAATGCTGGAATATTGCTGAATATGGTGTTAAAAAAACAAACAAACATAAACCTGATCAATGTTTGAAACTAAGCATGAAAGTGAAGCGATCCTAATGTTGATAGTTTAAGATTTAGATATCGTCAGATTCAAATGCTATAATAGACTCCTGGACCGTCATATTTCAGCCACATTTTGTTGATTTGTCTTTAATGAAACATTGTTAAGTGAAAGAGAATCTGATGTAATGGTTGACAATCAACATGCAGGTTTGTAACAGTCCACTGTGACCGCTCTAATGGAGGCTACATGTGATTATGTTATTCACTGCCTGGGGAATAACCATGTTGTGTAAACTCTTTTTCTCCCCCTCAAAATGTTCATCTTCCTACAGGAGTCACAAAGTCAAACGTTTTGAAGAGCAAAGAGCGTGTGAGTGCAGTAGCTGATGTTGGTGCATGACGTTGCTCACATCAACGTCCGCAACGTTGGGTGTAAAGTCATGTCCACTCTCAAGGATAGGAGACATGGCTCCGATACGCTATCGCCCTGACCTTGCGTTAAGTCGCGGCAAGCACACCACATACACAAAAACAAATACTATGTTTGCTGCGAAAAACACTTTGTTAAAAAGCTGGTGGTAAACTGTGTGGTAACTTTGCCACAGGCTCGGGACGAGTGAATGCTGCCGCAGGTTTTCCTCATAAGATGTGTGGTGTTGATGATTCTCAAATAATGAGTGTGGCATTCTGGGAATTATTTCAACCAAAGAATGTGTTATATTTAGTGAGACTTTGTCAGGCTAGGACAATCTGTTTAAGGATTTGGACGTCAACATTTTTTTAATTAGTTATATTTGATGCTACTGTGCGATTGCTATGTGGCGATAGATTATGTGACTTGAGTTGTCTCAACGGCAGTGATAGTCTCACCAGACTAAGGCTCCAACTTGCTTTGTTTGGAGAGGACGTTGTTACCTTGGACTTCTCATGTTTACTGGTATTGTTTGTCTTGTGAGTGTGTACAAGTCTTTGAAACGCTGTATGAATGTTCTTACAATTTAGACCAACATGCCTTCTTTTAGGTAATGGACAAAGGACATTAATGCAAGTAAACCTGTAATTAATATTGTAACAAAATGCACATTGCTACAGAAGTTTGGAATCTTTGATTTGCTGCATTGTGTTGTGATAAAATTGAAATTATTTGAACATGTAGGTTTTGATTTCATTTATGAAGATGGACTGAGATAAGAAGATGTAGGGTTGAGATGGGAAGACGTAGGATGAGATGGAATAACGTAGGGCTGAGATGGAATAACTTAGGGCTGAGATGGAAAAACGTAGGATTGAGATGGGAAGATGTGGGATTGAGATAGGAAGACATAAGGAAGATGTAGGATGTGATGGGATGACGTAGGATTGAGATGGGACGAATAAGTTGAGATGGAAAGATGCAGTATCTATGCTGTTTGATGTACACAAGATTACAGTCTTGTTTAGATTTTATCTGTTTCACAAAACTCTGGTCAGTCATGTTTGGTGGACTGAGGAAATTCAGCTATTCCAGATTTGTCTGAAGCTTGTCTTTAACTTCAATGTTGTCTGTTTCAGAAATGGAAACGTCGGTTCTTTGTGCTGTTCAAGCCATCAGGTAGCTTGCCGGGCCAGTATGAGTTGAGTTACTTCAACGATGAGCATTGCAGCAAAAAGAAGGGTTCCATCGACTTGGACCAATGTGAACAGATCATCGAGTCGCTGGACTCGGACCAGTTCAACTACCTGCTGGCCATCAAGACATTCTGTCGCGGCAAGGAACGCACCTACTTTCTAGCTGCAGACTCAGAGGAAGACATGACAGCCTGGGTGCGCAACCTGTGTGGTGCCTGCGACCTCAAGCAGGAAGAGAGTCGTGAGTTGTCTCCCTTACTTCCCTCCATTTTTGCATCACTATGCTCGGAATGTGTAATCACAGAAACATTGGTCCAGGTTATTTCTCTGGTTGTTGATGTTCATGATAACATGAATATATTTGTGGATGTCAGGTACACCGACCTCAGAGGAAACGTAGAGTATGCATTATTGTGCACATGTGTTCACGTTATTGGGGTGTTGTTTAAGATATGTATTGGCTGTAGGGATGTGAAAAATTAACTTATGAAACATAATTAAGCACTTCTTTTGATTAATTTTGTATCTTTCAGCCACTGATATACCACCAGAGCAGCAGCAAACGCAGCAGCAGACATCCAACTTGTCGGGAACATCCCCACCTACAGTGTCGGCTAATGGCAATGCTCACCACATAGCACCCAACGCTCACCACATAGCAACCAGCCAGCCTGTGTCTATCAGTGCCTCCCTGAAGACTCCCCCTGCCCCCACCAACGTCTCAACCTCCCCCTCCTACATCCCCCTCAACACCTGCAGAAGTGGCTCTCAAAAACAGCGTCAGACGCTGCCCAAATATGAACGTCGAGAAAGTGTGGACAGTGTGCCTGAGGAGGTAGCGCCTCCTCCACCAGACAAGGGAGGGAAATCCCTGGGAGTTCGGGACAGCCAGGAAGACAGTGTATTCATCTCTGAGGTGTACGATGTACCACCAAATCACAACACTGATGACCTGTACCAGGTTCCACCTCGTCGTCCTTACGGTGGTGGGCAGATGGAGGACTTCAGCCACGGCCTGGCGATGACGTCCCCCCAAGACGCGGAAGCCCAAGCACCCCAGGTCCAGTGGTAGTGACAAAGCCTCCATGGGACGCCCAGTGACACCCCAAGACTTACAACCTACGTATGATACACCCCCACCCAGGCCAACCTCCAGTGGATCGGGGTCCGGTTCAGGGTCACAACCAGACCAGACTCCACCCAGACCCCCAAGACCAGCAACAATGAATCAGACTGTATATATGAATGTGCCCAAGAATAGCAAATCATTCAATAATTTAGATCTTTCAGCTGTGCCTAGTGCCCCCAAACCTCCTGAGCGGCCTGCTCCATTAGACAGTTATGACATCCCTCGCTCAGGTTCCATAGGGTCTCGTGTCACCTCTCTGAACGTGGCGCCCCCGCCACCCAAGAGCTGCAGCACCCGGAATGTTCACAAGTACATAAACGCTGCGGAAGGTGTGATGCAGTCCCCGAAAACTGATAGTGCATATGTGCCAATGGACAAATCAGACTCCACAGTGGAGACTGTGTACACAGACATGGACGTAGTGTACACGGACATGAAGATGTCAGACATGAGGATGTCGGAGAGGATGTCCAGTCTGTACCAATCTCCGCCTCCATGTCGGATACCCCCCAGGACAAATAGCAGCTCCGTTGTCCGAGCCCCTCCCTGTCCCAACCCAGGTGAGTTTACCACTGTGTTCAAGTTTCAACCCTGCGTCTTCATATGACCACAGTCTGTGTAAGACTACAGTTCAGAATAGACACCACCAACCAATGTGGTTCGTAAAACACAACCAGATCAGGAAGTCATGTCCTTTGGCTAGATTGATAGCAGGTCCTCGTACCCTGGTAATGTGGTCTGTTGCTCACTATTTCAATCACAGGATAGTCTGGTCCAGATTTGATTATTTATTGCCCTTTGTTGTGTAGCTAGATTATGACTGAGAACATAAGACAGCAAACAAGCAAATCACATCACCGGAGAGTTTTGTGTGAGTTAGATTTTGTTTAGAATTGGTGTTGTAGCGATCATTAGGATGGGACGATATTGATAAAGCAGGATAGGGAACATTAGTGATGGGACGATATGAGTTGATAAAGTCAGGATAGGGAACAGGGAACATTAGTGAAACATTGAGTTGATCAGGATGAACTTAGTGATATAACATGATGATAAAGTCAGAGTGGAAACAGCATGCATATTGTGAGAGTCAGCATACATATTGTAGTCAGTATAGGTCATATTCACAGGATATTTCCTGTCTGCATTATATGCACTTGATCATGATCAGTGTGTGGCCTCACGCTGAAGTACACTAGTCATCTCAACGTATTAGGATACAGTTCTATTAATGCCAGAAAATTGGGTTTTTAAAGATTAGGCGTTTAGGACTCCGAGGTTAGGGGTTAACTGGAATGTTACGGGTTCATAAGGGGACAAGAAGGTTGGTGAAAATGGATGGGTGGACAGTTTTTCGGTATTTGGCTGAATGGTCAGGCAGGTGTAGAAGGTTGTCCGTCTTGTGATTCTGACATCCAGTTGTCATGGAGATGTAGCAGAGAATTTGCTGTTTGTCAACAGGTCATAACCACAAGCATCAGCATCGTCATCCTCATCATATGCCCCACCACCATCACCTCCCACAGCATCTCTGTGCAGGTTGGTACTGTCTGCAGGTGCTTCCTACCATGGTGTTGTTCAGGGCTTGTAGTCGTGGTTCAAGGCATGTTGTTCCAGGCTTGTTGTTTGGGCATGTTTTTGTTGTTCAGTGTTGTTGTTCCAAGAGGATTGTTCCGCTTCATGTCAGTGCATGTTGTTGTTGTGCTTATTGTTAAAGGCAGCGTTTAAAATACCCGCCTACCCGACCGTCCGTAACGGTCTACTTTAATCTCGGACGGTCAAATTTCAAAAGTAGCCTGTCCGGTGGTCTGGTAGATGTTTTGACCCTAACAGTAAATATTTCATAATATCAGACAGGTTCTCTGGTCGTCAGTTTGAGGTGTTTAAGGTATTATGATAATTATGTTAAACTATTTACGATTGGACAGTTCATTTTACAATAACCAATCACAACACATGTACTTTCAGTTTACCTAAACTCGGTGCATTGCCTGGTAGTGCTATGTAGTTCATTGTGATGTGTGCAAACAGTAAAGTATTCAGAAACCTGATTTTTTTTCATTGTTGAAAACCGGACATGCAAGTTTGTATCCGGACTGGTAATTTCTTAAAGTCACCAGTCCGGCTGTCTGGCTTGGAATTTTGGGAGTTTTAAACACTGTTTAAAGGCATGTTGTTGTTCAGAGCATGATGTTGTTGTACATGGCTGTAGATTGAGTCATAATGTTGTTGAACAACAGTGGGTGGTAAGTGCATGTGTGTTGTTCACGTAGTTCACTGCATGTGAATGTTTAAAGCATGTTGTTTGTAGACACAGTTACTTATTTCTAGGAAGTATATTTTGGTCCCTGTGTATGCATGAGAACAGGTTGTGATTCGCTGGCTTCTCTTTCAATGTTGTACACAGCTTGGGTTTGTTGTAAAATAGACTCTCACACCTGCTGTGTATAGTCAAAGGGAGATAACTCTGCATGCAGTTCTCCTTGCTTTGCCTGTGTTATCAAGTGCAAGTGATGTTTTGTCAAATGCCTTTGATGAGGTTTGTTGACAACAGATTTTGTTTATGTTAACTGAATGATTATTATGTTTTACAACCAATATGTGACTTTCTTGAATCCAACAGGTAGGTGCATCATTAGACACCTGTAAAATTGGAAAGTTGCTTCAATCAATTAGGAATAAGAAAGAGAGTGAAAGAGAGTCATAATTCATCATATCACTTTTTGAAAACAAATGTTAACAGAAATTGTTGAGCAACATATGATTTCAATTTTGTTTGGATAAAATGGATAATGTTTTCGATATCTCATTTTTTAAATCCACTTTTAGAGACTTGTGCAGTTAAAATCTTTAAAAAAGAATTTGCTTCTAAAATACCATCACTGGTAGATAAGGCATGAACATAGTCAAAACCTTTATATTTTCGTTCATGAGGACATAATTTACTGAGCAGGACAAATGCTTGAGTTACTGTGCTGGACAAGTACTTACGTTACTGTGCTTTAAACCTTTAACTCAAACTCCAGGGTTAGAGTTAGTGTTCAGTAACCCATGCCTGGCATAAGAGGCGACTAACAGGATCGGGTGGTCAGGCTCGCTGACTTGGTTGACACATGTCATCGTATCCCAATTGCATAGATTGATGGTCATGATGTCAATCACTGGATTGTCTGGTCCAGACATAGTCATTTATAGACCGTTGTCATATAGTTGGAAAATTGCTGAGTGCAGCATTAAACAACAAACAAACAAATACTGAGCATGACAACTACTTGGGTTGCTGTGTATAATGTAAGGCTGTAACGATTCACTCGCATATTTGGTGAATCGAACCGTAGCCCTTCATGAATTCAATTCGTTATTCGTGGTCACCAGAACCAAATACTGATGAATATTTATGATTTTTTTAAGGGAGCATGTTTTACTTGAACCCTTGTGTACTTGTGGAAAGTGAGATATGCAAGGATTAAATATGTACTAGCCTTGCAGTAGTGCAAGTCATGTTAGTTTGCCAAGGCCGCACATGGAACTGTCGACTATAACTATTACATACCAAATTTGAGTGTCATGAGATCACTGGTTATTGCTGTGACAAATCAAAACTGTCAACATGGGCGTTCCATATTGTACATAAATCACTTAACTACAATATTGTATTCGTGAATAATTATTCGTAATCGTTACCCAATATTCATGATACGTATCATATTCGCCACATAGTATATTCGTTGCCAGTATAATGGGTACCTAAGTTATGGACTTGCATATTAATTACATATTAGTGTTTGATTATATGAGTCTGTCAGGGGTCTGAACAAGAAAATGCAAATAAGTGAGCAGACTAAATAGATTTATCATGTGTACTACAAAATCAACTTTCACTGACTCACACACCCGGATTGTTGAATCTATTGCTATTGGGTGGCCAAATTGTCTTGACATTTGCTTTGTATCTGTTTTCAGATTCAGATACGTACGAGAATCAAATCTGGAGCTCCACTCGAACCAAGAGCTTCAAACGCAATGAACAGAACCGGATCAACAACCATAGCAGTCCCAGGTACGTATTTCATGCCCTCCCAGACACTATCTTCCTCGAAACCAATTCCTACTGTTCAGGAAATTATCTTTCCTTGCATTAACACTGGTGTGAATTAACTGTTGTTTCTGCTACAGCAATGCCAGGAAGTCGACATCGGTGTCGAAGCCTATTCTGCAGCTGCCGTCGAAGTATGACACTGTCTCCAGCTCCGATGAGGAGGAGGATGCTGATGGAGGAATTCATGTAAGTCAACGCGATTCTTGTCAGGAGTCATATCACAACTGGCTGTGATAGAGCTGGAATATTGCTGACATTGGCTCTCCATGTGCCTGACTCGTGTACAAGAACACATAAAGTGTGGTTGTATACAGATTAAGTACTCGTTGAAAACATGGTATGTTGCCATGCTGTTGCCAAGTTGCCATCTTAGTGCTGTGACTGGAGTTATATTTTTACATGGTACCCGTGAAGATCCGGTTTAGAACCCATGCTTGTCGTAAGAGGCAACTGAAGGGATCTGGTCGTCAGGCTCACTGATTGGTTGTCACGTGTCATCGTATCCCAATTGTGTAGATCGATGCGCATGCTGTTGATCACTGGAATGTCTGGTCCAGACTTGATTATTTACGGACCGCCACCATATAGCTGTAATATTGCTGAGTGGGGTGTAAAACTTAACTCAGCTCACTCACTCACTCTTTACATGGTATACAACAGGATTACTGTTACAAGAACTACCAGTTGGTTCAACTTAGTTAGTTCTAGCTATACTTATATTTTGGAAAGTTTACGAAGGATATATAGGAGACATAGAAGTCAAGAGTTGTAAACAGTTGTATTGTTGTCTGCAGCTCCCGAGGGGTATGCGTGCTGTGCCGCCCCCGCCACAGGTGCTGGAGGACAAGGAGTTGAAATACCTGGATCTGGAGCTGGACGAATACACCCAGGAGACCAACACGCGGTCCCCATCCTCCGTCCACCTCCCTCACTCCACCCCAACCGAGTACCGCGAGATCGACTTCGTCAAGACACAAGCTCTCAGCAACACCAAGAAGTGGAAGGATGAGCACATGCACCACTAGCCCCTGGCTGCTGACGGGTTCTCCACCAGTAGAACCAAGTGTCATGTGACTGGGATAACATGTACCGATCTGATCGTGGTATTGTCAACTTCCATATACCACCTGGCTGCTGACAGGTTCTTCACCAGTAGAACCAAGTGTCATGTGTCCATATACCAGCAACGTGCATAGAACTTGAAACATGAAGTCCACAGCATCAACCTGTGAACATATGGCTGCTTAAAGGAATTAGTCGTGTAAATACCCCAAATCTGTAATTAAAATGTCTTGCCAGTCAGGATAAAATCAATGAGACTCAAGTTAACCAAATTGGAGGCATTATAATTTTCATGAACTTACAGTCATTATGTTCAGTTGTACATTATACACCCTAGCAAATTGTAAATATACGTCTTTGTGTTGCGTACAAATGAAATGAAACTGTGGAAGTCAAAGTATGCGTCGGCCATGTTAGTTCAGTAAGTACTGTATAGACCGTCTCACTTGTTACTCTTAGTACTGCACATTTGTTCATAGTTTTCATACATAATATTAATATATGATATCTTGCACTTGTTATGTTCATCGCAGCTTGTTTTGGGCTGTGGATAGGAACAGATTGATGTCCTACATCACTTTGTCAAAATCAAAAAGTGCTTCAACATCAGTTTTATGGTTTTAGAGATAGTACTTACATTTTACAGAAATGTGCTCAACGTGTAATTGCTGTAGTGAAGTGTTGTTGCCAATCAACCATGACATGCTGGTACATTGTTAAAATAGGATGACTATCAGATGTATTTGTGTACTGTGATATCACTATAATGGCTAGCTTCAATCACATTTGTAGCTACTTTTTGATATTTTACTTTTCCAATGTTTTGATAGTACTTTTGCTTCTACATCAGTTTGAGAAAGACCAGTACTTTTATCTCATATACGATCTCTCTTCTTTTTGACTAAATTTGCTGACTGTAGTCCAAATGGAATTGAACCTAGGGCTAGTCCAGGGCATCACGAGACTTGAAAGTTACTGTGGAGAAGTTGTGGACACTTGCAGATTGTCCCTCTGTTTAGTACAGGGAGCTGAAAGCATGCCTTGTTTGAGAAGATGCCGTGTTATGACCACAATTTTAAACTTTTACTGGACTCCCAGGGGTGGAAATAACCCATTGCCTGACGTCCAAGTACAGTGGGGTTTTTTTCAAGTCGGGCAAGCAAATGTGTATATTACGCTGTACCAATGTCCAGTTTACTTTCATATGTTAATTATGTTGTTTATTTAAAACATCAACAAGAAAATCAGCCGGTATAGAGGAAAAATTATCAGGGCAAGTGATTTTACATGTGCCACTGTACCGGAGTACACTAGCAATTTTACATGTGCCACTGTACCGGAGTACACTAGCAATTTTACATGTGCCACTGTCCCGGAGTACACTATCAGTTTTAAAGTTATTTCCTCCCCTGACTTCTTATGTGGACAATATTGCAAAACTTTGAGGATAACATGACCCAATTTAATTTTCAACTTTCTAATTTCGGGCCATAGTCACTCAACTTTGTAATAATGTATGTCAATTTGACAGTTTAAAACAGAATAATTTCTCATGTGTTGACTTGTGCTTGAAGTATTTTGCCTTAAACTGACTGTAAGACTGTTACATTTGCTAGAATCGATGAGTCAGCAAAGTTTTATATTGCTTGTATATACTTGTGTATTAAGAAGAAGACAGTGCTGGAGGTCAGTGTATGGTGAGATCAATAATGTTTTACATTTTAGTAAAGTCAGCTACTTTTGTACTATTTTGTACTGGTTTTTAAACAAATAAAAGTTTCTCACTGAATGATAGCAATCTTATACTCACATATAATCAAAACCGCATCGCTTCACAAATGGCAACCGCAAACTTAAAACCGTTTTCTTTTTTTTAAGATTTGTCTGTTGACAGGCAGCAGTATTATATCCTTGTCGAAACATTTTCTCTTAATGACGTAAACCTGTGAACCTGTTCGTTATGCCCCCCACTGAAGTATTGCCGGTAATATTGGTTTAAATCCACACTCAATCACTGTGTCAATATACCGAGTGTAAACACAAGGGGCTAATGAAGTCACAATAATCGCTGATACCGTCTCGCCAATTATACAGCGTACTCAGCTTGTCTAACATACTGTGTATATATACACCTACACCTTAACGTGGCCAGTTGGAAGACATGGGTGGTGAGTTATACTCCAAGATGTAGCAATAGCAATGTAGATAATCAAATTGGGTGCTCCTGAGAAGTGACTGACATATTCCTAACTTTGAGCTGGTAGTCCTGCTGTGGAGACAGACGTGTTGTTTTATCAGAATGATTCCATAAATATTGTTGGTCTACGTCATGAGATCCTCAATCTTTGGTAATGGAAGTCAACAGAACTTATTTTTGAAGAAAGGTTTCTCATTGACTCTTTTGTAGTGTTTCGTATTTTACCGTCAGTCTGAGTAGAGTGATTGGTTCAAACCCACTGAAATGTTTGGATGAAAGATTCATGTGGGTTATCTTTTACTCTGAAACATCAAGGGAATATTGAATCAGTAGTGAATCAGGAAATCAGTGAAACTAAACTATTTTACGATATTTATACAACTGAGAAAATTTGTATAACTGGTTGCAGATTCATGTTTGTCATTTTATTGAAATGATATTAACATGAAATATTTGGCATGTATTTGACAGCTGAATCAGAATTTCAATTGTAAGATACTGTTATCCCCCCAACAGTTTTTCATATGAAACCTGACTTTCGTACTACATACCTACCGTCAATGAGAAGTCTGTTTCAAGCAAAGCTTCCATGTTTAGACCGAAGAGCATGTTCTTCTAGGAGCAATCCTCTTCCCATTATAAAGTCAAAGGTCATAGAAATCTGTGGACTGATAACTGAATGTGACTGATGATTCTGTTACTTACTAATGGTTTGTTGTGGATTATGCAAATTGATCAGTCTTCAAACTGGGATCTCATCACACCACGCGTCAAACCAGACCAGAAAAGTCTCATGTCATGTTAGTACATGAATTCTTATTAAAGAAAAAAACTCTAAAAAGGAAATAAGGTCTGCAACCATTCGTCTGTAGATCTTCATAGAAGCAAGGTTTTTAGAGTCACCTTGAAGAAATAGCATTATGATAAAAATGACGTTTACTTTTGATTGCATTTTTCTTCATAGTACTTCATTTGTGTGTAGTTTACAAGGAGTATTCAGAATCGATACTTTGGTATCTGGTGCCATTGCCTCAACTGTCCATGTTGACCACTTTTGAATGGATGAGACATGAAAAAAAAACAGTTGTGTTTTAAAAGATGGGAGTTCCCACAGTGGGATGCAGCTCAAGGTTGTGGTTGAATGATGTGAGACAGTTTACCTTGGGCTTCCAGCGTTCTCTTTACACATGTTTTCACTATAACACCACTATAGGAAGTCTGACACTGAACCACACATTGCCAGTAGCCTGTGTCACAAAGACCAAATCAAAACCAAATCTGAGGTTGTAGAATATCCTAGCAATGACTTCATCTGATTTTGGTTCAAGTTATTTTAACCTCCTCACCGAACACCGAGTATTATCCCCACAAACATATGGTCAACAACACCTTTACCACAATGGTTATCTATAGTTACTTAAAACCAAACCCATTTTGATCATTTATATTCACAATTGTTACAATATGTGCCAATGTTAGATGTTCCATTTTATGTTATAGGTTTAGGATTCTTAACCTATCAGATGTTTTCTGGAGTTTTAAGAATTCTTCTGAAATGTGTCATTTGTAAATTGCAACACAAAATGGCAGCCTCAGTGTAGCAGCGTGCTTGCTCAGATTGTAATGTAATCAAAATCAACAATTATCTAGGATCTGAAGTTCTGCCCCGCTGTAACCAGTAGGATCTCTCAGGTCAGAATCGTTACGGCAGTTTGGTATTAGGTAGCACTACAGTGCTTTTATAGATTTATAATTAATTAGTTGATTTCATCGTTTTATATGTATATTTGTTTTATATAGTTGTTGGAGTATTCATACTGCTTTTGTAATTACAACTGCTGTTGTGTCAATGCCTGTTGACATGTAATTATTTCATTGTAGATTGATTGCTTGTTTTACAAACATCGAATGGTGATGACACAACTAACACAAACTCGCATAATAAAGACGATCGTCCTTGCTGAAACTCGCATGAAATATTAAAGAGAATGGTATCACAGTGATATTCCTTATTGTGTGTAGCAATCTTGAGTCAGTTACTTCCAGGAGAAATTGTTGTTTTATTTATTGCTACTTAATATCTTCAGTATTAGATTCATTTATAACCATATAAGACAAAAAGACATGCATCTCACCTCAGGAATGGGCTAAAAATAGAATGTATGTGGTTTATGTGCATTGTGAACGGTAGTAGACAATGTAGTGACAATAAGTACCTGTGTGTTACAAGGTAAGAAGCTTCTGCACAGTTTTCTTGCCAAATAATAGAATCTACGTTACCCAGAACTTGTTTTTCCTCAGCTACAGACGTTTTGTTTTGTAACAGTTTTCATTAACTAGGTCCACAGTCCCATGTCATGTTGTCAGTAACTGATGAGGTAGGATCCAGGTTGTATGCTCCCCAGGGAGCTGAGAATCCCCATACATAACTTGATTGGATTATCAGTGTAGCATGATGAGCCATAGGATGCTAACATGATGTAGTGGTAGTAGTTTCTAACTTGTATCTGAGACCTTTGAAAAACTGCAGACATGGAAATATTCCCTAAGTATTAATTTGGAATACTGGTGAAATTGACGAGCAATAATTTTATGTTTTATATGACAGGTGCTTGGATGTCTGGTACTATGTCAGTGATATTGACAAGTGGCGATTTAAGTTGTTAGGTGTCTTGTTAACAACTCCAATGAATTCTTTTTTTAAAAAGATATTTCTACGGTGAAATGTCAGTGCTATTCTCTTTGATTGCCAGCAAAAATATGGTTTGAGATTGAGATAGGAAGACTCATGGGATGTCAGAACAGTGAATAAAATTGTCCAACATTTGTAAGTTGTTAAAGGTTTGTTTTTGTTTACTCTCTACCACAGTTTTAAATGAATTGGATAAGTGCATGTATTTTTATAATCATGTTGATATTTAATTGCTTCACATGACACTGGAGGTCGTGAGCGAGAGGAAGTATTGTTTGTATATAATCAGTTGCTTCATTATGATTAAACTTATTTGTCTTACAAACATGACTTGGTTGTATGTCCACATTGTTTGAGTAACCTATGGCTTAGTTGCGTAGACAAGTGACCCTGAAGATAGTAAAGGATCTCCAGGGGTCGAGATAGTTCAAGTATTCACGAACCACTCCAAAAGTGATTCCTCTCCACAACACAGACTTGAGCATGGGTTTACGCTGCTTTTAGCAATATTCCAGCAATATCAAAGCGGAGGTACCCATGTGGGGAATCGAAACCAGGTCTTCAGCGTGACAAGCGACTTTAGCCTCAAGGTTACCCCACGGCCGCTTGCCAAGACATCTGTAGACACGTTCACGTCTGTCACTACTGAAATCTGAGCTTGACTGTAAAGGCAACAGTCCACCACAAGCAAGGTGGAAGGCTCTTATTTCAGAATCACATTGGACGTTGTTTTCAGTGATGTTTCCAGAGGATAAGTCGTGTTGCGGGATGACGTGGTCGTATCCGTAATGACTAAGTGGTTCCTGAGAGATGGGGTGGATATGTCGATGTATTGAAATGGTCTGAGCAGTGGTCACTGCAGTCTGGAAACTGTGCCGCAGAGAGGTCACCTGTGTCCTGTCTACTTGGCGATGTGACACGTGGACGTCAGACACGAGGCTGATCACCAACTTCATTATTGTTCTGATAACGTCACAACAGTGCTAAAATGCCGTCTCTGTGTTAATGAAACTAGTCACATGAATTTAGACATTCCCCAAGGGTCCATAATAATAGACCCATGACACAGTGCAGTCAGCCGTGGTGTGCTGTTCATCAGCCCGGTTTATTTCAAAATAGTTTACTTTGACATTCTGCCTTGGAACCGATTGACTTTGATCTTATCTACATTCGACTTGAAATCTGACCGAAACAAATTCTTCAATACATCTAAAGAAGCGTACATTTTCATTTTGTGCCGGATGGTGCGATAGCCCAGTGGTTAAAGCGGTCAAACCGAGACCCGGGTTTTCTTCCAATCATGGGTACAATTTGTGTAGCCTAGCTATTTCTCTGTCCCTTGGTCAAGAGCGACTTGAAACCATACTCACTAACTCTTCTTTGCCTTGTGAAAAATGTCCTGCACAGGAAGTGGTATTAGTTGTTAGTTTACACTAACAAAAGAACAGCACATGGGAACTAAAAATATATACTAAGCAGCACAAAGAAACGTCCGTTTGGAATTTTCCTTCGCAGAAACGGATAACTATAAACTCATTTAATGTTTTGATTGTATATTTTTGACAACATCTCCAACTTTACCTGAGCAAAGACATTCCTTCCCAAACTCAGAATGGAACCCAGGAAATGGTCTCAGAAACGCAAGCTGATGGAAGGTGTTCTCCATGTTTTTCATGCAACTCATGCTGCACGTGCTGTTCACAAGGACCAGCCCTATAAAATGCACCCCCAAACCTGGTTGAAACATTCACATTACAACGTCAGCAGAGTGCCGCGACTCACGACAGCTCAGAGGAACCAGGCGCTAGGAAGACTTGAAGATGGCCACACTGCACAGGCCGTTGCCAATCACTTCCAGGTCAACGTAAGGACCATTTACAGGCTGCAGCAACGTTTCCGGGCCACCAACACCACAAATGATCGCCCCCGTACTGGCAGACCAAGGGTGACCACAAGACGACAAGACCGCCATGTTGTGCGACAGCATGTACAGAATCCCTTCATGCAGGCATCCGAAACAGCACGCCAGACAGTGGGAACACACGGAAGACCAATCAGTACTGATACAGTGCGCCGACGTCTTAACAGCGGGAACCTCCATTGCCGTAGACCTTACCGTGGACCTATCCTCACCCCTCGTCATTGGCGTGAACGTATACAGTTCACCAAAACTGGCGATACAGGCAATGGAGAACTGTTCTGTTCACAGATGAGAGTCGGTACTGCTATCAACTGCAGATGGCAGAACATGAATATGGCGACGACGTGGCCAGCGTTACCAATATGTTATGGAAAGAGACTCATGGGGAGGTGCAAGCACCATGGTATGGGGTGGAATAGGCCTGAACCAGAGAGTGGGTCCTGTGGTGTTCCAGAACCTTGGTCCAGGGAGAGGAGGCGGCATCACAGCGGTGCCCTACATCGACCAAGTTCTCAGACCCCTCGTCATACCACATTTCGCACGTCACCGGAACCACATTTTCCAGCATGATAACGCCCGGGCCCATACTGCCAGAGCTACACGGAACGTACTACAGCAGAACGGTGTCAACATTATCCCTTTGGAATGAAATTCAGAGGAGACTGAATAAGATAGATAAGATAAGTTAAGATAATTCTTTATTGCCCATAGGGAATTCTTTGTTCAGGAGAGCAACACAATCCCAACATATATAAGAAAAACAAAGTATGACGCCCACAGACACGTACACGCACACACGCACACTCGTACACACCGAGGACAGGATAATCCTAAAATAGATAATTACAATAAGTGAACACATAAGAGCAGGTATTACACAAATAACATCATATGAGAAACACCATGTGAAGAACAACTGACATGTTAAAAGCGAACGTTACTGTTAAACGGTTATACATTTGTTGGAATGAAAGAGAGCTTTGAACGGTTGGATTTAAAACGAGGCAAAAGGTACCTACGGCCGGAGGGTAAACGTTGATAACAATTGTGTAAGAAGTGAGAGGAGTCACTTAAAAAAAATTCAGCTAAATTAACAGTTTGCCTTTGGTAGATATTCCCCAAATTTTCAAATGATGACCCGGATATTTGCTGCAAAGTTTTGACAATTTTCTGAGGTTTGTTTCTGTTCTGAAGTGATAGGGCGCCATACCAGCTTTGTACAGCAAATGTTAAAACAGACTCAACACAGCTGTTGTGGAACGATGATACAATAATAGGATCAACATTAAAAGTTCTGAGTTTCCGGGGGCAGTGGAGACGACTCTGACACTATTGGCAGAGAACGAGAGTTTGTTGTCTATCACAGTCCCTAAGTACTTATACTCTGTCACTGTCTCGTTGCCTATCAGCACTGGAGTTATTCTAGTTCTCTTCTTGCGGAAGTCGGTGATCAATTCTTTTGTTTTCTTGACATTCAACTTCAGAAAATTGTCTTTACAGCTGGATGAAAATACAGATATTTCGTTTTGGTAAGAATTTTCAGAGTCAGACAGGAGACTGACGAGGGCTGCGTCATCGGCGAATTAGATGGTGAAGTTGTTGTCGTTGGTGTGCAGGATGAACAAGACAGGGGAGAGTACACATCCCTGTGGTGCACCGGTGTTAATGGTGATCCTTGGCGACAGAGCGTTATTCACCATGACGTACTGTTCTCTGTTCTGTAGGAAGCTGGTGATCCTTGGCGGCAGAGCGTTATTCACCTTGACGTTCTGTTCTCTAGAAAGCTGGTGATCCTTGGCGGCAGAGCGTTATTCACCATGACGTACTGTTCTCTGTTCTGTAGGAACTGGTGATCCTTGGCGACAGAGCGTTATTCACCTTGACGTACTGTTCTCTGTTCTGTAGGAAGCTGGTGATCCTTGGCGGCAGAGCGTTATTCACCATGACGTACTGTTCTCTGTTCTGTAGGAACTGGTGATCCTTGGCGACAGAGCGTTATTCACCTTGACGTACTGTTCTCTGTTCTGTAGGAAGCTGGTGATCCTTGGCGGCAGAGCGTTATTCACCATGATGTACTGTTCTCTGTTCTCTAGGAAGCTGGTGATCCGCCTGATGAATGACAGGTTCACATCCAGTTCTAGCAGTTTCTGTATGAGTATGTGTGGCTGTATCGTGTTAAATGCTGACGAGAAATCGACGAAAGTATGCTGGCATAGGCTCCTGGCTTTTCGAGGTGATCGTACACAGCATGCAGTAGAGACACGGTAGCGTCTTCAACACCCCGATTTGGTCTATAAGCAAACTGTAGTGGGTCCAGTTTATCCCGCACTTGAGTAAGAAGGCGTCTCAGAATTAACCTTTCGAAACATTTCATAGCAATAGAGGTGAGGGCAGCAGGGTGGTAATCATTGAGTTCTTTTGGCTTGTTCTTTTTAGGTACAGGTATAACTTCAGCTAGCTTCCACATAGGAGGAATAACTTGCCTCTCTGTAGAGAGCTGGAACAGTTCTCGGAACGTGGATGCAAGTTATTCTCAGCATTCCTTCAAGACTATCCCGTGTAAGTTGTCTGGTCCAGCCGACTTCCAGGTGTTGATATTGCGAAATACTTCGATGACTTCGTTATCCGATGACCTCATGTTCGGGCAGATTGCGCAGTAGAGTGCTGGTAGTATCAGAGAAGTCCAGATTATCGAATCGAGCATAGAATGAATTCAACTCTTCTGTGAAGTTCTGTTCGTTGTGTGGTATAGCAGCACGTGATTTCTCTTGACCGATCATGGTGTTCACATTACTCCAGACATGCGCTGATGTTCTGTTTAAACTGGTCCTCCATCTTTTCCTTACGTTTACACTGCTTGATCTTAGTGCCATACCAAGGCTGAACACAGCCGATGTATTGCGCTTGGCCTTTCTCAGATTGTGGTTCAAGGTGCCAATGGCCTTCATCAATCGATTGGTGCACTCCATGCATAGCCGCTGTGCTGCAGTTATTGCCGCTAGTACATGTGTACAAAACTGATGACCCCTTCTACCTCCCCAGGACAAAATGAGTGAACCCCCCCTTAAAATCATCATCACATGTAAATAATCGAGTCTGGACCAGACAATCCAGTGATCAACAGCATGAGCATCGATCTACACAATTGGGATTGAATGACATGCATCAGCCATGTCAGCAAGCCTGACCAGATGAAATACATGTAGGAATCTAGTTGAACGAAGTAATGGATGCAGAGCAATATGGAAGAACTAGGTGTAACCTTGACAATGTATTAACAGAACAGTTTGGCGGTGTATATTTAGGGTGTAAACAACCCAGCAAGATTCCAGGATTATGTCAGTTGATGTTTGAGTTGACGTGACCAGTAAATAGTTCTCCTCACACGACTGGTCAAATATTTGTTTACATGGCGTGGCATGGTCCGAATCAATCTCACAATGCAGATATGAGTGAGTCGTGTCACAGTCTGTCTAACTCAGCGGGTGACCTCACCGCACACGTGCGTCACGCGATCTAGACCCGTGAAGATCCGGGTTAGAATCGTCGTAAGAGGCGACTAACGGGATCGGGTGGGCAGGCTCGCTGGCTTGGTTGACACCTGTTATCGTATCCCAATTGTGTAGATCGATGCTCCTGCTGTTGATCACTGGATTGTCTGGTCAAGTGGATTTAAATTTCAGGACGTGTGGCTGACCATGATATTCTGCTGATGTGTTGCTGCTGCAGGAGGTTGTCAGCTATGATGCGGGTACACTGGGCCTGAGCGTGACGTTTTTTGATGTACAAAACGTTAACCATAATGGCGCGCATAGGACACAACTATTCGTTGGTTTCACAATACTTTTCAACTCGCTGTGCGCATGCGCAGAACGTGTGAAAAATATCCACTGAATGCTTCCGGTTTGGTCGTATGTTTATCGATAGTGTAAATGCACGCTAAATAAAAGTTGTTATGAAAATTATATACGTTGTGACAACTGTTCATAGCTGAGTACATACTTCCATTTGCCTCTGCTTTTTCAATACTTGATGTCCTATTTTGGTTGCAACTCCATCAGAGATGTGTTTGTTTAGTTGTGAGCAGGGGATGTGCGGGAAGGACAGTGGTGGTGAGATGCACCCCCTTTGTCCTGAAAGTTATTAAATGACCATTGAAACTCTCGTGATAACGGGGGTGCACCCCCCGCCCTGGTGGACCTATGATCGATATCTCACACTAAGATGATTATGAAAAGAAAGTCTTAAAAACCGCCGATCCATCTCAACAGTTAACTGTAATTTCTGAATACAACAGTCTATAACAATGATTTCAATGGGACAGCAGTGCCATATCTCTTCACGACAATGATCATTCACAATATTTGGCGCATACCCTAGAGTTTTCAGCTAGTCAGGAGGCTGGTTTGCCCTTACACCAAATCGCTTGGTCTGACTTGGTCCATGTCCTGGTGTTGTGCATGCACCGAAGGGTTCACAGTCCAAAGCAGGCATTGTCACTTCTCGCTCGCCTTTCGTTCTGACCAGACGCACCAACACATCGCTGCTGCGAATAGTAATAACTGGCTGCATTCTTTATAACTGGTCTTTCATCTCGGTTCTCGAGCAGTATAGACCTTTGACAATTGTTTCTAGGATTTCTCATCCCAGTGTTGCTAGTTCATAATTTCATGATAAATCAATCATTTTTGGATTAGATTTCATTTTCCAAAATAGGGCTTCATAGTTCGTTTTCATAGTTGTCATTTTGTTTCATATAAATTTAGTTTCAGCTTACAGATGGTCAATGTGCTATTGTGTTCAGTCCATAGGTTTTTTCCGATTTGCAATAATTTTTGTGTACCTGTTGGTTTTAAATTTATCTTGTTGACTAAGTAAGATTGTTACATGTAGAAATCAGTTTATTATGGACGACCAGAAGCGTGTGGTACATTACCAGCGGCTGCATTCAGCATTAGTTAGTGCAGCCAAACAAGGCTGGGAATGTTTGAGTTTTCAGTTTTCTCTGAGGTCGCAGAGTATCAAACAGTTCAATTTACCTGACCAAGTACCAAAGTGTGTAAAGTTTGCTCGCGATTCCGTGGCTGTCGGTGTTTATCCAGCTGATGCTCCGACATCTCGACATCCAGTTGCATGCATTGGTGATGGGAATTGTCTCCTTCGAGCCTTCTCCCAACAACTTTTGGGTGATGAAACTCACCATCTCGAATGCCGGGTGCGTATCATAAATGAACTTGTCGTGAACGAGAAGCTATACATCAACCAGTCATCACTCGCTTGCTTCTATGTCAGGTGGGAAAGCCAAGGAAAAGCAGAACTTGTTACAGTATGTCGTTGTTACCTCAGCAGCTGATGAATCACTTGTGACTTCATCTATGAAACAAACATTTCGGAAAGAGGTACTTAACACTGTAAACGGTATTCCTCTCTTATACACATATACGTGGCAAGCAATGCTTTTCAGCGCAAGGTCATATCGGTTTATCCCAATATTCGGAGTGTAGCAATTGATCGACAGGTCATGCACCAAACCATCACACCACTCGTTGGGGAAATAAAGACCCCACCTATCTGTATCATGTGGACCCACATGACCAGCACAGACACAGCGGGATGGAAACCTAACCATTTTGTGGCCTGTATTGAAACCGGAGAGATGGAAAGTAAGTGTGCTTTGCCAGATACAGAGTTTTCCGAAGTGAAAAGTGTGAATCTGGGTAACACATACTCAGCTGATAGTGTATGGGAAAAGGCACCCGAAAAAGGCTTCACAATGTCTGGTTTCTCACAATCCGATACCAGGGATATGAAGGACAGCAGCAGTGAACCAGCTAACAAGAAGCCGAAAATGTCGGAACCTCAGTACTTTGAGTAAAGATCAAAAGTACAAATACCTGAAACATCACTTTCATCCCACTTCAGAATATGATGGGTTTGTTTCGCAAACAAGAGCTCGGCCACAACAGAAACGAGTAACACGTCTTGTATTCCAGCACAGCTGGTTGAATAAGTACAGTTGGCTAGTGTACAGTCCAGCAGCAGGTGGAGGCTTATGTAAAATGTGTGTTCTGTTTCCGAACCTGGGTGATGAGCGAAAGTGCGCAGGGTCTTTAGTAAAGTATCCTTTCACAAATTTGTCTAAAGCAACTGGGGAAAATGGTGCATTTGAGACTCACCAGAATACCTTTTTTCACAAACAAGCTGTTCTTGCGGCGTTGGACTTCCTACACATTTACAAAGAACCTGAAAAGTCGTTACCTTATCGGATATCTCAACAGAATAAGGAGATGTACGACTTGAACTGCCACATTCTGAAACAAATAGTTGACACAGTGATACTCTGTGGCAGACAAGGTTTGTCTCTGAGGGGGCACAGAGATGACAGGACATCAGAACAGCCAAACAAGGGAAACTTTCTGGCCATATTAAATCTACTGGCAGATAGAGATGACAAACTACGTCATCATTTAGAGTTTGGCAGAAGAAACACCCAATATACCAGCAAAACAGTTCAAAATGAAATCATTGAAGTAGTTGGTGACCACATTCGCTCAGAGTTGGTCACTCAGCTTCAAAAAGAAGGGGCTGTGTTTTCTGTGATTGCAGATGAAGTCACAGATACGTTTTCCAATGTTGAGGTTCTTGGTCTTTGCCTGAGATATATTGATCAAAATACAATGACTATCAAAGAGACATTCTTTGATTATGTACATTTAGAAAGAACAACAGGTCAGCATATTGCAGAGGCTATCTTAAAGTCACTGAAAGACCAAGGTATTGATATCACCAAGTGTCGAGGAAAAAGCTATGATGGTGCATCCTGCATGTCTTCATCTCGAGTTGGTGTTCAGGCTCATGTCAAAACATTGGCACCTACGACTTTGTACACGCATTGCAACAGCCATGTTCTGAATCTGAGTATTGCGGCTTCATGCAAAATCCCTCCAATCAGAAACATGATGGACAACATCAACCAAGTTTTTCTTTTCTTTGACAATTCACCAAAACGCCAGAGGTTTTTAGAGAGAGTTCTGAAAGCGTTTTGCACTGATACGAAAAGAACTCGTCTTTGGGGATTTTGCAAGACTAGATGGGTTGAGAGGCATGTGTGCTTTGACGTCTTTCAAACGTTGTATAGCCACATTTGCACATGTTTTGAGGCCATCCTATATCCTCGAAACCATGCAGACATTTATCGTGATGAGAACTGGGCATGGGACAAAGAGACAACCATAAAAGCACAAGGGCTTTTGACCATTCTGAGAGATTCGCAACACATCATGGCGTTTGTGGTGGCCCATAATGAACTTGAAGTTGTTAAACCACTTGCAGTCAAACTTCAAAAAAGGAACAATGACATCTGCATGGCTTACAAACTTATTGACGAAAGGGTATCAATGATCAAAACCATGAGGGCTGATGTGGATCAAAGGAGTCATGATTGGTATGTGGAAGCTTGTGCTATTGCAGAACAGCTTGATGCTGAAATACGTCTTCCTCGGATTGTGAAGAGGATGACACAGAAAGCGAATGCACCATCCCAATCTCCCGAAGAACACTTCAAGCTCAATTTGATCATTCCTTTCCTTGACCACCTGCAAGAAGAGATGAACACAAGGTTCAGTCCAGAGAACCGTCCTGGAATTGAACTGTTTGGTCTTCTGCCATGTGCTGTTGTTCAGCAACCAGATCTACTACAGTTGGAAGCAAACCTAATGTTCTGGGAGAATGACTTGCCAATGGTGTCTTCTCTTCTGGCAGAACTCCGAAGTTGGCGCCTTCATTGGTTGTCACAGGAATACCACCCTGAAGGTGCAATCGAAAGCTTGAAATCTGCTGATGAGGATGTTTTCCCTAACATCCGTAAGCTGCTCACAATTGCCGTTACACTTCCAGTTACAAGCACTGAAGCAGAAAGGACATTTTCTAGCCTTAAAAGGCTGAAGATGCATCTGAGGAGTACCATGGGTCAGGAGCGCTTGACTGGACTGACACTGATCCACCTGAACCAGGACAAGAAAATAGTTTCTGATGAGATAGTTCACAAATATGTGAAAAAGCATCGCAGACGTATGTTTGAGAAATGCATCCTCTATCAGTAGTTTTCTGTGACACAAGTCTTTGTGTAGAGGTAACATACAAGTAACTAATTAATGCACCTGACTGTAACAAACTGTAACACAGCCAAGTCTGTGAAGAGTGTCTGTGTGTTTGAAAGGTAATTTTAGGTAAACAATAAAATGAAAACCGAGTTTTTACGAGTTGAGTTAACTCTTATGCAGATTAATGTCTGCAACTAACCATTGGGTCACAAAGCCACAAGAGGCGGCGTGGAAGGCTGTGTATATTTGCCACCTTATCCCAAACACACATTCTAAGCTTGCCATTTGGTCTCGGGCAAAAATGAACTATGCACCCCCCCTTTTTCAAAAAGCTGTATCCGACCCTGAACTGCTGATACGTTAGATATAAAATGAAAAACAAATCACTTAAAATGACAAGCAAATACCACCTATTGATCTTACAGCCGATTTGCCATTACAATCCAGATGGACCCGTGAAGATCCGGGGTAGAATTGGTCTTCAGCAACCCATGCTTGCCACAAAAGGCGACTATGCTTGTTGTAAGAGGCGACTAACAGGATCGGGTGGTCAGGCTCGCTGATTTGGTTGACACTTATCATCGGTTCCCAATTGCGCAGATCGATCCTCATGCTGTTTTATCACTGGATTGTCTGGTCCAGACTCGATTATTTACAGACCGACGCCATATAGCTGGAATATTGCTGAGTGCGGCGTAAAACTAAACTCACTCTCTACATTCCAGATGTAAACCAAAAACGATAGATAGTGACTTATCAAGTAGTTTTTACTGTTTCACTGTCACCGGATGTGGCCGAGTGTACAGCACAGATTCAGGCATTCGGGAATCATTGACAAAAATGAAATTGATTTTCGGCATACCCAATCTTTCGTTCTGTAGCTCTTTCAAGTTATATATTTATATTGATGTACTTAAACATTGTATTCAAACTAAATAAGTGTTTACTAGTTCACAAGAATGTCACAGATACTTCTACACACGATGCCAACATTTCTAGACAGAATGATACACTTTCTAGATTTGATGACGATATTCTCATAGAGGACGAATGAATAACTAGGACATAAATATTTCGAGACATCATGCCAGTATTATTAAAAGGGTGTCAACATCAGTAGGTAGAGGGTCACTATGTCTTTACAGTACTGGCGATTCCCAGTCTCGCTACGTTGAAGAAGCACAAACATTAGCGTGTCAACCTGTAGTGCGAGAGATCCTAGTTTCGAATCCCGACCACTGAACTTTGTATCTACTTTCCCGATCAACATAGGGTTTCCGAGGAAATATCACACTGTAATTTACACTAGGCTTACATATTATGCGACGTGTAGGAAGGGTTTCATCTACTTCTTTTGCATTTGTAATTTTAAACACAGAGAGAGAGAGATAGTAAGAGAGAGAGAGAGCATACAATCAAAACATAAAATGAGTTTAGTTATCTGTTTCTGAGACGGAAAATTCCAAACTGACGTTTCTTTTGCTGCCTAGTATATTACAATGTGAGTGTTAAACGTCATTACCTCAAGTTTGAACAATAATTTATTGTCCAGAATGTATCACTATCTTACTTACGTAAGCAGTAGTGTGGCGATTGCAACATATTGATTTTTTTTCCAAGTTCCTTTTGCTACATTCTGAAAAAGCAGAGACTAATCCAGCAGAAAATTGAAATTTTCTAGAAGCTATATAGACCATCTAAGACGACATGGGTATGCCCCTATCATCTGGCACTGCATCAAGGCCAGTGGTAAAGATAATACTTCCACCACATAACCACTGTTATTGTATTTCATAATTGTACTACTGTAGTAATTACTTTGTAAATAGTGGTCCTCGGGATACAACCATCGTAAGTTTCTAAGAGTGGTCCTCAGGATACAAACATCGTAAGTTTCTGAGAGTGGTCGGGATACAAACATCGTAAGTTTCTGAGAGTGGTCCTCGGGATACAAACATCGTAAGTTTCTGAGAGTGGTCCTCAGGATACAGACATCGTAAGTTTCTGAGAGTGGTCCTCAGGATACAGACATCGTAAGTTTCTGAGAGTGGTCCTCAGGATACAGCCATCGTAAGTTTCTGAGAGTGGTCCTCAGGATACAAACATCGTTAGTTTCTTAGAGTGGTCGGGATACAAACATCGTAAGTTTCTGAGAGTGGTCCTCGGGATACAAACATCGTAAGTTTCTGAGAGTGGTCCTCGGGATACAGCCATCATAAGTTTCTGAGAGTGGTCCTCAGGATACAAACATCGTAAGTTTCTGAGAGTGGTCCTCAGGATACAGCCATCGTAAGTTTCTGAGAGTGGTGGATCATCGTAAGTTTCTGAGAGTGGTGCTCAGGATACAGCACATCGTAAGTTTCTGAGTGGTCCTGGATACAGCCATCGTAGGTTTCTGAGAGTGGTCCTCGGGATACAGCCATCATAAGTTTCTGAGAGTGGTTACAAACATCGTAAGTTTCTGAGAGTGGTCCTCAGGATACAGCCATCGTAAGTTTCTGAGAGAGTGGTCCCCAGGATACAGCCATCGTTAGTTTCTGAGAGTGGTCCTCGGGGATACAAACATGGTAAGTTTCTGAGAGTGGTCCTCGGGATACAAACATCGTAAGTTTCTGAGGGTGGTCCTCAGGATACAGCCATCATAAGTTTCTGAGAGTGGTCCTCAGGATACAGCCATCGTAAGTTTCTGAGAGTGGTCCTCGGGATACAAACATCGTAAGTTTCTGAGCGTGGTTCTCAGGATACAAACATCGTAAGTTTCTGAGAGTGGTCCTCAGGATACAGCCATTGTAGGTTTCTGAGAGTGGTCCTCAGGATACAGCCATCGTAAGTTTCTGAGGGTGGTCCTCGGGATACAGCCATCGTAAGTTTCTGAGAGTGGTCCTTGGGATACAAACATCGTAAGTTTCTGAGAGTGGTTCTCAGGATACAGACATCGTAAGTTTCTGAGAGTGGTCCTCAGGATACAGCCATCATAAGTTTCTGAGAGTGGTCCTCAGGATACAGCCATCGTAAGTTTCTGAGAGTGGTCCTCAGGATACAGCCATCGTAAGTTTCTGAGAGTAGTCCTCAGGATACAGCCATCGTAAGTTTCTGAGGGTGGTCCTCGGGATACAGCCATCGTAAGTTTCTGAGAGTGGTTCTCTCAGGATACAGACATCGTGAAGTTTCTGAGAGTGGTCCTCAGGATACAGACATCGTAAGTTTCTGAGAGTGGTCCTCAGGATACAGCCATCATAAGTTTCTGAGAGTGGTCCTCAGGATACAGACATCGTAAGTTTCTGAGAGTGGTCCTCGGGATACAAACATCGTAAGTTTCTGAGAGTGGTTCTCAGGATACAGCCATCGTAAGTTTCTGAGAGTGGTTCTCAGGATACAGCCATCGTAAGTTTCTGAGAGTGGTCCTCAGGATACTGCCATCATAAGTTTCTGAGAGTGGTCCTCGGGATACAGCCATCGTAAGTTTCTGAGAGGATACAAACATCGTAAGTTTCTGAGAGTGGTCCTCAGGATACAGACCATTTCTAAGTGGTTCTGAGCCATCTGGGTGAGAGTGGTTCTCAGGATACAGCCATCGTAAGTTTCTGAGAGTGGTCCTCAGGATACAAACATCGTAAGTTTCTGAGAGTGGTCCTCAGGATACAGCCATCGTAAGTTTCTGAGGGTGGTCCTCGGGATACAGCCATCGTAAGTTTCTGAGAGTGGTCCTCAGGATACAAACATCGTAAGTTTCTGAGAGTGGTCCTCAGGATACAGCCATCGTAAGTTTCTGAGAGTGGTCCTCAGGATACAGCCATCGTAAGTTTCTGAGAGTGGTCCTCGGGATACAGCCATCATAAGTTTCTGAGAGTGGTCCTCAGGATACAGCCATCTGGAAAGGGGTCCTCGGGATACATCTGTTGTACATTTATTTTTGAGAGTGGTCCCACTGATGCAGCCCTGGTAGGAGCATTTCATAATTTAATCTCATCCTTTTAAGAAAAAACACAAACTAGTTCAATGCAAGTTGATTTCATTTATTTACTATTTGAGCTATAATCAACAAATATATACATTAGTATTATGAGGAGATACATGAGACAGTATAGTCTGTACATACCTCCCAGCATTTATCTACACTGTAGTACTAGAATAAAGAATCCAGCGTACTGGTACAGGACCACAGTGGTATATATCATGTTATCACCTCCCTTGGCACATTTCAGTGTAGAATACACTCACCATGCTGTCAATGCTGTGCAGTCTGGATATTGACAAGAGGGAAGCAAACATGACACACAGGGAGAAAATAACAGCAGCTACTATATGATAGTCTATAGGAAACCTTTTGGGATGTCTTTAATTGTTTTAAACAGAATGACATTTTGCATTACATTAGTTTGAAAATATTCTAACCTCTGTTTATCAACACATCTTGAAACCTTGTTAATCCAGACATTTCACATATCTGGAAACCTTGTTAATCCAGACACTTCACATATCTGGAAACCTTGTTAATCCAGACACTTCACAGATCTGGAAACCTTGTTAAGCTAGACACCTCATTCTGGACAGTTAAACTTAACACCACAAGAATATGACACTATATTAGTTTAGACACTAATTGATCTGGAGACTGCTAATCCTAACAACTCACATGGATGGACACCAAGTGACTGAAGACATCTCACTTGTAGCATATTAATATCAAGAAACAATGTATCTATTATCTGATTTTGTTAAATTTTAAATAATAATATTGCCCAGAATACATTGTTGCCCTGAACCTTCTTGTTAAATAGTCACTAGAAGATGTAATATTACATGACACTGCCCATGCAGGTGTTTTCTCACACTGTGGGTGACTTGAATACAGCTGTACTACCAAGCTTCATAGCAGGAACAACTTCACTACTCAAATGTCATGGCCTATTTAGCCACTGGTGTCAACATAGGTCAGCTTGATGCAGAGTGCCTGCTATGGATCCTAGTCTGGTCGGACTGCAAACAATGAAGGCGTGACAAAGCATATTGGTACCATAGAATTAAACACATTGTCATAACATCACAGGAAAATACAAACCACATACTCCTTAAGTACGGAATGTTTGCCATATTGTAATGCCTCACCATAAAAAAAAAAAAGAATCAACATAATAAAGTGAATTCCTCCCTCAATTTATGAATAAAGTAAATTCTTCCCACAAGTAATATCAATATAGCAGGATCACTTGTTGCAGTTCCTCTGATAACACTGTGATAACTGACAGCTATAACATGAGCTTCCATGTGATAACCACATGATTACCACACAGAACACAACAATATTGGCTGATATCAGATGATCTTCACTCATAACACAGTACTAATGGACTGATATCACCTGATAATCACTGATAACAGACTGATATCACCTGGAACCTGGTAATCACTGATAACAGACTGATATCACCTGGTACCTGGTAATTAAAGGGTAATGCTAGTTTTGAGGGCATTATCATTTGCAGAAGCCCTAGGTCTTCCATTAACTGCCCGATGAAGGAGGCCAGTTGAAAAAGACCGAGGGCTTCTGCAAATGATAATGCCCTAAAAAACAGCATTACCGTTATTATTGCTAAAATACATGGAATTTGTGTTGAAAAGAAAAAGGAAACAATGAAGGAATTTGACAGTAAGTTTACTCAAAACCAACTTCTGACGGGGTTGACTGACCGAATGCAATTACGTCATCAAAACAATTCAAGTTACATCACAACAGAACGTGGCGATATTCGACCTTGGCCTTTGACAGCAGAACTGACAACAGAACTGATAGTGGCCCGTCGTTAAGGTTGAGCGGTCCAATATCATTTGCAGCGGCCCGCAAATTTCTGATAATAGTAGGGCTGTTTCATGATAAATCCATGTATTTTAGCTATAATCACTGATAACAGACTGATATCACCTGGTACCTGGTAATCACTGATAACAGACTGATATCACCTGGTAATCACTGATAACAGACAAATATCACCTGATAATCACTGATAACAATGATTATCATATCTAACAGTTGTTTCTATTGCTTGGTACTTAGTACTGAAAGTGTTGCTAAGAGAGCACTACTCAAATTGGCAACTACTGAAGGAAACACATTCAAGAAGAATGCTACACAGCTCGCTCTCTCTCTCTCTCTGAAAGTACTTCAGTCAACACTTAAGTCATCGGTAAAATTATTACATACATATGTCTGTCTTCAAATTAAATCATGATCTCTAGATATAGATATGATGTTCTCGAAATGACACACATGGATGAAAATAAATTAAGACAAACAAATATATTTTCGCAAAATATTGCACTTGTCACTTCCTCCAAAATAATCACATTGCTGTATATACAAATGTATAGTTATACACAGGTCTATACATATACACAGTGATGGGAAGATGCAGGCCAATACTGAATACTGAACAGATCGGGAACAAGAAACTGCTGGGTTCTTTGTGACCTTGGACTGTGATGCTAGTCATGACCTTTCCAAGGCAAGGGACAAAATAGAAAGTAAGACCTATATCATGACAATATATGTTTCGAATATTCATAAGATCATCTTGACCAGGCCTGTTATTGATTGAAGTAAATGCAAGCAATATGACAGATAGAATCTGATTGGCTAGTGTAAGGTATGTAACTCATTATACCTAATGGTGGCTCTACAAGTGAGCTACGGAATTCCGTCCAAGGACACTACATTTTTCAGAAGAGTTAACTCCCTTGCCTTGGTAAGATGTCAGGAGAGCTGTCAATGATCTGGTTACATAGTTTGATTGCTTCTTTGGGCTGGATAGCCCTGTATAGGTGAGTGAGTGAGTGGAAGTTTATTTGTTAATTACAAGATGAGCATTTGTGATCTAAGTATGTATTCTCTCTGGGAGTATACACCCTGACAGCCATATACACAGTAATAATCCACAAACAGGGAGACAAAATTTGTTGTCACAGATCAAGAGGTAGAAAACAATAAGTTCAACTGTAACAAAAACGTTTATGATCATAGTTACCAGGCAGTTATATATGCAGATACAGGCTGTCATGTAAATGGCCAGTCGTAGTAGAGGGCTCGTAAAACAATCCATTATAGATGAGTTGGAAGTGAGTGAGAGGACACTTAGTAAGTCAGGGCACTTATTACAGGGAATACAGTAGATTTCAAACGCATTAAAACCATTCAACCCTACTTGTCCCTGACATAAGTTCCCCTGCATTCCTAGAAGAGGCTATTTCATAAAGGTTACAATCAAAGACTAGACTGACTATCAGGAAAATCATCTTGATATCATTCTTCATGTCATATGTTGATCGGAAGCTTGATGAATTTGATGATGAAGTAAACAAGTAAAAATTCAACCATGTCAATATCCTATATGATTTGTTCAAATACAATATTCATATAAAAACAGACAATTTATGTGGTCAGGTAGAAAAACATCAAAGAAATATGCAAAGTATACAAACAATACAAGATATGATTGTTGCTACAATCTATCCCGGAACTGAATGCATGACAATACACGCCTATCAACGGATGAAGATCACGTGTAGGCTCCCCATACAGGTCACCATGCTCTTAACTTGAAATATCTGCCTGATGTCCTAGCTGGGGATTCAGCACAATTATCTGTTGTTTCTAGCTGGGGATTCAGCACAATTATCTGTTGTTCCTAGCTGGGGATTCAGCACAATTATCTGTTATCTGCCTGATTCTGCCTGATGTTTCTAGCTGGGGATTCAGCACAATTATCTGTTGTTTCTAGCTGGGGATTCAGCACAATTATCTGTTGTTTCCTAGCTGGGGATTCAGCACAATTATCTGTTGTTTCTAGCTGGGGATTCAGCACAATTATCTGTTGTTTCAAATGGGGGATTCAGCACAATTATCTGTTGTTTCTAGTTGGGGATTCAGCACAAGTATCTGTTGTTTCAAATGGGGGATTCAGCACAATTATCAGTTGTTTCTAGCTGGGGATTCAGCACAATTATCTGTTGTTTCTAGTTGGGGATTCAGCACAATTATCTGTTGTTTCTAGCTGTGAACTGAGCACAAGTATCTGTTGTTTCTCATGGCCTGGACTGTTTTTCTTATCAAAACGCACTATTTTATACATAAACATCCAGAGTGGACATGCTTCAAGATCTATCTAATACTTGGACCCAGCTATGCAACTCATGTCCATTGCAATACAAGATATGAAGGGGCCACTGTGGTCAGCAAGGATTTATGTTGTAGTATATGATATCAAATGACCAACAGCTATAATATATAACATGAGGACTAGTGTTGGGAATTGGTTAAAATCTCATAATTGATGATTGGTTTATTACAACCGAAAAAATCAGCGAAAAAAATTGGTTAGCGTCATTAATGAAATTCGTTAATGCACACAAAAATAAGGAAAAAACATGTAGTTCTTTTGTGGTGTTTTGGGCAAAATTTCACTTCTTTAAAGGATGACTAGTATGTCAGGAACATAAATTTCTTGGAGTCTTTAAGATAAATTCAATCATGACTTGAAACGAGCTTGTAGTGCTTATGAAATGTAACAGACAAAACCAACCTTGTGAAAAATATTGTTTATGAAAACAAGTGTTCCAGAATTGTTTGTGTTCGATTATGAGAAAACATGATCGATTGCTTGGTTGTTTAGTCACTGCGACCAATCTTCGATTATTTCAATTAATCGGACCACCACTAATGAGGACTCTATGATAAGAAAGGACCCTGTTACATTCATTGTGGTGATAGAGAGTGAATGACAAACATACGTTGATGAGCTGATCTAGAGACGAAACATCTGTGTCTTGTCTCTGGACGATCGTCATGTTAACAACCCAATGGTCAGAAGAGTTGTGGAGATATTAATAATAATAACAATCCTTTTTCTATAACACTGTATGCCAAGCATGCTCTAAGTGCGTAGACATTATTAACCCGTCAGTTGAGTGTGCACTCAATATTCATTATCATCTCCCTGGGGAGCATACAATCAGTGCCCTTAAGTCACTGACTGACTCACAACAACCTAATCTGTACCTGACAAGATTGAGAGGAAAATCTATATACCTTATGTACATTCATGATCACAACCAAACAAAACAGTAACTCAACTCTGATATTTAGAACCTGAAATCATCTTCAATTCTATTAAATCTCACGTCATATACACATTGTAATTGAGAGAGCATCAATAATCTATTGACATCGAGCATTTGCTTCAATAAATACTGTACACAGTTGTGGCACACTGAAGCCAGTAGGATTCTAGGGAGGAGTGCAGTGTGACAGACGATACACAGGTCTAGGGATGTGGCTGTCGGGGTCGGTCTAGTGGTGGTGACATCAACTGGTGGGGAACTCCATTGACGGCGAGTGTCGGACTTGTCGATAGCAGGGCTTACAGACGGGGACGGGCCGGCGAGAGTAGTGTCCGGGGAGCGGGATGTAGCGGGCAATGCAGCGCGTACAGAACACCTCACCGCACTTCCAGCAGTGGAACTGGAATCAGAACAATATACACATATACATAATGTACACACCAGTCTTCACAAGCTGGGTCATACTGGGTCAGATGTGTTAGACTACAAGATTATCGTTTTCCCTCCTTCAATAGACTTAATTAACATTCACTAATATCCACATTGTATCTGCAACATGTACCTGTATGAGAAACATAATTTAATGTCTGACAAACCATTATTTAAAGATTTCACAAATGTCACCCAAAAATATCTTTAAAAAAACAACTCTTATTGACGTTTCCCAAATACCAGATAAAAACGAATACCTCTTAAAATACAAATAGCAAGAGAAGTGAGGTAACTATGTAGTGGCTTGAAAGCAACACATTCTGGACCAGAACATCAGTGGATATTCAGCTGGAGTTATACATTGTAACAAAACTCTCTCACATCTGGTCAGCTCATGAGTCAAGGTAAGTATGTTAATCCTTAACCAGCTGTTCAAGTTTGCTGGCTTCAAACTGGATCCAATATTTCATGCATTTTAATAAAGAAATGTTGTATCACTAACAATAACAAAGGATTTGAAGGTTACAAATATGTTACACTGTATAATCACCATCAGTTAAGTGTTAATTGTTCAGAATTCTACAGGACAGCAGTTGTCTCCCTTACACAAGACACTAAGAAACAGACAGTTTTCAGTTTCAAAAGTTCTGTTAAATAGTCTGTGCAATAGTTTATAGAAGGTGTCAAAATTTAAGATGTCTGTAAAATGTGCAGAACTTTCAAACAAATGAATTCTTCCATGTTTCAACAAATAATTCTTGATAAAGGTAAAGAATGAAGTGACTGGTTATCCAGAAGTACAGTACCCAGCAACACATTGTGTTACTTGGCATGTACAGGACACATTGTGTTACTTGGCATGTATAGGATACAGTGTTGTACTTGGCATGTACAGGACACATTGTGTTACTTGGCATGTACAGGACACATTGTGTTACTTGGCATGTACAGGATACAGTGTTGTACTTGGCATGTACAGGACACAGTTTCTTACTTGGCATGTATAGGATACAGTGTTGTACTTGGCATGTACAGGACACATTATGTTACTTGGTATGTACAGGACACAGTGCTGTACTTGGTATGTACAGGACACATTGTCTTACTTGGCATGTACAGGACACATTGTGTTACTTGGTATGTACAGGACACATTGTGTTACTTGGCATGTACAGGACACATTGTGTTACTTGGTATGTACAGGACACAGTGTTGTACTTGGCATGTACAGGACATGGTGTTGGTATGTACAGGACACATTGTGTTACTTGGCATGTACAGGACACATTGTGTTACTTGGTATGTACAGGACACAGTGTTGTACTTGGCATGTACAGGACACACTGTCTTACATGGCATGTACAGGTACAGTGTCTTACTTGGCATGTACAGGACACAGTGTCTTACTTGGCATGTACAGGACACAGTGTCTTACTTGGCATGTACAGGACACAGTGTTGTACTTGGCATGTACAGGACACATTGTGTTACTTGGTATGTACAGGATACAGTGTCTTACTTGGTATGTACAGGACACAGTGTTGTACTTGGCATGTACAGGACACAGTGTCTTACTTGGCATGTACAGGATACAGTGTCTTACTTGGCATGTACAGGACACAGTGTCTTACTTGGCATGTACAGGACACAGTGTCTTACTTGGCATGTACAGGACACAGTGTCTTACTTGGTATGTACAGGACACAGTGTTGTACTTGGCATGTACAGGACACATTGTGTTACTTGGTATGTACAGGACACAGTGTTGTACTTGGCATGTACAGGACACAGTGTTGTACTTGGCATGTACAGGACACAGTGTGTTACTTGGCATGTACAGGACACAGTGTTGTACTTGGCATGTACAGGACACAGTGTTGTACTTGGCATGTACAGGACACAGTGTTGTACTTGGCATGTACAGGACACATTGTGTTACTTGGTATGTACAAGATACAGTGTTGTACTTGGCATGTACAGACACAGTGTTGTATTTGGCATGTACAGGACACATTGTGTTACTTGGCATGTACAGGACACAGTGTTGTACTTGGCATGTACAGGACACAGTGTTGTACTTGGTATGTACAGGACACAGTGTCTTACTTGGTATGTACAGGATACAATGTTGTACTTGGCATGTACAGGACACATTATGTTACTTGGTATGTACAGGACACAGTGCTGTACTTGGTATGTACAGGACACATTGTCTTACTTGGCATGTACAGGACACATTGTGTTACTTGGTATGTACAGGACACATTGTGTTACTTGGCATGTACAGGACACATTGTGTTACTTGGTATGTACATGACACAGTGTTGTACTTGGCATGTACAGGACACACTGTCTTACATGGCATGTACAGGTACAGTGTCTTACTTGGCATGTACAGGACACAGTGTCTTACTTGGCATGTACAGGACACAGTGTCTTACTTCAGCATGTACAGGACACATGTACATGCATGACACAGTGTTGTACTTGGCATGTACAGGACACAGTGTTGTACTTGGCATGTACAGGACACATTGTGTTACTTGGTATGTACAGGATACAGTGTTGTACTTGGTATGTACAGGACACAGTGTTGTACCTGGCATGTACAGGACACACTGTCTTACATGGCATGTACAGGACACAGTGTCTTACTTGGCATGTACAGGACACAGTGTCTTACTTGGCATGTACAGGACACAGTGTCTTACTTGGCATGTGGAGGATGAAGTATGTTTTAATAAAAATAACAGTCACTCTGGAAGACTTGAAGGTGTTAGTATTGGTATTTTAAGCATGTCAAGAAGTTAGTCTTGAATGGTGAGTAGAGATGAATGTGGAAGCTTGAGGAATGATTCACACCTGACTGAAGATGTGAAATGTCCAAAGAAGCAAACACGAAACAGTTTCATAACGACTGTTTAAACCAATTGACAAATTTGAACGTTCTTTCGAAGCATATCAATCTGTCACACCTGAAGAAACATTTTCCTGATAACTTATGTCCAAAAATCAAAAGATAAAAATTCTCACACGACTTGCCCACCACCAGTAATGACTACAACGCCCAAAGAATAACTCTGTTTTTGTATGTCACAAATAAACAGGGCAGAGATGACACTGTCCTTTCCACAAGCCAGAAAACATAAAGAGGATCAGAGACAAAACTGAAGGAAAGAAATGAGACAACCCCAGATGACCTTTGTGACCTACGCCAGGTACTAGAGTCTGAACTACGGCAGCAGGTTGGATTAACATAATGGTAATCGGGGCAGTAAACTGAAACTCCCTTATCCCTGTTTTCTGCATGGTTGGCATAGTAACATGCATCCATTTTCATCCAATTAAATGTTCCGTTAGTTGTTTTAAGTTCCAACATTGAGAAGTCATGAAGGCATGCATTCACATGCTACATATGATAACAATCATTTATTCTGAATCAGTGAAGAAGAATTTATTAGTTTCATTCAAGAAGCCCATGTAATCAGATTCACAAATGCATGCCTTCCCAAGATGTTCACATGTCAGAAAGGAAAGAAGATGGTAAAATAAACTTTGTATGCACAAACGTGCCACAGGTCAATTGAAGTTGCAAAATGCTTTTTAAAAAAAGTTCAATGAAAATGATGACATACCTTAAGTGAAAATTCCTGCCCAGATCAAATCAAATTCAGACTTTAGTTGACCAAAAGCTTAAGTAGCTTCTTAAGGAGATACAAAGATTACTGTTGTATGAAAAACTCTCATACACATGTGTGTATTACCATCCTTTGAGAAGAGTTGATTATATCGAGTGTTAGAGATGATAATATAGGTTATTAATACATATGTTAGCAACAAAAACTGATGAAAATCCATACATATCATTCCTTGTTACTGTGTACAAGAAGTGCTTACATTTAATGTAAAATCTCAGCTGTAGATAACTCAGTAAACTTTGGATAAGTGAACAATTAACTGCTTCCTTGGAACATGAAATCAGTTCATTTCACCAATCTTAATGTGTTAACGAATTTAGCCTAAAACTGAATCGAAAGTAAAATGAGTCTTGCCTTCTTGACGTAGTGGTCAAAGGGGGTGGCACAGCTACAGTTGTGGACATTGCGGAATGACCTCCACTCTACAGCAACTGTTTTCAACTCCATGAGGAGCTGATCCAGCGAGAGTGTCTCGGAACTCGGGGATCTTTGGAGCAGACTGCTGTCCATAGCATAACCATCGTCAAAACCCGATCTGGACATCTGGGAACTTGATTCATCAAAGCCTGACTCTGAGTCACTCTTTACATGGTTGCCGGACAGGTCGGCATCTTTTGATTCGATGTCGTTGTGGTTAGCTTCTGCTATTTTCAATGTCAACTCATCGATGTGGCCAGCAAGAAACCCGTCTAGCGACTCCATGGACAGGAAACCCTGAAGTTTGCGCTGAATGGTCTCGTCGGATTTGCCCAGCAGCTTGCAGATTTGCGTCACTCTCTGGAAAAGAAAAGGTAGTGAGCAATACGGGTCCCTGACTCTTCTCCATGGTCAAAACATCTGGAATGCAAACATCTTTTTGATTTCAAAACATTGGACTGGTTTTTTTAGGGAGAGCAACCAATCTGGGATTAAATGTATCCTTGTGTTATGTTTTTTCCCCGACACTTTAAGAACATCTGTTGTCTCGATTATCCCATGAACAATTGTAAAACATGTCATTAACCTCTAAAAGACAACTTTATCCTGAACACAAACCATCATTTAAGAGTTTACATGGGCTTCACACATTGTACCCATGTGGGGAATTGAACCCGGGTCTTCAGTGTGATGAATGAATGCTTTAACTACTATGCTACCCCACCGCCCCCATAAAATAGGAAGTACACAGAACATGTTTTGAGTCGGACTATCTACTCTACACCATGAACTAACAGAAAAAAAGGGCCTAATTATGACCATCACTAGGTTTTCAATATTGTTCAGGTGACATGATTCCAACCAATTGTAGAAAGTCAGTGTCATCACAGGTGGAACATACATCTCAAGATTCAGCCGTTACTGTTTATTTCAGAGAAGATGTTTACAAAGCCAGGCAAGACGACCATGACACAGGAACATTTAACATTCAGCCAGCCGAACTGAGAAACAATGTGAATAACAAATATAATGTTCACCTTCTCCAGTAGTCTGACATGATCTTCTAGAGAGGAGCTGTGATCTTTGGCTGCACTCAGAATGTCCTGCACATGCTCCCGGGGATGGATCCCGTTCTCGAACCGGTTGTACATGCCCTTCCAGAACCTGCAGCAGTAGAAGTGACTGGGTCAGATAGCTGCCGTCCAGTGGCCTCTGTCACACTCAGAGGACCCGTGAAGGTCTGGGCTAGGACTGATCTTCAGCAACCCATGCCTGTCGTAAGAGGCGACTAACGGGATCTGGTGGTCAGACTTGCTGACTGGGTTGACACACGTCATCATATCCCAATTGTGCAGATCGATGTTCATGCTGTTGATCCCTGGATTGTCTGTTCCAGACTCGATTATTTACAGACTGCCACCATATAGCTGAAATATTGCTGAGTGTGGCGTAAAACTAAACTCACTCACTCACACTCAGAGGACATTGTTGTCCCACAGAGGCAACCCTTGAGATGTGGATTTATCTACATTGTCTTCTCACAAACTGTAATGCCACTCTCTGCACTATTACAATTAAATAAATCACATCTGGACCAGTGATTGACATCATGAGCACTGATCCGTGACAATGTAATACAATGATGGACATTCAACAACCTCAACATCTGATTCATGACACTGTAATACAATGATGTACATTCAACAACCTCAACATCTGATTCATGAAATGACCTCTTACGACAATGGGTTGCTGTACATCTATCAATAACCGGAAACCCCATAGGTTTCATGATTTGTTTGAAGGCAATGTCTGTTCCATAATCCTTATGAAACAAAGTCCACAAATCAGGTTGTATGTGTGAGAAAACAGTGTTTCTCTGCTGTCAGCAATACTCCAGCTTGAGTATAAGAATGAGATATGTCATGTAGGAATTCAAGATGTTCAGAAACAAACATGAAGACTTTGAAACCACAATAAGAGCAGTTTATCTCAGGATCAGAATGCCCACATTTCAAAATCAATTTCCCACATTTATCTGTGACTTACTTTATGCACTGTGGTCGAGTGTTGGGGATTAGCACCGGGTGTGAAATCTCGTACTCCTTCTTGAACAAAGGGTTGATGTATTCATTCATGTGTTTGGCAAGGTAGCCCCATAGCGAGTAGGTCCTCTCATTCAGCCTGGACAGAAACAAACAGGAAAATAATACAGTGTTTCCAAGGAACATCGTCTTGTGTGGTTTGTTGTTTAACACCTCACTCAGCAATATTCCAGCTTTATGGTGATGGTCTGCAAGTAATTGAGCCTGGACCAAACAATCCAGTATCAATATTCAGCATAACAATGTCCAGACTGTCCAGATGTCCTTTTGTCTTTATCTTGCTTTGAATAAATCTAGCAATATGTGAGTCTGTAGTTTACTAAATACTATACACACTGCAAGGATAAGACAAACAGACTGGATGTATTGAGAGAGTTATTATATGATCCTGTCTAACAACGGCCTGTGGTGATGGACTGACAGTATTGAGAGAGTTATTATATGATCCTGTCTAACAACGGCTTGTGGTGATGGACTGACAGTATTGAGAGAGTTATTATATGATCCTGTCTAACAACGGCTTGTGGTGATGGACTGACAGTATTGAGAGAGTTATTATATGATCCTGTCTAACAACGGCTTGTGGTGATGGACTGACAGTATTGAGAGAGTTATTATATGATCCTGTCTAACAACGGCCTGTGGTGATGGACTGACAGTATTGAGAGAGTTATTATATGATCCTGTCTAACAACGGTCTGTGGTGATGGACTGACAGTATTGAGACTGGAGGCATCTCTATGCCTACCTCAAGTCCAGCCTGTCTTTCTCACAGTTGCCGATGAAAGTCCCAAACTGACAGGAGTAGGCGTGGTCGTGGATTGTGAGCAGGAATCTCTCGTTAAACTGGAAAGCACAGGGGAACTGTTGGGTCATCTGCCACGTCCCTTCAAGGAACTGGGTGAAGATGGGGGACACTTCCTTCGCATCCACAGTGTCCAGGAAGCCACACCGGTCAGTGAACTTGTGGCCGAAGGAGAGCCACTCTTTTTCTATCAGTGCCTACAACAGAGAAAAACAAGACTACATGAAAATATTGAACATATAGGCAATGTAATGTGATAAATAAGGCCACAAATATTTTAAATCATGGTTGAAACACCTTGGAGACAAGATACTGGATGTTTACCTGAAATCCTTGTATGGTCCGGTAGTAAGGGTCCAGCATCAGGCTGGCAAGACTAGAGGTCTGGGCTCTGCGGTCCCAGCCATCAGAGCAGTGGATTAATACACTTGTGCCTTCAGTAATGGCCTGAAGCAGAGAAACAATAACACATCAAATACAGGTTCCGTGTCTGTCCTGAATATATTCACATTCAACACCTGCTTCTATAGGACAACCATCCCTCACAATACCTGGCGCCTTCAGCCAGAACATGTATTGTATCATGTACACAATACAAGCAGGAACTACAGGATGGACATCAGACCAACAAGCACCTGTTGGTGTGGAACACTACTTACATGAGCTATGAAAGCCGACGTCTCCATCATTGCCTTGATGTGTTTCAGCCAGTTACAGCTCTCCAGACCAGATAGAAAGGAATTCATCGATGGGTTCTTTAGTTCACAGACTGAAACATCACAGGTCACAGACTGAAACACCACTCTGCATACAACTTCATTCAGTTGAATGAGTCGGTTATTCTGGTTTAATCTTGATCACTTTACTAGCCCATTTACTGACACCATTGGCCTAACAGTGCCCTATGGAAGCTCCACATTAGAGTCTTCACTCAAACATCACAAATGAAAACACCCTTCATTCAGGGCCAATTTGCATCACACTCAAAATAGATACAGAACTAAATATCTGAAGTATCACAACATTTTAAATTGTTTTCATTGCATTGTAAAGGCTGTATCTTAAATTTCCCCTGCCATCAAAAGATGATGGAGTTATGCTTTAACATAAGCCTGGATTGTGGACTATCTACTCACCATCTAACAACTTCTGTAGACTACTTCTCATTACATGGATATTTTCTATTCCTAAGAACTGAAATTTGATATTGGAATAAAAGTTTTCGTTTTCATATCCCTTCCCTGCTGCTTTGTTGGCCATTGCGTTGATCTGAAAATAGTGAAAAAAGTGTGACAGCAACTGAAGTGGAGTAAAATCTTTCCTGAGGTACTGGCACAGAAGGCATGATTACCTATACAGTCTGGACGATGAGTAGCATTACTTATCAGTATGGCAGTAATGCTCACACCTCTTGGATTCAACTGACAAACCCCATGGAACAATGTTGATCATTTTTTGGTCTGCTACAGAGAAACCCTGGGTGTGAGAAGAACCACAGCCAAAATAGTGGATGGGTGGGTGGCTCAGTGGGTGGGTGAGCAAGTGAACTTCTATGCTGTTGTTAGTAATGTTATGGACAGAGGGTGTTTTCACAAATGTTACTCATGCTGGAACTGAAACCTGTGGCGTCGGTACGGCAACTCTTCAACCAATAATCAACCCCACAACCCTTCATTAAAGATATCACTGACAGCATCACAGTGATGACTTAATATAAAGACAGCACTTGAAGTACCAGCATGCTGTGCCCTCCTATACTGACCTTGGGCCTTGTGTCCACCACATACATGTATTTAGATTTCGGGTTGGCTCTAAGTATGGCTTGCAGCATCTGTTCATCCTCCACACAGCGAGCGCTGAATCCTGCCAACGGTTGACTGCAGCGTGTAATTCCTGCCTGAAACAATACAGATTTAAGCTCATATTGCGTTATCACCAAGCTGCACATGTCTCATAACACTGTGCTTGCTAATACATTAAGGAGAGGCACGCTATCAATGCTATCTCAGAAATACATGACATGTTTAGGCTCTTATAGAATGGCCAAGATTTTGTTTTGAGCAATAACTATTTGAGAAAAAGATCATAACACTCTATTTTATTAATGCCTGACAATCATGTGTAAATCTCATAAACACACATTCACTGAGAACTGAGGATAAAACATCTCATATTTAAAATAATAAACTACATGCTTGTTTCCTGTGCCTTCCTATAGATCATTCTGGTGTCCCCCGCCATGATGTTGCTGGAATATTGCTAAAAGCGGCGTTAAACTAAACTCAGTCAGTCAGTCAGTCCTATAGATCATCAAAACATGTACTAACACAGATGCTGAAAGCAAATCATACCCATGAAATAATGTTCTGCTCTAAGCATCTTTCACTGTCATTTTAATCACAGGGAACAAAGCATATGCCATACCATTATAATCTGGAATTAATTAAAACCTGGATTAGCCATAAAATATTTGCTCCTTGTGAGCACGGTATTCAGTGGTTGATAGAGGCGTTTGATGAAGCCAGTTATATGACAGATATGAAGCCCGTTGTATGACAGATGAAGCCTTTGGACATTGGCCTCATCAGTGATGTCTGCCATGGCTTGTCATGTGTTCATATTTAATAGGTCTGTTCCTACCCACAACTTTGATCATACACTGGAATAGGATTACTTCAAGCTGAACACTTAGATGCTATTAAATATGCATTCTGGCAAGTTTTAATCCTCTTTAGTCTGGCTTTTATGCTGAATATTGCCCTCCGAGAATATCTGCCTTGTAGACTCCTGAATCAAAGACACCATCCAGAGAGCTGTGAAAACCTTTCCATGGATCAATAGTGTGCGCTAGGGTTTGAATGTGGTATATATATTACCTAGCTGTAATGTGTGGTGTGGTTCATCCTACTGAAGGGTGGTGTGGTTTGAATGTTGCCTTTATATTAGCTTTATATTCACTTGGGAGACAAGAGTGGGTCGCTAAGTCCGATTCTAACCCAGTTCTTCACTAGGGAGACAAGTGTGGGTCGCTAAGTCCGATTCTAACCCAGTTCTTCACTAGGGAGACAAGTGTGGGTCGCTAAGTCCGATTCTAACCCAGTTCTTCACTAGGGATACAAGTGTGGGTCGCTAAGTCCAATTCTAACCCAGTTCTTCACTAGGGATACAAGTGTGGGTTGCTAAGTCCGATTCTAACCCAGTTCTTCACTAGGGAGACAAGTGTGGGTCGCTAAGTCCAATTCTAACCCAGTTCTTCACTAGGGATACAAGTGTGGGTTGTTGAAGTTCAATTCTAACCCAGTTCTTCACTTGGGAGACAAGTGTGGGTCGCTAAGTCTGATTCTAACCCAGTTCTTCACTAGGGAGACAAGTGTGGGTTGCTAAGTCCAATTCTAACCCAGGTCAGCACTAGGGAGACAAGTATGGGTTGTTAAAGTCCAATTCTAACCCAGGTCATCACTAGGGATACAAGTATTGGTTGTTGAAGTCCAATTCTAACCCAGGTCATCACTAGGGAGACAAGTATTGGTTGTTGAAGTCTGATTCTAACCCTGTTCTTCACGAGGGATACAAGTATGGGTTGTTGAAGTCAAATTCTAACCCATTTCTTCACTAGGAGACAGGTATTGGTTGCTGAAGTTCAATTCTAACCCAGTTTTTCACTAGAGAGACAAGTATGGGTTGCTAAAGTCCAATTCTAACTTCTTCAAGGGGGTATTTTATTACCAACAATGTCATGTGCGGTTATACATTCTATAGAACTGTGGCGTTGTCTGAATGTGACAAGCTGTTGAGTTTTACTTCTATAGTGTTTAGTGTGGATGAACAAAAGCGTCAGTCCACAGCTACAAAAGGGTCCTTCCATCTGCCATCCATGTCTATTTGATACAAGCATTGCTTCCACTGGACAGCCAAGCATTATCCACCAAGTATACAGCACAGACTGTTATTACCCAAATGGGGGAACATGAATAAACTGATCAGCAATTGTCAAGTTTCTCTCTCACTCAAACCTGCAGATATTGACAGATGCTTAGAGAAATGACTTACAATGGCAGACATGATTGGCTCAACATGTCCCATAGTGTAACAGATGCTAAGCCAAGGCTGAAGCCTTGCTTCTGTTCTATATCAGTTATGTCTATATATAGCCTAATGACCTACAGTAACACTTCACAAATGAGGTCTGTGTGTTTGCATCAAGGCCACAAAGTGTAGCAAAGTCATCCTGTTCCTGACCTCCTCTACCACTGACATCCTACCCTGCAGTAATTCCAATATTGATTCTATTTTACTTGGCATTGTAGTGTTTACAGTCAGATTCTGTGATAATCTTAGTGTGTACAAGGCTTTTAAATACCATCCAACTATCTCATGGGGCCTCTGTTTCCTGCCCCATCCACCAAGATAGCACCAACATTCTGCTTTGATCACTACACCATTATTCCCAAGTGGCTGATGTTAATACTGATACAGCAATGTGGCATTACCTGCTTCTTCTACACAGAAATGGACGCTCGTAAGTGTATGACAGTCATCTAATATCTGCCACATCGCTTAGTAAATAACATTCCCACAAGAGTGAGGGAGTTAAAATTTTAATATTTTATCATATAGTGTCCATTCCTGCAAGAGACGGCATGAACAATGCACGAGTGATGATTACAATGCATGTAACATTTGAAATAGTTTCAAGAACGATTATTAATCATAACCAGACAAAGTAATCCTGATCTGCTCACTGATCATTTTGTGATATCTTTCTACGCACTTAGCTCAAATCAGGTGTATGAAATGTCTACTGTGTGTATTAAATGTGTACTTTGTTGAATTAAGCTCCCTATTAGTCCCTAATGGTTTTCTCCAAATGTGTTTATATTAAAACTTCATAAATAACTTTTTTTTTGTAATCTGTACAAGTTCTGGTGTTTCTTTTCTATCAGAGAAATGACCAGTCCAGTCAGCTGCAGTCCGTATATCAGTCAGCAGTATGTTCAACAAAAGGCTTATAGCTTCTTTGATTGGCATTCTAGAAGTTGGGTAGATGAACAATGACGACTAGTTTCATGGAAATACAAGTTTTTTATTCTGCATAGGCGATGTTTCGACATAGATTCTAATGTCATTGTCAAAAAGTTGCCTATACAGAATAAAGAACTTGCATGTCCATAAAATTAGTCCTCATTCTTCAAAAGGTTTATAGGGCTGAAGCTATAATAGGCTGTTCTTAGTAATACCACCACCATGTTGTTGTTGCTGCTGGTTTGTAACACCCCACTTAGCAATATTCTGGCAATATGATGGAAGACTGTAGGTGCTTAGTCTGAACTAGACAATCCTGTTATTGATAGTTTTTGAAACCTCAAGGCACGATGACATGCAATCAATTACATCATGGAACCATGCCACCAGATGTCTTGGTCACTGGAAGGGTCCTATTCTATGGTAAGTAACATCAGGAACACAAACAATGACTTCACATAATGTCAACATGTTTGGAATAAAACCCAGGTATTCACAAGCTACTCATAAAGTGTAAGTCTCTTGCCACATCTTCAAAACTCTTCCCAACTTAAGACACATAGATACCGGATCCCAGCTCTGAAGGACACCTTCCTACCGACACATGCCAACACCGCTCTTCCATGTACAGAGAAAGTATTGATTCTGTTGTACATCTTTGTTTAATCACCAGAAGACGTAATTGGTATATTACAGATAGTGTGGACAGTTCCAGCTGTGTGTACATTGCAAGTGATTACTGCCAAGTCTGAGATGAACTAACAACAATCAATTTATAATTGATCACGGAGAGACTATTGAACGGAATCCTCTCCAAGTAATTTCACCAAAGTGTCTGAGATGGGTTGGACGGCATTAAAAAGGTGGAGGTAAGTGAAGTTCAGCCTGAAGCTCCTGCAACAGTGGCTGAGCACCTTACCGCTATCTTCAATGTCAGACCTATTCATGGTTCATTATGGTTGAACAGGGACAAACGGACCTTCAAATAATGTTTTCAATATGGCTACTTTGGCAGCCATGTTTAGAAACATTACATATGACTGCAATAGTACAATAACAGATTCAAGTGATATCAGTGTGTGTATAACTGAAGTGGATCCATGTGATGTGTGGCAGACTCACCTGATTTTCCCTGTGTAAGTACGAGAGTACTGGGAGACGTCCACGACTCCGGAACTTGGAGCTGCCGACCAACACCGGTGTGGCAGCACAGGCAGGAACATACATCAGGCTGGGATATGTATCACACAACTGGAATGAAGAGACCATGTATAGCAGAGTTAGAATATAACACCATGTATCACACACCTGTAGTATAAGACCATGTATCACACACCTGTAGTATAAGACCATATATCACACACATGGAGCAAAAGACCTAGTATAACACAGATAATAACACTATGTATCACACCGCTCTAGCATAAGACCATGTATCACACAGAAGGAATGTATGAGAGAAAATGAGACATAACAATCTAGTTTGAGATAATCTTGCAATGGTAAGGATGCATGAAGGAGATAAAGTATATATACAAGTCATGTTGTTAAATTTAGAATGTTTCATCATACAGACAATATTTCATAACACAAAGTAACAATGTATAGACAACAGTACATTATGCAGACAATGTCCCACCACTTACTTCATACTCCTTGTTGAGGCTGGTGAGGGACCAGTTCTCATTGGGCACCCCCATACGTAGGTACTCTGTCTGTATATCATACAGGTCCCAGCCATATGACTTGGTCGTATTGTCCGACACCAGGAAGTGGAATGCATACAGTTTCTCTATGTTAGCTGCAACCCAAAATACACTGTGTACAAGGGACACACAATAGGACACAAACTGAACCTCATGGAAAACATATGGCTGTTATTAGCTGATCCTTGAAAAGACATAGATAAGCCTAAGGATCAGAGCATCAGAAACAAACCCTCAAGCTGTTGCATTGGAAAAACTAACAAAACAAACGTAACCATTGATGTCAGGTAACTGGTACAGATCAGCACTTCCCTGAATTTGTGAAGAGTTACTGAATGTTTTTTTGTCTGACGAAAATATTAACCCTGTTCTTGGCTAACCATGAATTTGTTTTTTCTCTGTGAAAATATTGCAAATTATTTAAAATTTCAAAATTCCAGAATAGCTAAGAGCATGCATTCATTTCCTGATGGCAAAGTTACAGATACAAATATGGAGTGGTTTATGAGCTAAGCTGCAGAAAATAAATGCACCACTGTTTTTGGGGAGGGATGAGTACTATACAATCAGTTGAACTGAGTGTAATCTGTTTTGACTACATGATCAGGAATATTTAAACCCTCTAAAGGTTTGTTTGATTTTAACAATTTGATCTCTCAACACTCACCCTCAAACAGAGTTAAAGATACTACCGGGACCTCAACACTCAAATAACCGAACCTAATTCCCCAATCCAAAACATACAACCTCTGTATGACAGTCATCTTAAAACATCCCTCGTTACTGGCCACATCTCATTCAAGACACAAACAACAAGTAAAGCACCACTGGCACGACATGACCCACATTTATATGAACTTTTTCCTGGTATAATCTGACAAGCAATTCCATCTGAGTCTATCAATCAGTGTTACCGACTTGGGCAGTCACACGTGACAGTTCTGGACAGTGTCAGGGAAGGCACATCAGTCAGTGGAGACGAAGGAGGAGGAGGGTGGAGCACACTCCAGAGATGCTTTGCCAGCTGCTCAGTGTATTGCAAGGATAACAACAGCAGACGCAAATGTTTTAATGAACACCCAACTGCAAATACTATGGATTACCAAAGGGGCAACAATTACCTGCAGATCCTAGATAGAGCAGGACCTGATTTACACCTGCTCTTGTCCCTTGGGCCCACTGAGCAAAGCAATCGTAACGCTACAACTGCCGTTAGACAATGTTAAAGTACAGGAGTTACGACTGTCGAAGTGAGCATGATAGATTAGATGTGTCTAACTGGGAAATCAAACGGAAGTCCACTCAATCAAACTAAGTCCACTCTATTTACTGATCTGATTTTTCTCTCCAGAACTTCCGTTTGATTAAAAAAGTTGTGAAGTGACCTTATATGGAGGACTGTGACAAAACAATCAAAGCAGTGACTGTCTATCTCCTGCAGGATTGTGACAGACTGAACAAAGCAGTGACTGTCTATCTCCTGCAGGATTGTGACAGACTGAACAAAGCAGTGACTGTCTATCTCCTGCAGGATTGTGACAGACTGAACAAAGCAATGACTGTCTATCAGCTGCAGAAACGTGACAGACTGAACAAAGCAGTGACTGTCTATCTCCTGCAGAAACGTGACAGACTGAACAAAGCAATGACTGTGTATCAGCTGCAGAAACATGACAGACTGAACAAAGCAGTGACCATCTATCTCCTGCAGAAACGTGACAGACTGAACAAAGCAATGACTGTGTATCAGCTGCAGAAACATGACAGACTGAACAAAGCAGTGACCATCTATCTCCTGCAGAAACGTGACAGACTGAACAAAGCAATGACTTTGTATCAGCTGCAGAAACATGACAGACTGAACAAAGCAGTGACTGTCTATCTCCTGCAGAAACATGACAGAATGAACAAAGCAGTGACCATCTATCTCCTGCAGAACATGACAGACTGAACAAAAGCAGTGACCATCTATCTCCTGCAGAAACATGACAGACTGAAGATAGCAGTGACCATCTATCTCCTGCAGAAACATGACAGACTGAACAAAAGCAGTGACTGTCTATCTCCTGCAGAAACATGACAGACTGAAGATAGCAGTGACCATCTATCTCCTGCAGAAACATGACAGACTGAACAAAAGCAGTGACCATCTATCTCCTGCAGAAACATGACAGACTGAAGATAGCAGTGACCATCTATCTCCTGCAGAAACGTGACAGACTGAACAAAAGCAGTGACTGTCTATCTCCTGCAGAAACATGACAGACTGAAGATAGCAGTGACCATCTATCTCCTGCAGAAACATGACAGACTGAACAAAAGCAGTGACCATCTATCTCCTGCAGAAACATGACAGACTGAAGATAGCAGTGACCATCTATCTCCTGCAGAAACGTGACAGACTGACAAAAGCAATGATCTCCAGCAGTATTGCCTAAACCACCGCCTGACTCACCTGGCCTTGACAGCTCCTGAAGGGAAGTGAAGATATCATGACAGTCACGCTCACGGGGGATGACGAAGATGATGCTCATGAAGTTTTTGCAGCGTATCTGGATGGGTGAGCCTCCGGTTGTGATTGGCATCTTCTCCACATTTCCCATGTGCATGTGGAGGATCTGAAACAGAACTTATACTATCAGCATTGACATTTTAATACTATCTGCACAAACAACTAATGTTAAAGTTCAGCTCCTTTAGTCTGTGAGAAAGAAATTTTAAGGTCAAACAAGCCATTTGAGAGAATTTAAGAGTACGATTAAAATATAAAAATTGTTAAAAAAACAACAGCACAACAAATGGTAGCCACATTGAAAATTGGACCAAGTAAATGGTAGGGGTGAAACGGTGTGCTCCTACCACGGTATGGTACATATTGCTCCTACCACGGTACGGTACATATTGCTCCTACCACGGTATGGTACATATTGCTCCTACCACAGTACGGTACATATTGCTCCTACCACGGTACGGTACATATTGCTCCTACCACGGTACGGTACATATTGCTCCTACCACGGTACGGTACATATTGCTCCTACCACGGTATGGTACATAATGTTCCTACCACGGTACGGTACATATTGCGGTACAAGGCCTTGGTTTGGTCCGTTTCGGTTCGATACACGAGATATGATCATAATGCAGAAAATCGACAATAACAGCCAAACCTAGATAGATTTTGACAAAATGTTTCGATTTCTAGACATTTTTTTTTAGATTTAAAAAGTTTAACAAAATGACGGTGCGAAAACCGAATATACTGACTGTGTGGATTGCATTATGGTATAACCGAATCGAAGGTATAGTATTAGAACTGCGGTATACCGTTTCACCCCTAGTAAAGGGCATAGTTGTTTTTTCTTCAATATGGTTGCCGTGTCTGCCAAACTGAAAACTGGATTTGAACCTCTTGGACAAATTCAGGGGTCACCATTGGTGGGGCAAAGCATGTGAACAAATACAAATGTCTAAGGGAAGAGGTGCAAACCAAGGGCACTGTTCCTGAAACATTGTCAAATGTCTTAGTAGATCACACATGTTCAGAGTTGTCTGCCATTGAATACGAGTCAATATGATGAAATGTCATGTTTCAGTGTTGAGAAAGGTAATGACTTGTGACTGCTATAATGTTACTGATGCAAGAAAGCATAACAAACATTAAAAGCTGATCCTCTGCATGACACAGGAAAACGGACTTGGTATAAACATCGTGTAATGACTTGAAGTTGTTTATCAAACAAGACAGAGCACCCTAATTCATTGAGACAGCAGCGCAAAGATCAACACAGTGATAGCAACACCCACAGAAGCATTAGACGAGAAGAAATTTACCTAATCTTTAGATTATTGTCAATCTTAAGAATTCTTCTTCTAACTTTTCATTAATTTTTTTAAGGATTGGACTATTCTTTAAAGCGTGTACTTCAAATCTATCTCGAACATGTTTCCAGCAACAAATCTGAAATCAATGGTCATTTGTGGTGCTCCAGTAAGGACAAATCAATTAATATTGTAAATTTATTTCCCATCAACACGTGGAGCAATTGAGAGGACTCAAAACTGTCAATATCATCATTGGCTGAGATGCAGCGCAGACTCCAAGCTGTGGAGGACACACATGTAGGCATGAAGCTGAGCATCATGGGAGAAGTAGGGATGAAGCAGAGCATCATGGGGAAGTAGGGATGCTAGAATCACAATGTTGGAATTGATTCTACTCATTTGTAATTTGAATAAATGCATAAAGATATTATTCACATTTTAAGATGCCTCTTACATAACCCTAATCTTGATTCCACATATTTTTGCTAAGATAAGCTACAACATAAACAGTTTCAATGCTTGGAAAATCAGTTTTTCTGAAGCAACTATAAATGATTACTGATTATCTTTATTTAACTTTATAATGGACGGAAATATTTTACAGCAAAAACATACAACAAATCACCCATTATAAAAAACACAATATCCCCTACATCTTAATTTGATTTGTATTGGGCAAATCTGAAACATGTATTAGACTTAAGAAGCGACAGAATATCAATCACTTGTGACCTTGAAGATATAAATCCACAAGGTCATTTCAATTCACTAAAATATGTTGGAAATTAAACTGATCAAATTATGATAACAATAAGGAAATGTAAATGTCAAACCAGTTCAAATTAAACCATAAAACTTCACACGTGGAATGAGAATTTTCTCTTCAATCCATACTTTGAACATCAAAGAAAATTGCAACATGCATAATTATGGCAGAAATCTAGTGATCACACTGCGTGCCATCCTATTGAATCTAACGCTGATTGATAATCGGCACTGCAAGGCAGGCATCTTCGTCAATGTGAAAACACAACCCGAAAAAGAAATCACTTCCAGTTGGGTACCATTTACGCCAATCAAACTTTCAAAGAAACCCATGGACGACAAGCTTTATCGTAAAACGACCTAAAGAGAGTGTATTATCATTCCCAATTACCGTTGTGTAGTAATTGGGAAATTGGCCACGATATTCCCTTTGGTTATCAGGAACATCAGTGGTCAGCGTGTGCTGTATTGATGGAATGTAATTATGCCATTTTGGGCTTTTGTCGAGCGAGATTGCCCTGTTTCTCTGTCTTTGTTGGAATGGGATAGCCCTCTGATGAGTTGAAGCAAACCAAACACTTGTTCCATAGTATGACCTCCATCACGTCAGATGGGTGGTCTGATGAAGTTGTGGACATTTGTAGGAAATACAAAGCGAATGCTTCCATAAGACTTATAATCGTTATCAGAAAATGACAATTTTTTGGCTAATAGTATATACTCTGGAATACTTCATTTGGGGTTCACCAATTGCAATGTGATTCTATTTAAGTTTGTTTTACACTGCTGTCAGCAATATTCCAGCCATATCATGGTGGTTATATCGAATCTGGGCCAATCTTTTGACTACATGTCACAACTTTTCTCAATCTTTTGACTACATGTCATAACATCAATTTTCATTTGATATAATAATGTTTTCCTAGTCATAATGGTTCATAGATCTTTCTATACTGGAGCGGTCTTCTTTTGAGCTTGTTGACCAATCCAGTCCATGTACTTTTCATGCAATAAATATGTTCAAACCAAGTCTGTGCCAGACACTACATTGATTGACAGCATGAGCCTCAGCCTTTGTATGTGACAATTGCTATGTCAAACATAGCCTGCAAACCTGCAGCGATCAGGAGGACAGGCCCCTCCAATTGTTGCATTAAGTAAAGGAATTTGACTGATGTGTTTGTGTGTTTACTTGCGTTTAATTTCAATGTAAAAAGCTTGAATATTCTGCAGTGCTTCTGAAAATGAAGTTGGCTCTTTGTCGACGTCCTTGACTTTATTTCCAGCAAAGACATTAGGAAGCTGCATAAAGTTGTGACGCTCTGTAACACAGACATATCTGAGCGATGTGGCCAAGTATTGATCCATTCTGGTGTGGCATGGAAGCGTTTAGGCCCTGGGAGAGGCTACAGTTCTGCACGGGACTTACGCACTTCTACACAAGTGCAGATGCAATTTCGGGTGATTTTAATGAGTGTGAATGTCAGGATTGACGTACGCAGGTATCAGGAATAGATAACTGACAGCCATTACGTGTGATCAAGTTGAGCCCTATTCCACATCCATGTAATTAACGTAGCACTGCTGAAAGCTAATACAGTTGTGACTTACAAAGATCATGCATTTCATGTACAGCTTCCCTATGCTTTATGGTTCTGGATGACTGGCAGTTGTCAGCTGTATATTGTCATATTTGCTCAGCAGAACTCATTATAGATCTTTATATAATGATGACGCCAAACTTTCATATCGCCATAACAGCATCGGACACTTCCTCAACACAAACAACACTCACATGAATTATTCAGATTGATGCAACTCATGGTGTTTACATTCATGTCTGAGATGATGCGTAATAGTAGATACTTTATTTTTACCATAGATGCTCTCTGCTTTCCTTCTATTCTTTGTAAGTGTTAATACAGTGACGTTAATGTAAGTACAAATTTCTTCATCCTCCTAGGAAATGTGTTTCCTTCAGTAATGATGGCTGCCATGTAACCATGTCCTTTGGACTATGTAGCATGGCATTTTATTCTACTTGCTTAGATCAATGCTCATGTTACTGACTTGAATATCAAGAAACAGTCATTATGTAGCTGGAATATTGTTGAGAGTGGTGATTAATAACATACATCATGAACAAACAGATCTGATTACACAGAAAGATCTAATATAAAAAGTAAATGTGCTGATACATCGTTTATCTGAGGTTTAAACATACCATCTCAAATGGTCACAAATGGTGAACACACTTACTCCCACATACAGACATGTGAAACTACACAAAAGCACAATCACTTCCTTAAAGATAACGGTCTGTCAGGCCCCCCAAGCTACTGTAATCCTATCTTACTTAGCCAATGTCAACTGAAAGGTTTCCAACAGAACTTACTACACAGCATTACAGCAGCCGTGTCATGAAATCAATGTAACAGTTGTTTATAACCACTCCTAGACAATCGCAGCCACTTTGTACATGAGCAATGGTCATTATCACCGGGCTGAGGTGAGGTGAGGCAAGACATGTACAAGGTGAAGTGAGGCAGGGCAAGGTGAGGCAAGGCAGGGTGAGGTGAAGTGAAGTGAGGCAGGACGAGGTAATCCACAATTACCATACACATACTGAACAGTATATTTTGAACCTTTAGGAAAAAAAATATCTGGAAATAAGATCAACAGGGATCAAATGGAACAGTTTTATTACATTTTCTGGGAATGTCATGATTTTGAGAAAAGCTCTAAATTCTGCTGACTTGGTCGACCTGCAATGGAGAAGACGTGACTCCTGTTGCAGCAGACTGACTGACTGAGTTTGGTTTTACGCCGCTTTTAGCAATATTCCAGCAACATCACGGCGGGGGACACCAGAAATGGGCTTCCCCATGTGGGGATTCGAACCCGGGTCTTCGGCATGACAAGCCAACGCTTTAACCATCAGGCTACCCCACCGCCCCTGTTGCAGCAGAGAGTAGATTACATAGGCAGCAGACACTGTGATCACAGTCCATGTTAACCAGACCACCAGCATGAACTGGCAGACCTGATTCTGTAACTTGAACATTGATTTCCCCGACAACAAATAATGGTTTGATCGTCATCCAAGTTACAACAAGCTCGCGACTAAACTGGTCTAACTTTACAATTAACTGTTTTTCTCTTGGAGGCGAAGGAAGGTCGAACACCTTTAGAATTCTTTGAGTTGGCAAAAAGCTTTGGGAAAAAGATCTGAGAAATTAATTAAGACTTTCTATAACTATTTTTTTCACAATGTACCTTTGACAAGTTTAAAAATTGCATCTTTCAACTGCACCATGTCAGGAAATAGGAGTGAAAGCCGTTCTCATGTACTTAAACCGAGAAAAGAAAGGGAGCTGGGTTTGATGCCACACTTTAAATATACTACACACAATTTGCTAAGGTCTGAGACTGAGAAAGACTTTTGGTCCTTAGCAGGTAATGTCTCATCACAGCTCTTCAGATGTTCAGCTTAATGATGGAGGAAGGCTTGACATGATACAGCTTATAGGTCATTAAGGCCTTTTTGAAACTGAGTAGGATTTCAAAGTTTGACTTGGAGAAAAGACTTAAAAATTCAACGACTGCTTATCTTTTTGAGATTTTCATGACTTTCAATTATTCTGGAGTAATTTCTGACACACTTAAAATGCAAAAAATTGTGAATTAGGTATGAGAAGTTACAACAGAAATGTGTTGCTAATATGTACCATATGTAACAACAGGAGTGAAAAATATTTTGAACAAGAGATGTACTGAAATTGTTTGTTTGTTAGTATAATACCAATGAGAATCATAAAATGTGATGAGTATCTTCAAGTTTAAAAACTTCCTGTAGGTTTAAGTAGTAATTCTAATTTGTTTTTCTTCTATCACAATACTGGTACAATGTGTGAAGCCCATTTCTGGTGTCCCCCGCCGTGGTATTGCTGGAATATTGCAAAAAGCAGCGTAAAACCAAACTCACTCACTCATTTAGGCTTTTCTATGCTTTTTCAAGGATCAGTTAATAACAGCCATATGTTTTCCACGATTTTCAGTGTGTGTCTTTCTACACAGATACTGTGGATTGGTACTGACACTATCAATGCTCGCTAAATGTATGTCACAGATGTGATCATGCAGTCAGCCACTAGGTTGCTTGTCTGACCCAGATTCCACTCTGACCAGATATTGGAGTAAAACCACTCTCAATCACAATAGGGCTTAAATGTCAACTCTAAATTCTTTCCCCCTTGGGTACACAGTGTATTTTGTGTTGCAGCCAACATAGAGAAACTGTATGCATTCTACTTCCTGGTGTCGGACAATACTACATGTCATGTCTAAAAGCGGTGTAAAACAATCACTTTCACAATACCATCGCAATAGCTGACAACTATCACAACACTATTGCCATAGTTACATTATCCCCAATAGTCACATCTAGTATGTCGGACTTGCCTGGCATCCCATGTTTAAATATTGCAGCAGCTTCAAAAGTCTCAAAAATGGCCTCAGAGTTATTAACACTTCAAATCTCAAGAATAGGTCACAGACAACTCTTAGCAAAAGCTTCCATCATGTGACTGAAAAGGTTCTGGCCCAATCAAAGGTTGTCAGTGTCGTCGGTGGATGCTCTTTGATCTCCATCACCTTCATCATCAATATTCCATCGGTCATCGCATATCTCACAAAAACCACACAGGAAACTATGATGGTACAGGCAATTTCAACATTAACATTCAAGCGCTTTTGTAGGCCTTGCTACAACCTTTCAAAGGTATTTTCAATCATCATATTTTTACAAACAGTAATTGAAGAGCTTCTCACATAGGATGTGCCTGTGGCTAAAAGGTTTCAAAAGCCGGTATCAATGTGGAAAGACACCATCACCCTTTATTACCGTCGACTTGTAAATATCTCTGCACGGAAGGGACACTTTCTTCACTAATTTGGGGAATAGTGAATTATTCTCTCCCTTGAAGAATATTTCAGTCGTAAAGATTATGGCACTTTGGACACGGCCATGACATCATACATGTGCATATGGATATCTTTATGGATGATTGTAAAACTTACAGAGGACATGTTTTATCAATGAATACCAATCCTTGTGATTTAGGTAATCTCTCTGTGCTTCTCTTGGTCCAATTACAAGGATATGGGTCTGCAATTGCACCTGGCACAATTTGGGAAGTTCCATTTGATTTTGTAACAACTGATGACATCTGCCATCACATAACCATTGACAACATCGTCAATCACATAGAAAAGACTGCTTAGATACCATACCACATATTAATATGGATACCCCACTTTATTTTTGTCTACTAACCCATAGAGGTGACATGTCCGACCAAATAAAGTTTACGCAGGCAGAGAACAGCATGATGCAACTTTGGTGTGGATTGCCTCCACTGAAGAAGATTCTTTAATGCTCTCGCAATCGTAAAATCAGGGAACTGCAGAATGTCCAGAGCCACATAATCAATTCTGACTTCCTTGTTATTCCTAATGTAAGGTTTTATTTCCTGTTTAACGATCAAAATCCTTTTATGGAAGCTCAGAATTTTACCCTGACTTCACCCAAATCAATACAAGAACACAAACATGCCCGAACTATCAATTCTGGTCACTAGAGGATTCCACACAATACATCGGCTTGGCCACAAGCTACAATTCTATACATGCCCAACATAGACACTCTCCAGTCACTAGGCAGCATGGTTAAGTTTCTGAGATCATGAGGCCTTCCAAGACATCAAGCATATTTCAGAAAAATACCAAACACATTGTGTCTGGTCTCAATGGAACAATCCAAGCATATTATATATTATTAAGTGGAACTCTGGATGGAACTGGTACTTGGTATTGAGGCCTTATTTTACACAGACGTAACTGCTGTCATTGCCATAAATAGAGAATAACAATACAATACCCATGTCCTATTGTGAAGCCGGTCTCCGTTTGAAAGCCTGTCAACTTGTTTGATATCACAACGCCTCTCTCTGCTGTTATCCTGGTGTCTGCCACAACATAGTATCACTAACAGTCTTTGGAATTCAGGTTTCTTTAAGATCTATAACTCTGCTTTTTCTTCTGGCAGTTCATGTCAGTATGCAAACAAGATACTCCTCTACTGCTACTTTTCTCCAGGTGAGTAAAGAGTGTGAGGTATTGGTCACTATCAACATGTGTAAAGGATGGGAACTAGGTTACAACGTAAAGTTCGATATCACCTTGTTTACATGTGTGCATGATTGGCTGCATGTACTAGATCAGATTTGTGTCAGTTTTATAATGCTAGCCCGCTAAGGTACCACAGCACAAGCTAACATGGATTCCCCTCTCAGACACAATACACTGGGTCAGCAGATCACTTCTTGTTTTATCATTTTAACTTTTTGTATTTTTTATTTTCTCAATGACGCTATCTGGAATTTCTCCAAAGGCCTTCTGTACATTATTACCTGCACCCATTATAGTGCCACCTTCTTTATACTTTTATATCGTCCACCTCTCCCACAGGGCAGGACTAGTTTCCAAGAAAAGTCTGGTGTCCCCCGCCATGATATTGCTGGAATATTGGTAAAATCGGCGTAAAACCATACTCAATCACTATCACAATACTATCGCAGTAGCTGACACCCAGACTATGTTTACAGTACAACCTGTCTGTTAGCAGCAGCAAACCTGAAAGAAGTTATGAACAAATACCTCTTGTTGCAATCCGACAGCCTGTCTGGCACGGACTTCATATTGAAATAGGTATGTCATTTTCAAGGCCTATTGATGGACATTAATTATAACATGCAAATATGCCATTCTACAGACTTACTGTGAAACCACCTCAGACGTTACGCAGTGGATTCATCTCAGAAGTTTCGTAACACAAATAAACTGTGGCATTGTCTTGATCCTGTGCAGAATGTTCCAAATCCCAGTTAATTAGTGTGACAGAGACCAGTCAGCACAGACAGGCAATCAGATGGAGACTCTCAGACCACCTGATCATGTCTCACTGAAGCCTTCTTTAGCCAGCAAGGCCAATCAACCCAGTGTCACAAACCTACACAAACCATCTGTGTCAGGACAGCAGGACCAACCATCTTGGCACAAATCTGTCTCAGTATATCCATGAAGAACATTTCAATTTTTCAACATTTAATTTAATCTCAACATGCGATTTGATATCACTAAGCAGTTAGTACTTCGTAAAATTATGATGATCAATGTTAAAAAGTTAAACTGTACCAACTATTGTTATGTCTACTGAAAAACCAATTGAACAATTCAGACATCCCTTTCATCCGAGATAACCATGAGTCCATGACCTGACCTGACAGGCTGCTGATGACCTATTGTGAACTAGAATCCCCACTGGTAGCCCCTAACCAGGAGGCTGATGCGTGACCAATAGTCTATGCCACTGTGCACAATGGGACATGATCACTGAACCTCACCACATGATACATGCTAGTGAATTCAACAGTTTGGCAGAACCAGTTCCACATGGAAATCTCTAGGCACGCCAACAAAAGCAGTTGATGGTGTAGAATCAGCCATCATGCACCACAACCATGTGTCGATAAGGAATTAACAGGTCCAAATAACTATTGGACACATTTCTAAACTGTATATAGGCAATGGAAGTTTGAAACACACATTAGAGAGGACCATATATCACTATGGTAATGCACATGATAGCCGAACAGGAAAGTATGAAACTTTCAGAAACTTCTGTTCATTACTTGGATGTGCATAACCAAACTGTCCTTAAGAAACTTCATGAAAGATATATGTCCCCAGTGGCAAAACTGTAACTCAATGTTTCTTTGAAACAGATAGTTTTGGCAAGCACCACTATGTTTTGTTGACATCGTACTGCCCTCCCTTCTTGGGTTGTGGGACTTGTAAATACAGTTAAGCCAGGAGCTGGGTTACCATGAAATGAGTCAATGTTAGCAGGATTGACCCCCACCACAAACACGTATTGATATGAATGATAATCGCCTGTTCTGGGAAAGGCCAGTTTATACATGCATGAGTCTTGGGACATGTAACCCAATACCAAGGTATTACAGCTATCCCAGGGCTTGAATCTATTTTCTATGATTAATTTAGCACCTTGGTAGTGTAGGGGGAGGAGGTTATTGAAGGACTTTACGCTGGGCACATCAGATGCTCAAGAGTTTACACTGGACACATTAGATGCTCAGGATGTGACACTGGGCACATATAGATGCTCAGGATGTGACACTGGGCACATATAGATGCTCAGGTTGGCATGTATGACTGGTCTTTCAAGCATTCATTTACCATATCTTACAGCCTGAGAGCAAAGTTTGATTCCTGGCAAGAGACTGCATGAAATTATTGCTAAAAGCAGCACACAGCATATTCACTCACTCACCAACAAGTGAATGTCAGAGTGACAATATTGAGTTGAGATGGTCACCAGTTTCAATCAGTTATTGACTTAGGATGTTTGTATCAATTTATACAATTTCTAATTTCAGCCACTTCCAGAAAATTCAATACAATATTAATTTTATCTTCAAATATCTTCCCCAGGCTTCTATTCCTGAACAGATTAAATCTAATCTTAATTCCAGCTATAACATGGGACTGTCAGTTTAGTAGGAATCAACAGAAAGTAATGGTTAATGAATTGAAAGGCCCTGGTCAAAGTAGACAAGCAATTGGCAACACAACCCTTGCTACAGGCGCACCAGGCACTGACAGACTGCAATCTCCTACAGGAAGCGCCCATAGCCTGATGAAAGCAAGTCAATTTGTTGCAGCACGGTCATGAAATCACGAATGTGTTTAAGGAGCAAGTAAAGCTTCCAAGCTACATCCCTTGACTTGTACCAAATTCTTGTTGCTTCACATAAAGGGACTGTTCACATTTCAACTGTCCTGGTGAATCAAAATACGCTTCACCTCCAATTAGAGGAACCTTTCACAACCTTCTATTATTGGCCTGGACAAACTCTCAACACCTTTACTCCTGAGGTGTCTTTAATAGGTACCACATAGGGTCTTTTACAACCTTCTTGCCAATTTGAATGAACAGTAGGTGTTTCATCCAGTTTTCTTGCCATCTCTTATTTCCTTCATCAACAAAGAGGAAATCTAAAACAAATTAATGCTTTAAGTATTACTGACCGCTACAGATATGAGTCAGTGGGATCTCATCTATTTATTTATCAACTTTTTATTCATTCATTCATTCATTCATTCATTCATTGTTAGATGTGTAACCCAGATGGCTTGTTTTGATATGATGTTGGTGTTCAACATTCGTAGTCCATTTAGCCACAGCCATGATGCTATATTACCAGCTGTGATGGAAATCTCTGGGGTGCAAGTGATGGGTTGTTTGGATGCCTGAAACACAAGTACCTTCTGTTTTAGGCTTCCTCTTACACTTAACTACCACAGGGTAAAGGTTTCCTGTGTCTTTGTATCATACCATCCTTCTGATAGGTGACATGTTCAAGGTCACACCTAAGTTAATGTTTCTGGCGTTATATATCAGACATTCTGACTATCCTGCATACAGCAGCGTAGAGTGATATCCTACTGTTTAATGATTTACCCGTGTACCAAATTGATGCGATAATTGAAACAATGTCTGCACTGTTTTCACCATCATAATGGCAACAAATTATCAGACCCCATTTGATCCAAATGTCTTTCTTTGCAGAAGTAAACGATTAAAGAAAACAGACAAGAAAAAATACTAACAAAAAATACACACATAATCATTTCAAATTATCCAAGTGGCAGCAATTTCTGAGCATTTCTTCCTAAGCTTGTAAGAGGCAAGAACAAAGGTGTCTGTTCTTGTGGATGTGATTTACCCCATGGAGAGGTGCCTCACTTCAAGTGGGATAAAAGAGTCCTCAAGAGACTCTTCAATCAATATTCTACCGTTTTACTAATATTCACCTTTGAGGTACAAAAGTATCGGCTTTAAATCCTAGCATGTTCAGTGCAGCAATCTGTCTCATCAATGCACTGCAGCTACAACCTGAGCATATCAGAAAGCAATGGAAGGTCTGGAAATAGATGGATTTGAATATTTGCTTAAAATACATTAGTCTGTACATACAACGCTATGTGGAAGACAGCGGTGGGACCTGGATGATGTTTCAATATCAATCATTGCTAACAATCAATTGAATAGAGCCAATTATTCCTGACAGTTCAAAATTTGCATAGAAATCAGCCAGCAGATATGTGGCTGCCACAGATTGATCCCTGTGAAACACAGTAATTTGAAGAACAGTTCCTAGAAGAACACAAATTGTGACATACAAGGGTAGACTGATAAGTTCTCTGTCTCACATTTCCAAAGGTCACAGACATGCTATTTTACTGACTTTTCACATTCAAACAATTAGCTCAGTTGATCAAGTGTTTGTGGATATACCACTATGACACCATGGTGTGTGAGTGAGTGAGTGAATATGGTTTTACGTCGCTTTTAGCAATATTGAAATAGGCTTCATACATTGCACCAATGTGGAGAATCAGACCCGGGTTTTCGGTGTGACGAGCTTTAACCACTAGGCTACCCCACCATCCTGAGTGAGTGAGTGAGTGAGTGAGTGAGTGAGTGAGTGAGTGAGTGAGTGAGTGAGTGAGTGAGTGAGTGAGTGAGTGAGTGAGTGAGTGAGTGAGTGAGTGAGTGAGTGAGTGAGTGAGTGAGAGAGAGTAATATTCAAACCCACACTTTACAGATCAGGTCACAACCTAGTGATGCAAATCCACATCTCAGATCACTGGACCCTTCTTTTCTTGAATGCACATTAATATATTGTTAGTTTAAACAAAAATGTTTCAAAACATTCCCCAAAATCAAATTTTCTGTCCATTCATAAATGTCTTTTGAACTTCAGGTCATCCCTTGATTGAATCATCTGAAGCAATGTAAAATGACCAGTATATGCAAGAGGAATACCACAGAGGCCTCCTTGGGGATAAATAATCTTCCAGCATCAAATCCGATTTCCTTAACTTCATGTTCCCTGGCTAAGCATTCATATTCAAACCCCATCTCTTTGCCTCTGGAGAGGAGGAAAAATTTGATTCAATCCAAAATGGTTCTCTAACAAAATGAGTTCCACTTCAGTCTCCCAAGGCAAAGTATTGACACTGCTTTCAACAAGACACTGCTGATCGTCTGCATGACCGAACTGACATGCCTGCAAAGTGTCTAATAATAAGGCTCCTTGAACATGAGTGAACACAAATAGGGAAACATACTGCACATTGCTCGTTGTAATCTGGTGACAAGGTACCTAGGTAGGTACCACAGTCTCCTGACAAGATACCTAGGTAGGTACCACAGTCTACTGACGATATCTAGGGGGTACCACAGTCTCCTGACAAGACATCTAGGTGGGTACCATAGTTTCCTGACAAGATATCTACGTAGGTACCACAGTTTCCTGACAAGATATCTAGGTGGATACCACAGTCTCCTGACGAGATATCTAGGGGGTACCACAGTCTCCTGACAAGACATCTAGGTGGGTACCATAGTCTCCTGTCAAGGTATCTAAGTAGGTACAACAGTCTCCTGACAAGATATTCATGTGGGTACCACAGTCTCCTGACAAGATATCTAGGTGGATACCACAGTCTCCTGACGAGATATCTAGGGGGTACCACAGTCTCCTGACAAGACATCTAGGTGGGTACCGTAGTCTCCTGACAAGGTATCTAAGTAGGTACCACAGTCTCCTGACAAGATATTCATTTGGGTACCACAGTCTCCTGACAAGAAACCTAGGTAGGTACCACAGTTTCCTGACAAGATACCTAGGCAGGTACCACAGTCTCCTGACAAGATACCTATGTAGGTACCACAGTCCCCTGACAATATCTAAGGGTACCACAGTCTCCTGATGATATCTAGGGGGTACCACAGTCTCCTGACAAGACATCTAGGTGGGTACCATAGACTCCTGACAAGATATCTAGGTAGGTACCACAGTTTCCTGACAAGATATCTAGGTGGATACCACAGTCTCCTGATGGATATCTAGGGGGTACCACAGTCTCCTGACAAGACATCTAGGTGGGTACCATAGTCTCCTGACAAGATATTCCTGTGGGTACCACAGTCTCCTGACAAGATATCTAGGTGGATACCACAGTCTCCTGACGAGATATATAGGGGGTACCACAGTCTCCTGACAAGACATCTAGGTGGGTACCGTAGTCTCCTGGCAAGGTATCTAAGTATGTACCACAGTCTCCTGACAAGATATTCATGTGGGTACCACAGTCTCCTGACAAGATATCTAGGTGGATACCACAAACTCTGACAAGATATTTAGGTAGGTACCAGTCTCCTGACAAGATATTTAGGTGAGTAACTCAGTCTCCTTACAAAAGGCCTTTGGGGAAGAGAGCAAAATAGAGGAGAACTTTAGCTGTGTACCCCATTTTCTGGCTCTCTGTCCAGGATTGCTGGACAGTATGTGTGTTGACATTATGAAATGGCTGCTGTAACAGTAACTGATCATTTGGCTGCATTGTATTATCTATCCAGCTCTCAGCCAGACTAATCAATGACTACTATTGGAAACATCTCTCCAAGACTGTCCACACAAACGTTTCAAAAGAGCACTCAGACAGAATTATTATGGACCATTTCTTTCCATTCCATCCATCATTTTCTCCCTCACAAAATCATTATTGACAATCACATAATTTGTTTTGATAGAAAACAAGACTTGTAGACAAATGCAAAAATGGTTGAGTTGCAGGAATATAATTTGTTTGTGTGTTGTTTAATGCCAGAGTCACCAACATTCCAGTAATCCCATGGCGGACACAACAGAGACAGCACCAAGACAAACGTGCGAGTGATCACAGGCAATCTACACCATCAGTGTCTTATGACATGCTATTCACCAAGTCATAAAGCCTGACAACCCAATTATGATAAACCTTTACCTCAAAACAAGTCATTAGACTTTTCTAAAGGGGATAATCAGTTACATATGGTCATCAAACTTAAATGAGTAAATAGGTATGTTTATAGACTTTGTTGTTGTTTATTTATATATATATATGTACTTTATGTGTGTGTGTGTGTGGGTGGGGGGGAACACTGACATGCTACAAAAGTTAACTATGTCTATGTATTGATCACCATGTGTTGCATAAACAACTTGAGGACATGCTTGTTATACAATATGCTACTGCACTCCTCACCAACATGGGACCTGTGAGATCCCTACAGCCCATGAACAAAGAACATTGTCTCCCTTGCTGTAGGCTACTCCTTCATGAACGTTTGCCATGTCATTTCTTCACTTATGACTACCTACAACACATACCTTTTAATCACGCAAAGTCAAATATTTGTATAACGGTAAAACCATTCCACCATCATTAATGCGTGCAACACAAAGGGATGTGTTGACAGGTAAAACAGATATGAAAGATTTTTCAATAAAGCAGTCATCGGACCGTTCGTTCCCACAAACTCCTATAACGTGACTGTCTGCGCTGACACGCAGTCTATGTGGAAACTTACCATCAATGAGTATGTTTCAAACACTATTTTCCTAACATCAAACAACAACTACACAGCAATAATAAACAATACATGAAAAATGCCAAAAACACCATCACAAATTGTTATTTGAAGTGTGGTCTTTGAGCTCCTCAACAAACAGTTTTGGTATAAGTAAATTTGTTGACGCTGGTATCTGGTTGTGTAATGCCAAACAGTGCTGATTACCTAATACCCCACTTCATTATAATCTCCGATAAAAGCTGTCAACGCTGCACAGAAATGCAAATGAATGGCATGTACTGCCCATGAATATGGTAACAAAGATATTTGAGCAAGACAGTGCAGATCATCAGAAACTTGACTGCATGTTTTCGTCTTCAACAAGCAAAGAATCCAGCTTGTAAAGTTGCGGTAAATATTCCAAATCAATAAAGATAAACACTGACATTGATTTTATTTAATGCTAGAGCAACAAGAAGGAAACAGTATTCTCTAATTGAATTCTGCAGCTGAGAAATTGATCAAACCATCTACTTATCTGTCTGCCTTGAAACTTCCCTTGTGGGTTGAATTTATGAGAAATAGTTAAAAAGTAGCAAAAAGAATATACTTTTAAGTTAAATTTGCTTTGGGTTTAGTTGTGTTTTAACTAGTGAAGGCAAATTTTATCTAAAGTCATATTGTCATGAGATTCAGGTGTACAGGAATTTGGCTGATATAATTAATGGTGGTCCGATTTACTTGAAATAATCGAAGATTGGTCGCAATGACTAAACGACCAAGCAATCGATCAAGTTTTCTTCTAATCGAACACAAACTGTTTGAAACATTTGTTTGCATTAACAATATTTTTTATATATAATTTGGTGTATTATGAGACATAACCAGGATAATTTGATAAATGACGCCAACCAATTATTTTCAATGATTCATCGGTTGTAATGAACCAATCATGAATTATGAGATTTTAACCAATTCCCAACACTAGCTATAGATATAATGCTCCCAGTCTCTGTTAGCTGAAACTGACTGTGATCCAGTTGAACTAGGTCTTCACTATGACTTACTGGAGGGTACAAGGTGTATCCAGGTGACCAAGTTTCTGCTTGTCCCTACTATGACTACTAAGAAAAAAAAGTAATTCAACTAAATGAAAGTGACAAACCCATTCTGCACACACTGAAATCTCTGCCAAAGCAAAGTCCATGTTTTCTACAATTCTGACAATATCATGACTATCAAATAGTGATCATATCAAGAATGTCAAACAAGAGTCATCAGAAGATGACATATCCCCCGCCTCCACATCTTTGAAAGAACAAATCATCTGACAGTTACTTAAAGTCCAGCTTGATTTTAGACTAAGTGCAAATCGTTTCCATGGAAATCATGAAAAAAATAAATGACAAAAATCTGCAAATAGCAAAAGGCACCACTTTGGGATCTGCCTCACATATCTGCCAAGTTTTGCTAAAAGATATTAAGAAGTTTTCGTTGTGCTTCGAAACAAAACCCATCCCTTCCTTTTTGAGACTAAGTTCGAATCATTTCCATGGAAACCGAGAAAATAATAAATCACAAAAATCTGCAAATAGCAAAAGGCATCACTTCAATATCTGCCTCACATATCTGCCAAGTTTTGCTGAAAGATATAGAGAGGTTTTGAGTTGTGCTCCGGAAACGAAGCCCACCCATCACTTTTGGGATTAAGTCCGAATCGCTTCCATGGAAACCGGAAAAATAAAAGGCCAAAAATCTGCAAATAGCAAAAGGCACAACTTTAGGATCTGTTTGATATATCTACCAAGTCTTGTTGAAAAATATTGAACGGTTCTTGAGTTATGCTCCGAAACGTAAAGCAATCCTTACTTTTGAGACTAAGTTCAAAATGTTTCCATGGAAACCGGTAAAATAAAAGGCCAAAAATCGGCAAATAGCAAAAGGCACCACTTAAGGTTCTGTTTCATACATCTACCAAGTTTTGTTGAAAAATAGTGAACGGTTCTTGAGTTATGCTCCGGAAACGAAGCCCACCCCTCACTTTTGGGACTAAGTCCGAATCGTTTCCATGGAAACCGGGAAAAATAAAAATGCCAAAAATCTGTGAAATGCAAAAGGCACCACTTTAGGATCTGTTTGATATATCTACCAAGTTTTGTTGAAAAATATTGAACGGTTCTTGAGTTATGCTCCGGAAACGAAGCCCACCCTTCTTTAAGACTAAGTCCAAAACGCTTCCATGGAAACCGAGAAAAATAAAATGACAATTATCTGTAAATAGCAAAAGGCACCACCTTAGGTTATGTTTGACATATCTACCAACGGTCTTTGAGTTATGGTCCGAAACAAAATGATTGCGGACGGACGGACGGACAGACGGACGAGAGGCGACGACTATATCCCACCGCATTATATGCCGGTGGGATAAAAAGTGAACATATCCTGATTCATGGGTGCTGATCACTGGATCGTCTGGTCCAGACTCCATTATTTACAGACCGCCGCCATATAGCTGGAATAAAACTAAACTCACTCACTCACTGATCCACTGGTGGTACAGTTTATAAAACTCATGCAAAGGCAGCAGGTCACTTGTTCGACTCAAAATTCTTTCTATTTGTCTTCAACACTGATGACTTCCATGAGTGTGAATAAATATCTGTAAGCCAACAAATGTTGGTATGTATCAAAGGAAGGCTGACTGCTATTGATATGTTCTACGTGCAGATTCACAACCATTCCAAAAGTCATCAACACATGCAGCTCTGCCTTTCACTCAAATAATCAACCAGATAAAACAGATATCACTTAGTGCAAAATATCTCTGTTCATGTGCACAACAAAAACGGCAAATAGTCGCAGAAATTCTGCAATAAGTCCAAAGTAGCTTCATTGTTCTTGATGCATTTGTCAGATACACAAGAGCAAGCACTATGGAAATACTTTGAAGATTTGGAGCATAATGGCACTGAAAGCCTGAGTTCCATTTGCCAGTAAATTGACACAACACACACTGCTTAATGACTTGCACGTTGTGGACAAAGGCCTTTGATGGGTCGGAGTCAGTGTTGATATGTGGTAGTTAGGCAGATTCACCTTTACAACACTGAACAATGCAGTCACCTTGAGCCATCTATAGATGCCATTCACACCTGTCTGTGTGTCACAGCCTTCATGCTATCTCCAGTTACATTAGGACACAATGAGTCTACAGGGATGTGATTAAGACTGAGTGAATGATTTAGAGTGAGTGTGTGAGTAATTGATCATGAGTGAGTGAGTAATTGATCATGAGTGAGTGAGTGAGCAGCAATATTCCAGCCATATCACATCAAGGGTGCAGTATAAATGGGCTTCAAGCATCATCCCACGTCAGGAACATGGACCTTCTACCCAATGAGTGGGTTTTAAACCACCAGGGCTCAAAGTTCACTGAAGACAGTGAATCAGGAGAGGAAGCCTGTACAAGATCAAATAGAACACAGAAGCTTGCCAGCAATCCCTCAAAGTGTTTCATGTATAAAGCATGATTCAATGTCTTGTAATGCCAAGATCAAATTCCAGTGAGACTGGACACAGCTATCATATCACTTATTCATGGATGCAAGGGTCATATCTCATGCAGGACATCCATCTAAGTCTTCAGCAAGCTAAACGCTTAGTTTGTACAGCTAAGCCTAAGCAACATCCACAGCCTTCATTAAATGGACATTACACATGCCTGTGATGTTAACTACAACCCTGCTATTTCCCCTTTGTGATTGATCTCATCAAAGACAGGTATGTCTACCTTTAATTCCCATTAGAGACCAATCCTGTTAAAATTGGTACACAGCCAATCAGAGTGATCTCCATCCATACTGATGACAAATCAATCTTGCAACACTCAAGCAGTAAAACAATAGCTTCCTGTTGACATCAAACTCGCTGATCAATTTTGTAATTAGGTCAATGATCATTTATCATAGGCACTTGATTACCGCTATAGATTACTGCATCCATCAACCAATTGGGCCCGTGTGGCAGGGGGTTCTCATGGAAGTATCCCAGATCGGAAACACCAACACTGGAGACAATCATCTCCTTGTAGTGGCATTAAGTTGTCTACCCAGGACATGTCCTCCAGGAGATTAGGGTATAAGGTATCACGCTAACTTTAACCTGGGTCCAGAAAGTTGTTATTAATGTCTGTTAGCGTTCATATGACTATAGAGGCATCAGTCGTTCAGGCACATCAGTATTTGCATTTAAATAAACATTAATGAGAAAAATGTTAAACTCCAAGCATTCTGTCCATATTCTTCATGCACAACTTGAAAAGGTCAAACTAAGAAATAATATTCTTGAACATTTTACCGCACAATCACATTGGAAACTCTGCTACAACATTGAAATCTATTTTTTGTCATCATTAAATCTTGAACACATCAAAGTGCCAAATATTTCAAATCAAAGATTTTAGAATTAGATTCTTAGACGGCAAATGAAACCAATCAGTCATTGATGCAATTTATTGATTAGTGAGTGAGTGAGTGAGTGAGTTTAGTTTTATGCCGCACTCAGCAATATTCCAGCTATATGGCAGCGGTCTGTAAATAATCGAGTCTGGACCAGACAATCCAGTGATCAACAGCATGAGCATCGATCTGCGAAATTGGGAACCGATGACATGTGTCAACCAAGTCAGCGAGCCTGACCACCCGATCCCGTTAGTCGCCTTGTACGTTATTGATTGGAAAGACAGTGGAACAAAGGCTTCTGATTTAGAAACATAGTACTAACGTAAACAACTTACGTGGGAGTAAAAACAACCTACTGGATCCAGGGTAATAGGGAGAGTGCAGAGATTATTGTTGCTCGGTGCCTGAAGGTTTATAGGCATTTAGTTTGAGGCTCATGTAGAATATCTGGTGTTTGCTTAGGCAAAGTGAATTTGATTTGAATCTGTTCACACAGCAGTCACTGGGTGCCAGGTAGGATGAGATGGTAATGACTGTTAACCTTCAAGTCTCTCGCTGACAGCATGGGTTACATATCCCACAATGAGCTGACAACAGAATGGTGACTAAGAAAGGATAACAATATATGGGTGAACTACCTCTTTATTACAGCAATACTGTTGTCCTTTCTTACTGCTCAAACTTCTACATGCCTCTCGAAGAAGTGAATGGACACTGATCCACTGAATGCGTAATATATAGAGCTTCCAGCATGCTTCAGGACATAAATTTGGATTTGGCATAACATAAAATATGCAAATTAATACAAGTGGCACACTGAACAACCTTCTGGAGTCAAAATGAGAACGTCAGGCGTTACATGCTGGATGCTGGAACATTTCATCCAGACAACTTGGTCCCAAATCACAGATACATCCAGCCATAAGCAGGTCTCTGTGCTACCACACTCCGGGTCATGCCTCCAGTTGAACACTTCCTCAATAAACACCCTAATGGCTTCTCGCAAGCTGGGAACAAATTTCCCATAATACATCAGTCAGTGTGATTAATGACTTGATGGATGCAAAAACACTTAATTGAAAATGCTGAGATGTAGGCTTTCTAGCAAAACAAGACCTCAAAATGATTAAAGAGTTCTTTCAATGACAATTGCCATTAACTAATAAAAGCAGGAGGTCACAATATATGTGATTTCCTTTTCATATCCACAGTTACAAATTAAATTACACAACTTGCTTCCAGATTTTCCATAAGGGGGCATTTTGATTACCCTGGAATAAAAATCTATAAATGCAAAACATTCTAAATTTGTAACTCATTTACCATTCACTACCCTCATGAGATGTAGAATTTCTTTCTTTTTCACTATTTGATTGGAATAGCATCAAACCTTTCAATGGCTCAGCCATATTGTAGACAAGAATCTTTTCCATCTATTTAGACAAAACTTGTTACAACTACTGTAAAAATAGTACAAAACACTACAAGCTATACATTTTCAAGCATATTATACAACACTGCTTGATATTCTGAGACATGTTTCAATATCTAAACCATTATTCAGAAGAACACCAGAAAAGACCATGCACCATAAGGCAGTATCTGTGGCATCACATTCTCCCTTCAACTACTTTTGAGGGAAGTGGTCTCACATGAGTTTCTGAAGTATCCCTAACCTCATCTCAACCAATCCAATTAATGCGAATCCCCTCCCTAATGAATCCTAATCCCAGCAATCCCCAATAACCCCTCGTCTGTAAGTTGTAGAGGACAGCATGACACTGACTGCTCTTGAGGATCCAGCCTGAAGGATTCATTACAGATTATTACACCTACCCTTTCAACACGGGCCATTGTGTGATCAAGATTTAGATAACTGGTCGGGTTCCTACCGATTCCAACTACTTATTAGCCGCAGAGAGATCAATAAATATTCTATATGACCAATCTAAGCACGGAGCAGTGGTCTGTATGCAGTTGGAACAAGCATACAATCCTTCAGCTCCAATCAATACCCGGGCCCAAGAAGCCATCATGCAGGGGGCTACAGGTCACCATTTACCCCAGAGTTTTGTCCAATCATCAGCATTTGGGCCATTTCCGCATGCTCTGTACACACATCTAACAAAATCATATTTCTATATAAAACCTACATACATGTTTAAGCTGGTTCAACTGCAAACTTCATCAGGCCATGGGCCGTGTGAGTGAAAGATTTCCGGTTATTCATACTATAAGTAATGTTAATGTTGAGCAATATAAATATATATTTATGAAATGCATGCTTTAGTCACATCATTCTTGGTTCACTGATGATATTCATTGTCTAAAAACAAAAATAATATTCTTTGGCAGTTTTGCCTAAATAATAATCAGAATATGCTATATGAAACAAGTTCATCATTGTTCCAATCATTTTAATCATTGGGTAGTTAAAAACACTTGCATTATTTCAAGTGATTGCCCACCTCATAGATCAACATACTTACACATACCACTACAAAAACAACACACCATTACCAAAGTTCTGCCTTCTGCCAAAGAGGGTGAAAACTCATGTTTACTAATGCATGGTCCCTTTTACTGACAACAATACATCTATTAAAGCTTACAGTGCTTTAACTCAACATACACAAGCAACCATTGTCTACACCTTAATCGTTTTAATGTTTACCAAGTGCAACATGTTTCATAATGAATTTCCTTGGATTGGATTCTTCCAACTTTCATTGCTTATCCAAAACCTAAATCGATGAACGCTGCCATTTCATAGCTGCAGAATTGCACAATATTGATTCATTTCAAGAAATGGAAACCTTAGGAAGCAAAGTGGAAATACAAATATGAAGTCTACATTGAGGGAAGCATTCTTCAGAATTAGCTTCCATTTCAATCAGAATTTCTTTCTGGATAGTGGTAATGTCATGTCAGGGCAGCTTCAAGAACTGATGGCTGTCAGTCCACCTCAGATCCGTCTCAAAATCTAAATGCTACCTCAGCATTTTAGACTGAGGAAATCTGTGAAACATTAATCATGAAGCAGGCCTGTTCAGAAGCATCCATCTGGAAATGATGAATAATTTGATTGCTTCATGCACGCACTCGTCTCTCCTAAATGATTAGTTGGAGGTAAACCTTTCACAGAACGCACCACAAGAGAAAAAGTTCATATGCTGCTACTGACGTTGTGAGCTGTAGCTGTGATATCCTTATTCATAGAACAAAAATCTCTGTCCACTTCTCAAAGTAACAGTAACAAACCACACCCTCAGGATTCTGTTAAAATTGTTCCCCGGCAACCCATGCTAGTTGTAAGAGGTGATTCAATAGATGGGCTGGTCAGACTTTGAGATAGGATGTCACGGCATCCTGGCAGTGTTAATCATTGTTCACAATATCAACAACCCGTGAAGATCCGGATTAGAATATTGATCGTCAGTAACCCATGCTTGTCGTAAGAGGCGACGAACGGGATCGGGTGGTCAGGCTCGCTGACTTGGTTGACACATGTCATCAGTTCCCAATTGCGTAGATCAATGCTCATGCTGTTGATCCCTGGATTGTCTGGTCCAGACTCGATTATTTACAGACCGCCACCATATAGCTGGAATATTGCTGAGTGCGGCATAAAACTAACCTCACTCACTCCCAATATCAACCACTGGACTGTGTGTTATAGACCGACTCATGTACAGGGTGGTGTCATGTACCTGGAATACTGCTGAGGGCTGTGTTAAACACCACCCAGGCACACAGAGTTATCGTATCAGCAAACATCTTTGGGAACTACAAGCATATGAGACACCAAACTAAGCCCAAACCAATATCCTAATGTTGAATGTGTCATCTGACTTACAGAGTGAATAGAGGATTACCACCAATACTGCAGCACATCACGCCAAGACATACTAAGTATGTTCAGATTTCCATACCAATTACAAAATGGGCACTATGGGGATTATGAACCTAGAAATAACATTCTGGATGTTTTAGTAAATGACATCTTAATTCAGCAGACATGGAGACAATCCTAGACTCAGTACAAGATACAGCAAGTGTGACCTGGAAGAAAAACAACACAATTGCATGCAAACCCTACGGATTGTCTGTGACAATCAGCGCCGAGCCTGAGTGTGACACTTCCTATAATGGACGTACAAATGGGGTCCCAAACTGAATCTGTCACTCCAATATTGAACAAATTTTGTGTCTCCTCTCCCCTGTCCTGTCCAATAAAACAGATTTTGTAGATTTGTGTTCCGACCAGTCTACTTACCAGGTTTTTATGAGCACTTCTTAGGCCATGAACCGAGATATTGTGCTACAGCTGCACCCAGATCGGATGAAATATCCTAATTCAGGAATAAATCACATTTCCATGAGCCCCCACTGAGCATTAGCTAAGGATTGGGTGTCCGGCTGTAGATGTCAATGGTGCAAAAGGATTTAGTCATGCTGAGATCACTCACCTGGCTAAGTAAGTCCGCAATAAATGTAAATTTGACACATTCCGACTGATGCTGACCTTTTCTTGTGACACATGGAGAAATACTCCAGCACATACTCGGAAAACGGAAGAATTATTCCTGCTATAAAACAGGATTCCACTCCTTCACCGACCTCACCTTGGCTTACAGGGCTTTCATAGAAGACGATCAAAATGAAGATCAAACAGGCGACCACCATGATATCCTGTATCGCTCCTATTATTGGACATTCATACAAGGAAAATGAGACCACAATTAATTTTGTTTTTTAGCAGATTGTGTGCAGATGGAATTACACCTTTTGATCAGACAGACACCTGTGTGTTTCTCTTAAAGGTTTTTGGGTGAGATATTGAGCAGGACATCAAGAGAGAAGTAATTGATTTGGGGTTTGGGAGTTAATCGGCTAATGTTTGTTTTCTCTTATTTGAGAAAAGCACGAAAATCCTCAAGGACAACATGACCTTTAAGGGATAAGGTTCAGGAAAGACTGATTTCCAGAAATAACAGCAAATGTTTTTGGTCAGCAGGTTGTGGTATGTAACTGGATATTGTTTCTTCAATATTTTGGGAAGAAAGTTGAGACTTCTTGTTCTCCTAAAATATTTTTGAATGTCAAACATAATGTTTCTATATGCATTTGTTAGTCATACTGTTATACTAAATCTAACAACATCATTACTTCTTGTTTTACACTAGTCAGTACACTAATATATTATATAGTTATCACTGTCACTTAAATACTAAAGTAGGGGACACATAAATTAAATTTACTAATTTTTAATTTCCCCTACATGAAACATAAGAAACACTGAAATCATGTAGAGTACTGTAAGAAAAATGTAATGATTATGTTCGTAACTATAACTCTATGTTTCTTGTTGAGAATTTGGTATAGTGGATATTATTGTGTATGCGTCAGGATGCAATACATATTTTGTGTGCATTCATTCTACATATCTGTGTGTACTAGATGCACATTTCAGTGTAGGGATAAACATTTTGACTGCTTTGTAGCAACTCAGTATTCAGTCATAATCTCCATATGAACTCTGTCTACAGAATTACACAAATCAACATTACTTGACTTGTCATCTTCTCTTTTAAATGTCCCTCAGACTGATGTCCTGCTTGGGCAGTCTTGCAAGGAACAACAATCACATTAGAAAATATCTAGAAAATACCTACTTCAAATTTAGTTTCTCAAACAGTTAGCTCTTAAACTAGCATCATAACCAAACTTTACAGCCACATTATTTGTTTTACACAAACTCTTGCCCTTGTAGAAAAATCCTAGATGAATCCTCTTGGTGCTGTAGAAATCAAGTGTAAGTCATTAAAGCCTCACAGTAGATGTCTTCACAGAGGAGGAAAGATGATTGATGTTAGCTGCAAGGCCATGAGAAGATCAGACACCAGACAATTCTGGGGGGATAGGAAGGAATTGATTTGGAGTAAGAATAGAAATGTTGTACCAGTATCACGCAACCGGCAGTTGTTCAAGTCCAGACCCTTCTAACACTATCACTGTGTATATGAATAAACCAATGCAATGTACTGCCAACTTGGAAACTTCATGGTTTTTACACGAAAGTGAAATGTAGTTTAAAGCAATTAGTATCACATGCAATTCCCTTTCAAAACAAAGTGATTGTCAAGAATGATTGATCATGATTCTAAATTTCAAATTCTGGTCATGTACTACTTAAAGTACTGACATAAACACACCGGGATGTACAACCTCGGCTACCCGTTGGAACAACGTTTCCTAATACCAACAGTCCTACTACCTTGAGTGGCTACAGTCCTTGCGTTTCCACCATCATTCAGACAATCCTACACTATGGATTTGAAAATTTAGAATCCTAGGATACAATGTTTATATAACTGACACATAATCAACAAGATACTTCTGTACCGAATCCATCCCTGCTGACCACCTGAAAATGAACCATCTCTACTATGTCTAAGCATGCCCCAAATCAAATGATTTTTAAGACACTAAGTTGACTGAATAGCCATACTGGTTTCCTTAAACAAATCCTTTCAGGTCTTATAGCAAGAATGCCTACATAATCCCAATCCCTTATCCCAAATATCTATATCTCCTAATGGCAGGATGATATAAGTCGTATTTCCCCACCAGGCAGGCTGACATTAAGTGGCTACTTGTACCTGACATCTTAAGTGACTACATACCTGTAATCATGACACCTGCCCCTGAGGCTTCCATTACTATATTCCAGGCTTGCTGTCAACTTGTGACATGAGCAAACTGAACATATAGAAGCTATTCCATAACTGTTCTGTTACACTCAGTAAGTATTTCAACTCATGGGAACAACTACAAAGCTTGAATAAGCTCTCTGATCAAGAAAGCAATTTGGATATATAACAGTAGATAGTCATTGCACATGTTACTCTGGAAAACTCACTGATCTTGTTCCAAAGTTATCAATTGTGGACTCCAGACTGGTCTTGTTCCTGATGCTAAGATAACTCAAGTTTCCAGACAGACATATTGAGTTTCAGGTCTGTTCATCTTCTTCGGCATCGACTGTTTGGCATCCGCAATGTGGTACAGTTTTCTTTAAATCTGGTCATGATATAGGAGAATGCTCCAGCAAAATTAGATAAACCCATTAAAACTTCATAATGACATTTGCCAAATGCCTCCTAGTGCTGCTTAGGTAATGTTTAGAGAGTATGGTAACATAAGTTAAAACAAATGTGAACATTTCCTTGTGCCATTTGTCTTTTTAGCAAATTCACTCTTACAAGTTTATATAAAGATAATGGAAAAGTAATTGTTGTGATGACTAAAACATACATTATCTCCACGTAACTAAGGTAACCAAGTTTGGGATATGATGGAATGGTGTTGCTCTGGTTCTATCAAACGAGTTTCCATCCAACGTCCCTGGTACAACATCATGTACACATCATTCTGTGACTGACTCACATACACAAACAAGCACAAATCACAACTGCTTATAGCTTGAAAATATATTTACTTGCAGAGAACAGAGAATATACTACAGTCAAATCCCGATGAGTCGAATGCCAGTGTCTCGAATATTATGCATAACTCGAAGTACCTGTTGGTCCCGACCATTCCCTGTTATAGTTGTCATCATTTGAATACCGGTTACACGAATTCGTCTCATAAATACACACGATGACTCGAGAATGAAATTTGGTCCCATGAGATTCAAACAACAGCAATCTTGTATACATAAGCCGAAGTCAGTCAATGAGAAGTTGATTTGTGTAGCAAACTGATCAAATTAACAAACCAGCGCAGCTCACACCTTTCCGCCATTTACGGGTGAGTTCAAAAGGCAGGGGGCGGTGGGGTAGCCTAATGGTAAAAGCGTTGGCTCGTCACCCGAAGACCCGGGTTCGAATCCCCACATGGGCACAATGTGTGAAGCCCATTTCTGGTGTCCCCCGCCGTGATGTTGCTGGAATATTGCTAAAAGCGGCGTAAAACCAAACTCAGTCAGTCAAAAGGCAGATTAGTGATTTTACGGAAATCACTGTCTGTGCTAATCAGACTGGAACTGATAAGGTGCCCCTATTAGTGATATGGAAATCATTAGATAAACAAATGCTTAGGTGGAGGAATTAGGACTGGATCATCTTTTTTCTACCCTCATAGACATACCTATGTCTCGAATACATCGATAAGATGAATTTATTACTTGGTCCCCAGCGATTCGACTCATCGGGATTTGACTGTATATTAATGCCTGAAAAATATCAGCCTTAATTATCTACCAATATAGATTCCATTGGGTGTTAAAGGCAAGATAAAGGTGAAAATTACATCAATGGTTCACTGAACAACTGAGATGACAGCAGATGTTCGCAAAAGGGATAAGCTTGCCCCGATCTATGGGTAGCACCCACCACTCACAGAATTTGTATAAAATGGTAAGCATTCGATTATCTGTGCCTAACTCCTCTCAGCAACTTCCCTGTAAGAGTCATTCTGAATTCATTATTCTGAAATGTTGAAGTTCAGTGCTGTCACTGTGCACGTACACCAGACTTCAGTCCACAAATTCAGCTGGACTAATGAAGCCTGGTCACCATGCAGGGATGGAATTTACTCCTTCCCTACACAAAATATCCAGTGCTGTGGCAGTCTCTCATGGCAGTTTTACGCAAGAGGCTTGGCGTGACATTAACCAGCTAACCCGATTGACCTTATCCAAAAGGCTTTCCAGTGAGATTCTTCTTCCAATTTGGTATCACTTCCAAGTCTGCAGGCTACCACTCCGATTTGTCACATATAAATACACCACTGACTCATGAACTGGCCAGGTTAGGATACAGAATACATCTTCCTTCTTCAGTTCATGAGTATGTCGTTGCAAAGGCAGACAACTGTCATCTGAAGGATTATTTCATATTATATATTAGCATTAGACTGATGTCCAGGATGGAACCATAACTTGTTCAGTCCCTTTGAGTCAGATGTCAGACAACTGAAAGATTCTCTTGTTCACCTGGGAACTGTTTCTTCGGCTAAATAGTGCAAGCATGGCTGGAGGTCGTTTTTTAAAGTGTACAGAGTGATTCTATCATTTCACTTTTCCACAAAGACTGACACTGTTTCTGTATGTGATGCCCAAAAGGAACTATGATTACCAGGATCCATCTAGACCTAGTCTGAGGCTAATATTGTTCCCAAGCCTACAGCAAGTGTCAGTTAAAACTCCCACATGAAAAATGTTTGTTTAAATAGTTTTATCTAGTTTTATGTCTTTGTGGAGGTAACCTGTGTATCACTGGTACCAAGGCCTACTAAGACAAAGAGACTATGCTGCCATGTTATTAATGAATACAATGTTAAAATACTTCAGAACTAATAGTTAGTGACTATGGTCTTACGCCGTTTTTAGCAATTTTCCAGCAATTTCATGGCGAGAGACACCAGAAATGGGCTTCACACATTCTACCCATCTGGAGAATTGAACCAGGGTCTTTGGCGTGACAAGTGAACTCTTTAACCACAAGGCTATCCCACCGCCCCTCAGAGCTGAGAACAATAGAAACTAGTTTGAACTAAGGGCACTTATTATCAAATCCTAGATGAATCCCTGTTATTACATACTATTACTAACCATAAAAACACTTTGGCAGTATGTGTGTGTTTATGTTAATGACAGTTTTATTTTTGGAGACTCTGCCAAAGTCCGAAGATGTTTTGTCAGGTATAGGGGAATAATAGCTTGAGCCCGACCTGGAAACCAGCCAAGTCCTTTGCTTCCTTCAAAGCAGGGCATGAAAGTTCTGTGGTAATTGCTGACTTGAGGGTGAAGCTCCATAACACAAATGTAAAGTCAGCTTTCAATCCCAGCACAGATGATGACCTTCCACACAACTGAGAATGCATTGTACCGACCATGAGAAAATTTCCCCGAAACTCTGGAAAACCTGCATGTGTGTCTCAGCTCATCAACTCCGCAGACGAAGTTTGATGACGGTCTTAGAAATGCAGTGAACAAATATATTCATTGAAAACACTAGTGGGTCTATATTGATGAAATCTGGAAGGCAGCATATTCAATTCCCTACATATATATCACATGTGTCAGCGTTACAGATTAGATTCTTTAAACATTTACTATTCTCAGTACGACTTTTTACTGTGTGTATTCTTAGTTACTATTTCCAAAACAGGAAAAAAGAACTTCCCTCTGATGCCATTTCCTATCTTTAACATCAATTCTTGATTCTAAGAGGATCAGAGAAAATGATCAGCGATCTCATACAACTCCATGAAAGAAACAACTACATCATTAGGTCTTAATTAAGGCTGTTTCACAATGGCGCATTGGACAGTAGCTCGCTGAAAGAGATGACACTCTTTCAAGCGTCAGCCACATTCACAATTCATAAACATCATTACCGAGGGTGAGCCAGGGTAGGAAACCATTTACAGTCACTGAGTGGAGACTACTCATCCATGGTATTGTCAACAAACCAGGAACTACGAAAATGTGAAACACTTTGAATGGTAACCTATTGGGTAAAAAAATAGTCAAGATTGTCCAATAGAAAATTGGACGACACAGACTCCTTTGAAGAAGATTCAGTATTGATTTCCTGAATAATTCAACCAGACTGAATCAATGTCATTGATTTCATCTTTAAGCTCCGAATTTCCATCATGACTGAATCAAGACATATTTCATTTAGGGACCACCATGATAGTCAAAGTGCTCCTCACTGACACACCATGTCCAAATCAAAACACGGGCTTCTGACAAGGCTTTGATCAAGAGTCTGCTTCCACTCGAGAACTTCATGTAATAAGTCTTGCTCCGAGATGAGGGCATTTCTTTACTTTCAATCATTTTCAAGACAGAAAGGACAAAGTGATTAATACCTAACAGGAAATTAAGTTTGATCTTGAGACTGCAACACAGGGAAGTCAGATAGAAGCTGTCAAAACCCAGGCTGTGTTAATAACTCTCAGCTATTTGTGGACAGGGTTACATTCCAACTTTGAGCTTTGATGCTTGAACAGGTATAAATTTAGCATAAAAACCTTTTGAAATCATCCATCAATCATCCATCGACACATCAACAATTATATTCCATAATGATGCAATAGGTTTGTTATAAATGAACCAAATTATCTGAAATTGAAAACAAGATGTGATCATAAGCTACAGTGTGGGTCCTCTATAACATGACATCTTCATATATGAGTGACATAATTCCTTGAATGCAAACTTCTTATCATGTGAAGTGATTTCTTCAGAGATGCAAACATTGTGTGAAGTTGAACAGTGAAGTTACAATTCTGATATTTTGGAACAGCTTGCCTTGTTACCGTGTTCTCGTAGATAATGCCTGGGGCTTGATAAAGTTTGGAGTTCTAAAGGTATGTTACCAGGCGAAATCTCTGCCAAAAGCAACATGTAGCATTTTAACAGACTTGACCCTATTATCAGTGTTTACCATTCTGATAAAATGCCCGTCTGCTCAAAAGGTTGCCAGCCCACATCCTTTTATTATGGACTGAAAAGTAACAACAAATAACAACAGAAGAGAATATTACGAGATGATGCATCGCTCTTTTATACATGGAATAATTATAACAAATTTTCTATGACAATCCTATTCGGTAATAATGTAAAGGATTATTACCAAGGATTTCATTTAATAATTTTTTTAAATTAACTACCTAAATCTTTACCAAGGATTTCCGCCAGATCATTAGATGTGCCTAAAGCAAAAGTCAAACATGTGGGGCAAAAACAACCCGTCTCACACTGGTGGCCAACTCGTGTTTTATAAAAGCTTGTGGTGAGGTGGAGATTAAACAAATCAGCAAGACCAAAAGAAACTTGATAAACACTGGTCTGGGCTAGGTATAAACCAGGAAGAAGTATATTACACCTACCCATGTTTCTCGCTTGCCAGCATTGTCGACAAAGATTAGATGTGTTGTAGTTAGGTAGAGGGTGCCAACCACGGGCTTCCTCGCATTGAAGCGGTCCATGAGCTTGACATTCTCCACCTGAAACACAAACACACATATATACTACCATGTCACAGGAGAAAGTCACTGCCGAACACTAGTAGGGAAGGATACTCTGTCACATCATATCACACTTGGGCACATCATACCATACTGTATGTCATGTCTTCTTAATGGGTACCATCATATGATAAAGGGTCACATGTACAAGATCACATATAATGCAGAGGCACATCATACAATTCTGGATCACATCATATGACTTGGGTTACGTTATATTATACTTGAGCACATCATACAATTAAGCGATACATATACAAGATCACATCATATGATAAAGGGTAATTTATACAAGATCACATAATATGATACAGGGGCACATAATATGATAAAGAATCATATATATACAAGATCACATCATATGATAAAGGGTAATTTATACAAGATCACATAATATGATACAGGGGCACATAATATGATAAAGAGTTATATATATCCAAGATCACATCATATGATAAAGGATCATATGATACAGGGGCACATCATATGATAAAGAGTCATGTATACAAAATCACATATGATACAGGGGCATTTGAAAAACAAGCATCACATATACAAGACCACATCATATATAATATACCATCACATCATACAATGCTGGGTCACATCACAATTTCTGAATCACACCAGTGTTACATTATATGATGCTGGGTCACGTCACATGATACAGGGTCAACCATAATGCAACAGAGGAAGCACCTGAATGAGTAGTCCAGAAAAGGCCATTACATCATCAATTTAGGTTTCTGAATTATAGCATGAGCATGTCACATTGTGAACAAAAACAAAGTGTTTTGTCAGAATACTGACCTGAACACATCATAAAACAAGTGTTTGCCACTGATATGGCAATGTCCCCCGCTGCTAAGGAATTGAATATCTATATTTACTACTTTTTATTTTTGGGTCACATACAAGATGCCTGAAATGACTGGCGTCTGCATAATCACCCAATGTAGGCTGTCAACATACTTGAAACATTGGGTGCAATGTTTTATCAGATATCCGCTTAAAAAGCGGTCAAAGTATCGTGGTGACCTTGAAGATAAGGTCAAGGTCACCCAAATAGACTGGTGTCTGTGTAATACTCCATGCTGTCACCAAATTTGAAGACATGGGTACAACAGTTCATGAGGAACAAGAGTTGGAAAAGTGGTCAAAGTGTCGTGGTGACCTTGAAAATAAGGAGTCAGCAAATAATGTGTCTGCGTAATCCCTAATGTAGGCTGACACCATGAAGACATTGGGTACAACAGTTCTGAGGTCGCGTGAACAAGAGTTGGAAAAGTGGTCAGAATCTCGTGGTGACCTTGCAAATAAGGTAGGTCACGCAAATCACTGCGTGTCTGCGTATAAATGTAGGCTGACACCTTGAAGTCTGGGCAACAGTACAAGCAACAAGAATCGGACATACACATACACACTTAAGGACGCTGCCATAATACATAGTCCTTAAATATTCTCAAGCACAAAAATATCGTTAATCTGCCTCAATTTCATCTGTCCTCATTCCTCACCAAGGAGAAACACCAGCTCCTTGAACAACTACCTGAGAGCCAGCTTATCTGTCCATACATTTCACATTCAATGTCCCATACATAAGGGTGTAAAATATGCTTGAAATGATCCATATAGACTAGTGAGAGTGAGAAGAGTTTGAAACGTTTGCATTAAGATTAAGAGAGGGAAGAAATGCACAATGCCATCTGTGCCATGCAGTGTAAATCTGAAGCACCCTATGGATCATCTGGATGGCACTGACTATGATGCATCCTCGAATTAGCACCTACTTTAGCCAAACTGTCTCTGCCCTATCTGATCGAGACAGTGGGGACAACAGATTAGTCTCGTTCATGCATTTGAGAATGGAAAGATCATTACCCATCTCTCCAGTAATCACTTCAACGATGAACATGAATACTGGTGACCTGATCAGTCCAGTAAGCCCCAAGAGGGTGTCTGAAAGACCCAACTAAACTGACACTGATAATATCCACTGGCATCATGTATGCATTAGCTGAAGTCAGGCAGGCAAATGCTATCGTTCCTCTGGCAGCAGTGAGTGTACAGAAGACTTAGATCCACAAAGATGTTTTTATATCAATTTCACCCTACATTTATTGCACTTAATTTGGCACCACATTACACCCCCGTTCCAATTCTTCACCAAACCAGCCATTTAACAAACACTGTGTCCTCAGACACAAAATTGGAAATAATTGATTGCTTGTTCCCAAGGCAGTGGCCATAGATTAGTACAGATCTGGTTTATAAACCCGAACCAATCCACATATCCAGGGGAAGATCATCTCATTTCCCGGCCACACGGAAACACTCTGTCTCTCAGCCTCTATGTTTGGGCTGACAGTCCAAAGAAAGTCTCGCAACATGAAACACCAGTAGGTGACTTTGATAACAAAACCTCTCAGTAGTCAAACTTCTAGCAATGGTTGAATTGGAAAATAAAGAGGAAACTCCACTTCCTATTGTGCTTTAGGTGACATTATCACGGTGATATTGGACACAGTTTACTCATCACCAACTACTTAGGTCCTTATAGCAACATATTTGTGTCTTCGTGTCAACATATTTGGTGATTTGGGTCTTATCAACATATTTGGGGTGTCAACATATTTGGGTCCTTATAGCAACATATTTGGGTCTTCGTGTCAACATATTTGGGTCCTTATAGCAACATATTTGGGTCTTCGTGTCAACATATTTGGGTCTTTGTGTCAACATATTTGGGTCTTTGTGTCAACACATTTGGGTCTTCGTGTCAACATACATATTTGGGGTCCTTGTATCAACATATTTGGGTCATATTTTGTATCAACATATTTGGGTCCTTGTATCAACATAATGGGTACTTGTATTAACATATTTGGGTCCTTCATAATGGGGTCCTTTTGCATTAACATATTTGGGTCAACTTGTATCTTGTAACATATTTGGGTCCTTGTATCAACATAATGGGTACTTGTATTAACATATTTGGGTCCTTGTATCAACATAATTGGGTACTTGTATCAACATAATGGGAACTTGTATTAACATATTTGGGTCCTTGTATCAACATAATGGGTACTTGTATTAACATATTTGGGTCTTTGTATCAACATAATGGGTACTTGTATTAACATATTTGGGTCCTTGTATCAACATAATGGGTACTTGTATCAACATAATGGGGTCCTTGTATCAACATAATGGGTACTTGTATTAACATATTTGGGTCCTTGTATCAACATAATGGGTACTTGTATTAACATATTTGGGTCCTTGTATCAACATAATGGGTCTTGTATTAACATATCATAGGGTCCTTGTATCCTTTGTATCAATCAACATAATGGGTCCTTGTATCAACATATTTGGGTCATCATGTCAACATATTTGGGTCCTTGTATTAACATGGTTTGGGGCAGGGCCTAACAGATATCATGTAACTACTGGAAATTAGTAGGCTAGAAAAGTAGTGTTTATATGACACCTTAAACTACATGATTGTCACCACTAGTACTTACAGATATGTTCTCAGGTGGCTAGTGTTTATATGTTTGTGTAAATCGACACACCCTTTCCATAACCATAGGAATTTCATTCTAAGATTCTGACCATGTAATGTAATGACACTAAGTTCATGAATCACTATCACATACTAGTGATATTAGGAAATGAAGGAATCCCACCCAAACCTTAAATCTGTTGTAATCTGTCTCCGTGGAACACAAACAGAACGCCCTAGCACTTCCAACAAGTACAGTTCCATCCTGTAGCAACAGATTACTTACTGCAATGTGTGCGATGACGTTTCGGTGTAAGTACTAACACCGTTATCATTCAAGTGATCCGTGATTGATAACCGTGTTAGTATCTATACCGAAACATCGTACTCATTGCAATAAGGAAGTTGACTATCCATAGAAATTGGTCTTCCTTCATCTTTACAACTTCTAAAATGCCTCTCAAAGAAACATATTACGTAGTATTCCACATTACATATTACATAGGACAGAGATGGAGACTGCAACAAATCCACTTTCAGGTGAAGGTGATACCTATCACAATATTGGGTAAGTATAAATACTGGGCCATGACAACAGTAACAAGTCAGCTGGTATTATGTACTATTCAGCATATCCAGTGACACAATAACTAAATATACTTGACATGTTTGGAACATGTTGACGGTGTAATTTAGTATTCATGTAGACCACTGGACACATGATTATAAAATTCAACATATCCGAGTTTTGATTATGATCTGCCTTGGATATATTCCATTTTGCTTTGCTAAATAACACCAAAATGCAAGTAAAAACATTCTTTTTTTCAAAATTCATGAATACTCAAGCCTTGGCTATATTCCATTTTGCATAACTCGCTTTGCTAAATAACACTCAAATGCAAGTAAAAGCATTCCTTTTTGAAAATTCATGAATACTCAAGTCTAGTGCATAAGGAACTGAACTCATGAAAGGATATGGTTTTCGTTACAGAATAAATGAATATATCAGCCTTACTAGAGACTAAGGGATCGTGGGGTCCCTGCAGCAAGCCCTTTGTCATGACCCTTAACACTCAGTTTCAACATGATATAAGCTGAAAATAAGTTTGATGATCAACAAGTTCTTTTCATAACCCTAATGTTACAAGCTATAAATTAAGAGAACATACACTCAAATACCACAGACTACCTGAAAAAGGCCAGGACATATTTAATACAAACAGAGTTGGAGAGACTTCAGCCCGTATTCCCCCTTAAATTTAATTCTAGTCAAATCATATCACCTCAATATATATTACGATGAGGAATAAGGATGAGTTTTAGCATGTTTCTTTAATTGTATCTGAACATACTGAAAGGCATATTCAACTTCTGAATATGCCACTCAAAGAAAGTTTTCCCCTACATTAAAATTTAGGGGGGATACGGGCGGAAGTCTTACCACCACAAATGGGTTTCACACATTGTATCCATGTGGGGAATCAAACCCGGATCTTATGCATAACAGGCGAACTCTTTAACCACTAACTGACTAAGCTACCCCATTGCCTTAGGACACACAAGATATGTGCTGCCCTTGTGAGCAGTGCTCCTGCTGGACGGGCCAGGGAGACAGAGGAAGGCCAATACAGTCCTGCTGGACGGGCCAGGGAGACAGAGGAAGGTCCACACAGAACAACTGTTGAGGACACACAAGATATGTGCTGCCCTTGTGAGCAGTGCTCCTGCTGGACGGGCCAGGGAGACAGAGGAAGGTCCACACAGAACAACTGTTGAGGACACACAAGATATGTGCTCCCCTTGTGAGCAGTGCTCCTGCTGGACGGGCCAGGGAGACAGAGGAAGGCCAATACAGTCCTGCTGGACGGGCCAGGGAGACAGAGGAAGGTCCACACAGAACAACTGTTGAGGACACACAAGATATGTGCTGCCCTTGTGAGCAGTGCTCCTGCTTGACGGGCCAGGGAGACAGAGGAAGGTCCACACAGAACAACTGTTGAGGACACACAAGATATGTGCTGCCCTTGTGAGCAGTGCTCCTGCTTGATGGGCCAGTGAGACAGAGGAAGGCCTACGCAGAACAAGACATACTAGTTGACTCCTAAATTACAACCAAACAGGGCTTGACAGGTGTTATTAAGCTGAAACACAGGAGCAGACAAGCGTAGGTTATCGTGACTACAGGTCAGGCAGGCTGGCCTGGACAAGTCAAGTTAGGTTAATTGAGACCTACAAACACCAGGGGGACTCAGCTGTAATTAGTTGTAGGTTAATACGGGCACTTGGTGGCACTCTTCATCTGTGTGATGATGTCTTTAGAGGAACATCCCCTTCTGATAGTTGAGACCATGACAATCTCAGCGTAATGATGTCTTTAATGGAACATCCTGTACTGATAGTTGAGACCATGACAAATAGTTGGTTAACATTCTATTCCCTACCAATTCACAGAAGAGGTACATAAATCAGCAGTATTAGACACATGGCTTCAGCCCTCTCCTGTTCTTAATCACTGCCTAAGAACTCACTGCATGGAAGATGTAAGCATTCTGAAAATGTCATGTTGTGTTTTGCAGTGCTGTGTCGACTGTAGCACTATAAGACAGCAGAGTAAAGTCACACCACCCGTACAAAAAAGATGACTGACATAAAATCATACATTAACCTTTCTACAGTAGAAAAGCAGTTAGCAAATAGTTCTTTTCATTAAGACACTTTTCTTCTGAACAAGTGAACTTTCACAATAAAACATGCCAATACTCTTGAAATAACTTTGAAACCCATACTAATCCAAACTACAATTATTCCGGAAAACATGACATAAATAACCCTTTTAGCAAAAGAATGTGAGTTATCCATGCATGAACCTGTAAATCAATGACTGGACAACATATTTATAATTTTCCCCAATTATCTATAGATTGTGGCATTGCTGACCTCACCTGATGAGTGTTATTACAATGGGCAGGTGCTTGTCATGCAATGCACATCAATATTTCAGGTGTTCTCCCAAACATTGCCAGCCTCAGTGTTAAGTCTATTGGTTCCTTCCCATTGATTAGTCAATAAAAAACATACTTAAAGATTTCCTCTCAGTCATGGCGATAAAGTTGAATGAGTGAATACACACTCAACTTGGCTGTTTTCAAACTAAAGATTCTTGGAATCCTGAGGATTGTGTCATCGTATTCCACAGAAAATGGATTCCCTAGTTCTCTCAAGAGGTCGATGCCAAACAATGATCTTTTTCAAATACTCATTCAGAGATGCACATGAAAATTAAACAATCCACTCTAAAACTCCTTTGTCAATCAAATTGAACATGAACCAGTTGTAACATGCACATACATATATAGAGCACACTTGATAGCTTGCATGTTGATGGTATAATAATAATCTATCAGGCAATGCTGCTTCATCCTCAAGAGCTGGGCAGCAGAGTTCCAGAGGGGAACAGAGAGCCTTGATGATGATCCAAGATGATGGAGGCCAAATACATTAAGCACAACGTTCATAAAATAGATCACAAAAATAGAGATGATCAACATTTCCTCAGACGCCACATATCTCTCACCTCTTTCTGAGGAAGGAACTAGGCATGACAAAGACTTCAGTATGCTGGTTTCCAAGTCTCTGACTTTTGATCAGAGGCTCTCCAGGTTCATCAAATCTTTGGAAAGTCATGTGATGTGTGATCAGACCCTGCTGATTTTGTAGAACAATCTGTAACCATGGACTTGTCTTTGGTTCACCACTATTACTAGTATCAGACCAAACAACACCCACAACAGGGGGGAATATCCATGTCTACACCTCAGAAGAAGGCACCTTTGTCCCTTCATCTGGACAGGTGATACAGCTGGTTTGTGTATTCCACAGTGATCCTACTGATCTACAGCCTCTCCAAGGGTTAGACCAACATGGCCAGTATTATTCTTCTCTGCTTGAGTGACTGTGAGAGGATACCAAGGCTAAATGATGTGGAAACTCACTAAAGTGTACCGGTATGTTCCACTGCAGAAGTCTTGTCATCACAGTTGCAATACATGACTGTGGTTTGGATCTGATTGAACTTAATCCATATTCACCAGATCTGGCACAATGGACTTCCAGCTCTGCCAAAACAGAAAAACTAACTGTTTGGAAAGCAGTTTGCAAATGACGATGATGTCATTTCTGCTGTTGTGGGTCACACCGACAGGAGGAAGCCTTGATGAAAACACTCCAGCATTGTCGGCAGGATATGAGGTTATTATGTAGAAGAATAATGAGGAACAACTCCATTAATGTAGATCCATCATGGGTAAGTTCAGAAAGTTTTAGCCACCCTGTAACTGAAACTTCATCAGAGACTGTAACTCCTGCACTTCTTACATTAACCCCCTCTTTGCCTCACTTCATAAACTGTGATTCATGACATCTTTATTTGTCCAAGTGTCACACAATGTCAAAAAAGGATACCCTTCCTTCCATTTCAGTTTTGAAAGCAGTAATTAAAGGAGGGAGTTCTTATGATTGTCTGCCACTCTCAGGAAATACACACAAGCCTTGTCACGGAAGCTGCTGAATGAAATGTGGATTGAACTTCTGCTCTCTCAGATTTCATTTATGATTTATTGTGGGCTTAATCATGATTATTCACATCACTTTCCTTTTTTCATTTATTCATTTAACTCAATTGAATTTAATCTTGGTCTCTCTTATCACTGATTATGAACTTGTCGATCTTTCTGCAAAAGAGCCAGAGTTATATAGAATGGTGAAAATGTGCGCCTGTGGACTTAGAGGTGGTTTCTGTCCTTGTTTGACAATTCTACAGAACCATACCTCAGATTCAAGGCACCAACATCTGTATAGGTTCAATCAATATAACCATTGCTTTAACCTCCACCACCCTGGGGCTGTAATTTGGCCCTCTCCCAATAGTCACATGTATGCCCAAATATATCTAACATGACTTGACAGACACAGACATAATCCCTCACCAGTACTTATAGGCTAAATTGTTGTCTCAGCACATGATCTGAAGAAATATTCTGAAAACACTTTTTCTCTCACAACTGAGCTTTATTTAAATCACACCATGTAACACAGCCAAACAAAATTTGACATCCAAGAGGCAAAATGTCAGACAAAATGAATGGCCAAGCTACAACATTGAGATATAACAACATGAACCTGTCAGTTGTTGTATGAACCTGCAGTGCCAGGTGTTGTATGAACCTGCAGTGTCAGGTGTTGTATGAACCTGCAGTGTCAGTTGTTGTATGAACCTGCAAGTTGTATGAACCTGCAGTGTCAGCTGTTGTATGAACCTGCAGTGTATATAACCTGCAGTGTCAGCTGTTGTATGAACCTGCAGTGACGGCTGTTGCAGTGTGTTGTATGAACCTGTGGCAGCAGTTGTATTAACCTGCAGTGTCAGCAGTTGTATGAATCTGTGTTGGCTGTTGTATGAACCTGTGTCAGCTGTTGTATTAACCTGCAGTGTCAGCAGTTGTATGAATATGTGTCGGCTGTTGTATGAACCTGTGTCAGCTGTTGTATTAACCTGCAGTGTCAGCTGTTGTATGAACCTGCAGTGTCAGCTGTTGTATGAACCTGCAGTGTCAGCTGTTGTATGAACCTGTGTCAGCTGTTGTGTGCAGCTGTGTATGAACCTGTGTCAGCTGTTGTATGAACCTGCAGTGTCAGCTGTTGTATGAACCTGTGTTGGCTGTTGTATGAACCTGTGTCAGCTGTTGTATTAACCTGCAGTGTCAGCTGTTGTATGAACCTGTGTCAGCTGTTGTATGAACCTGCAGTGTTAGTTATTGTATGAACCTACAGCATATGAACATCCAGAACTTGTATCAGGTAAGAGTAATCAAAGTGAGAGTCAGTATTGACAATATCGATATACCATTTACTCTATGAACTGAACATGAGGAATGAAATGTCAGGTGTGTCGACACAAAGCAAATTACATTGAACACAGATCCCTGGCAAACATCCCAGGCCATCAGGACATGTATCCCTCACTCGACTAATTTCTCCCCAGCTTCGCTCCTCATCAATACAGCCCAATGCAAACAACACAAGATCAGGCTATCACAACACAAACCTCCCCATTGAGCAGGACGAATATGTCATCCCACTTTGATAAACTCGTACAAGCTGTTTGTGTCAACTCAACGAGACGGGCAGAAGCCAATTGGACTGATGTGCAGCCAAAGTAAAGATCTACGTATTGAACCAGGACTGAAGAGTGTTGGTCATCCATCACTGACCTGCTGACTCATATCGGGGCCACTGTCAATCTTCATATGGTCATTGATTTCCACCACAGGAACAGGATGGATGATTGTTGGTTGGGAACAAATTTTTCGTCATTTCACCATGATAACAAATTGTACTCAAGGTTTTGACCATTGTACATGAGTTGGATCTAAAGTCATTATTTTGATTACATGTATAATCTATAAGACCTCCTTTCCTGATGGATGAAGTGGTTGACAGTGAATTCGTGTTTCCATTGATTGTACAGTGACTATTCCACTCTGCCAATCCCTTTCTAGTCATTATTTAAACTGGTGAATCACATTTCTGGTACAGTAGTCTCGGACTGTTAAATCACAATACACAAACACATTGCCATTATGTTACATGACATGTACAGCAGAGTCATGGAATAAAGGAAAATAATCACAGGGAGGAAGCAAGTGAGTGGTCCGTGAGGGAGTCAGTGATTGGTCAGTGAGTGAGGGAGTGTGTGCAAGCATGTTATCATTGTTTAACACCACTGTTGGTATAATTTCAGTTATATTACAGAAGCCTGGGAATAATTAAACCAAGGTTAGGAATATAAGGTTGACAGAACAAGCAATGAGCCAGTCAGTCAAGATAATGATTCAGTCAGTTAAGTGAAAGGATCCAAAACAATTCTGTCGGTCAGATGAAGAGGATCCACAATGACAGTGACACCCAATAACAGACCGTCTTGCTTATGATGTTGTGATCCCCAAATCCCCAGATTATTGCAAAGCTGTATGTAACTGAAACTTGAAACTTGAAACTTGAAACTCAAAACATGTCAGACTGAAAACTAGAGTCCATGTGATCCTTAAACCTGCTGATGAAACCTTACTGGGTATAACTGACATATGCTTCACTAACATATCATAATGTCCGGCATGCAATGATGTGTATAACTCATTGGTCTCTACTGCTTGTCTTGAAACTCATGCTCAATGCTTCTTTATGCTTGAAAACGGTATAAGTATCGATACCGAAACGTCGCTATTATACAATAAAGAAGTTGATGATCCATAAAGACTTGTCATTCCTATTTCTTTAGCCATTGTTTGGTAGAACAGACAGACTAATCATATTTCTGATACAGAGGATGCTATTGATAGTCCCCCAGAACAATCTGATTAAATCCCTCATCAGGCTTTTCATCTTGTGAAAAGCTGTCAAAACCATAACCGAGAATAACGCCACAGAAAACAGTCCCTTGCAACCTAATGCCAGACAGCCATGGCAGAGTGTGCCACCTGTGGTCCAAGTTGTCAGCTATTCCTATCATTCATTGCTAGTTGATCATGGGTCTAAAGCTCAAGGATTGATACTCTAACCAGGCCTACACACTCTGTTCATTGACGACACTTGTAGCAGGTGAAGGAAGTCTATATTTAGCCTGCATATTAATGAAACATAGTTATTTAGATTGCCTTGCGGAATACCAATAGGTATGCCAATGTTGTGTGATTGATTCCCAACACCTTCATTGCGGTTTTATGATGCAACCTGGTAACACGCTACATAATAAAGCAGGAAGGTGCTTCACAGAAATAGTCACTCTGGACATAATGCTAAACATGATCAATCAAAACAGATGCCTAATAGTATTAGTACAAAGCACTGTGGATATTATTAGGCAGATTTTACGATCCTACTACAGATGTGAAAATGACACCACATTTAGAGGCCTATAATCCACAAAGGGAATGATGGGTATAAAATCACTCCACTATCTGGGTATGGGACAACACATATCCGTAATGGGTACACCTACAGAATACCCGATACCTACCAGCCATATTGTTTAGTGTCATGTCACCCTAACCCTAACGCTAACCCTAAACCTTACCCTAACCCTAACCCTAAACCTTAAACCTTACCCTAACCCTAACCTTAAACCTTACCCTAACCCTAAACCTTACCCTAATCCTAACCCTAAGTAAACTCACGTGCTTTCAAAGATGGTGGAAGGTATCCGATATTCTGTAGTCTTACCCCGTAATGTATAAACTACCATTCTTGTTCTGTTCATTCTTGCCTTTCTGTTCATACCATATACTATACCTGTTCATACCATACTTGGTATGTTTTGTGTGACAATACATATCCGTAATGTATAGACTACTGGGTAAAGTGTTCTGTTCTGCAACTTTAGAAAATGAAACTGCGCCACTTGCACTTGACTGACACACACAAAATTGAAACAAAGACAGTCAGTGACATGTGACAAATTGAAATTTTTTATAAGACTTCTATGCCATTCCCAAATTGAAAAAAGTCTTGAATAGCAATCAATCAATGTCCTTAGAAGATGAACTGAAAACCTGAAACTGAACCCTGAAACCCTGAGAGTGAAAAACGTTGACAACACATGCGGCAATATTCAATTTCCATCAAGCCTGTACAGGACAACCACGTGGTCCACTGTGAGCAGTCCATGATTAGTTGACAGAGGCGGTGGCCACCCAATCCCCTAATGGTTCCCAAACAACCAGCTACACGCTACTTCACTCTAACTCCAAAACCCACAGACAGCAAACATCACCCGAGCTCAAACTACTGTTGGAAATTCTAGGTGCACGTCAACCTTCCACATTTTGTCTCTACAGTTTCAATCTAAGATCACCTAACAATGATACACTAGGAGATCTTGACAAGAACCCATGACTTTCATCACTAATTTCAAGCACTGACAATAGTTACCCAGCATAAATGGTTGTAAAAGGCATACCGGGGTTTTCCGAAAGCAAGCACAGGGCTTCTATATGGGAAATAGGGTTTTTGACAAGTGCACTTTGACACCAGATAGAAGCCCGGGCTTATATTCGGAAACATGGGCTTTTATTCGGAGTTTTTTTTAAAGTGACGAATGTGATTGTGCATCAAAGAGCAGTATGCACTGGATGTGCATGGAAAACCTTTTCAGTTGGCATGGAGTTGGGGCTTAGAACAGAGACTTGAAGGAGGGACCTGAAACCATCTTGGTGCCACAATCATTAGCTTCACTTTTTCATGGGGATGTGCAATCATTCCGTGATGGACTAAACTGGACGACGTGGAGCACTCGTGCTTCACTGCCTTTATTAATCTTCTCAGAGTGGCCATATTTGGCGTCACTCCATTACGCTAAATGCCCGTCAAGTTGGTAATTACATGTCAACCTCGGCACACGGACACGGCATGGATCTGAACTGGGGTTATCAAACAAAGATCGATTCCCTGGAAATCTTATTAAGATTTAGGTAAAGCAGTGGTCTGCCTACGCTCGTCAATCATCAGCTCATACCAGAGTTGTGATAAAAGTGTTGTCAAAAGTCTTATTGTCTTTAGTATTTACGCTCCAATCATACTCCTACTGAAGTAATGTCTGGACATAAACCAACCCCGGCAGTGCAATAGGGCCACTTCTCACACAAGGTTGCTAGGATAGGATTACGTTTCACACAATTTCACTCAATAACTAAACATTGACTACAATGCATTCATGGAAGGATAAGAGCAAAAACACTGTAATTCCGCAATTGGAATGGAAACATAAATGCAAAAAACATTTGTTTTGTTAGCAAAACAAATGCCTGGAAATCACTTGCAAAATACTTAATTATAGAAATCATTAAACCCACAGGAAGGCAGACAATTTTTATCAAGCAAAACAGGGTGATTAATAGAATGACAGTCAAGGGTAATTACATTTATTTCTCAAGTCACATTTTTCAATGAATACCATAATTTGTATCATTTTTGTGAGTTAGTTAATTTAGGATACTTTTCTCGCAGGTATGGAATTTTAGAAGGATTTTTTCCCAACACATCCAGCAATGGAAGTCTAAGCCATGGATGAATTCAATACCCATTCAATTTCTTATTGGTCTTGTATTAGAGGATTTTAATCAACTTTACAGTGTTTATTGAGCTTCCTTTCCTATCAGTTACAAGCCACCAATGGTGGAAGCTGCTCATTCTTCCACTTAGCCCTCTAGCAAACAATATGGAATGCCTGATACTTCTTGCCAGGTCTGGTCCAATGCAAGAATGTGTATATAGTACTTGTATGACACAAAGAATACGACATCCATATCTTACGGCAATGTCTTGTTTGAACTACAGCATAAATGACCTGAAATTCTTGTTTATTTTGTCAAGAAATGAGAGGACTGCTCTTACAGAACTGATATCTATCGTCTTTCTTCCCTAATGATTTATACTGAAGAAAACAAAAAAGGGAACACGTAAATGTTCCTTTATTCTTTTCCTGTTTTCTTCGGATGTTCTGTATTGCACTGTGGGTGAAAATCTGAGATTAATTAATGGAACACTGTGATGAACTAGTGTTCCCTTATTTGTTTCCCTCAGTATACAATCTTTTTTTTTTTTTAGATCATGTTATAAATGCTTCATGAGTGGAAATGTAATAGGGTTCTGAGGGTGATATAAATACTTTTGTTCTGTCTGCAAGAAGTTGCATGATTTTAGCTATTTGCCACGTGTCTAGCACTGTGAAGGCGTACCTCCTAACAGTAGCTGTGTTCTCCTACACTTTCATCTATCCGTTCTTTAAGGCATTATTTTGTAGCATTTTTTAAATGAAAAAGGCAACTTGGCTATGGTGTTACACGGGTATGGTTTTCGAAGGGATATGTAGCTTTTAGAGAGTTACTATGTTCAGACAGAAGGACAAAGGCAATAAAGTCTTGACTCCTTTACAATATTTGGTTCATATAGGACCATGTGTATTGTAGTTATGTACCAGAAAACAGTCTGTCATATTGACCCTGAAGCAAATATATCCCAGAAAGCGCAAGTCTAAAGTCTCAGGGCTCCTTTTCATTATTATTTATTTTTTACTATGAACTTTTTTCTGTAAAATATGTTAATTTCGGAGACTAGTTGTTAGTCTATTAGTCTACAAGAAACACTGGATACTGGATCGTGCAAGCAGGGCAATTCAGAATGTCACTGAGCTATATGCAGACTGAACCACTTCTTTGGACCAGGGTACAAACCCTGACAACATATAGCAATATTTACAAAACATTCGGCACATAAAATTCTTCATTTAAATGCTGCAAAAGATTAGAACAGTAGGAAGCATAATCTGAAATATTCTTGGTCTGCTGTCTTCAAACACTAACCAGACAGGTATTACTTAAGCCATAAAATTCATCATTCCGATGCTACAAAAGATTAGTGCAGTAGGAAGCATAATCTGAAGTATTCTTGATCTGCTGTCTTCAAACAAGGACCAGACAGGTATTACTTAAGCCATAAAACTCATCATTCTGATGCTACAAAAGATTAGTGCAGTAGAAAGCATAATCTGAAGTATTCTTGGTCTGCTGTCTTCAAACAAGGACCAGACAGGTATTAGTCATGAATTAATCCAGTCAAGATACCAGCTAAGAGGGCAGTAACAATATTGTGGGAACATCAATTATTTACCCTGTGACAATTCCCCCGACAGTCAGTGTATTAATTCCATTGTAATAATTCTGATATGTCAAGGACCCACTGACTCAACTGTGCTCGCGTGTTTGATCATGTTTTCCAACAGGAACATGTCTCTTGTACTAAATGTAAAGAGAAAACTGTTCTATTCACATATGTGAGTATGAAAGGATGTTTTAAGATGGTCTGTATACTGAGAAACGGCTACCCACACCTCTGTGCTACAAGCATATCAAGTCTACCTAAAGTACTCTGAATAGTAGTTCCATCGGTACTCTAGATCTAAGCCTGTATCACTTTGTCGTTCATCTGACATTAAGCTGGCATGCCATGTTACAACTAGAATACTGTACAAAGTGGCTTAAAACATGACTTACACAGTTCTTTGATAGAATTCCAACAGACAGAGAATTAAAAGTCTTCATTACCTATTCTGAAGAAACAGATTATTACAGGTGAAACAGTGGTGAAAATGGTATGGACTGATTACTGAAACTTACTGAAAAATAAAAAGCATGTTATTAAACTATTGCATTGGGGGTGACTTTTAGGTTGATTGTGCATTATTTCAATTATCCAGCAATAGTACAATACCATCTGTATATAAAAACTCCCATCAACACAGTACAAACATAGGGCAAACAACTGCTGTAGACCACGGGCTGAGAGACCAACAGTAAAGGTCGACTGCAACTAGATCAGCAAAAGTGTTTCTCGTGACTACTCTGACTGCATACAATCCCCAGCAGGCAATATTCACGACTGTTTTCATCTAGTGCTGTGTCAGATCATTTATTTATATTTTTCTTTAGAAATTATGAAAATACACAAAATAATCAATGCTGCACATTCAAACTGAGCACATTATACCCAGTGATCAATGATGCAATCCGCACCAACTCCTTGCACTAAACCTAGTGACCTTCATAAAAAATGCACTGCACTCCACGCACTTGGGGCAACTACTCAACAAGTACGTACAAAATCTGAACTACTGACATTTTGTTCTCATCAACCGAGAACAGATGCCCTTCTAGGGCGCTTGTGACAATGAAGTCCGTCATCTAATTATCCTGCACATGTGTACTGGCAGCAACATGCACCAATTGTTATACTGTAGTGCCTGGAGCACCAACAGAATCCTGAAGGGCACCTGCTCATACACATCCTGATAATTTACACAAAAGCATGTATTTCAAGGTTATGAGATGCTCACACTCTCCATACCTATACCCGTGACAACCGCTTACGAGTCACCTTGTCCAGGCCCCGATTTCTCGAAACAAACTTAAGTCTAAGTTTTGACTTAAGTCTGAGTTTTCACTCAAATTTGAGAAAATGCATTTCCCAGAATAAACTGAAATCAATATTAAACTCAAACTTAGTAGACAATTTGAGTTTGGTGAATAGATTACTAAAGTTCTTTGGGCTTTTTTTATCTAAAAAATGCAGTTGAGTTAAAAATTCAGCTGTTTCAAATTGTCAAACTCAGTTTGAAATTTGAGCAAAAACTTAAGTTTGTTTCGAGAAATCGGGGCCAGATCTGGCTCTTCATCGGCAGATCCAATCCCCTTTATGTCCCATCGTCCCCTGACAGCTTACATTATAACTTTGCCTCAGGCTTTGTTACTTTTGGGGTTGTGGTTAAAGCGTTCCCTCATCACACCAAAGACCCAGGTTTGATTCCCCACATGGGTACAAAGTGTGAAGCCCATATCTGGTGCCCCCCGCCACAATATTGTTGGAATATTGTTAAAAGTGGCATAAAACCATACTCGCTTACCTTGTTACTTTTAGGTATCACGGGCACACAAGAACACCCTATCCCATTTAATTTTGCATGTGTCTCTGCTCTAAATATACATTATGTATATTTTACAGTTATCATTGCATATTAACTCATCTTCTAGACCAAACATAATTATACCAGGCTCTGCCTACTACAGAGCAGATGGCCATTACATTCATGCCTGGCCCTCCTGTGGTATAATAATCACCTGTATGGCGGCAAAGGAGACCTTCATCTGATACCTGGGTCTCAAATGCCACTTCAGATCTTTCATAATAATTATCATCCCAGTCGTCATGGAAACCAGTTGTTTATATACAGTCCCCGTGCTAGAGAACAAATGCTAAAGCTTTTGATGAATATTTCAAGGTTATCTGATATTGCCATGGATACAAGGTATGTCATCAGGTCCTGCTGTGTTTATAGGAGGATATGCATTTGCTATAATGTTAATTTCATATGTGATCACGAAATATCACATGTCAGCATCAACATTGGAAATAATTATTTTCTACCTTGATGTGTTATTTTATCTATGAACTGATCTTCATGTCTGAAAAAACATTGTCTACGTAGGCTTGTTTTTATTCATCTCAGTTCTTAAATTGTAAGGTAACTTAATCTAACATTATTTATACTGAACTTAGTAAATTTCTTGTAAAGTTGTTTGCCTTTGATGATTCTTTGCTTGTTCAGATACTTCATATTTTAACTGTTCAATCTTGGCACATCTAACAGCCACATTCAGAGAAAAGAGCTTACTGTCTTCTGTATTTCTAATACCTCAACTTTATTGGTGACAAAAAAGAGCTGTTTGTTGTTTCATGTTACGGTTAGGAAAATTCGAGCATTTGACAGTGGCCTGAACCCCAGGTGTTTGACATATTTTCAGAGGAGTCCAACATTACATCAACACAAACTGAGAAAATTAAGACCCTTCCTGTCATTTGGTTTTGTTTTCAGCTTTCGGTCACCTTGACCAAGCCATTTCTTGTTCTGTTTGTTCCCTATTGTGAATTTTTACAGATAATTGCTGCCAATCTCGGGAAGAATAGGAGTGGTTTGAACAAGCCCCTGCAAGCCTCTGTCCCTGTCTTTGATACACAAAGCTTCACCCATGAAAGATATATGAGTGGAATCAAAAGAACATCAAGCTAAAGAATAGGCTTCAACAAACTGGATCTAAAGTGTTTTGTTCAAGCTGTTATGATCTGCGTGGCATGTGGTGAGAAAACATGCCGCTCAAAGGAAGTAAAGGAACACCATATTGTTTCATATCACTATTGTTTATCCATCACGCCTTTTGAGTACATCTTTCACAGATTTTTCACATGCAAAACTGTCTTTAATTATTATAGAAGCATGTACTGGTTAAAATTGAGTTCTAATTCCTGCAATTCTCTCCATCCAGCCAGAAACACACTATTAAATATTCAAACTTGAGGATGATCTAAACTAGTTCTCATATTACCCATAACCTTTGAGCATCATTATCATCCCTGCAAGTGAACAAATGGCAGGAGTTTCTCTATCAAATTCAGAGGTGGTTGAGAAAGTGATGGTCTATTAACCAGCTGAATACCACTAGGACTGACACATGAAGAGCGCTGAGAAATCCAATTGGTGTTTCAAATTTGAGATCCCCCCTGCTAACCTCCTCAAGAAGGACATACGCGTCACATCCTGTGGCAAATGAAGGAAATATGGTTATTAGTAAAGACTTTTTGATCGAAAATCTTTCTCTGACCAATCTTGACCCTAAGGCTCACCAGTTTCATGCCAGAACCATAGCAATACCTCTCTTGAGGCTTTATGCTTCATTAAAACTGACAGGAGGAAGATATATTGTTGAGGATCATCATGAGTCATATGTCAGTCTATCGATCTCCAAACATCTAGTGAAGACCACAAATCATTGTTGTGGTAACCTTTTGTTGCAAAACAAGCCTATTTGACACAAATGGTTTCAGCACTGTTGTTAATGATACAGGCGGTTAGTTCCCGTATTTGTTAAGATATGACAACGCTCCAATGTGATGCCACTTATCGTCTCTTGATTATATCACTGAACAACTCGGCTTTTCTTTAATTGATATGTAAATATTTAATTTAGTGAAAGAGATAAATTCTGAAACTTTCCAACCCAAAGCAATAAGGTAAATGAACTGAAAAAATTAAGCAAAATGAAACATTACAAAAAAAATCGCTCTTCAGTGAGTCTGGTTAAATGGAAACACGAATCTCAAAGTGTATTGTCTCCCTTGAGAGTGTCAACAGTCCATCCTTGTTATTAGTAACAGCCATATGATTGCCAAACCCAAGTGGGTCACCTAGGATGGTCTCAATAGATGTACTTATACTGATATTTTGACCACCTGACAATGGACTTTACACATGGAGTAGTCGGGTATACAGAAAATCAATGATTAAACAGCTAAAGCTAATCCCTTAATTTAGCAACTTGTAATGGTTGCTGTCAACGATGACTTGTTTCAGGTCTAATGATCTTTGCTGCATCCAGAGATGATGTTTGTCTCACCATCAAACATAACCATGTCGTGTTTCATAGGAAACTGGCATTGATGACACACCTACATGAATTCCACACTGCTTAATAATTACAGTATTATCAGAGGCTACTAAAATCACATTTGTGAGTGAGTGAGCATGGTTTATCAATATTCAAGTGAGTGAGTGAGTGAAGTTTTACACAATCAGCAATATTACAGATATATGGCAGCGGTTTGTAAATAATCGAGTCTGGATCAGGCAATCCAGTGATCAACAGCATGAGCATCAATCTACGTAAATGGGCTATGATGACACGTGTCAAGTCAGCGAGCCTGACCGGCCGATGCCGTTAGTCGCCTCTTACGACAATCATGGGTTACTGAAGACCAATACTAACCCGGGATCAGCAATATTCAAGCTGATGGAGGAAATCAGAAATGGGCCTTAACCACTAGGTTACCCCACCGCCCCAGGTCTTTTCATGACTAAAACAGCTAAGCGATACTCCCTACATATTTAGCACTACAAAAATATGATTCTGATGGTGAAATTACAATACATAACACCATTGTCAGAGACCATAATTTCTATGTCAGACTTAAAGGCATGTTAATTAGGGTAGGTTACCCATTAATCTCAACAAGTGGACTACATTCACTATCACATCATGTTTATTGTTGCTTTATCATAAATGTAAATTTAATTCTGAATTCAGCCATATCCTGTAGCGATAATCGGAGTCTGACCCAGAACATTTCACTTTTGGACATCTTCATATTTAACACAATGTGAGACTTACACCTTCATATTTTAATGTATCAATCACAATCAATGCAGTATTCCGCAAACATATGTCCATATGACAGCGGTCTGAAAAGAAATGAGTCAGACAATGCAGTGATTGACATACTAATCTGGGCAATGTAGATATGAATACATGTATTATCAAGTCCGCAAGACAGACCACTCAGTCCCGTTAGTCGCCTCTCAAAACAAGCACTTGTCGCTGACGTCCAATTCTAAGATTGTTCATGGGGATGTGTTCTGTGAAGCAATATGGCAATAATGACTGTTGCCTTGAGTCTCCTCCTTTACCAGCCAGTATAGACTGAACAAATACACAAAAAAATAGGTTACCAAAACAACAAAACATGTAGGCAACTTTGTGTGTATAAAATAGTCAGAGCTAGTCAGATTTCAGAATGCTGACATTTTGTGTGTGTGTGTGTACTTGTAAAAGCACAACCAATTCTGGTTTCTTAGTGGCAGGCCCCTGTTATACCATGTCACAGTTTAACATGGATATGTATAGACTCAAGCCAACCTGACCTTATCTTATCTCCAGCAGACTCAGGTGAAAAGTTCTATCTTTTGACATCTTGGGATTCAACCCATGACCTTTAAATCTACCCACTAGACCATGAAGGCTGTCCTTGGCATAAAGTCCCTGATCAACTTCACTGAAGTTATTTCGAAACGAAACAAGATTTTAATATAGCAGCAGACGTACATCCAAGTGAAGTTCTTTGGACTGCTTCCTATACTGAAACATCAGGTGACCTGGTAGACAACCTAATGAATATACAAGTAGAACTGCAACAAGGCATTGTGGTATTGATGAATTTCAATATCAAGTGCTACAAGATTTGCTGCACTGCATTTTGTCAAGTATTGACATTACAAAATTCCTATTAAATATAGCTTGAGTGTTAATGAAAGAAGGAATTAAGTTCTTGGGGTTTGAAAGAGCTTTAATTAATATATCCCCCAAATAAGCTGTTTTAACATTTGCGTTTTGGCAAAGGCCCTGATTCCTGTAAATATTCAGTACTACTTATTCTACTTGAGCATGCAGCATCAAGTCCACTATACATAATCCATTAGGCACTAATCTACATTCCAATCCAGTCCCCAGACAATGTCCTCAGAGAACAAGGGTTTCTGGAAACTGATACCAACAATATACTACAATCATTTCAATAACATCATGAAGGAACATAAGAATAGTAAACAGCTCAGATTATTCTCAACACCAACACCGACCACCCTATGTCACCACACCCTGAGCATCCAGCCATGTTACCTTCACCTCACAGTCAACATGTAAGAAAGATAAGTAAGAGCAGTACCTTTTTGACCAGAGCATCGTCAGGTAATGACTGTACATCCAACACGTTTCCCATCTTCCTCCTCATCTGTGATTGCTGAGGAACTGACTAAGACCTCCACAACTCAAAGAGAAGTGCCTTTCACTCAGTTTCGATATTAACTATTCGGCTAGTGTTAGCCACCACTGGCTGCAGCTTGGGGGCAAGGAAGACCCATATATTCAGGCCAGTCTCTCCAGGGTGCAGTGGACTACCATCGGCTGGAGATGCAAACAACTGACCCTCCTTCCAACACCGACAGCTTTGTCTCGGGAGGTATTGATCCTTAGTCTTGTGTTAATCTCCCCACAGAAAGCCACGAATCGTTATCCCTTTGCCCACTGACAGCATCGTTAGATTGCACAGACCAACCAACTAAATGTGCAACATAGATCAATTTCAGTGTTATCCAGGATATTCGAAGGACACCACACTCCACACAACAGTTTGGTTTAAAAGACTGGTGTGTTGCAAGGCTACAGCAATGATGTCACTTATGTCGGTACCGCCTCAGGGGGTGGATATTGATTTGTTATTGGCAACTTGCTCGTTGACTTTTAATTGACAGATGTGTATTTCATACCGGTGAGTATGAAATGGCTGTACCTGTTGGAGATGGCAAATTCCACGATTTACACCAAATGCCTCGGAGTTCGTCGAATCGTCGTTTGTTAATTTCAATCAATGCTTGGAGACGGGTGAGTGAATAATGCATGCTCTCTGAAGTAATTCTCTACGAGTAAACCACATAGATCGAAATATATTTGAGAAGTTCATGGCAGGAGAGTAGATATGCATCTCTTTGAAGGCATGTACGTTCTATGTAGTTGGAGCTGAAGAACCTTTTTATTAACAACAGTTTATCTTGAATCTCTTGGACTCCAGTAGTCTCAAAGCAGTAATAGCAGTTTGACTAAGCCCCACACGGGAACATCAATGCAAATTCGGTATATATATATACAAGCAGCTTATAATGAATCTGAAATATTCCATGTTTTGGATGACTGATAATGCTACAATACATGTACTGTTTATGTAATGACAATTCTGATAGATAATTCTGACCCCTTCTTTAGAAAAGAAAGTCATGATGACCAAAGCAAATAACCAGTAGAATTTTGACAACAGTGCACTTGTCTTAAATCTTCAAGTGGTAGTCAGTCACCTTCCAGTATATGGTTCATAGTTTACAATCTAATACATAGGTATTCATATCTGTCTCTGCATACATGAGTGAAGATGTAACTATTTGTTGGCTCTCCCATGATGACTCGTCTTGTAGAGAACAGTACAATGGCAGTCACTGATTATTGCCTCCATTAGACGTAGAATGGCTCCCATCAATAATGGAGTTGGTATTTGTTCGTTATACATATAAATGCTATTACTGTCACAAGGTTGCTGATATCTGCAGCTGAGGCCATATCTTCAGCATTTTCTGATGCCATCAAATATAGGTTTTATCATTTGCATAATTTGAAAGAAGTGGTACAAGGCCTTTCATTCTATCTGTTTAAACTGTGGATCTGTCAACCTTAAAAATCGAAAATGTGGAAAATGAAAACAATATCAATATGACGAGAATTTGTATTCTGCCAACCTCAGATTGCTTTGACAATATATATAATCCTAGGTAGTTTTTATGACAAAAACAAATTTTCCAATGGTAAATAATAAACGAAATGGCACTAAGGTGTATAGTATTTACAATGACAACAAACCAGGCCAAGATTTAAAAAAATATTTACAATGCCTTTCATTTATTTTGGGGGACATACTGACTGAAAAAATGTTTCATCATCAAAACTGCTAAAACAAAATTGATTAAGAAAAAGTCTTGCCTTATTGAAAGAGGCAGGTGCTGTGATGATGGCAGTTCTAAGAACTTTCAACGGAAATCATTGTATGTCAGGGGATGTTAACATTCCCATACATGAATATTATAGATGTTTTTTTTTAAGTTTTGTATGAACAATAGAATGTTTGTTTGATTTAGATGGCTGAATTAACTCCACATTTCACTGGCTTAATATCCTCTTTATGTGATGAATAGGATAACATCTAAATACTTACACTGAGAGTTTTAGTTTCAATGTAAGACAAACCTCGATATTTCAGTGGCAAAAGAACCTCCATATTCTTAATGGCTCAATGACCTCGATATTTCAGTGACTTAACAACCTCTTAAAAGGATCTAGTGACTAATGGTTTTCACTTGCTAGGCACATACTGTCTTCACCTGACTTGACCATGTGTACATGAGATATATTTACAAGCAGCATTTTATAGGAAGGAATAGCTGATAGTATAAGACCTTTCACCTTGTCAATACAGGTTATCAGATCTCCCTTTCATGATGGACTATCCAAACACAAAATTTGCTCAAAACCTATTCTGAGTTTGCGATGTTGTCTTCCAAGACAAGTCCCAGATGTTAGTTATGTAATTCCAAACATCATGAATATAAACTGATTGGGGTGACATTCATTACTTGACTAAGACCTTTAATAGAGACACTATTTATCAATCAAATACGGTCATCACTAGTTGGTTACCAACAGCAACCATCTATTGTTCAGTTCTAGACAGGTCATGTGGACAGGACAGATGATGTACACAGAACCTGATTTACATGGTTCTGGACTGGTTGTGTTCATACTGGATGATTTGCTTGGTAATTGAACATGCAATGTCTTCCGTCAGTCAATATATATTCACGGAATGGGGTAAAGTCCCTGTATTACAGGTCTGCCAATGTCATCACTCTGATCATGATGATCTTCTAAGCTTGACAGTGTATACCAGGAAAGATGTAGAAAATCTCTGTCTGGCTTGCCAAAATCAGCCTGTATATTCAAAAGGTTATAATCATTATATATATGTCATTGGTTTGCTAAAATTGACCCGACATGAGGCCGGACTGAGATATTTTTTAAGTATTCCACAAAAATTTGTCTACACTGTGTATACAGTTGGTAAACAGCAGTATTTCACATTGTCTATTGAGTGAAGTCAATGTTTCAAACTGCCTATTTTGATAGAGAAGCGCTTTCAAATGTTTTCTTTTGAAATGAAACAACAAAAAGTCTAACAAACATCTGGAGGAACAGTAAGACTGAAGAATTCTTGGAAGGTTGGGTAGGGTTCAAGCTTTGGTCAGGTCCTGCTAATAATTTTGGCTGAGGAGACTGGATGAGTAGTGACCCGAAGCTTAGGTGTAAATTTCTGTCACTTACTAATGTTAGAAGTACATCCAATTACCATGACAACATGAGACATGTGTAGCATAGTGTTATCAACAAGACTAGTGACTGTACCATGTGCTATAAACAGAGGCAGCTGGAACTCACAATCAGACTACACAACAGGGTCCCTCCATGAGGTCACTTCAGCCAATAAAATCAGCAGTAACAAGAAGAGGTCTACAGCACATATCACGTTACTTCTTTGTCACATTTAGTGCCCTGCTCCAATAAGCACCTCCACCCCTTCATATAGAAAATTCTAGACCAATTTGTATTTAATCTTTACAAGCAGCTCCTACAAACTTAGTCCTATTAGCAGTCTGAAACTTAAACCAAGTCCAAAGCCTGAGTGCAGAGAAATTCAGTTGTGTCACATGGCACTGTTACACGATTCACTTTCGTATTTAGTACATCAAATTGAATTTAGTTTGTTATGTGTCATCACTGGAATTGTATATTTATGAAGGAGTGGTTGTACTTGAATTTGAATGTTATTTATCAAAGCCATATCTAAATATGCAAAATGGAATATATCCAAGCCAGGCAAGATAACAGCCTACACTCTTCAATATCTAATTTGACACTGCATGGTCACTGGTCATTGGTGTGATACTGTCAGTATGGTCAAGACTGGCCAAAGAATATATTTTATATTTTTTTGTTTCACTGAATATGTTTCACTGTTTGTTTCACTCGCATTAAGTGGGAATATCTTTACTGTGATATTGAATCATCATCAAAGAGTAGACTTTAACATGTTAAATTGCTCTGCTTCTTTCCTTCCATTCTTTGTACATCAACAGGCAGGTACTACTTTCTGTGTGTATGAATATACCAATATGGCAGTTATGCTGCTGTCTGAGACAACAGGTCTCATTTGGAACTGTAGTGCCCATTGTACCAGCAAAGTAGAGATGCCATTTGCCAGAGATAAGAATACCTTTTTCAAAGACAGAATTTAAGAACAATATTACCATGGTTACAGGATAAAAAATATCACGCTTGTGTGTCTTGTGAAAGTAAAAAGTCACTTTTGTATTTTGCTTGCCAACCCTGACAGCTTACGTGTTGAGAATGCTTCACAGGCAACTCTTAACTTTGAAATCCCTTGCTTAATTCAACTGCATGTCTTGATGCATTGCCTGAAAACATATTCTGTCTCCAATACAATTCCCAGGCCTCTACTGAATGGCCCTCCTTTACAGAAGCAGGCCAAGACCTGACAAAACCCCACAGCACTATTTTATTCTGTCTTCCCCAAGTTTTAGCCTGCTTTACATCACATAACTGTTTCAACATGCTCAACATTCTCAAGGCATTCCTTTAACTAATGCTGATGCAGTTTGGCATTTAAAAGCCAGAGACTATCTCAAGGACTAGCCAGTGATTACCAGCCCGAGTTTGACATTAAGCATGACAGCCAAGAAGAATCAGTCTTTATGCCATAGCATACAGTAGCCTACTACAGCAGGAATACAGCGGCGCCAAGCACACCCCTTAATCATCACCACCCACCCTCATGCCCAGCTTCAAAGTGGAATTTGTAACCAAGTAGCTTAATGGACACATGTTTTCTTCCAGGTAGCCATTGGCAAAATCAAGAAATCAAGCTAGTATATTTAGCTGCAAAACTATTTGTCTAAAAACATTATCTACAAAATATATTTGATCAAATTCCTGTTCTAACATGGACAAGAGGACATCAATATCCCCTGTATAGGTAAATACTAGTTGTGAATTAATGCATGGCACTTGTAGACAGAAACTTGAAAAATGTTTGCATAAAATATCCTAAACTATCGAAAGGCACGAGGTGACCTCCAGACCTGTCAGTGTATCAAGTAAAGTGGAGACATATTGTCCAGTTTTCACGATCTGCTACAGAACTGACATCTTGCACTGATTGATGAGGGATGGATGGATGGACAGACAGATGGACTGACAGTGGTCATCCTAAACAATTAGTACCCACAAAGGATAACAAGTTAAGTAGTAGTATTGGAATTGTATATTGTTTAAATTTCATTTCCTAACAACCAATCTTTATATACATTCAGAAGTCATGACAGCACTATTATTAGTTCCAGACATACTGTAACCATCATTTTACCTCACAACGTTTGGCCGTACAAGTATTTTTGCTGTGATGTTGTCATGCAAAATAGTTTATGCAATTCAAAAGTTCTTAAACTGCACACACCCAAATGTGTAACTAAATCCTTCTGGCACTACATCAAAATCTTCACTGATACAACTGCTGAGTGAGGTTATACACCCAAATGTATTATGTGTAACTAAATCCTTCTGGCACTACATCAAAATCTTCACTGATACAACTGTTGAGTGAGGTTATACACCCAAATGTATTATGTGTAACTAAATCCTTCTGGCACTACATCAAAATCTTCACTGATACAACTGCTGAGTGAGGTTATACACCCAAATGTATTATGTGTAACTAAATCCTTCTGGCACTACATCAAAATCTTCACTGATACAACTGCTGAGTGAGGTTATACACCCAAATGTATTATGTGTAACTAAATCCTTCTGGCACTACATCAAAATCTTCACTGATACAACTGCTGAGTGAGGTTATACACCCAAATGTATTATGTGTAACTAAATCCTTCTGGCACTACATCAAAATCTTCACTGATACAACTGCTGAGTGAGGTTATACACCCAAATGTATTAGTGTAACTGGTTATACATCCCAAATGTGGTTATACACCCAAATGTATTATGTGTAACTAAATCCTTCTGGCACTACATCAAACTCTTCACTGATACAACTGCTGAGTGTGGTTATACACCCAAATGTATTATGTGTAACTAAATCCTTCTGGCACTACATCAAAATCTTCACTGATACAACTGCTGAGTGTGGTTATACACCCAAATGTATTATGTGTAACTAAATCCTTCTGGCACTACATCAAAATCTTCACTGATACAACTGCTGAGTGTGGTTATACACCCAAATGTATTATGTGTAACTAAATCCTTCTGGCACTACATCAAAATCTTCACTGATACAACTGCTGAGTGTGGTTATACACCCAAATGTATTATGTGTAACTAAATCCTTCTGGCACTACATCAAAATCTTCACTGATACAACTGCTGAGTGTGGTTATACAGGTTCCACTGTAATCAGAAAAACTGGCAGTCAACAGAACAGCATGGCAAGGTATTCATACCCATGTCCAGTATGGGAAGTAATAAAACTCAGTTGCCAAAAGTTATTTGTTTAAGGTAGTCATTTGGAAACCTCTGAAGTTTTGACAGACAAACTGAAATTAAGGTCACATTGGTAATCCTTTTAGTCACAACTTTGAGACCTACAAGGTGTTCTAAAGGAAACACTGTTCATGCAGAATTAACCTTATTATTCTTATTATGGAATAATAAAGTGTGAAAAAGGATTTGTTTTCTCTGGGATTACTGAAACATGTAGAAAGCACAAGTTGATATATTTTACAGGTGCTTCCTTCTTCAATGTGTGTTTGATGTTTCAGACAGTGAGTGAGTGAGTGAGTGAGTGAATAAATAAATAAATGAATTGGGTTTTACACCGCTTTTAGCAATATTCCAGCAATATCATTGGAGGGGACACCAGAAATGGGCCTCACACGTTTCAGACAGGACACGTGTTGATGCCTACAGTTATATCTAACTTGCTGACATATTTATTGCATTTACATCGCTTGAAAGTGTTTTTAATGTGAAAAGTTATGTTTCCTGTAGGTTTGAGAACTTATATTATAGCTATAATTCAAACATGCAACTTCATCTTAAAAGCTGACTTGGCACATTAATGCTGATTGCAACATAGCTCTATAATGGAGTATTTGTTTCTCAATTTGACCATGACTATGAGTTCAATTTTTTATCTCTACTTTATCTGATTATTAGGAAATCACACAATGTTTAAATAAAGGTGAAATTGAAGATTAAAAAAAATCATGAAGTAAAGCACCAGCTTATGGAAGAAGTGTAGGTTTGAAACAGGATATGCACCCAATCTCTTAGTTACAAGTTTTAAGATTTTCATACATGGTCATTGGCAACTAAATTACATTTTCCCTCATGCCCGACACTTTACTCCATGTGTCAGGCAAGTTGGGCATACTAACTGAGCACCCCTGTACAAAATATATGCATACAAACATCTTCCATCTGCAAAATGTTAGCAGATCCACACCCCTTTCACTGTTCAACAGCAATGCCAGTTGTTAAACTTGCAAGAGTTGTCCCCCTTTACCTACCAACCTGAGCTGTTAGCAATTCATGATATATCTGCTCATATTTTCCCCTTGCTCACATTTCTCTTTGTTTCATTACATTATCATACACTGCTACATCGGACTGTAGTCTGAAGCCTGAATGTAGTAAAACTTGTCTGGTGCAATGCTCAGCAAGAGCATGTCATGATCACTTAACTCTACAGACAATCTTACTACAAATTAACTGATAAGATATGAGCCTGCTGTTTGTTAAATCGCAACAAATTTTTTTTAAATGTCTTGCTTATTAATGTTGGTCAGCAGTAGCTTTTCTATTTATGCCATAAAAAGTAATGTATCCGACAAGGGTGTTATGAATGGTTGCAGGGGGAGGTGTGTAGAAGTTAAAACATTCATCATGTCAGCACAGTATCCGGTCCGTTGACAGATTCAATGTTTCAGTTTCAATTCTAATGTTTGGAATAAGTAATACTTTAGTACAAGCAGGTAGCCATATGTAACTTAAGTTTCACATTCAGTTGACAGGATCAGAAACAGTGTTTCCTCATTACACAGCTTCACCATCCAGTGGGAAAAGGCAAAGGATATCCTTTAGTACTTATCAGTTAAACATATCTAACTTGTTTCATTTTAACTTTAGCTCTTCCATTTCTATGACAAGAATCCCTGAAATTTTCACACTTAAGTGAGTGAGTGAGTGAGTTTAGTTTTACGCCACTCCTAGCAATATTCAAGCAATATCACGCCGGGGGACACCAGAAATGGGGTTCACACATTGTACCCATGAAGGGAATCGAACCCAGGTCTTCGGCATGACAAGCAAACGCTTTAACCACTAGGCTACCTCACTGCCCCTGATAAGCATGTGTTATTGGGGACCAATTTTCTTACCAGCAGCACCTCCCCTTCACACTTAAGAGTATTGTATGAGCCTTGTATGAAACTGATTAGCATGAACATGACACTGACACACTATCTTCGTGAGATTTGGGGCAATCATTAACCACAACTAAAGACTGAACTACGTCATCAAACTGAGTTTCAGAAATCTCAAGGCTTCAGCCACCAGTAACAGGTACTGATAACATAACAGCAGTGTATAAAATAGTTTTGAAATGTGGCCTGTCCAAGGACTGTTTGTTCCATAAAGTGACCAGTCCTGAACAAATACAGCCAGTCCTCAAAACTAAAACTGTTCATTCAAACCAAGTTAAGTTTATTTTTTCAAATATTTCCCCCAACCAAAGGACGACCTTACTTATTTAATAGGCCGTCCTTCACAAAAAATGGACTGTCAAGGACGGTGGGACAGGCTATATTTTATACACTCATAACAGGTAGATGGTTGGTCAGCCATCAAAATATTCTAAAGCTTGATATGTTTAGTTTCTGACAGTAGTTTTTTAATCTTATCTCATTCCCGGATTTTGTCATACAAATTTATTCCCAATTTTGTCCAAGATAAAATCTTACCCACTTTGCCTAGGTATAAAAACACAGACACTAAGCAAAATAATTTTATTAGTAAATAAACAGACTGATGACAGTCAGTGAACATACTGTCCTATATCACTGGCGAACAAAAGCCCTCAGCCATGTAACAGCTGTGATTTCCCATCAACAACAATCTCTCACTCAGGCACCAAAGCTTTTCAGCACATACATTATAACAGCATGAGCAAGCACCCTGTCATGGAGACAACAGCAGCTGGGGCAATACTACAACAAGTTAGACTGGAAAATTTGAATAAATTCAGGGGTTATCTTCCACCCTCACTAACTGGAGCAAGTTGGACGAGCACTAATGTTTAGTGTGCTACCATATTTCATGCAAGGCAGTATTCATTCCATCTGAGGATAATATGACATGAATTCATCAACGTTGAAACTGATGATGTAAACATACTCTATGACCAATGCTTGCTATAAGAGGCAAAAAATGAGATCGGGTGGTGTGGCTCACTGACTTGCTTGATGGAGGTCATTGTGTCCTAACTGTGTAGATTAATGCTCATGACATCAATCTCTGGATTGTCTGGTACAGCCTGGATTACTTACAGACTACCATTATATAGATGAAATACTGCCGAGTGTGTGGTGTACATAAATAACAAACAAACAAACAAACAACAAATACCAGTGACTGGTCAACACCAGCCTGTAATGGTGCATTATTGTTCATGCTCCTTAGCTTACTGCTGTCACGCAGCTGCAATGTTGTTGACTGTGAGGGTAACAATATTCTTTCACTTCAGACTACAGTAATTTGAGAAAGGTTTTGTCTGAAATTCAAGCTCGACCACACTTTTAGGAACAGTATGATTGAGAATAATCAATAATCCCAACAAGAGATGGGTCGACAGCAGCAATATCTTACCAGACACATAAACGTGATAAATATGTATCCCATGCGCACACTGCAAAGACACTGAAAACACATTTGAAGGCTATAGACCACTGATAGATACGACAATAGTATGTCAGGGACCATTTATTGATCTACGTAATGAGTGGTACAATTATTTCCTGGTAAGGTTCTCCAGCCAGTTCCTCGCCTTTGCTTCCTACAAATGTATCTTTCTATTCCAGTAACAACCTACAAATAGTCATGTTTATCCTCTGTCTTTTAATAGTTTTATAGAAATTGTGTCATGTGTCAATGCAAACCCTCTTCATTATTTTTAATATTATATTTTAAGGGCAGTTGGGCTCACCCAGAAGCCTCAGGTTTGATTCCCACATGGGTACAATGTATGAAGACCATTTCTTGAGTCCCTGGATATGACAGTGCTGTAATATTGCAAAAAGTGGTGTGAAGTCATACTCACTCACTCGCTATTTCTAACTTTAACAGTTTTAATCAATACCATGATTTTTAAGTTTGTGGATTAGTAAGGATCTCATCAACCAATGATGATCAACAAATAGTTACTAATATGTTAGTAGTGTGCCATGTTTACACTTCTGGTAACTGTTGTGCACAGTTTATATTTCAACTACAACTTAAGATAACAAGGAGAAGTGTCCTAATTAAAGTGATGCATCACTATGAGTAGACTTTATACCAGTTAATAACATGAAGTGTAGTGGATAAATAATGACTAGGGCTGTATCAAACTATCGATTGATTGCAATTATTGAGTCTCCGATAGCAATAAATCGATGGTACAAGAAAAACTATTGATGCATCGATAGTATGTGTGACTATTGATAGTTTAGTAATTGACTTCTGTTGATAAATGCGCAGCGCAAAATACAGGATGTATAGGTGCAGACTTGCAGCTTCATCGAGTTTATGTTTTAACTGTTTACTTGATCTGGGTGTCAAGTTTCTTGTCAATTATTCAAAGAGACTGAAACTACTTCAACTTGTTATTATTTCACATAAACTATACATTAATTTGGGAAATGACTTCAAATGAGACAAATCAAGGAGAAAACAACTATTGAAATAGTGTGTTGCAATAGACTATTGCTATCGTAATAGTGCTTTGCAATAGACTATCGCTATCGCAATAGTTGTTTCCCCCTCAATGGTCACCCCTTATAATGACTGTCTCTGACTCCCATCCCATCCGGGATTCGACCCCACACCCTCAGAGTCAGGCACCTAATCGCCAGCACACAAAGTCAGACGCCTAGACCGCTCAGCCACCGCGGCTTCCACAAAAAAATGGAAGTCGGACAACTGGTAGTCTAGACTGCAGACTTTGTGTACCCCTCTGATAAGTGTTAATTGGCACGGCTCCTACGTCCGAAAGCTATGAAATACACAATGCCATTTAGAAAGTGGTCAAATGTAACATATGGTATATTTTGGATTACACTTTCTTTGTAAAGTACAGATTCTAATACAGTTGTCCGACTTCCATTTTTGTGGAAGCCATGGTGGCTGAGCGGTCTAGGCATCTTACTTTGTGTGCTGACGATTAGGTGCCTGACTCTGAGGGTGTGGGTTCGAATTCGGATGGGACTCAACCCAACAAAAGTACTAGAATCTGTACTTTACAAAAAAAGTGTAATCCCAAATATTTCATATCTTACAAAGGTGAATAGGTTATATTTCCTGGTAATTGTATGAAAACATCATACCAGACAATGTTAATCACAAACTCTAAATTGAAAAGTAACATTAAAACCACAGCACAGTTTCAAAGTTTAGCAAATATATCATGTAGCAACTAATACATTGAGATATCTTTAATAAGATGGTTTCCACTATATGAGGGTCCACCATAAGCAAAAGAAACAAAATGTTATGTCATAAATCTAAAATCACACACAACAATTATCAGATTTCATATACTCATAGTAATATTTGCAAAGTTGATTTTCCTGTCTACTTATAATACCCAACACCTGAAACACATATGCCAACACAGACTCCTTATCTATATACAGCAGAGATGTACACATATAGTAAATCTGATTCCTTGTCTAAGATCCAAAAATAGGTTGCCAGAAACCTTATTACCGTGGTCGCATATCTGGATCAGAAGAATGTTGGCAACGTCTTCTCTTTATTAATGACATTCAGGCATGTAATAGGTGCATGCTTCAAGGCCGATTTTGATATAGTGGTTGGAGCTTATTGGAACCAGAAAATGATGCTAATATTGTAGCATAGAACAAATCCTGCAATATTTCTAAAATGTGGAATTCTGTTGGGGTCACAGCTGATACAAGGAGGGTTAGCTTAGCATTCATCTGTAATGCATTACGTTATTTACTGCATGTTATTTATTACCAGTATCATGTGTATTATTAGAAATATAATGCCAATTTGTAGAACAAAAAAATGTCAGGAAATGAGCTTCCGTCATCTGTGCACTGTCAGATCATAGAGACGGTATCAGTATTTCACATATCACGTTAGGCCCCACTTCTAACAAAACAAGAGCAAAATTTCATCTTGTTTGAAAACTACTAATCAGTGTTTGAAATTAAGGTGGGTACTGGGATACTGAGGTTTGCTCTAGTAGAATTTTAATCAACAAATACACAAAATATTAACGTTTTAACCGTAGGGTTATGAAAAGGAACCCTAGACTTAGTTCAATTTGAACACTGTTGAGTTGTAATACAAGACAAATCTTATGGATAACAACTTCTTTATTTATTTTCACAACATTTCTGGGCTAGTTCTTGCCCCTTCTTCAGGTGGAAGAAGGGGCAACCTGAAGAAGGGGCAAGAACTAGTCCAGAAACGTTGTGAAAATAAATAAAGAAGTTGTTATCCATAAGATTTGTCTTGTATTACTACACCAACTTCTAAATGCCTTTGAAGAATTTGTTGAGTTGACGGGTTTCGAAACATGGCCTCCTTAGTTGCCATGTATAGGTTTAAGGTTTTACTATGACAGTGGATATAAATCCCATATGTAGTATCTTTACATAAATATGTCAGTAATGTATAATATTATATTCTGAAAAACATGCTCCCTACATATCCAATTTCAAGCAGTATAATGTGACATTTTCATGGGTCTTCCTTAGTAGATCCAAAGTCTATACTAAGGGCTATATTCAATCATTTCCGATATAAATAGTTTCAAGGAACTAATTTTGAATATTTTCAACAAAATATATAATACCTGAAAAAGAACATTGAAATTCTGGATCTAAAAAATCAGTTATGCTCATAAATTTGGATCTGAATGCAAATTTTGAAGAACTGTACATTATACTGCAATCAGTTAATTAACATTTTCTCCAAATTGAATCTCCCCAAAAAAAAAAAAAAAAAACCCACCAAAAACCCTAAAAACAAACAAAAAACCACACAAAACAAACAAACCAAAAAAACAAAACAAACAACCAAAATACATTTTCTCCAAATACAGTGAACATTTAAGTATGTTCATTTTGGACAATTTTCAAACTATGTTAGTTTTTAGCAATGATTTACTCACAAATGAGAACAGGAATCATTATGTATTATTTCTCAAAAGGTACATGGAAACAAAAAGAATAGAGAATTCTAATGTTTTTCTTTCCGCACAAAATCCAACCACCTTTCCATCCATCTGCAAAGATATTTCTAGAATGAAATGGTAACATTTGTTTGAAGCACAAAGAAATATTCAAATAAAACCATGGGTAAATCTGAATAACAGAATTGTAATACTACATTTTCAGACCTTTTTCAGGTTCCCTCTCCAAATTCCCCAAAAACGAGCACATTAAACATTTTTGCATACCTATTCCACATGTACTGTTTGTAATAGTTCTGTGAAAATGCTGTGGCCACATGGGGGTTTATGAGTAAATATATAGGAAATTCATGCATTTCAAATTTTGGCTTCAACTGTCTGTGACAATTCAGTCTTGAGATATGTGTTGTATATATAGTACCATTGTATTGTTAGTTGTTCTGTTATATTTTAAACAAAACACTCAACTTCATAAAATGCGTTGGTAAATGTTTCAAAATGAAAGGGAGACCCTGACTGCACTTATCTAAGGAGGTTCCAATAGAGCGCATGAACTTAGTAGGGGAAGTAATCACTTATGATGCAAAAACTACAGTGAATCATATATAAGTGCAACTAGTAAACAGTTACTGCAATTAAACTAGTAACTTGTTTTCTTTTTAAAATGTCTTTGTTTCTTAACATTCCAAGTAACTTTGTTCGTTCTAATTGTTCTGCTGAGTCTGAGGGGGCATGGGTGTCTATGGATAATGGTACAAAAACTTATGTTATTTTAATTTTGTCTGCTATTGTGTGTGACACTTGACTTTTGGTATTTGTATTTTACACATTCTCATTGTGTTGTTAGTTACCCAGTTTACCCCTAAATTCATAAAATGTGATACTGTAAGTTCTGTTTTTGTTACTGTAAGTTCTTAAAAGGTAAATTTGTTAAAAATGCAATGTTCTTATATATGTTCAATAGTGTTCTGAAAAATCTATCTAATGACAGTAATAGAATACAAAGAATATTCTTGATCTGATTATAGCAATTGTTTGCAACAGGCCATTTAGGTGTACCTCATCTTTGAAATGCTTATCTTTTGTTTGAAAGTTGACTGCAATGATGTGAGGTGTCTAAGTGCTAGTTCGATACAAGAATTCATGCAGGGATTATGGTGCCCAAATAGGCTACTACACTCACTTACTGTGGAGATAATGTGTTTATCCAATTCAGTATGCAGGGGCATAACTATGGAAAATAGCGCTAATGACAAACAATGTATTTTTACCTAATATTTTATATAAATGGTTCAAAGATCAAGCCATCACAGTGCTTCTCGTCCAGGATTATTAAAAACAGATCATGAATCTGAAGAAAATGTTTTCTTCACTATACAGGGATAGTTTTTAATAGAAACTGCTCACTGGCGTCCCCTTCAAGTGACGTTCAGGATAGGTGCCATACTTGCCATACCTTAGCTAACATCAATGTCGGCATGTGAATGATGTAATCATTAAGTAGTCAAAAACAGGTTGTAGGTTTAAAAAAAGGAATGAACTGAAACTAGTATTGGTCATATTGTTTGAAACATGTTTGTGTTGGTTAAACATTTGTGAAAATTGTACCAAAATATACCATTTGTATAGATTTATGCACAACCCTATCGAACAGGGGCATCTGATCACTTGAAGGGAGATAACTCTACAGTTTTTTTAACCTGAAAAAGAAAAGATCAAAAAGATTTGTTTTTCTTTAATTTGCAAAGATTTCAAATGATTTATCTTCAAACTAAAAAGGAACTAAGAAGGAACTGATAAATAATAGATAGCTGGATCATGAATTTGCTTTTTAACATGATATTTCAAACAAATTTATGTAGCAAGGCGTGGAGTCATCCCACAGATGACATCCTTACCTTGTCAGCTTGCTGACGGGGTTAACCTCTTTGGTCATGTGGACAAGGCGTCCGACTTCGGATCAGAAGGTGTGTGGTTCGAATCCAAGAACGGGACTCGGAAATTTATATGATATCATTATGCACAACACTGTTTGAAACTGATTATGTTAGTGAAGGGTCTTTTTCATGTCTGCAGTGATAAAAGAAGGTATCTTTAAAATTCAAATACTACAGGAGAAAACCTCAATGTTATGACATGAAAGTTTATCAATAATCTTGTTAGACACTGACAAAGAAATTTTACAGGAACTTGCAAAAGTTTCAAGTATGAATCACAGCAAACAATTATGAACAATGCAGGTACACATGGACAATAAAAGTGATAAAGAAGTTGAAACTGTTTCAGTATGTGGCCAAATACTTTTACACAGTCTCTACAAATCAACTCCACTTGCACAAAATTTGTGGTTGGATCTCCAGTTGATGTACTTTGTATACCACCTAGGACTAGGGATGAGGGGATAAAACAAGGAATGGTCGGCTTAGATTCATTATAATGTGTCTGAGTGGGTTAACCATGTTTGGGGGAATAGGGTAAGTAAGGTATCACAATGGGCAAGCAGTATATAAAAGTGGCATTACTTGTTCTGTATGTGCAATAACCTTGAACAAAATGTTACACCCAATGTGACCTCTACTGACATGAACTGACACTGAATATACTCATTTATGCATTGCTTGTTATTAGTTTGCTCTAGTAAAACATTTACAAAGCAAGATCTTGTCAAGAAAGATACAGCCTATACATGCAATTTGTTCTGTTGGTAAATCTGTCGTCAACAAGCAAAGGGAAAAAGAATCATTTCTGTGGTGTCATCTTCCAGCAAATAAAAGGCAGGGGAACTTTTCCAACACATTTCATCAGTCAAGATACAACTGTCAGGGATACAGCAAGTTACTCAGTGTCAAAATATAATGGAAGAATACTGGTAATTGACTTGGCAACAACAGATGTTGTAAAATGTTACTATACCCCAATATCATAGGATAAAATTATTGACTTAACTGTGTTTAGTGTTACATTCACATCATGAAATATATCTACAAAGGACTATGGAGGTCATTTGATAACATGCAGCTTCCATATAACAATTTCCATAACGCAATTATGTAGAATAGTGGCATTGTCGTGGTGAACACAGAGTTCCCAAACCTGCATGAAATTTAAACACACCTTGATTTATTTTAACAAGTAATATCCTATTGATTATTTTCACTTGAAAGAAAAGAGGAAGTGATTCTTATCTGCTATGTCCCGCAGACGACTTAACAAAATATGTTGCATTTGACAAAGATAATAATTTGTTTTGGGACTTACTGTCATGATTATTTAAAATATTTCAAATATCAATAACTCCAAGAGTTTAATCATATAATCACACATTTACCCTCATTAAAACCGACATCTGGACTTTATCGCTCTTCTGGATGAAAATCGTGGTTGCAGACGACAAAACGTCTGCAGCCGACTGTTGTGGGTGGTGTTGGAATTGCCAGGAATTTAGAACGTGTTCCAAATTGATGAGGAAGGCATGTCACCCCATTCTATTACCTCCTTACCTTCATTTCCGGTGGCATCACCACTACCAACGTAGCCGGGACTGCTACGGCATTAGGACATCATTATCATAAAATACGAAAAGAACAGCCTTATATTTGGATTCCGTCATTGGCAGCATAGATTAGTTGATCAGCCCATCCAACCAAAACAAGATATCACCTGACGCATCTCGCCTCTGAGATTGCTTGTAATAGGTCTCAAATGAGTTAAAATAATGAACAAATAAGGTCCGATGCCTTTCAATATATTGTCATTATATTTATGACCGTACCTTTGGAGTTCTTATACAGTCCATTACGGCAGGCGATGTCTTGCTTCCTTATTCCTCTGTAGCAGACAGCGCCATGACACCTCCCCAGTGCTTATTTTTTCGTATCATTTTTTAAAACTAGTATAACTTCTGAACATGTTTACTGAAATTGCGGGATTATTTAATGTCAAAACAAAAATATATTGCATTCATTAATTCATTATTGCTCAGCAGTCGTGAACGTCCTTCACCTTTTAAAGCGCCAAAATGGCGACTGGATACGCGTTTGGTGCTGGTCAAACTGGTTCGGCTACAGGAGGGTAAATAAAGATAATGTTTGACTTTAAGCGAATGCAGTTGATTAACACACACTGGATAACCATATGTTTATACATGTTTCAAAAATATCATTCTATCAATGATTTTATTTCGACATCATAAATCGTTCAGTTTTCGATCACAACGAGAACGTGTTGTTAATGTTACTGTACCATAGGCTTTTTTCTTGTTCCCTTATTCTTTGAAGTTGTACACTAGCTAAAAAAACATGCCACATTTAAAATCCTGCCCTGTCTTGTACTGAGTAACATGTGAAATCAATAAAAGCCTTAACTACAAATATTGATGTGATGTTTCACTTTCAGTTTCTTGGGGAAATTAACAAATCAGAAACAATAACATACACGTGTATCATTTTACCGTGTATCGGGAAAGACTTCCGCCCGTATCCCCCCTTAAATTTCATTATAGTAAAATCATATCACCTAAATTTATATTCCTCATCTGATAAGGATGAGTTTTAACATGTTTCTTTAATTGTATCTGAACATACTGAAAGACTTCTAAAATTAAAATGCCACTCAAAGAACTTTTTCCTCATCGTTAAATATATAGGGGGGATACGGGCGGAAGTCTTACTGAAGAGGTTACATGTTTCCAAAAGCCAGTGGTATTGTTTGGAAGTAAAACTTCATATTTTATTCAAAATAACTGTTCCAAGAACTCTTTTGGTATGTAAACTTTGGTTGTATGGGAATTCTTGGGTTTCAAACTATACATATTCTTCAAATAAAATTAAATGAGCCTCACCTTGATCACGATTGCCAAGCCAGCTGACAAAGTGAAAAAACGTGTACCCTCTGTACGCACTGCTACATTAAGGACCTACAGAGTAATAAGTCAGATTCAGAACCTCTCTGCCTTCAGAGAGTCAGTGTAAGCAGGGGCAGGGTTATCTAAAAATTTCTGACAAAATTTGGAATAACAGATAATTGTATTGACTTTTTATACAATCACAAAAAGTCACGAAGAGACAAAACTGTAACCAATAATGAAATTACGTTTTCATAACTTGTGATGTCCAAAATCTCAGTTGCCCATGTGATCTTACACAGGATACTGAACCTGAAATCAATTCCCTCAGATTTGTCATTGATAGCAAGTGTTGGAAAAAATCATGTATCAAAGACTGTTGAATGAACACCTACAGGTAATCATTCGACAAAACTAAGTTTAGGAAATTGTAACAGATAATTGGCTATTAGATTACAGGAAGCAGACTGACTTTGATTATTGTATATCATGTATTTTAGACCTAATAACTAGTTTGGCATGCCCTCAGTCCTTAGATTGCATATCTCTGAATATGAGGCAAGCTTCTGTACCTGCAGTGTTCTGGTTGTTATTAAGGCCTTGTGTTTCCATAGAAAACCTCTACAAATAGATGTATGTTGCACAAGAATTATGAGATTTGCTCTTTTTCAGATTTAACTTTGGTGCCAACCCTGCAACAACAACTACTGGTAAGTAATTCATGATTTCATAGTGTTCCAGACTAATTAAAAAGGCTAAATTAACATGTCTTTAATGTTTAACAGTTTGAAATTTGGAATGATAAATCATGTAATATATACCATTTGAAAAATATATGTCAGATGCCATGTGATATTCTCTCTCTACTTGCAGCGGTAACTGGAATATCATTTGGACAACCTACAGCATCTGGCTTTGGCTTCCGAGCCACTGCTGCCCGGACCACAGCAACAGGAGTCACACTCGGAACTACCACCCAGGCCACTGGGAGTGGGTTTTCACTCGGTGGGACTGTGGGTTTCCCAGGGACACTGGGGGGTACAACTGCTACCACCTCTGCCCCATCACTAGGGGCATCCGGAGGCTTCTCCCTTACTGTTCCTGGGGCAACAGCAACAACAACGGCAACTGTTCCTGCTTTGGGAGGAGGTAGGCCTATCATTATTCTTTCTCATAGACATGTCTTACCTCCCCTTTGCCCAGTCTGACAGCTTGCTGTGTTTGTCACTATTTTGTGGGTGTATTCTTTCAGCAGAGAACATGTGTGTTACTGTTTCAACAGAGAATAGATTCTGTGACGAGCATGTATGGTTGAATTGTTTCTGCAGTGAGTGTGTTACTGTGTTCTGTCATCAGGGAGCATGTGTCATTCAATAGTTTCAGTGAAGAGCGTGTTTAGTCGAAATTGTTTCAAAGAAGAGCTTGTGTGATTGAATTATTTCAGCTGAGTGCATGCAGTTGTGTTCCGTCAACAGAGAACATGTGTTGTATTGTTTTGTCACAGGGCCCGCGTGGTTCAATAGTTCCAGTGAAGAGCATGTGTTTTGTGTTGTTTTATCAGAGCATGTGGTTGAATCGTTTCAGCGTTCAGTGAACATAAGTGCTTGCAATATTTCAGCAGGCACAAGTGCTCCAGGTGGATTCAGCTTTGGCCTTGGGGCAACAACAACAGCTGCAGCAACAACTACTGTCACAGCTCCAGCTACTGGTCTCGGCCTAGCTACTGGTATTGGGGCAGCTTCTGCTGGCGGCTTCAATTTTGGCAAACCAACCGGTGTGGCACCAACTCTAGGTATGCACACTTGTCACTTGATGTAGTCACTGTCTCTGCTATCATATCTCACAGATTTGAACAGGAGATGGTTGAAACACTGGCCTACATTCTCTTGACTAGTAATTAATGCCATGTGTCAAATTGAAGTACTGCGGCTTACACTATAGTGTGATGATTTATCTTCTTCACAGTGAAGCTAAACTGTTACTATACAGAAATTATTGTACAGAAGAGTGTTTCCAAAAAGTTATCAAATCAGCTATTTAGATGTATTTACATTTTCTCTGTTTCTCATATCATGCAAATTCAGGTTGCACAATGATTACACTGTTGTTATTGGCGTGAGGTTCCACTGATGGTGGTACAAAGTATCAAATGTATTAGATCATTTACATTTCCATGATTCTTGAACCAAGGTACTAGTATATATGATCAGTATGAAGGGGTGACAAGGAGGTGTCTGATGCAGTAAAATATTTCCAATAGAAATAGTTTAAAGCTGTGTTTCTGTTAAGTAAAGGATACATACAATGTAAACTCCTGTTTCTGGTTAAGTAAAGATTTCAAAAGGCACAGTATAAACCCCTGTTTCTCAAGTAAATGAGACTTAACCTAAGAAACAGATGTTTATGCTGTGTCTTTTGGAATCTAATCCCTATTTCTTAAGTAAAAATGTGCCATATATCTGGAATATTGCGGAGTGCAGCATAAAACTAAACTCACTCACTCACTCTTAAGTAAAAGATTCCAAAAGGCACAGTATAAACCCCTGTTTCTATTTGACTTATAAATTCCAAAAAGCACAACATTAACCCTTTTTTGTGGTTATGTTAAGATTGCAAAAGGCACAGTATAAACATACACCCCTGTTTCTGGTTGAGTAGAATATTCCAAAAGGCACAGTATAAACACCTGCTTCTGATTCCAAAAGGCACAGAATAAACCCTATTTTCTGGTTAAGTAAATGTTCCAAAAGGCACAGTATAACCCCTTTTTCCTGGTTAAGTAAAACAGTCCAAAAGGCACAGTATAAACCCCTGTTTCTGGTTAAGTTAAAAAGTCCAAAAGGCACAGTATAAACCCCTGTTTCTGGTTAAGGGAAGCCAGTTGGGGCCCTTGCTGTGGATGCTGCTCCATTTAATACAAGTCAAAAGTTTGGTGGTGGTGAGTTACACTTAAATTGAAACATCTACTGACTGGCTTCTGACTTCTGTTTCTACTCCACTGGCTTTGTAGCAAAGATCAATGTACATGATATCTGTCACTAGATTGTCCGATCCAGACTTGATTATTTACATGTTGCTGTCATGTTGTTTGAATATTACAGAGTGCACTGTTCACCGTTCAACACCAAACACACACACTTACAACTAAACTGTTCATAGATCTCTATCTACCATGGATCTGAGCACCTCTGCAGCATGGAGTATGTTGATAACTGACCGTCAAAAATGATGCTGTGTTTGTAGGGGGACTGACCACGACTACAACAGCCAGCTCTGGTCTGGGCTTGTTCGGGCCCACTGCTGCAGCTGCCACTGCAGCTCCGGCCAGCATCTTCTCTGCTGCAACTACAACAACAGCAACGGTTGGCCTTGGAGGTGTTGATCCCAAAACATCAACTGCATCTGGAGGTAAGTTGAAGGCTGCCAGTAATGTCTGTACCATTAACCAGGACAAGCATGTGTATGTTTTTGATCAAATTATTGATGGACGCCTTATTGATGGATGTCTTACTTGTAACAGTCACTGAAGGCAAGTTGAAACTGAGGTGTAATGGTTCGCCAAACTTTTGGCACATCACAGTGTTATGAGTAATCTGCCATGATATAAGCAACATATTCACATGTCATTTATTGATACAATAAAATACTGTGAACATGGTGAACATAAGAGGTTCTGAAACCCTGGTTTGTTAATTGACTGAAGCTACTGAGTTACAGTTGGGCTACCCTTCAAAAGTTTCCTTCGCATACCAAACATCCAGTATTTGTTTATTATATGGTGTATAGTATTGTCATCTCCCTGTTTTGATATTAACAAAGTGTATGTTTTTTCTGTATCAGACCAAATGTTTTAAAGGATGTTCTATTTCATATGATTCTGTGTTTTTGTCACATCGCTACTTTCTGTGCTTTTTTCTACATGTCTCTTCATCTTATCAACTTTGTTGCTGTGTGTTACAATGTTTTCATGGTGTGTTACAGGAACGAGTGGCACAGCCGGGAAAACCAGGTGAGCAAGATCAGCAGGTGGTGTGTCTAAATGACTTGTTGATGGTGGGTCATTATGTGCCAATTGTGTGTAATAGTGTGCCAGTGGTGGGTCATAGTGTGCCAGTAGTTGGTCATAGTGTGCCTGTAATGGGTCATAGTGTGCCAGTGGTGGATCATAGTGTGTCAGTGGTGGATCAGTGTGCCAGTAGTGGATCATAGTGTGCAACAGTGGTGGATCAGTGTGCCAGTAGTGGTAGTGTGCCAGTAGTGGATCATAGTGTGTCATAGTGACAATGGTGGATCATAGTGTGCCAGTGGTGATCAATGGTCATAGTGTGACAGTGGTGGATCATAGTGTGACAGTGGTGGATCATAGTGTGACAGTGGTGGATCATAGTGTGCCAGTAGTGGATCATAGTGTGCCAGTAGTGGATCATAGTGTGCCAGTGGTGTGTCATAGACAATGGTGGGTCATAGTGTGACAATGGTGGTGGATCATAGTGTGACAGTGGTGGATCATAGTGTGACAGTGGTGGGATAGTGTGCCAGTGGTGGGTCATAGTGTGCCAGTAGTGGATCATAGTGTGCCAATGGTGGTGGGTCATTGTGCCAGTAGTGACAATGGTGGGTCATAGTGTGACAGTGGTGGATCATAGTGTGCCAGTGGTGGGTCATAGTGTGCCAATGGTGGGTCATAATGGTGTGACAGTGGTGGGTCATAGTGTGCCAGTGGGTCAAAGTTGTGTGCCAGTCATAGTGTGTGACAATGGTGGGTGGGTCATAGTGTGACAGTGGTGGATCATATGGTGGGTGCCAGTAGTGGATCATAGTGTGACAGTGGTGGGTCATAGTGTGACAGTGGTGGGTCATAGTGTGACAGTGGTGGGTCATAGTGTGACAATGGTGGGTCATAGTGACAATGGTGATCATATGCCAGTGGTGGGTCATAGTGGGTGACAATGGTGGACAAATCATAGTGTGACAGTGGTGGGTCATAGTGTGACAATGGTGGGTCATAGTGTGACAATGGTGGGATCATAGTGTGCCAGTGGTGGGTCATAGTGGTCATAGTGTGCCTGGTGGTGGGTCATAGTGTGACAGTGGTGGGTCATAGTGTGCCAATGGTGGGTCATAGTGTGACAAGTGGTGGGTCATAGTGTGACAATGGTGGGTCATGGTGGTGGTCATAGTGTGACAATGGTGGGTCATAGTGTCATGGTGGGTCATAGTGTGCAAGTGGTGGGTCATAGTGTGCCAGTGGTGGTCATGGGTCATAGTGTGCCAGTGGTGGGTCATAGTGTGCCAGTGGTGGGTGGATCATAGTGTGACAGTGGTGGGTCATAGTGTGCCAGTGTGTCAATGGTGGGTCATAGTGTGCCAGTGGTGGGTCATAGTGTGCCAGTGGTCATAGAGTGTGCCAGTGGTGGGTCATAGTGTGCCAGTGGTGGGTCATAGTGTGCCAGTAGTGGGTCATAGTGTGCCAGTAGTGGGTGTAGTGTGGGTCATAGTGTGCCAATGGTGACAGTGGTGGGTCATAGTGTGACAGTGGGTAGTGTGCAATGGTGGGTAGTGGACAATGGTGGGTCATAGTGTGACAGTGGTGGGTCATAGTGTGACAGTGGTGGGTCATAGTGTGACAATGGTGGGTCATAGAGTGACAGTGGTGGGTCATAGTGTGACAATGGTGGGTCATAGTGTGCCAGTGGTTGGTCATAGTGGTGTGTATCATTGGTCAGTCGATAGTCTGCTTTTGACATGGACACATGGAGTAAAACATGGGGAGTTTTGGCGTGATCTCAGTGTATCTACACTAGGACTCGCAGTCATCTATTCCGTCCATCTCCCTACAATCAGCTAGTTACTGTTCAGTGCACCCATAGATAATAAACTGAATGAGCAGTGATCTAGGTTCATCAACAGTGCTGTGCTAATCCATGTCCATGTTTTAATTTCAGTGATGGCAAGGCAGTGAAAGAGACCCAAATGCCAGCAATGCTAGTGGAAACTGTCACTGTGTTCCAGTAAGTAAAGCAATTATTGTATGTTCTGTACAATGCAGTTCATGATGTTCTGTTTTTAAGACAGCCTGCTGTACAACAATCACTAGTGACACTGTCAAAACTGTCCTTTATAACTGAGTGATAAGAGAAGGACTTCTGGTATTTGATTGCACTGGGGTCATTCCTGTGCATCGTTTAAACCTAAGACCCCGGCTCATTTTCCTCTTTTTTGACTCATACCCATTCTCATCCCTGGATCTGTCACCAGTAAGTAATGTTTATAATAAGAGGTGACTGATCAGATGGTCAGTGTGTCATGTTATTAAAGTTCATGCTTTCAGTCACTGCATGACATCTCATGTCACTGTGATATTGCACAGTGTGGCCTGGAATATTTTCTCACTTGTTGGAAACAAAATGGTGCATGAACATGATCAGTGTCTGTTTCAGGAAGTTTGTGTAGGAATCTATGTGTTGGTCACATGTCCCAGTGCTGTGTGCTTGTGTTTCAGGAAGTGTGTGTAGGAATCTATGTGTTGTCACATGTCCCAGTGCTGTGTGCTTGTGTTTCAGGAAGTGTGTGTAGGAATCTATGTGTTGGTCACATGTCCCAGTGCTGTGTGCTTGTGTTTCAGGAAGTATGTGTAGGAATTTATGTGTTGGTCACATGTCCCAGTGCTGTGTGCTTTAGTTTCAGGAAGTGTGTGTAGGAATCTATGTGTTGGTCACATGTCCCAGTGCTGTGTGCTTGTGTTTCAGGAAGTGTGTGTAGGAATCTATGTGTTGGTCACATGTCCCAGTGCTGTGTGCTTGTGTTTCAGGAAGTGTGTGTAGGAATCTATGTGTTGGTCACATGTCCCAGTGCTGTGTGCTTGTGTTTCAGGAAGTATGTGTAGGAATCTATGTGTTGGTCACATGTCCCAGTGCTGTGTGCTTGTGTTTCAGGAAGTGTGTGTAGGAATCTATGTGTTGGTCACATGTCCCAGTGCTGTGTGCTTGTGTTTCAGGAAGTATGTGTAGGAATCTATGTGTTGGTCACATGTCCCAGTGCTGTGTGCTTGTGTTTCAGGAAGTGTGTGTAGGAATCTATGTGTTGGTCACATGTCCCAGTGCTGTGTGCTTGTGTTTCAGGAAGTGTGTGTAGGAATCTATGTGTTGGTCACATGTCCCAGTGCTGTGTGCTTGTGTTTCAGGAAGTGTGTGTAGGAATCTATGTGTTGGTCACATGTCCCAGTGCTGTGTGCTTGTGTTTCAGGAAGTATGTGTTGGTCACATGTCCCAGTGCTGTGTGCTTGTGTTTCAGGAAGTATGTGTAGGAATCTATGTGTTGGTCACATGTCCCAGTGCTGTGTGCTTGTGTTTCAGGAAGTATGCACATGTCCCAGTGCTGTGTGCTTGTGTTTCTGGAAGTGTGTTGGTCACATGTCCCAGTGCTGTGTGCTTGTGTTTCAGGAAGTGTGTGTAGGAATCTATGTGTTGGTCACATGTCCCAGTGCTGTGTGCTTGTGTTTCAGGAAGTGTGTGTAGGAATCTATGTGTTGGTCACATGTCCCAGTGCTGTGTGCTTGTGTTTCAGGAAGTATGTGTAGGAATCTATGTGTTGGTCACATGTCCCAGTGCTGTGTGCTTGTGTTTCAGGAAGTATGTGTAGGAATCTATGTGTTGGTCACATGTCCCAGTGCTGTGTGCTTGTGTTTCAGGAAGTGTGTGTAGGAATCTATGTGTTGGTCACATGTCCCAGTGCTGTGTGCTTGTGTTTCAGGAAGTGTGTGTAGGAATCTATGTGTTGGTCACATGTCCCAGTGCTGTGTGCTTGTGTTTCAGGAAGTGTGTGTAGGAATCTATGTGTTGGTCACATGTCCCAAGTGCTGTGTGCTTGTGTTTCAGGAAGTGTGTGTAGGAATCTATGTGTTGGTCACATGTCCCAGTGCTGTGTGCTTGTGTTTCAGGAAGTGTGTGTAGGAATCTATGTGTTGGTCACATGTCCCAGTGCTGTGTGCTTGTGTTTCAGGAAGTGTGTGTAGGAATCTATGTGTTGGTCACATGTCCCAGTGCTGTGTGCTTGTGTTTCAGGAAGTGTGTGTAGGAATCTATGTGTTGGTCACATGTCCCAGTGCTGTGTGCTTGTGTTTCAGGAAGTATGTGTAGGAATCTATGTGTTGGTCACATGTCCCAGTGCTGTGTGCTTGTGTTTCAGGAAGTATGTGTAGGAATCTATGTGTTGGTCACATGTCCCAGTGCTGTGTGCTTGTGTTTCAGGAAGTGTGTGTAGGAATCTATGTGTTGGTCACATGTCCCAGTGCTGTGTGCTTGTGTTTCAGGAAGTATGTGTAGGAATTTATGTGTTGGTCACATGTCCCAGTGCTGTGTGCTTGTGTTTCAGGAAGTATGCACATGTCCCAGTGCTGTGTGCTTGTGTTTCAGGAAGTATGTGTAGGAATCTATGTGTTGGTCACATGTCCCAGTGCTGTGTGCTTGTGTTTCAGGAAGTGTTTGTAGGAATCTATGTGTTGGTCACATGTCCCAGTGCTGTGTGCTTGTGTTTCAGGAAGTATGTGAAGGATGAGAAGACAGTACGGGAGGACATTGCACGTATGTCCACCAAGCCCATGCTTAAGGTGCAGGAGGATGTTGCTGCACTCAAGCAGTTGCTCTCTGTCGTCTCCAATGGGCTCCAGAGAAATGCCTGTGCTGTGGACAAACTCAAGAAAGAAATGGCACACGTAAGAGACACTCTGAATGATATGGATAGTGAAGTAGACTGGTGTTTGCTTGTTACCCAATGAACCCTGGTTCAGTTCCTGATGTGGTTTCCTGTGTCCCAACTAGTGATATTGCAGGAAATTGTTAAAGAATTATTTAAACCTTAATGTCTTTGCTTGATAAAAAAAAAATCTCACTGTTTGCTTAGATCTTTGAGAAACAGGATTTGAAAATACAGTGTTGGGTGTTTTTAAAATCAAATAGCTACTGATGTGGTGAACTGAATTGTTTTTTTTCTCAGTATCAAAACTCCCAGAATTCACAGATTTTTAAACTTATCCTATCTCACGACTTGCACCTCTCTCTCTTGCTTCAACTTTTAGTGGAACGACTGTAAACTTTTTTCCATAGGCCTCCTTGTCCATTCGCCCATATACTCCATGCTGCTCTCCTTAATTAGCTTCCTAGTTCCTAATATAGCTTGCAGCATGCTCCACTAATTGCCCACGTGACTACCTTGAATGATCATTCTCTTTCTTGTCGCACGACTGTGTGGACGAGCTGTATATTAGGGACATTATTTCACCCTATCATCATGGGGAAAACTGATAATCAGTCAAGGAAAAGGAAAGTTTGTGCTCAATGCAAGACGAACTATTCGTCCCTCGACCCTCACTCGTCTTGCAGTGACTGTATTGGACAATGTAACTGGAACAAACGATGTGGCAAGTGTAATTCACTAAAAATGAGGATTTAAAGGCCTACCTTCGTGGTTTGCTCCCCGAGCATCGATATAGGGACAGGAAATCAACAGAATCTGATCGCACTCCCGCCAAGCGTATCAAGTTACAGCCTAGCCGATCCAGATCACAAAACGGGTCCAGATCACAACTTCAAAAACAGATCACTGGAGAGATCCAGATCACAACATCAAAGTAGATAATCGGACCGATCCAGATCACCTAATCGATCCAGATCACGGAGGGGATTTACGAAATCTTTTTCGTGGCACATCCACTCAAGGCTGTGTCAGAGGAAACAGATCTGGCCGTGGTTGCCCCCCCCTTGGCCCCAGTCGTTCCGATTTACAACACTCCGGTAGGCGGGAGATTGCAGATCTTCGCCCCGAATTGGACTATCCTCAAAGATCCGTACGTCACCAACCTGCTACTTCACGGCTATCAGCTACCCGTTATTGGCAGTCCACCTCTGACGTCGCATCCGGCTCATCGCTCATATCCTGTGGACCAGCTTCAGACTCTGCGATCCACAATAGGTACGCTATTAGACAAACTCGCGATAGAGCTCCTAGGTCCATCGCGCGTCACTCCAGGATTCTACTCCCCCATCTTCTTGGTTCAAAAGAAAAATTCCAACAAACTCCGGCTCATCTTCAATATGAAGTTGTTCAATGCCCGATTCCTGCTTCCACCGCCTCACTTCAGGATGGTGTCGATCAACCTTTTACACACCATCCTGAAGAAGGGAGACTTCCTCATCAGCCTAGATCTTCAGGATGCTTATCTTCACGTTCCAATACATCCAGATCACCGGAAGTACCTTTGCTTCGTGTTCAACGGGAATCACTACCAATGGAAAGTCCTACCATTTGGAATTTCCGGGGGCCCCGTGGCTTTTTACCCGAATTACCAAGCCCATAACGAGCTTCCTCCACTTTCAAGGGATCACCTTCAAAAGCTACATAGACGATTGCATCCAGGCTCAACAGGATCCAATCGTATTGCTTCGCCAGCTACAGTTCACCACCACGCTGCTCAGACAGTTAGGGTGGCTGTTGAACATTGCGAAATCGCAACTAATACCGACTCAGAAACTCCAATTCATCGGAGCACTGTTCGACACTCGTCAGGGGATGATGTTCGTACCTCACGACAGGTGGATAAAGATTCAGCAATGCATTCCTCCAGGACTGTCTCAGGCAGAACCTTACGGCAGTGGCAGGAGCTACTGGGCCTTCTGACGTCAGCTCAAGCCTTAACGTACAGAGGCTCAGCTCCAACTTCGGCCGATACAGCAATTTCTACGCCCGTACCTTCAGGCCGACAACCCCAAGGAACTAATTTGCCTTCCAGAACCGCTTTGTCCAGTCCTTCAATAGTGGCTCGACGAACGAAATGTTTGCGCCAGAGTTTCTATGATGCCCTTTGGACAGACTCATCACCTATTTGTCGATGCATCCCTCATGTGTTGGGGAGCTCACTTCCCGACCACCAAGTGTCCGGGCTGTGGTCATCAGACGAACGGGTACTTCATATAAACGAGCTGGAATTCAAGGCGATAATTCAAGCCATCTCACATTGGGCTTCAATCAACCAGTCTGTTGATCCAATCAGACAATTTGACAGTGGTTTGGTACATAACTCATCTAGGCTCGACAGGCTCGGCGAATCGGCTACAATGGGCGATCAGGTTCTTCCATCTCATCGACTCACTCAACATCGTAGCCAGAGCCAGACACATTCTCGAGTAAAAAATGTGATCGGCGATGCCTTGTCCCGATCCAACTGACCATCCCCGACAGAGTGGAAGTTACTGCTCCAGATCTTTCAGTCGATTATCTACCCGTTATCACGGCCTCAAATAGATCTGTTTGCCACACGTTCGTATCACCAATCACAGACTCCTTGGTGTGGGATCTTGACGCGTTGGCAATATCATGGGAGGGTCTCAATGCCTACGCGTTTCCCCCTCCAGCTCTGCTACCAAAAGTAATACAGAAACTATTGGCCGCTAGCAGCATACCACTGCTTTTGGTCGCACCCTTCTGGCCAGCGAGAAGTTGGTTTGTCAACCTAAGAAGCCTGGCAGAGCCAAACCCAGTACCGCTTCCCAACCAGGACGACCTACTTCTTCACTCTCACTCGGAACTGCGCCACGGGTCACCTCAGACCCTCAATCTACACATTTGGCGCATCTTCAGAGGTCTTTCATAGCTAAGGGCTACTCTCGCCGAGTAGCCACAGCTATCACTTTAGCACATCGTACTTCAACAAGTGGAAGAAGTTTGAAGACTATTGCAAGGTTAGAGGAATTGCATCTCCCACTTTCACCTCGGCTCAGGTCGTTGCTGAGTTTCTCCAGCATCTCCGCACTACTAAGAAACTCAATGGTACTATGTTAGCTACCTACTTAGCTGCCATCAACTCAGTTTTGGCTACCACCACAGACTCGAAGATTTGCACTGTTCCTGAGTTGCACAGTCTACTACGCTCCTATAGACTCTCTGACCAGTCCAGGAAGTTCAGACCTCTGGCCTGGGATCTGTTCGTCGTCCTTCGTCATATGATTTCTACAGACTATGAACCTTTAGAAGACAAGGACTTCGAACAAGTGACATTCAAGACATTCTTCCTGGTAGCTTTGGCTACCGCTGCTCATATATCTGAACTGCATGCTCTTGATCGGGTGCAGTTCGAGCGGAAGAAGCATGACAAGGCTTTCCTGGGTCTCCGCTGGGACTTCATTGCGAAACACCAACTGCCAAGGCAACCGGACCGGATGTTAACATTCCCCCGTTGTCCACCATTCTTGGGCCTGATGATAATGATTTGATTTGACACTCTGCCCTGTTAGGGCTCTACACGATTACCTTGCTGCCTCCAAGGATCGTCGACAGCTACGGAAGCGCCTCTTCATACCCTTGTCGACCGCTTCAAAACTGAGGTTTCCCGGACCACATTGGCCTTCTGGATGCGTGCCATGATCCTGTGAGCCTACACCTTTGCAGGGTTGCCTCTTCCAGCCACTTCCAATCCTCATGAGACTCGTGCACTAGCCTCGATGATGGCCCTCCATAGCAACTGCTCCTTGACCGCTATCATGGAAGGTTGCTTCTGGCGTTCTGATACAGTCTTCTCTTCACATTACCTGCGAGACCTGTCTGTCATGGATGTCCAGGGGCTACACCAGTTCGGACCTCTTGTACTGGCTCAGCAGCTTACATCGGCCCAACAACGCAGATGAGGGACGGTTCTGCATTCGCGTTACTACTTCCTAGTCTATACTGAATAAAAGTTGAACTGGATCTCAACCTTTTGTTCTCATTATATGGGTTTAAGAACTTCTTCACTTGGCCTCCATACCAAGGCATTGGAATACCGCCACCTAGCGTAGCCCTATGGATCTGAGGCACGATTAGTATGACGATGCAGAGGTGTTCGACATTCACGCTTACTGACCTCTACTCCATGGAGCAATTACGTCAGTGAAGTGTGACACTCCCGAATTCCAGTGGATTTCGTTGCGTTCTGCCTTCAAAGTTGCCAGGCACATCCTTTGACTAACCTTGGGCAAAGCAGTGAGGGTCAATTTGATGCTGCCTGGAACTGAACGTTAAACCTTGGAGATGCTGAGTTGTGTTTCTCTTTCACCCGCCTCAGTCGGTGTCTGGGGGGCCTTCTTGAAGCAGGGGCTGGACTGATTCTAGTTGCAAGCCTTTAATTACGGGGGTACCTTGTAAATAGTGGCGAGGCAAGGCTTACTTACTGAGTTGCATCCCTTGTCTTGTACAAGGTTGCGGCCGAACACCACATCGCTCGGGAGCACCCATCTCCCTGAGAGTCGTTGTGCTTAGTAAGCCAAGGGGTTCCGGAGAACCCACTACAAGCATAGGAGTTGCGTGCATTTGTAACAGGCCTCCTACAGTTGTCATCAGTCCACACAGCTCCAAGACCAGCTGTTTGCACTGTCCAGACAGAAGGGTAATCTGCGGCCAGCCGTCCAACCGTTGGATAAGTGCAAGTCGTGTGCAAGTCGCAACTTTGGAAATTTTAATATAAATTGTATATTTACATACTTATCCTATCTCACACGATGGATGCCCGCCTGGCCTCCCCACTACTCAGATTACAACGTTGGCTCCAAGATGAGAAGGTAGTCACGTGGGCAATTAGTGGAGCATGTTGCAAGCTTTATTAGGAACTAGGAAGCTAATTAAGGAGAGCAGCATGGAGTGCACGGGCGAATGGAGGCCTATAGAAAAATGTTTACAGTCATTCCACTAAAAGCCGAAGCAGGAGAGAGAGGTGCAAGTCGTGAGATAAGTATATAAATATACAATTTATATTAAAATTTCCAAATTTATATTAAAATTTCCAATTCTCCTGGTGAACCTGTTTCCGATCTGACTGGAGTAATGTATCTTGTTCGAAGACAGCCGACAGTATTTTATCAGGCAAAAATGTAAACATTGTGCATTACATCTGACTGAATTGAATCTAGTCTGCCACACGAAATGAAAAATATATTTGGTAACTGTACTGATTCACATCGGCTGTGATTCTCTGAAGGTGTCTCACTCTCACTCTCACTCTCACACTCTCTCTCTCACTCTCACTCTCACTCTCTGTCTCACTCTCGCTCTCATTCTCACTCTCACTCTCATTCTCTCCCTCCCTCCCTCCCTCCTATGTCCTGATAGTTTATTAAATGAAATGTGCAACACCCACACCCACACCCACACCCCTTTCTCAAGAAGATGTGCTCACACACACACACACACACCTCTGAGTGTGCGGTGCGGTGGGGTTGCCTAGTGGTTAACATGTTCGTTCGCCGCCAAGACTCGCGGTTCGATTCCCCACATGGGTACAATGTGTGAAGCCCCTTTCTGGTGTCCCTCGCCGTGATATTGCTGGAACATTGCTAAAAGCGGCGTAAAACCAAACTCACTCACTCTGAGTGTGCAACTAGCTCAGTTAGCACCAAGTTTCATGGTTTACAGTTGCTTCAACTAATAGTTCACAGAAAAACTTGACAGCAGCTAACAGCTAACTGTATTACATCTTGAATCAATCCTCCTTGTTACCCAGGAGCTGAAGAATGCTGAGATGGCCCAGAGGACCAAGGACATCCCTCCAGGACTCCAGTATGAGAACACAGCACCAACCATGTAAGTGTGTTTGTACAAGAGCACCTGCCATGTAAATGTGTTGTACACGAGCACCTGCCATGTAAGTGTGTTGTACAAGAGCACCTGCCATGTAAGTGTGTTGTACACGAGCACCTGCCATGTAAGTGTGTTGTACACGAGCACCTGCCATGTGTGTTGTACACGAGCATCTGCCATGTAAGTGTGTTGTACAGGAGCATCTGCCATGTCAGTGTGTTGTACACGAGCACCTGCCATGTTAGTGTGTTGTACAGGAGCACCTGCCATGTCAGTGTGTTGTACAGGAGCACCTGCCATGTAAGTGTGTTGTACAGGAGCACCTGACATGTAAGTGTGTTGTACAGGAGCACCTACCATGTCAGTGTGTTGTACAGGAGCATCTGCCATGTCAGTACAGGAAAACACAACAGATTCCCCCTGTGATTGATTGTGATTACATTATTATATGATGCCAAAGCCTTATGTAGTGTGTTACTGGATCACAACAAACTACAGTTGAAGACTCATCATCTTTCCTGTGTTGCAGCTACTTCCAGCAGCTGGTGGAAGAGTTTGAAGGAAGAATGATCACGTACCGACAGCAGATTGAGACTCTGGAGAACCATCTGGCGGCCCTACACCAGCCCACCAGACACTCTCCAGCTGGTACGTTCACCCTCCACGCTCTCTATACTCAACCTGTTTAGTTGATATACTTCTGTCATTTATGTACATCTATTGTTGGTATGTTTGTTGCTGTCTGTCACGTCAAGACTGAACTAGTACGGCTTTTCTCCCAGGGTATCCAGGATATATTATATCGCTGGCTCTCAGGGCTTATCATGATGCCTTTATACAATATTGAGTGGTTATGCTTAGTCCATTGTTGTAATGTGCCCTGATGTAGATTGTTTGTGGTCCTGAGTTCTGTTTTTTTTTAACTGCATATTATCAATGCGTTTTTGCCAACAGTAATTTTCATAGTTTCAATTCATCAGTAATATTTTATACTCCACCTGGAATTAAATTATAAAATAGCCCCCAATATTGTCATTGGGTTTAACTGTCTATCTTGTAACTCAGGTCCATAGCATTGTGAAGATGACATGTATTTGTTTTACTGCAGAATTGATAGCTCTGATGAAGAAGCTGCACGAAACCTTCATTGCCCTCGCTGCTCAACTTCATCAGGTCAATGAGGCTGTTAAGGTTAGATTTCATCCTTGGCATTCTATGTTTGTTTCCGATGACTCGCAGGACCGTGTGATCGGTATCATTGGTCATTGTTCACATATCAGTCACTTGATCAAACACGCAGTCATTTACAGGAACGTTGCTGAGGTTGATGTTATGCAACAACCAAACAAAGCAACGTTACTCACAGACCAGAGAAACTTTGCAAATATACATAGGCTTGGTTTTTAAGAACACTAATCTTTTGGTGACCTGTTACAAGGTCAAGGTCAAGGTTACAGACCATTAGACACTTCAAATACTCTGTCATGTCTGCTTTGCATACAATACAAACACTTTTCTCATGTATTTGGTCTTGGCATCTCAGTTCATCTTCTGATACTTGTTTCTTCAGACACAAAAGGAGCACTACTTGAACTATAGAAAGATCTTCCATGGAGACACCAAGAATATTTTTGAGAAACAACAGAAAGCTCCTGTGACCGTTCCACCTGCCCGTACACTGGACCCGGCTGGTCCCACGCCGTTCACAGGGATGACCAACGCTGCTGCTGCCGCCATGGCCTCTGTCCTTAATAGATCACAGCAACCAGCAGGTCAGACAGTTTCTGTACTCTATTTGTTTGCATTTTGACATTAATGATTTATAGCTTCCAGCTCCCCCAAATCTTCTGTATTTGTTATGAATTTGCAGCAAAAAAACCCAAGTATGATTACTTCCATAGTTCATTTTAACAGTATTGCAGTCTACGAAAGAACAATCAGAGGTTATCAATTTTCATAGACACTAGTAAGAGTGTATCATTAAGCTGTGCACTGTCTGCTATGAACATGTCCTGTTTTTAAGTTGGTATGAAGTTTTTCATGATGTTTATCGTTCAGTAGAGACACTACACTCGTAACAAGTGGCTAATAGTAATTTGGAGATTTTTTAGGTATGATGTATCAGTAAGTATTTTGCAATTCCTGGTTAGAAATTGTCTCCAACAACCTGCGTCAGTCACAACAGGTGACCATTCTATAAAGGGATCGTAGCATTACAACAGTTGTAAGTCTTAAGTTAGGTCATTGGAGTAACAATCACCTTAGCACTACAACAGGTTCACTAAATGGACTCCTTGGTGGTCAGACTCGGTGATAAGGATAATGGTGTGTCAGCCTATGGTCCTTTGTTCACAATATCAATCATCAGATTGTCTGGTTCAGACAGGTGGGTTATGTAGCTGGGCTACTGCTGAGTGCAGCTTTAAACCACAAGCTCACATAGACCATCTGGAATATTCAGTGATAAGATTGATTCACGCACATAAAAGATAAGCTTAGCGTGGACCTGAAAAGGTAGCTGAATTCTTTAGGTTGCTAGACTGGAAACAGTTTTTATCTAGTTTATATGTACTATACTACTCTGTTGCAGAATGCTATGTATGGTCATCTTCACCATGTACTCAATCTGCAACTTCGGCCAATAGTATGTTATCCTTTTCTCAACAGGTGCCCCTCCTGTAGTAGGACTGAGTACTGGTACACTAGGTGGGGCTGCTAGTGGACTAGGAACATCAACACTGGGGACTTCAGGCGGACTGTTTGGGGGCACAGGTCTTAATTCTACAACAGGTATGAAGGCCAATGTATGCTCCAATATACTTGCTTCTCTGCTGTAACAAAGGCTATGCTTTCTCTAACTGGTGGTGGGTAAAACGCAGGGATGAAACTGTTCATATACATATATTCTTTTCCTACCGCAGGATGGTGGATTTGAAAAGTACCAGAGTGATATCTGGAGATCTTCAAAACTGGTTATTGGACTTCTGGTGGGTAGTGATGTATGTCATCACTGGTGGGTGGGTGGTCGTGTATGTGAAAGCTGTAGGGTGGGTGGTCACATGTCATCATCATTTGTGGGTGGTTGTGTATGTCAACACTGGTGGGTGGGTGGTCACAATGTTGCAACGCTGGTGCGGAGGTGGTCGTGTATGGCAGCACTGGTGGGTGGGTGGTCCTGTATGTCAATACTGGTGTGGGTGGTCATGTATGTCATTACTGGTGGGTGGGTAGTCCTGTATGTCAATACTGGTGTGGGTGGTCCTGTATGTCATTACTGGTGGGTGGGTGGTCCTGTATGTCAGTACTGCTGTGGGTGGTCCTGTATGTCATTACTGGTGGGTGGGTGGTCCTGTATGTCATTACTGGTGGGTGGGTGGTCCTGTATGTCATTAATTGGGGGTGGGGGTCCTGTATGTCAATACTGGTGTGGGTGGTCCTGTATGTCATTACTGGTGGGTGGGTGGTCCTGTATGTCATTACTGGTGGGTGGGTGGTCCTGTATGTCAATACTGGTGGGTGGGTAGGTGGTCCTGTATATCATTACTGGTGGGTGGGTGGTCCTGTATGTCAATACTGGTGTGGGTGGTCCTGTATGTCATTACTGGTGGGTGGGTGGTCCTGTATGTCAACACTGGTAGGTGGGTGGTCCTGTATGTCAATACTGGTGTGGGTGGTCCTGTATGTCATTACTGGTGGGTGGGTGGTCCTGTATGTCAATATTGGTGTGGGTGGTCCTGTATGTCATTACTGGTGGGTGGGTAGTCCTGTATGTCAATACTGGTGGGTGGTCCTGTATGTCAATACTGGGTGGGTGGTCCCGCATGTCAATACTGGTGTGGGTGCTCCTGTATGTCATTACTGGTGGACGGTCCTGTATGTCATTACTGGTGGGTGGGTGGTCCTGTATGTCAGTACTGCTGTGGGTGGTCCTGTATGTCATTACTGGTGGGTGGGTGGTCCTGTATGTCATTACTGGTGGGTGGGTGGTCCTGTATGTCATTAATTGGGGTGGGGGTCCTGTATGTCAATACTGGTGTGGGTGGTCCTGTATGTCATTACTGGTGGGTGGGTGGTCCTGTATGTCAATACTGGTGGGTGGGTAGGTGGTCCTGTATATCATTACTGGTGGGTGGGTGGTCCTGTATGTCAATACTGGTGTGGGTGGTCCTGTATGTCATTACTAGTGGGTGGGTGGTCCTGTATGTCAACACTGGTAGGTGGGTGGTCCTGTATGTCAATACTGGTGTGGGTGGTCCTGTATGTCATTACTGGTGGGTGGGTGGTCCTGTATGTCAATATTGGTGTGGGTGGTCCTGTATGTCATTACTGGTGGGTGGGTAGTCCTGTATGTCAATACTGGTGGGTGGTCCTGTATGTCAATACTGGTGTGGGTGGTCCCGTATGTCAATACTGGTGTGGGTGCTCCTGTATGTCATTACTGGTGGACGGTCCTGTATGTCATTACTGGTGGGTGGTCCTGTATGTCATTACTGGTGGGTGGTCCTGTATGTCAATACTGGTGTGGGTGGTCCTGTATGTCATTACTGGTGGGTGGGTGGTCCTGTATGTCATTACTGGTGGGTGGGTGGTCCTGTATGTCAATACTGGTGGGTGGGTAGGTGGTCCTGTATATCATTACTGGTGGGTGGGTGGTCCTGTATGTCAATACTGGTGTGGGTGGTCCTGTATGTCATTACTAGTGGGTGGGTGGTCCTGTATGTCAACACTGGTAGGTGGGTGGTCCTGTATGTCAATACTGGTGTGGGTGGTCCTGTATATCATTACTGGTGGGTGGGTGGTCCTGTATGTCAATACTGGTGTGGGTGGTCCTGTATGTCATTACTGGTGGGTGGGTAGTCCTGTATGTCAATACTGGTGGGTGGTCCTGTATGTCAATACTGGTGTGGGTGGTCCTGTATGTCAATACTGGTGTGGGTGCTCCTGTATGTCATTACTGGTGGACGGTCCTGTATGTCATTACTGGTGGGTGGTCCTGTATGTCATTACTGGTGGGTGGTCCTGTATGTCAATACTGGTGGGTGGGTGATCCTGTATGTCAACACTGGTGGGTGGGTGGTCCTGTATGTCAACACTGGTGGGTGGGTGGTCCTGTGTGTCAATACTGGTGGGTGGTCCTGTATGTCATTGCTGGTGGGTGGTCCTGTATGTCAACACTGGTGGGTGGGTGGTCCTGTATGTCAATACTGGTGGGTGGGTTGTCCTGTATGTCAACACTGGTGAGTGGTCCTGTATGTCATTACTGGTGGGTGGTCCTGTATGTCAACACTGGTGGGTGGTCCTGTATGTCAACACTGGTGGTTGGGTGGTCCTGTATGTCAACACTGGTGGTTGGGTGGTCCTGTATGTCAACACTGGTGGGTGGGTGGTCCTGTATGTCAACACTGGTGTGTGGTCGTGTATGTCAACATTGGTGGGTGGGTGGTCCTGTATGTCAACACTGGTGGTTGGGTGGTCCTGTACGTCAACACTGGTGGGTGGTCCTGTATGTCAACACTGGTGGTTGGGTGGTCCTGTATGTCAACACTGGTGGGTGGTCCTGTATGTCATAACTGGTGGGTGGTCCTGTATGTCAACACTGGTCCTGCATGTCAACACTGGTGGGTGGGTGGTCCTGTATGTGTCAACACTGGTGGGTGGTCCTGTATGTCAACACTGGTGGGTGGTGGTCCTGTATGTCAACACTGGTGGGTGGTGGTCCTGTATGTCATTACTGGTGGATGGTCCTGTATGTCAACACTGGTGGGTGGTCCTGTATGTCAACACTGGTGGGTGGGTGATCCTGTATGTCAACACTGGTGGGTGGGTGGTCCTGTATGTCAACACTGGTGGGTGGGTGGTCCTGTATGTCAACACTGGTGGGTGGTCCTGTATGTCAACACTGGTGGGTGGTCCTGTATGTCAACACTGGTGGGTGGGTGGTCCTGTATGTCAACACTGATGGGTGTGTAGTCGTGTATGTCAACACTGGTGAGTAGTGAAGGCACATTGTGCAATAAAGCTTCACATTTGTTGAAAATGTGGTTTGGTGTACATTAAAGCTTCATGCCAGCTGTTTTTGGTGTGTTTTGGAGGGGGAAGGAGGTAGTCGTTGATGATATTTAAAATCTGAATTGTACACTTTAATCCCTGAATATATCATATATATTTTTCCTTCCATTTTGTAAGCTTTATATTAGATTTAACTTGAACATATTCTTGTAGTGACCATTGTCTCTCAGACATATGTCCATGGTTGTACGGATGTTATTCAAACCATCTTGAAGTACTGCAACATTTATAGAAATATAATTTAAATCAGATTTGTGCATGATAAATTTTGTGTATGTCATGCATATGTTAATTAAGTAAATTTTCTCAATAAAAGACTGTTAATTGCATGTATAGAGTATATTGTGGCATTTATGTAAGGAGCCCCTGAATCCAAGTTCACCGATAAATATTCGAAAAACTGAATTTGATTATATACTGAACCACAAAAGAAACGTCTCCGTTCAAAATCAAAGGTGGTGTTTTATTACGATTGTACCGTTTTGTTAACAAGTTTTTTCAATCCAAATTGACAGTTATTGCCAACATCAGTGTGTTTCTGATGAAAAAAGCACATCAACCAAACGCATCGAAAAAGGCAGACGTGGTGAAAGGTTCCGTATGACAATCGTGAAAATAAAAATGCACGTGCATGCCATGACACCCTACCAATGAAAGCGAGTCCTAACCTCGCATGAAATCATTTTTGTTTTGACACAATCACCATGCCACGACTTACGAGATTCTGGGGATGATTGCAAGTTGTCCAGACTGCACAATCATTTTAATGTTCATGTTAGGACAATCTACTGACTGCAGGAGTGGTATCAGGCCACTAACAGCATCCAAGACCATCCACGCAGTGGGCGACCTTCAGTGACATCCCAACGTCAAGACCGACAGATTGTGTGCAACCATCTGCATGATCGCTTCCCCAGAGCGAGGGAGACAGCACGTCAGACCATTGGGACTCACAACAGACCCATCAGTGCTGATACAGTGCGTCAACGTTCACGTGGAAGAAACATCTGCTGTCACAGATCATATCATAGTCCTGTCCTCACCGCCAAAACCGACCAAAATGGGCAACTCAGTATCAAAATTGGCATTATTGACAATGGAGAACTGTGCTTTTATCTCATGAAAGCCGATATTGTGTTTCGACAACCGATGACAGAGTGAGAGTATGGTGAAGGCATGGGGAACTGTTTTCCAATTTGTGTATTGTTGAAAGAGACTCGTGGGGTGGTCCAAGCATCATGGTGTGGGTTCCAATCTGTCTGAACCAGTTACAGCGGAGGCTCTCTAAATCGGCATTCGTTGGGGCCGGCAAAAAATGCTGGTATAGAGGGAGTGCCGGTTTAGAGAACTTTTCCCTCTTCAACCTGAGAATGATCTTCACTATGCCGTAAAATACGACTGAACAACGTGTTGCGAGTAACAACCTTACCTCGCAAAGTATCTGATGTCTTTCAGCATATCAAGCAAGTATCCAAGTGACACGTGTCACTCATCAATTTACCTCACCTACTTTGGCATTATCCATACTCCTTTTATTAGGCAACATCAATGAGCCGATGGTAATCCACTGTGTTGTTGATATACGTTCAGCCAATCAATTCCGGTTTAGAGAGCGTTAATTACTGTACAAACAGTCAATTGGGTGGTCTTTGTTTTGCCGAAATACGGAATAGACTGAAGCCGGATTAGAGGGCGTGTAAATGATAATAAATGAACTAGCTTTTGCCGGGACCAAATTCTAGTGCCGATATTGAGAGCACGCCGGATTGGAGGGCTGTCGGTTTTGAGAGATTCGACTGTAGTTGACACTGTGGTGTTCCAGAATCTTGGTCCAGGATGAGGAAATGACGTGACAGCTGCTTGCTATTTTGACCAAGTCATAAGACCCCACGTTGTACGACATTTTGGACGTTACAGAATTCACATCTTCCAGCAAGACAACACACGTGCCCACACTGCCAGAGCAACATTAAACTTCCAAAGACAACATGGCATACAAACCCTACAATAGCCTGCACTCAATCTGGATTTAAGACTAATAGAACACCTTTGGGACAAGATTCAAAGAAAACTGAATGACCTCCAACCAAGGCTGACAACTGCGGCAGGACTCGATCAGGCATTTCGCAGAGTATTGACCCAAGTGCCTATGGCCTTCATCAACTGGCTTATTCATTCCATGTACAGACGATACAACGCTTTCATCGATGCCCATGAGGCCACACACACTTTGGGGTATCTTAATGGTACCATTTTTGATTGGTCAATGTTCATCTATAATGTATGAAAAGAACTGGCTGTGCCGGTCCACAAGATCCTGACTACAGGTCATGCATCCCAACTGGCTGTAAAGGTTGACTGGGAGGGAGCACAGCATCATAATTTCAGCAAGTCATGGCATTTCAAGGGCAGTATTTACAGATAAACATAAGTGAGGGGCGATAGGGTAGCCTAGTGGTTAAAGTGTTCACTTGTCACGTGGAAGATCCTGGTTCGATTCCCCACATGGGTACAATGTGTGAAGCCCATCTCTGGTGTCCCCCCGTGGTGATCGCAGAATATTGCTAAAAGCAGCGTAAAACCCAACTCACTCACTCACTCAACATAAGTGCACATCAATACACCTAATAGGTAAACAATCAACATGTGCTGCTCACATACCAAAGCCACTTGTGTGAGTATCAAGCTTCGATCGAACAAACAGGCATACATACATTCAAAATGTTCACCTGCATGAGTATGCAAATTGTGAAGCACAACCTAACAGTTGAAGAGACCATAGTGAATATGAGGCACAAGGGGTTTGTAACCCACTAATCTGGCATCAAGGTTTATAGTGTCCCTGAGGCGTCTTAGGACTATGTTAATGTTGCATCCCTTTCCTTTTATATAGTGCTAATATCCAGTCAGTGACAATAAATAAATAGATATTTGACCCATGAACATTTTGGTTAGAATTGGTCTTTAGCATGCTTACAGGCGACTAACCGGATGGGTGGTCAGGCTCGCTGACTTGATTGACATGTCATCTTGCGCAGATCGATGCTCATGATGTTGACCACTGGATTGTCTTATCCAGACTCGGTTATTTACACAGATCGCCGCCATATAGCTGGAATATTGCTGAATGTGACGTTAAACAACAACAAAAAAAACAACCCAAAACAATACCACCCCAGTGGTCAAATGTAAGCATGGTAATGATGTAACCACGTTACATAGTTAATGAGCAACATTCACTATCACCTTGACCTTGCACGTAGTTCTCTGATCTGGTGTCACCCACTGTGATGGCATCTACTGACCATCAGTAAGTCCTTGAGTGGGCCAGTATAGTCTTGTTCGGGTGAATACCCGGAAATGACCTTGACCCGTGACGGCATATCAATGCGTCAAGATGATTACTGGATTACCTGACTTAAACGTGATATGATTATCCGATGTTATCCAAGCAACAATTTCAGAAATGAAATTGCATATGCTCTTTGTTGAAGGTACATCAATGTGACCTACATCTGATAAATACAATTGCCATCACTTCTCATCCAAAAGTATTCGAACAATATATAGTATGACCAGAAATTATTGAGAATTTTAGGAATATGTTTAATTGGATTTATAGTATAAACAACCTTGACCAGCTATCAAGTGTTTGGTTTCATTCAAGAGAGACAACTCCGCTAATCATTTTTCATTAGTTTGTGAAGAGTTATCCCCCTTTGTTTACTTGCTAGCAGACGACATTTTCAGTGATCCTCAGTATGGATGATTTAGAGAAGAGGAAGTTGATTTTAGAGAATTATATCAAGGACATCAGATCAGCTAAAGTGATTTCAAGTAGAACAGGCATCCCTTTGTCCTGTGTTTTGAAAAATATTGCAAATGGATATGGCATTGAGCACCAGGGAGGCGCAGGTAGGCCCAGAAAATTGACTGTCGGTGACAGGAGGCGGCTTGGTATTCTTGTTTCTAAAAACAAACGAAGGAGTTTAGAAACCTTAAGGCTGGATATGATTGATAGGGGAACTGTGGCTGTCTGTAAGGAGACAATTAGAACTGAGCTGCATGCAATGGGTTGGCAGAAAAGTCGAGGAATTCCATCACCGATCATGAAACCTGAACAAAAGGAGCGAAGGTTGAACTGGTGCTTACAGCTTAGAAATTTTAACTGGGACAATGTGATTTTCTCAGATGAAAGTTCTATGTGGCTGTTTCCTAATACACTGAAATTCTGGACCAAACAAACTGAAAAACCTTTGTATCAGCGCCCAAAGTACAGTCCGAAATTTAACGTGTGGGGTGGCATATCTGTGTTAGGGGCAACGCCCCTCTGTGTATTTGAAGGGAATATGAAAAGTGAGCGGTACACAGATATTCTCGAGGGACATTTACTTCCATCTGCTCACGTGTTCTATTGAAATGTTTGGATTTTTCAGCAGGACAACGACCAACAACATCGTTCAAAGCATTCACAGGCCTAGTTTCGGACTCAAAATATAACATTATTAGATTGGCCAAGCTATAGCCCTGACCTAAATCCAATAGAAAATGTTTGGGGACTTATGAAGGAAAATATTGCTGAAATGAAAGAAGAGGTGGTCCGATATTAGGACAGCATGGACCACGACTTTCTAACTTCTTTGATCAGTAGTATGCCCCGCCGCATTGAAGCCTGTATTGCTCCCCATGATGACTTGCAAATACTAACTGTTCACCTGTCTTTGAATCTGGAGTTATGTTCTGCTAATATTCACATTTAATACGTGAGTAATGAGTGAAAACAATTAAAAAAATTACAATCTTTAAATTCTCAATAATTTCTGGTTGTACTGTATTACAAACCCCAACATCACACACGAGTTCAAAACTGCAGAAGCAGACATGTTGGTACAAATAGTTCCAAGACATTAATGTGGAGTGACATCGCAACAGTAACTACATCTTTACCAAATTTCATATTCTGTACAAAGCAAACGACCCAATGTGTTTGTCCTGTGTGACTTCTGAAAGCGGGAACCGCTTGAATGCATTCGGTGGGAACAAGAATGTGAGGTTTCAAGGTCTGAGAAAATATTTTCAGATTCTTCCGTCGCCGAGCCAAATAAGCACACCATGACATAAACTCGCTTGGCTTTCAGGCAGATGAGCTACACACCGTAGGAGCGGTGAACGTCAGGAAATACTTCATAGCATGGAAGTGAACGATTTATCACGCGAGAGCTGTAGGAAAATTGTCAATATCTATATTTGTATTTAGGCCACATTGTCCCCAAACTTCATGCTGTAAAATAGAAGACACGTGCGTAATTATGCCAAATATCTTTGCATTCCGTCATTATACAAGCCCATGAGCCTGCAGAACAATGTCTAGCTTCGGCTACGTTTCCGTAAAGATGCATAAACATATCAAAGTTTAAGGTATCATTGCTGTATATACGAAAAACAAAATATACCAACATTAAGAGTACAATGTAATTATCGAACTATCTTTGTGCCAAATTTGAATGCTTAGTGCTGTACCGTTTTCGAGCTTGAATGAAAAGCTTCAAGTCAAAACATTGATTATACAACAGTCTCGTTTCCTGCTGGCCGGGTTCCGTCCTATTGCGCATCCCAGTACAATAACCAGTCCAAACTTTTGAGACCAATTCATTGAACTGGATACATAAATGTTAATCAGTATTATTTGATACATCTAACCACTTGTATATTGCAACACTGCCCTCTTTCTAATCCTTGCAAACACGTCGTGCAGCGTGCTCTGTCGTACAGCGTGCTCTGACAAACGGAAATCTGGAAATCGTGGAAATCTCAAAACGAGGCTCTGCCTCTAGAAAAGGTTTGGCGGTCTGGTACGGACTTGATATTATATCAATCACATTGTGCGTTACAAAACTACACTGAATAAGCGCAAAAAAAACACATAACAGGTGTAACCAGTGAGCCAGATGAATTGTAAATCATTTTACGACCTCATCAAACGGGCAGCCTGTGAAGTCTTAGTTAAGGTCATGCTGACTAGTACACTTCGCCATAAAATATAGAAATACGATGCTATTAAAGTTTAGAATTAAAATTAACTTGTAAAAACCAGTTTCTTATGAAACAAGGAATTTGTCTGAATAGCTTAATGAGACTCATGTTTCGGTTTGGAAATTAAACCATAAAGATAACAACAAAAAACATTGGAATTCCCACTTCACGCAATCGATTCCTGACAGCTTGATCGGAAATTCTTATCGAACCATGGATGCGTTGTGCATTCTCCACGGCTGTGGCAAGACGATGACGCAAATGAGCAGCCCGGATGTAGCGGTCCTGGGCTTGGATGGTAACTCTTGGACTGCCGCTTCTTGGGCGATCTTGCGCGATTGGTCTGCAGGAAACGATCTCAAAGGCGAGATAGGGTGCTCTGATGAACGTGGAAATGTCGGGCAACTTCAGACTGCGACTCCCCAGCTTCAAGGCGGCCTATAATGACGATGTTTCGATTAGCGGCGCTCAGTCGTGGCATGATGATTTCCTCTTTTCCAGGAAAAAAACGAATGACAAAATTAAACACAACGTTTACCTTTTTATAATGATCGATGCCCCATGATTTTCCGCTTACTTCCACATGCTTTGTGCTTTGCATAATTTCTTGGTGACGCCAGAGACCATCTCTGGTGACGCATTAGCGAATATTTCTTCAAACACCTCTAAAACAAGGGGACAAGTTGAAATTGCCGCGTTTTGGCGCTGAAGCACAAAGATGACGTTTTGGAAAGAACTAGTATATTTGTATGATATTGTCGCAGCTACATGAGTCCAATATTCTCAAAATCACCCATGCGTTTCGAGTGTAGATGATGAACTGATAAAGGAAACCGCACTTTCGCGGCACTGCTTTTGATAGGTGTAGAAGTGCTCACAGGGGGGTGAGTATGTGTCTTGTTTAATGAGCCGTCCTAGGTGATGCCACTCACGTCTAGTATCTCTATCTGCAAATGTTGTGCGACTGATATGATCATGTTGAAACAATAGTTAAGAATACAAACCACTGCCACTTTTACTCAGTTATAGAAGTTGACGTAAGAAATATAATTACTATATAATACAAAAAACTGGTAGTAGACAGTTTGATTGCAAAAAGATTTTCTGTCGTGTGTGCAATTACATTCTGAACACCTGGAAATAGATTGGAAAATGTTCTTGGTGTAATTTTGTATTTTGAAATTGTGTGGTTCAGATTTCTCGTCCGTTGTGCCCTTCAAAGAAGAACAATTTAAGTTTGGTTTCTTTTGATGTACGGAAGAGCGATGTACATTTCAATCGGTTTTCCTTGTGTTCATGATGTTTGTATATATCATCTGTTTTGATGAATGCACGTGAGGAAGGCTTATCAGGTTGATGAACGTGGAACGACAAGTGTTGCAAGGTATGGTAACGCAAATGAGCCACAACGCAAGAGAAGGTTCACAAACACGTACACACGGTCGGTAGCATGACTTAGTGTTTCAATGTTAACCGTATATTCAGCATGTATGTATTATTTATATTTGCATGTTTGAAATACATTATTGAAACAAATGTCTCTCTGTCAGCAAGTGTGTCCACCTTGTGCATTTATGCAGGCCTGCGCTTCCTCCTGGTTTAGGCCACTAAACCTCTATGAAAGTACCGAGGAAAATCATTCCGTGTCCGAGGACTGATCCGGCAGAGTTCCTGTGCCATTGTTGGAGGATTCGGATGACGTCGCAAACGTCGCTCCAGGTGTTTCATCCGAGATGTAATCAATGTGTGACAAGTCAAGGGACCATGCATGCGAGCCAGGCTGACGCACCTTAACATGATGAAGACACTGCTGTACAACTCGAGCAACCTGTGGTCTGGCGTTATCATGCAAAATGGTGTTTCTATGGATGTTGGGAGGTACCCAAGGGCGTAGCTTCCATTATAAAAAAATCCCGGGCTCACACATGATTGTTGCTAAAAAGGTTGGGCAAGCCCTCAATACTATCTAAATATAAAACTTTGCAACCTATCGGGCTTACACGAAGTGATTGGCTTGCTACGCGCCTGGTACCAGGCTGAAGAATACCTACAGCTGTCATTTTACCCTTAGGCGTGGCATGTGGAACTTGCTTCAGAATGATGAACAGAGGTGTTTTTTTACCTCTGAAATTCGTAAAGGGTAACATCCACATTGAAAGACTTTGCACGTCTTACGGCTGCATTGAGGGAAGTTATGTTGTCTGGCGTTTTATGAGAGTGAACATTGCTGGCAAATTTTCTCAATTATGTCATGCTTCGCGAAATAAATTGTGCTATTTGAACAACTGCTTTATTATGTTTCTGCAACGATTTTAACACACCCTTTCTCTGGTTCAAATCCCAAAAATAATTCACAAGATTACAAATGAAATAATTTAGTGTCACAATAACTTTTGACTCGGACTATATCATATCAAAACACTGATATCAAATGAAGTCTTGGGTTTTGAAAATACCTTTCACTGCTTCAATCGTAGAATAGGTGGTGTGACGTAAAATGGGTTAAGGTAGATCACATTTGTGAATTTATAGCGACGTATAGTGTACGTGATTGTGGGTGGGTCTTTACACCAGTGTTTGCCTTTAACCCTGAAAAGCTGCAGGCCTAAGGACCATGAGGACCGGGAACCATAAATAGTTGTGGGTCCTGATCTGGATGTGAAGGCCCTGTAGTTTAATGCGGAAATAATAATCTTAGTTATTGGGGATGAAAAAGCTGTCAGCCATAAAGGACCTGCAGTCCGGGTGGTTTTCAGTCGGCTTCGGGTCCATTAAGGTCCGACGTTAATTTCGAACGCTGCTTTGCACTGGTCCATATGTGAGCCAGTGTGATATAGTGCTGAGATAGAGATATGTTGCTGATGTTCAATATAGCTATCCTGCCAACTCCCCGGTTGCCAGTCCTTGTTTTATCCCTTAATAAGCACAGGTCCCTTATTGTAAGTATGAGAGACTCGGTGATCGAACTGCGGACCTTCTGCTTCGCTGACTGACTCAGCAGCCACAACACCACAGAGGCTGTGTAAGATGTTTTGATATTGATTGTAAAGTGAGAAGAGAATGATATCAGTGTTAAAAAAACATTTGATTGTCACCGTAAGAAACTGATGATCAAAGGATCTAAATATTACACTTTTCTTCAACCATGTGTATTGCAAGAACTTCAATGAATATTTAAAACTGATTGAAATAAATCACAATAGTATCAAACTGCTGATGTTATCAAACTTTTCAAAATGTTTGTATGAACATATTAAATCAGGTGAACTACATTGTTTGGGGACTAGGTGTGTACATTTTACAGGCTCTGATCATATTCTTGTTTCCATAGCTATTTGTGTAATATTTTGTTATTGGATGTTCAGATTCTACTGGTACAACTAACTTTATGTCTGGCTACATGGAGGGAGTATTGTTATGGGGTCTAATATTACATGCGGATTAATGTCAAATAAAAGTTATCATACAGTCTGTCATTGCATACAAACATAGGAGATTCAGAAATACCTCCATACACACCATCACTGACAATTAATGCGTGGCTGTCAATCCCGTTGAAACATACCTGCTGACAACAAATGTGACAGGACACAATGGAGCAATGCCATTGTTTCTAAGATTGGGTCTTAGGGCTTATTCAATAAGGGCGGTGGGGTAGCCTAGTGATTAAAGTGTTCGCTCGTCACGCAGAAGACCTGGGTTCGATTCCCCATATGGGTACAATGTGTGAAGCCCATTTCGGGTCTCCCCCACCGTGATATTGCTGGAATATTCCTAAAACCGGCGTAAAACCATACTCACTCACTTACTCCTTACAAACTGAAATTTAACATGGGTACCAGCTGAGTTTAATTCGTTGTGTCTACACTGCCTGAGTCAACACAGCTGTATGCTGGGTACCCGGAAGGAAGGATGTATGATGATAAAGAAAGCCTGTGGTGGAGATTGGCAGCAGGTCTATATAGCAGGGTAGTGGTGTTAGTGGCCTTTATACATTAATGTCTGAAAGCATATTTTCTATTTCAAGGAAGGCGAATGTCACAGAAAGTATTCCTGCACTGATAATAGGTGTTTGCCTTCACCATGTAATAGTCAAGACTAATGCTGGTCTTACAGTACTAGTCCACTGAGATACCATGCCACAGGTTAACATGGAGTACTCAGCCAAGCTGAACACCAGGCAGGGAACCAAATGCAATTATTACTATGAATTACTTAACCCACAACAGTTCACACGTCACCAGTTTTTAAACTGATTTTTAAAAAATGGCTACACAAATTTATACACTTTGCACACACGTTTTCTCACTCATACATCAATGACCTGAAAACTGAAATACACACACTGTCGAACCTTAAATGTCACATTCTATTACCATGATTAAAAATACTGTAAAATGTAATTTTTAACAAACAGGGAAATCTATGTTTATTAACATGCTTACTGATTTTTACAAGCACGTTTTACCTTTTTCTCTCCAAGCATTATAACATAATGCTGTATACCAACATGAAAATGGATTTTCTTTAAATTTCCTGATACATATAGAATATATGTACTTGGTGTTTTCTACTGCAGCTCTCTCTCTGACAAACCCTTGTCGTAAGAGGCAACGAACGGGATAGGGTGGTCAGGCACTTGGTTGACACATGTCATCGTATCCCAATTTCGTAGATCGGTGCTCATGCTGTTGGTCACTGGGTTGTCTGGTCCAGACTCGATTATATACAGATTGCTGCAATGTAACTGGAATATTGCGGAGTGCGGCGTAAAACTAAACTCACTCACACTCTTTCTGACAAAGGGTTGCTGTACTTCAGTTGATGGCTGTTGAGATCTGTTGAAGCATTAGTTCAGTTTGTTGTTGAAAACACACGGGCTTGCTGAAAATAATACCTCCTGGTTCCAACGCTCGTTGGGACCGTATCGCGGCTCTCGGCTAGTGAAATACGTGTAGAGTTTAGGGCAATAATAGACTACATTGCTTGCCCTTGCATCACTTTACGGCACAGTTATAAAGAGCCAGGTTGCTCGGTAACTCTGTCGCAGCACGATCAGCTGGAACAAGTGTCACCTGGCGCAAAGTAACAGGAACTAAGGGCCATAACTCTTGAAAAGAGCACGTTGCATCATGGACGATATGGATGTCTACACTCAACGCGTCAAACAGGCGGTAACAATAATATTTAACTACATTTCTTATCCTCATATGGGGAGTTTCTCACAAATGATGCTATTACCATTGACACCGATCAGATTTCTTACATGGAATTCTCATAAACATTGTCGGCATCAACTGTTCTGTTTTCGATCACATTGTTTTGATACTGTGTTTTTTAATTAAGCTTAAACGTGAGGATCTTTCTATTGGAAGATTTGACCAATAAGCGAATGTTGTCCATAATTTGTAATCAGACTTAGCCTAGACTCAAAATACAAAATCAACAGAAGAAAATTTCTTTAAAAAACCCGCTGAATTTTGACATATTGTTTGAAAACGATTAACAGGTTGCTGATGACTGATATGTCTTTGAAGTTTACGATAGTTTTCACGACCTGAGTAAACACTGAGAAAATGTTACAAATCCGGTGTTAGTGTTAGTATCATAAGTTTGTTCATGAATATCCAATTCATAGAAGACAAATATAGTTAAGGATCTTCTTTATGATTTTGTCATTATTTGCTCTGTTGGATAGATGGGCTTGAGATTGACATTTCAGCAAATAAAATATAATTTGAGTATTTGAACATTTGTGTTATATGAAGGAAATATCAGATTTGAACAAAAAAGTCCCAGGAAATTTACTATCTGGTCTGGGAGATGCCATCTGTTGAATAGGGGAGTATTGTAACAGGTTGTTTCATCAAAGATATTAACTTGGCCTTTGCACTTGACTAACAGGGATTAACCTCTGGTCATGTGGTCAAGGTGACCAACCTTGGATCAAAAGGACTGTGCTTCAAATCCCATACCAGGACTTGAACATTTTATGGCTGTCACAATACCATAATCATTGTGCCACCAGGCAGTGTTATACCATAACACTGTCATCTAGGTTGTTAAAGTTATTAGGATTCTGTACAATGTTATACCATAACACTGTCATCTAGGTTGTTCAAGTTATAAGGATTCTGTACAATGTTATACCTTAACTCTGTCATCTAGGTTGTTAAAGTTATAAGGATTCTGTACAATGTTATACCTCAACACTGTCATCTAGGTTGTTCAAATTATAAGGATTCTGTACAATGTTATACCTCAACACTGTCATCTAGGTTGTTCAAGTTATAAGGATTCTGTACAATGTTATACCGTAACACTATCATCTAGGTTGTTCAAGTTATAAGGATTGTGTACAAGGTTATACCTTAACACTGTCATCTAGGTTGTTAAAATTATAAGGATTCTGTACAATGTTATACCTCAACACTGTCATCTAGGTTGTTCAAGTTATAAGGATTCTGTTCAATGTTATACCTTAACACTATCATCTAGGTTGTTCAAGTTATAAGGATTGTATACAAGGTTATACCGTAACACTATCATCTAGGTTGTTCAAGTTATAAGGATTGTGTACAATGTTATACCTTAACACTGTCATCTAGGTTGTTAAAATTATAAGGATTCTGTACAATGTTATACCTCAACACTGTCATCTAGGTTGTTCAAGTTATAAGGATTCTGTACAATGTTATACCTTAACACTGTCATCTAGGTTGTTCAAGTTATAAGGATTCTGTACAATGTTATACCTTAACACTGTCATCTAGGTTGTTAAAATTATAAGGATTGTGTACAATATTATACCTTAACACTGTCATCTAGGTTGTTAAAATTATAAGGATTCTGTACAATGTTATACCTCAACACTGTCATCTAGGTTGTTCAAGTTATAAGGATTCTGTACAATGTTATACCTCAACACTGTCATCTAGGTTGTTCAAGTTATAAGGATTCTGTACAATGTTATACCTCAACACTATCATCTAGGTTGTTCAAGTTATAAGGATTCTGTACAATGTTATACCTCAACACTATCATCTAGGTTGTTCAAAATTATAAGGATTCTGTACAATGTTATACCTCAACACTGTCATCTAGGTTGTTCAAGTTATAAGGATTCTGTACAATGTTATACCTCAACACTGTCATCTAGGTTGTTCAAGTTATAAGGATTCTGTACAATGTTATACCTTAACACTATCATCTAGGTTGTTCAAGTTATAAGGATTGTGTACAATGTTATACCTTAACACTGTCATCTAGGTTGTTAAAGTTATAAGGATTGTGTACAAGGTTATACCTCAACACTATCATCTAGGTTGTTCAAGTTATAAGGATTCTGTTCAATGTTATACCTTAACACTGTCATCTAGGTTGTTAAAATTATAAGGATTCTGTACAATGTTATACCTTAACACTGTCATCTAGGTTGTTCAAGTTATAAGGATTCTGTTCAATGTTATACCTTAACACTATCATCTAGGTTGTTCAAGTTATAAGGATTGTGTTCAATGTTATACCTCAACACTGTCATCTAGGTTGTTCAAGTTATAAGGATTCTGTTCAATGTTATACCTTAACACTATCATCTAGGTTGTTCAAGTTATAAGGATTGTGTACAATGTTATACCTTAACACTGTCATCTAGGTTGTTCAAGTTATAAGGATTGTGTACAATGTTATACCTTAACACTATCATCTAGGTTGTTCAAGTTATAAGGATTCTGTACAATGTTTGAAGTTGATTTCTTGTACTATGGTTCTTAATATGGCCTGAAACCTTACTCACTCAGCCATGGAATCTTCATTAGCATCCCAGTTACTGGACTGACTGACTGACTGAGTTTGGTTTTATGCCGCTTTTAGCAATATTCCAGCAACGGCGGGGGACACCAGAAATGGGCTCCCAGTTACTGGAATCTTCATTAGCATCCCAGTTACTGGAATCTTCAAATTAGCGTCCCAGTTACTGGAATCTTCAAATTAGTGTCCCAGTTACTGGAATCTTCATTAGCGTCCCAGTTACTGGAATCTTCAAATTAGCATCCCAGTTACTGGAATCTTCAAATTAGTGTCCCAGTTACTGGAATCTTCAATAGCATCCCAGTTACTGGAATCTTCAAATTAGTGTCCCAGTTACTGGAATCTTCAAATTAGTGTCCCAGATACTGGAATCTTCAAATTAGTGTCCCAGTTACTGGAATCTTCATTAGCATCCCAGTTACTGGACTGACTGACTGACTGAATTTGGTTTTATGCCGCTTTTAGCAATATTCCAGCAACGTCGGGGGACACCAGAAATGGGCTCCCAGTAACTGGAATCTTCATTAGCATCCCAGTTACTGGAATCTTCAAATTAGCGTCCCAGTTACTGGAATCTTCAAATTAGTGTCCCAGTTACTGGAATCTTCAAATTAGCGTCCCAGTTACTGGAATCTTCAAATTAGCATCCCAGTTACTGGAATCTTCAAATTAGTGTCCCAGTTACTGCTGACTTCAATAGCATCCCAGTTACTGGAATCTTCAAATTAGAGTCCCAGTTACTGGAATCTTCAAATTAGTGTCCCAGTTACTGCTGACTTCAATAGCATCCCAGTTACTGGAATCTTCATTAGGGTCCCAGTTACTGGAATCTTCAAATTAGTGTCCCAGTTACTGCTGACTTCAATAGCATCCCAGTTACTGGAATCTTCAAATTAGAGTCCCAGTTACTGGAATCTTCAAATTAGTGTCCCAGTTACTGGAATCTTCAAATTAGCATCCCAGTTACTGGAATCTTCATTAGTGTCCCAGTTACTGGAATCTTCATTAGTGTCCCAGTTACTGGAATCTTCAAATTAGTGTCCCAGTTACTGGAATCTTGAAATTAGTGTCCCAGTTACTGGAATCTTCAAATTAGTGTCCCAGTTACTGGAATCTTCAAATTAGTGTCCCAGTTACTGGAATCTTCAAATTAGTGTCCCAGTTACTGGAATCTTCAAATTAGTGTCCCAGTTACTGCAGTGTTCATCAGGGTCCAGGTTACTGCAGTGTTCATCAGTTTCCAGGTCCTGTCTTTCAGTACTGCGTGTTAGTTACAGGTGCTCACCAAACCCCTAATACAGTAGTGTGGGAGACTGCATCATACTTGACATAGAAGAGAAAGAAGCAACTGAAAGTAGAGCCGTTGTCAAGGAACAAGTAAATGTTTTGTTTTTATTTGAAAGTAGTCAGTTCTTGAATGCATGACATCATTTAGCTCTCTTTCTCTCTCTCCAGGAAGCCGAGATTAGGAAACTGGAACAGGAAATCATACTTCTCCAGAACCCCGTCAAACTGGATGGAGTTGTCTCCCCTGAGGTAGAGAAGTTGAAGTCGGAGAACGTGAAGCTTCAGTACCAACTGAATCATCTGAAGAAGGTTGGTGGTTTGCGCCATCAATGTGTTCATGTCATGAGTCATTGAGTCATGTACAGCATGCCATGTGTGTTGTATAGGCATGGTGGTCTCCACTGGGATGCATAGTTAATATATGTGGGGAATGTGGCCTGTTAACTGTGGTAGGATTCAACCAGGAATATTTGCTCTAGTGTCTAGCTCCATGCCTCATCACACCACATACGTCACAGCACAGGCCACACCACGCCGCGCCGACAAATCACCGCACCACACCACAATACACTACACCACACCCCACACCTCACAACCAGCTCCACACACTACAAACACTGTATCACACTCCCCTCACCATACCACGCTCCCCTCACCATACCACACAGAACACTACTCACTTCACACCTCACAAGTACCAACAGCACACACTACAAACACCATACCACACTCCTCTCACCATACCACACAGAACGCTACTCATTTCACACCTCACAACCAACAGCACACACTACAAACACCATACCACACTCCCCTCACCATACCACACAGAACGCTACTCATTTAACACCTCACAACCAACAGCACACACTACAAACACCATACCACACTCCCCTCACCATACCACACAGAACGCTACTCATTTCACACCTCACAACCAACAGCACACACTACAAACACCATACCACAGTCCCCTCACCATATCACACAGAACACTACTCACTTCAACAGTTCACACCGCATGCCCAACACAAAAACAACGCACAACACACACCACTAAATACACTCCCCACTAAAAACCACACACACCATACCACAAGACCCTTCCCTCTTGACAAAACACACTACATGCCATACCACAAGACCCTTCCCTCTTGACAAGACACAATACATGCCATACCACAAGACCCTTCCTTCTTGACAAAACACACCACATGCCATACCACAAGACACTTCCCTCTTGACAAGACACAACACACACCATACCACAAGACCCTTCCCTCTTGACAAAACACACCACATGCCATACCACAAGACCCTTCCCTCTTGACAAAACACACTACATGCCATACCACAAGACCCTTCCCTCTTGACAAGACACAATACACACCATACCACAAGACCCTTCCCTCACATGCCATACCACAAGACCCTTCCCTCTTGACAAGACACACAATACATGCTATACCACAAGACCCTTCCCTCTTGACAAACACACAACACGCCATACCACAAGACCCTTCCCTCTTGACAAGACACAATACATGCCATACCACAAGACCCTTCCCTCTTGACAAGACACAACACACGCCATACCACAAGACCCTTCCCTCTTGACAACACACACACCTCTTCCTTCCCTCTTGATACCACACACACAGCCATACCACAAGACCCTTCCCCTTCTTGACAAAACACCCTCTTGACATGCCATACCACAAGACCCTTCCCTCTTGACAAAACACACCACATGCCATACCACAAGCAACATACCACAAGACCCTTCCCTTCTTGACAAGACACAATACATGCCATACCACAAGACCCTTCCCTCTTGACAAGACACAACACATGCCATACCACAAGACCCTTCCCTCTTGACAACACACACACACACATGCTATACCACAAGACCCTTCCCTCTTGACAAAACACACACACATGCCATACCACAAGACCCTTTCCCCTCTTGACAATACCACACAACACATGCCATACCACAAGACCCTTCCCCTCTTGACAAGACACAACACATGCCATACCACAAGACCCTTCCCTCTTGACAAGACACAACACACGCCTATACCACAAGACCAAGACCCTTCCCTCTTGACAAGACACAATACACACCATACCACAAGACCCTTCCCTTCTCTTGACAACAAACCACACACAACCACACAAGCCATACCACAAGACCTTCCCCCTTCTTGACAAAACACACAACACATGCCATACCACAAGACCCATACCACAAGACCCTTCCTCTTGACAAGACATACACACCATACCACAAGACCCTTCCCTCTTGACAAGACACAACACATGCCATACCACAAGACCCTTCCCTCTTGACAAGACACAACACACGCCATACCACAAGACCCTTCCCTCTTGACAAGACACAACACATGCCATACCACAAGACCCTTCCCTCTTGACAAGACACAACACACGCCATACCACAAGACCCTTCCTTCTTGACAAGACACACACAACACAACCACATGCCATACAACAAGACCCTTCCCTCTTGACAAAACACACCACATGCCATACCACAAGACCCTTCCCTCTTGACAAGACACAACACATGCCATACCACAAGACCCTTCCCTTCTTGACAAACACAACACATGCCATACCACAAGACCCTTCCCTCTTGACCAGACACACACCATACAACAAGTCCCTTCGCCTTGATACAACAAGTCCCTTCCCCTTGACAAGACACAACACATGTCATACAACAAGACCCTTCCCTCTTGACAAAACACACCACATGCCATACCACAAGACCCTTCCTTCTTGACAAGACACAACACACGCCATACCACAAGACCCTTCCCTCTTGACAAACACACCACATGCCATACCACAAGACCCTTCCCTCTTGACAAGACACAACACATGCCATACCACAAGACCCTTCCCTCTTGACAAGACACAACACACGACTTTCCAGACATCACACCACACACAGTACACACACCACACGCCCCACATGCCACAATATGCTTCAGTTACGATAAACAACTTACATATTCTGTTAAACTTAAACAATGCTACGTATTCTTTTGTATATGTTGCAGGTGAATAATGCAAAGGATTCTGTTCAACAACTCTAAGTATTCTGTTAAGATAAACTACACTTAGCATTGTGTTGGATTGGATTACACTCTTACGTTTTATAACAGTAAACAATCTGTTATGTTACACAACACTAAGTATTCTGTTAAACTAACAAGATCTGTGGTTTCAGTACCTGGCGGAGGAGAAGACTCGGAACCCAGACCACATGGTCAGTTTGTTCGGGGTCCTGGAGGAGATATTTGGTGTGGCCATCCGTGCTGCTTTTCCTGGACTGGAGAACCCGCCCATACTGTTGTCAGCCAGTCAGAAGTTTGCAGATTATCAGTGTAACAGCGCCATGGGAATAGCCAAGGTGATTTCAAGTGTTTATTGTGTATTTCGTTTTGTGTTAACTTTTGCTTAATGACCACCCTTCAGATTTTCAATGTTGGGTGCTGACCGTTACTTTGGCAGGGATGGGATATCCTTTCTGTCGCTGCTTCAGACCATACAATGTTTATCAGAAAAAGTCTAGGTTATGATGCATACATGCATTTTCTGCTTTGAAAATATCATATAACAGTTAAGTAGAAAAAATCTTGATTTCATGTGTCATACTGCCCCACCTCCTCCTGGAGTTACCTCCCCTACCACACATGCATGGATAGCCCGAAATACCCTTTCACCTGCAGAAAATGCATGTATGTACCCCAAGGCAGACTCTCTTCAAAGAACTCAAAACCCCTTTGTGTTTGGCTACATTTTTTCAGTAATTGTTTGACAGCTGCTTCAGGAGGGGGCATGCCAGAATTCCATTTCTGTGACCACACATATACTTCAGGACATGCTGCATGTCTAGTGAAATTTTAATCTATTTTATTTTTATCCTCCGCCACGCGTTTAGCGTAAAGCGGGGGATATAGTATTAGGATCTGTCCGTATGTACGAATTGGAATATCTTAAGAACCGATGACTAAATGATTTTCTTCATATTTAACACCAAGCTTTATCTAGGGAAGGCGCAGGGCCCAGTTGATTTTGGTGACCTTCACTTAATTTTCAAGGTCATGGCGACACTTTGAAGATTTCAGCATAATAACCTGCATGTTATGCTTGTCAGCGAGATACCTCAAGAACCATTCACTGGATTTTCTTCATATTTGACACCAAGCTTCATCCAGTTGATTTTGGTGACCTTCACCTAAATTTCAAGGTCATAGTGACACTTTGAAGGTTTCAGTGTGTTAACCTGCATGTTAAGATGGTCAGCGAGATATCTCAAGAACCATTCACTGGACTTTCTTCATATTTAACACCAAGCTTCATCTAGGGCAAGTGCAAGGCCCAGTTGATTTTGGTGACCTTCACTTAATTTTCAAGGTCACAAAGACACTTTGAAGATTTCACCATGTTAAATTGCATGTTAAGATAGTCAGCAAGATATTGTGTGTTTGAACAACGAAAGAGCAAGATATGAAGAGAGGTTGACTGGTCATGTTTTTGTTGACATTTATCTTCATCTTAAACTTTCATTACTTTTTTAAGTTTGATGTGATAATTTGCGGCGGGGGATTATATCACCTTAGTGACAATGCTTGTTTTGTTCTCGGGCAAATCTTTTCCAGTGCTTTTTAGGACAGATTGGTTTTTTTCAACTGAAAATCCAACTTGCACAATTTTGACTGTGTCTTAAATATATGTATATATATTATTTTGTTCGCTCTGAGTATACATACAGAGGTACAGATAAGCTGCGTATCTGCGTAAATTACGCAAATATTTATGTGAAAACTCAATTGTTGTTAAGTCTATGGTGTACAAGTACGCTTGAATTTTTGTAAATACTCAATAAATATGATCTTACATGCGTACACACAAAAATGTCAAATCATAGCTTGCGTACCATTGCATAGATAAAATAACTGACTCAGAGGTATATTCAGAGGTTCTATTTGAACACATGAACTTGCAGTCTTTCTTATCGTTTCTCATATTACAGATCCAATATATATAACATTTAAACATTATTATATTTTTACAATTAATGGAAAATGACAAAATACCCAATTGAGTTTGAGTGAGTTGGGTACAATTTATGTGGTTACTCAAAGGAAAATTAGGATACCCAATTGAGATGAACACAAGCGAGTACATAACTCAATGACCCAAGAAGTTATCTGTAGCTCTGTACATATATGTGTTGTTTTCAGATTGTGTCGAGCCAGGGTGAGAAGGTGAACCCCGAGGGAGGTGGCCCAGGCCATTGTGGACAGGATGCCTCAGGTGGACATTCTGGACAAGGTAGGGGCCTCTCCACTTTGTTTCTGCAGTCTGCACCTACACATGTTAACTTTAGGAATAGGAAAGAAGTCACTTGTTTTTGGTTGACATATGTTTCCACTCTGCCAGTTTGAATCGCTCTTTAGGGGATATTTTACTAGATGTGACTTCACCGGCAGCTTGTTTTCCAAGCACTGTCCGGCTACCACTTCAGTGACAACATGCTCAGAATCAAGCAACAATAAGGTTTGATCAAATTCTAGAACCAAATCAAATAGTCCGAACCAGAGATCAGTAAGATACCACTACCAAAATGTAGCATTAGAAACGTTTAAGTGCTGACAAACAAAATACAATAAATTGTGTGCTTATTGTTGATATCGGCAATCTGAAAATCAAATTGCTTATGTGAGCCTCTGTGGATGTAAATAGCAAGTCTATGGAATGAGTCAAGTGAAAACATACGATGTCATGGCTGCACATGGAACTTCGGATGCGATCCATGCAGACTTTCACTGCAAAGATTTTCATATTAAACATTGAAATAAAATAACATTAACCACATCAACATATATGTACCATAACTGTTCTAATATTCGTTTGTATTTTATGAGCATGTGTGTCTTATCTGAGCGAACAACTAATGATGTCTGGAGAGATTTAAGCTACCTAGTATCCTGTGTTTGCTGGATGAACTGCTTGAGATTCAGTACCCAGCTGAATGTAAACTGAGGCTCACTGTTACTTCAGCTGGAGATTGCAGGGCCTGGTTTCATCAACATCTATCTGAAGAAGGACTATGTTTCGCGGGAGATTAGCAAGATTCTCAACCAAGGAGTCAAGCCACCTGTCATCAACCACAAGCAGAGGGTTGTTGTGGATTTTTCATCTCCCAATATTGCAAAAGAAATGCATGTTGGTCATCTCAGGTAGGTAGAATCATGAAGCATCTTAGATAGCCTATAATGATGTATTTGGTCACTATCATCAGGTGGGGTAGCCCAGTGGTTAAAGAATTCGCTCATCACGCTGATTACCCAGGTTTGATTCCCCACAATGTGTGAAGCCCATTTCTGGTGTCTCTTGCAGTGATATTGCTGGAATATTGCTAAAAGCAGCGTAAAAGTAAACTCACTGGCTATCATCAGTGTGAGCATTAAACCCAACTCTCTCCTCACTGCTATGTTAATTTGTGTTGGTGTAGGTCCACCATCATCGGCGAGAGCATCAGCCGGCTGCTGGAGTGGGTGGGCCATGATGTTCTCCGGATCAACCATCTGGGAGACTGGGGGACGCAGTTCGGGATGCTCATCGCTCATCTGAAGGAGAAGTTCCCTGATTACCTGACCAAGAGCCCTCCGATTGCTGACTTGCAGGCTTTCTATAAGGTCAGGGAAATAGTTTACCCTCAGGTTTTACAAAAGAAAAAATGAGGTTGCTTGACAAATTGGATGTGCACAAGGTTAATGTGATGAACCCCCTTGAATTGTTTGTCTTCTTTCAGAGATTTATTTTACATGCTTAACAGTGCTTAATTCAAACATTATCGGTCTTTAACAAAACATTGTCCCTTCTATGAAATAACTGGTCTCCCGGTGGTCTTGTGCATTGTGGCCCTGTATATTCACAAGTATAGTATCACAGGTGACAGTACCTTCCTTTGTTCATAACCCTTGAAGATCCGGCTTAGAATTGATCTTCAGTAACCCATGCTTGTGGTAAGAGGCTACTAACGGGATTGGGTGGTCAGGCTTGCTGACTTGGTTGACACCTGTCATCATATCCCAATTGTGTAGACTGATGCTCATGCTGTTGATCACTGGATTGTCTGGTCCAGACTCAATTATTTACAGACCGCCGCCATATAGCTGGAATATTGCTGAGTGCGGCATAAAACTAAACTCACTCACTCCTTTGTACATAGGTTCAGATGGTCAAATAATATGTACACCTGTGTCCCTTTGTATGTTGATATTAAACATAACACAATAGAAAATGGAATCCAGACTTCCATGGGGAAACAGTAGTTTTGTTGGTCTGGTAACGATAACAAGAAATTGTGACTTTGGTTTGTAATCGCATTAGAATGAATTATTTCAGGAATCTAAAAAGCGTTTCGATGAAGAAGAAGACTTCAAGAAGCGGGCGTACCAGTGTGTGGTGAAGCTGCAGGCGTATGAACCTGACCACTACAAGGCATGGCAGCTGATATACAATATCTCCAGGAATGGTAAGCTATATACAGCTATATACAATATCTCCAGGAAGGGTAGGCTATATACAGCTGATATACAATATCTCCAGGAAGGGTAGGCTATGTACAGCTGATATACAATATCTCCAGGAAGGGTAGGAATGGTGATATATAATATCTCTAGGAAGGCTATATACAGCTATATATAATATCTCCAGGAAGGGTAGGCTATATACAGCTGATATACAATATCTCCAGGAAGGGTAGGCTATATACAGCTGATATACAATATCTCTAGGAATGGTAGGCTATATACAGCTGATATACAATATCTCCAGGAAGGGTAGGCTATATACAGCTATATACAATATCTCCAGGAAGGGTAGGCTATATACAGCTGATATACAATATCTCCAGGAAGGGTAGGCTATATACAGCTGATATACAATATCTCCAGGAATGGTAGGCTATATACAGCTGATATACAATATCTCCA